>NC_140075.1:111283268-112025408 GCF_964194135.1 Talpa europaea
ATGACCATAGGACCCTGATATATTCCTGTTTATGCTTCCTAGTCTATTAGGCTGATGTATGAACTGCCTATTTCCAAGGTCCCACACCAAAAAGAGAGAGAGAGAGAGAGAGAGAGAGAGAGAGGAAATAGCAAAGGCAGCGCCAATTTCAAAAGCAATGGACAGAGGGGCTGGGAGTCACGGGAGGGGTTAGGGGAATCCAGAAGGGTCAGCCCCCAGTGCCCTCTGCTAATCTCTGGCCGCAGAGGACAGGCTGAGGCACCAGGCGCAGGGACAATGGCCTGGGAGAAGCTGAATGGCCAAGAAGGCGATCAAGGGTAGAGAGGTGACTTTGCCTCTCTCTTCACACCGTTCTTTTCCCAGCTATTCATATGTGCCAAGTCATAACCCCCTGTCCTCTGTGTGCCTTTGGTCTGCAAACCTCTCCAGAGAACTTGGCCAGAGGAACCAAGGAATGAAAGAGGTAAGGGTGTGTGTGTGTGGTGGGGGTGGGGACTGGGAGGCTGAGTATGGCGTGGGCTGGTGCCACCAGAAGCTGGTGGCAGTGGCGTCTGACCTGACACAGCGTCCTCAACAAGAATCATTTCTCCCTCCCTAGTTCAAAGGCAACACACCCAGTGTTTTTCAGGGGGGGGCAGGTGGCTAACACGGTATTCTCCTCAACCCGTCTGTTCATATTCCGAGAGCAGGCAATTTTAGCTCCTGGTTGAATACAGACATGCAACCTCAAGCCTGTGCATGTTCCCCGGAAGACATTTCTGTTCGGAGGGAAGACGCGGCAACCTTTGTCCAGTTGCTATAAGAGACCGGGGCAGAGAATTGCTTTGCGCTTTGGGGGGAGAAAAAGCTACAAGCTGTTCTTATCATTGTCATCATTATTACATCCATGGCATTATTGCTAATATTTCTGTAAAAGCAGTGTTTTTTCTGCCAAAGCTTGTTAGCTTGACTGCTTAGGTAGACAATGTGAACACACCCAAGAGACGAGTGACAAAGAGTAAAGCTAAACGGGAAAGGATAAATACTGCTCTCTGCGTGCGAGCCGAAGGGATATTTCACCATCAAAGGGAAAGGCTTTGTGCCTATCGATTAGGAAGGCAAAAACAAAAGCGTAGACTAGCTCATTTACTTGGCATCACTAAGACCCAAACTAGAGCTCAGAGCAGTAGCAGGTAAGATGAGAGAACTGAAAATTGGCTTTGAATAAAGTTTGGGGCTTCCTGAGCTCCTCACCACACCTCCAGCCCCTCTTACCTCTTTCCTCAGGCAACCGACACAGCCAGCCCGGAAACTGGATGTTAGTGAACAGGAGGTTTTCACCGTCTTTATTTCCACCAAAACACGAGCAGGCCATTGACAGCGGATCAAGGTATTGATGGCTGAACCAGAACAGAGTGGCCAGGAACAGGCGCTCCGCTTTGGGACTTCACCTGATCATGCTCAGCCTCTGGAAATAGCTCGGCCACTTCACACACTCAAACATGCACACACGGACCCATGGAGCCTACCCGTTTTCCCCTAAAACATCTGAAATCTCGGAAGGATGAAAGGCCAAGAGTCATCAAGAGTAAGCTGAATGAAAATAGAGGAAATTGAAGAAGTGGAGACAAAAGAAAATGTTACATTGTAAAATTTAAGCAACATCTCATCAGCCCCTTCCACCTGCCTCCTGCTCTCTGCCCTCAGAACCAGAACAGATGAAAAGGCCAGTGATGTTCAAAACTGCTTTTCCAGGTATCCTTTAAAAAATACACATCAGGTAAGGATGCCAAAAACATACATCTAAGTAATTAGAATTCAAATTTAAAAATTAATGACAAGAAGAATAACACAAGAAACTAATTTACGGATTCAAGTTAATTCCAGCACTTAAAAAAAAAAAAAAGACAGTCTAGTTAAAATAACACTCAGCACCTGGGGTTTTGAAATTCCTAGTTCTCCAGAAAGCTTGACTCTAATTGGGCACTTCACACGCCTGCAGTTTCCATGCAGTATCTCGGGAAACCCTGGTGTTCAGGCATGAGGCTGAGAGCGGGTGTGATTGGCAGGAGAGGACCCTGATATAGTTTTAAATGAAAATTGATCACATTTGAAACCCGAAGATTAAAAACAAAACCTTGTCAGAGTTTGTTTAACTGCCTTTTGACCTCTGGATGACATGACATTGAGAAATAAAATAACATTATTCAGAAAACCATTCCAAGAAAAGGCTCAACCCAGGGACACCGAATGGCAATATTGAACAGAATATTTTAAAGTCTAAGGGGGGGTGGGGGGGGGAGACGGGGGGGAATTCTTTGGGACTAAAAATGCATATAGATTAGAAAGCACAGCCAAATGAAGATAAAAAAAAATTATGTCTCTAACCCCTGGGAAAAACTTTGTTTTGAGTTTAACTGCAGCTCACACAACTCTGAATTTAAGATATTTAGCAGATAGATTTTTTTTCCCCATCTTGTCCAATTCCACACTAAAAGTCCCATGGGCAGATTAACCAGTATGACTTCAGAAACCATTTGACCCTCTAAGCTACAGCCTGTCGATGGCTATATCCAGGGAGAGAGTTGGGAGCCTGGAACAGAGCTGCCCCTCTGAGCGTGGCCATCTGTCATCCCAGAGACGGCAGGCTCCCTTCCCTGCCGGCGCGACCCAGGCCAGAGAGCTGGAGAGAGCCTCTTAAGAAAGCCTGAGCTCCTTCAGCTGCGGGGATAGCCAGTCCGCAGGTCCCTCAGTGTGGCTTTCACGCCATGGAAAAACCCCAAGGCTCAGCAGCCCCCGCTGGAATGTAGACATAGCTTGACCTCAGCCAGTAAGGGGTACAGTAGGCAGTGGAGGGCCGTGTTTAAGAGCAGAGCCCCCTTCCCCTCTTACCCCCACCCTAAAGAGGAACACCCACAGCAATACACCTTCACACACGTGAAACACGCAGACCTTCTTCGGTGAAATCTCTCTTAGGCCCAGATGCAGCTTTTGATGTTTGGGGTTCAGAGATATCCTCTCCGCGAAGGGCTTCAACAGCAACAAGAAAGGGCTTGATACCCCCTTAAGCCATTGCTTATAAACAAAGGTGCTGTTAAGATCCTTTCTATTCTAATCCTGATCAGAACGGAAAGGGAGTCCAGAGGCAGATTCAAGTGCACATGCAGGAGGGGACAGGGGGACAAAAAATCCCCGGAGACCCCATGTTTCCATGTCTGGTTTTTCGGTGTCCTTTGTTGGTTGCTTGGCTGGGGAGGTCTCTGCTCTCGGAAACAAACTGCGCCACGCTTACCGATGGCAGCCTCCCCACACATCCGAGTGGACCTCCCTCCCCAAGCTGGCGGCCCTGCCGCTCACCCACAGAGCCTGGGCCAGCAGGCATCGCTTTCTACTGCCCACTGGGCCTTGGGGACCACGCTGGAGTCCTGAGGCATCCGCTGGAGAACCTTGCTTTCTCCCACTAGGCCCCCGAGCCCCAGGCCAGCGTGCACCCAAAGTCTCCCATCAGATCCTGCCAGTGTCTGGGAAAGAGAAGGAGAAAATGCCCAGCGCAGCCTGCCTTGCAGGGTCACCCTGTCACAAGAAGCCAGGGTCACTTGCCCAGTGGCCAAAGGAAGGAACCCTCCCAGCACCACCACCAGCTACTGGCTTCTCCCACTCACTGCCCCGACAACCCCGCTGAGGAAGGGGACTGGCCCTGCCATGGGTTACCCGGGACGTCTATTTTCCGTGAAAGGTCAGGGGCCTCGCCAGAGCAGGGGGCTGGCTGGCCCGCTGAGGGTTAATCTGCCCGGCTAGCCATCACAGGGGTCACCGTGATGTGCAGAGAAGTTGAGCATCCCGTCCCCCAGAGCTGGTCTGCTAATTACATTTGCAATTATAAATACCACAACCTCCCTGCACAGGGACCAGACCACACCAGCCCGATGGGGCAACCGGGATGTAATCCCGCCCCAGGCCACCCCAGCCACGCCAGGAGACCCTGGGGTCAGGGGAAGCCTGTGGGCCCCTCCCCTGTGAATAACCAGGTGAATGATGGTGCCTGAGGTGTGAGCCGCCAGAGCTGAGGAAGGGGAAACTCACCAGAGAGGAAGCCCAGTCAGGGGTCATCCATCAGCTCTTATGGCACTAAAATGATCTTTGATTTATCCCTAGAAATCAGTGAACGGCTTCAAGGGCAAACAGGTGGAACGTGGGCTCCGATTTACCTGATCCAAACACATCCCCAAGTTGTAGCCTTCATGGCTTCTGTGGTCTAATGACCCCACATTCACAGCCCCCTCCTGGGTCCACATATCCTCCAGAAACTACAGAGACTACAGCAGGCACAAGAGACCAAGCACTCGAGCTAAGCTGGGGCCCCCATGGAATGTTCAGGCAAGAACCATCAGGCTCTAAGATAGAGGCTCCCAACAGAGCTGTGCTGAGTCCTGGCTGATTCTGGTCAAGCTGGTCTGTACCCCAAGGGCCTCACTTCCTGGAGGGACAGAGCACTAAGATTGCAGGTAGGTGTGGGAAGGGATGCAGACAGGGTTTGGGGTGTGGATTGGTCTTAACCTTGCAATAGTGGGTTATGGTCTAAATATCTGCTATTCCTTCCTCTTCCATTAGAACCATAAAAATTTTAATCATGCTGAGGACACCACTGACAGCATCTGGAAAGCAAGTTTTAAAGAGGGGACACTGCAGGACAGCATCAAAAGCATCCTGTCTCTTGTCCAACCCTTTGACCATCTTCCGAATTCCTGCTCATGTACACACCCAACTCCACTGCCCACCCTTCCCACCCTCCCAAATCCCTGCAAAGCTCAGCCTCTCTCTCTCTCTCACCCCTTTTCTTTGGCTGGCTACATCTGCACAGCTCTGTTGAATTCCAAGCACTCAAAAGAAAGTAGGCATTTGCAGGGGACTGAGGAGGGAGATAAACTTTTTCAATGAGTTTAGATTATCTTTCAAAACCCAAGGGCCAGATGTCAAGGACCAGGCATCAAACATTCAAGACCAAGTTCCAGGGGCCCCGGAGCTAGGCTTGGGGACATTCTGAGAAGGCAGAGTTGTGACATGAAATCTCTATCACAGCCACTTCCCCCGCAGCGCTTTCCCCGAAAGTCCCCTCTGTCCCTCCTCTCCCAGCCTAAATGGAATATTTATTGATTACTCCAAATCAATAGAATGAAAAGATTCCTGTTTGGTGGGTCAGGCTGTTTCATCATTGTAAGAATATTTTGAAGAAACATGTTTTCCTGCGTCCTAATTATGGGTCGAGCAGACAGTTGTTTCTAAAATGAAGGGAGCTGGGGAAATTATAAGTTCCAAGAGGAAATTTCCAGTTACCAGGATCTCACTGAGCTGGAAAGGGCCTTCCCAGGAGTAGGGCCTCCTCATTGACCTAATGTTTCCTCCTAGTTTATGGCCTGGGGGTGCTACACGAGTCCAGCCTCCTATCACCCCATTCCCGTCCACAGCCGCCTGCCCGCGCCTGCAGAAGAGCAGCATGCACAGAGAGCTTTATCTCCTAGAGCCCCTCCCTTGGAAAACCAAGACTGATGTCCTCACTCTGATTTATTTTTAAATGTACCATTAAAAATTAATTTCCCCCTTTGTTTTTCTCTGGGTCACTGATTCTGAATTACCATGTGGCATTTTTCCTACGTGTGAACCCACATATTTTACCTGCAGGACAGTTTGTTCTTTGTTTCTTTAACAACAGCAAAGTGGTTATCGGAAGGTGGGGGGCAACCCCCCTGCTCCCTGGGTTTGGTGTCGGGGTCTCCAGCTGTCCCGTCACGGACACATTTATACACCGGTGCTCGCAGGCCAGCGCTCCCACTCCCGTGCTGGCTGATTATATATGTACATAAAATATTGATTAGAAATGGTAATGGAGTCACCTACAGGGGTGGCTACAGGAAAATGAAAATGAAGGAGAGAGAGGTATGAAGGGACAGACGCATCTGTGTGCATGTTTGTGTGTGTGACTGTTTCTCACCTGAGAAAGTGAGAATAACTCCAAAGCGCTAAGAATGCTCTCTGTATGTTAGCAGGGGAGAAGCAGGTCTGGAGAGTTCTTTCTCACTCAAGCATGGTCTGCATAGCCTTTAAGTCTAGGAATGTCATGAAGCCATATGAGTAGAAACACGGAAACCCCCTCAGGTAGAGGTTCCCTGAGAAACACCCATCCTACTGTTCCTCCCACAAACCAAAGAACCCCGTCCTCTGTTTTGCTACTCTGCTGCCAGCTACTTGTCACAAAGCTCTGGGGTTGAGGTCAGAAAGACACGCACCCCCAAACCCACCACACACACTGAGGGCCACAAGCTTGTCCTTGGAAATTCTGCACCCCTGTACCGCAGCAGCTGCAAACCTTCAGCAGGTGGGGGCAGACATACATCTGTATATGGGGCGAGCTCATCAGTGCTTGGGGCTGCTGCCCAGCACATTCCGGGGCTTGGAGAAATGGCATCTCATGGGACACTTAGTTCCTCACCAGAAATAGCAGGTATAATTCTGTTTTTTCCTGTGCCCCGTGGAGTGAGAAGCTAATATTTTGCAAAGAAACCAGGAAAGGCAGGGACTCCAAACCCTTGTCAGTTTGCCTTTATAAATGATTTCCACATCAAACCCTTCCCAGATACTCAGGGCCTCGGTTTCCTCATTCCCCTCTGCTGCTTCCCGACAGTCCCCGTTTGCCCCTATTTCTCCTCAAACTCAGGTCACAGTTGCCCTCAACTCCATGAATTACCCAGCTGCGGAATCCTCCATCTCCCTCTGCTTTCCTGGCGGACACAATGAAAGAACGGACTTCCCCCCTACAAATTCCATATTTATTGTCTGTGACTTCCACCAGGGACAAATACACAGAGATATATTTCAAGTCCAAGTAAAGAAGTCACCTCTGGAGAGAGGGAACCTAAATAATTTAAATATCCAATATTTGTCATACTGGTAATTTTATGTGAGGAAATGTCCCACCAGGGTCAAACATTATTCACAGCCTCACTTCCCCACACCTGAGGTTTCTCTAGGCTGCCTCCCACTATGCTTTAGGACGAGCGGTGCCTGGCACTACCCCCCCACTCCCACCCCGGCCATCCAGGCTGAGAGCCCTGCAACCTCTAAAGAAAATGAAAAGCCACTTTTCAAGCTGATGGAAATCTGAATCCATTATAATTAGGAATTTCCCTTATCACCCAGCTCAATCGCCTTTTTTGGACACTGTCTCAGTATTGGCATCCTCTGTCCAGGGAGATCCTAAAACTAGACCCCAAAGGTCATCGTGGCGACGGGCTCGGGCAGGCCAGCGGCTGGAGACGCTGCTGTGAAGTTGCCCCCTCTCGGGCTGATTCCCCCCGGGTGGAGGTCAGGTCGTCTGCGCAGGGAGGGGAGGTTTAAGGACGCGCGCTGAACCCCACATCATCCAGGGTGTTTGCTTTGTGCATGTGGTGGTTCTCTGGGGAGGGGCCAATGGGACAAACACGCGTGTAGGAGCTGGAACTGACTGTGTTAGCTTAGTTTGCCTCAAAAAAAAAAAAAAAAAAAAAGAGGAGCAAGAAAAGCACAAAGTTAAGCGAGTCCCCAGAACCTAGCGTTACTATTATTATCATCACTATTATTTTCAGCCGTCGGAGGGGCCGCTGCTCGCGCCCGCCCGCAGCAGAAGCCGGGAACCTCCCGGAGCGCAGCGGGGCGCGGGCGCCCGAGGGGGAGCCGGGGCCGGTACCTGGTCAGGTGGGGCGGCGGCGCGACCGCGGGGGGCACCGCCGGGGAAGCCTTAGGGGGGCCGGGGCAGGACTCCAGAGAGCCGGGAATGGTGCCCCGGGCAGCTCCCCGCCTTTGGGCGGGCGGACGGCTGAGTTCGCCACTTTCCCACCCTGCGCGCTCTGCGCATCCCCCGAGCGCGGAATTCAGGGTTCCGGGGAGCTGGGTCCCGCACTCCCGCCGCGGCCCAAACCCGCGCGGCTCGGACAACCGCGGCTGAGCGCGCGGCGAGCGCAGAGCCGCCCCCTCCCCGGCACGGAAACAGCGCCCGCGGCTCCGCCGGGGCGGCCTCCCCAAAAGCCGAGCACCAACTTTGCGGCCGCCACCGCGCCCGGCCGGCCGTCCCCGCTCCCGGCGCCACGCGGGCTCTCTCGGAGGGGCGTGCGGGGCGCACTGCGGGCCCGCCCGCTGCCCGCGCCCCCGGAGCGCCGGGGGAGACCGCGCGCCGCGCTCCCTCGGGGCGCCCCACGGAGATCGCGGGGCGCGCGCAGCGCTGGCCGCCCGCAGTTTCCAAACCGCTGAGGTACGTCCGATTTCGGCCCCAGGCCGGGATCCTTTTTTAGTCCCCAGCAAGGAAATAAATGTTCCAGTCGAAGGGCCGACGGGAGGCTTTCGCGGGCGGGCGGGCCGGGACAGCCCCGCGCACCCCGCACCTGTTCTGGGCTGCGCCTCCCCGGCCGCTGAGACGCAAACATCGTCCGGCCGAGGGGGACGCGCAGACGGGACGAGCGCCTGCGAGAGCGCTGCTCGAGCCTAAAAGTGAGGTTTATAAAACGGGGTGCGGGAGAAGTCGGGGCGCGGGAGAAGTTGGAGTCCGGTGTACCCCCGAGAAGGAAACCCAGCCAGCGCGCGGCTCCCCTGCTCAGAAGCCCCCCGAGTGCCCCCAGCTCCTGCCTGGGAGGAACGCGACACCCACGACAGACAGACACCCTGGGACGGCAGAAGGACAGACAGACGCGCCGAGAGGCTGGGCACCTACTGGTTGTGGTAGCCGAGGGGGTCCGGGAGGCAGAGTTCTGACGCGTCCATCAGTCCCGCGTTGGCATTCCCGGCGGGCGGCGGCGGGCGGCGGGGAGCTGGCCGGGAGCGGGTGAAGGGCACGGCCGGCGCGGGCCGGCGGGGGCAGGGGTGCGGGAGCGCGGGGCGCGCGGCGCGGGGCCGGCGAGAGGGAGCAGAGCCGCGCGCACAGCCCGGCGCGCCCACTCGTGCCCACACTCGAGCCGGCGGTGGGGACGCGAAGCCGCGGCGCGGGCGCGGGCGCCGGGACCTGAGCCCGCTCACCCCACTGTAGCTTTAAGGCTGGAGACTGATGCGCGGGGTGGCTGCGATTGGCTCTCTCCCGGGGGCTGGACTTAAAGTGGCAGAATCGAGCTGGGGAGGGGAGGGGGGAGGGGGGGAGCCGGGGAGCCTTCCCTGGATCAGGCGCCCGCGCGAGGTCCCCACCTCCTGAGGAGCAGGAAGGCGGACTGGGCTGTGCAGCCGCAGGGCCTGCCCTCTTGCCATTAAAGAAAAAAAAAAAATTGCCCAAGTTGCTGGTGGTGGGACTGAGGCAGAGGGGTAGGGGGTGGTTTGATAGATTTGCAGCTTACAGATCTGCCCACCACCTTGTCTCTGCCCTGCCAGGCCCGGAGAACTCACCTCTCAGCCTTTTGGAAGGCATTGGTTTTGCACATTTGGAATGAATGGCATCTCTCCACCCCCAGACCAAGGACAAGAACTCCCTGCACCCCCCCCAACACACACCCACCCCACCACCACTCCTGTCTTAGAAAGTCACTGGCTCAAACTCAGGTTTGGTGCCCGGAAGTGCAAAGGGTAAGTAAGGCCAGCAGGTGAAAGCCAGCGGGACAGCAGAAGAGCAAGATTCCCTTCGCAGCTGTCCTCACCTGGGCCTTGGATTCTGCGCCCCTCTCCTATGCCTAGACGCAGGGGCGCATCTGTGAACCGCTCTCCCTAGGTGTCCACCATGTTGCTCTCTTCTTTGGCAACTCTCAGAAAAGCACCCGGGACGTGGACACAGCAAATAAATTTTCTGTCTGCTTAGAAAAATGCAGTTGTGATGAAAACCACCAACTTCCCTGCCACCTCCACTTCGAGGCGCGAGTAGAAGCTTCAGCACACACACCTGAGTCCCTGGCTACGACACACCTGCAGCCCTGTCTGCTGCTCCCTCCATGAACCCGAGTATTATGGGCTGCCACTGTACCAAAACAAGCTATTTGTCAAGCCCCATCCTTCTTCTGGGGCTTTTCATCTTTTGAGAGGCGCCAGCCACCAGGATAATAATCAATTGGATGATTCAAATGAGTGCGGAAGGTGGGAGGTACAGAATTATTTCAAGGGGGGACAAGCCCCTCGGAGAGACCACCTCCCCCTTCTATATTCTGCAGAAGACAATGAGCAGTAGGGGGATGACATCATTTTATCATCAAAATAATGTCTACATGGAATGTCACTGCAGGCCCGGCTCCAGCACTTGGGGTAAAAGCAGGATGGCCGGGAGTCGCCCAGGTGGGGTCAGCCGCTGGGGAGGGGCTGGGGAGTGGGCAGCGGGGCCGCAGATGATGCTTGACTTGGATAAATGGAGGCGCGTGCAGGCTGGGAAACAGAACCGTGATTTTTCACGTGTGCGGGAGTAGAGGAACGCGTGGGCTTCTCGGGCGTGGGGCTCGGCATCTCACAGAGGGACCGATGAAGATGTCTGTCAGCAGAAACCCCAGCAGCCCCGGATTTTTTTTTTTTTTAACCATATAGGTGCTCCGTTGCATTAGAGACAGAAAGAAGGGCGTGAAGACACTTTGCTCCAGCCTGGCTTCAACATGCCACCATCCTTGCCCACAGCTCAGTGACTGGCTTCCTGGCCTCCTTCTGACCCCCCGAGATCCATTCTCTAAGCAAACAGCAGCCAAGGGGTGCTGGGGAAACACACATCCAGTGGGCCCTCCTCGTTGCACTTAGGGAAGAGGCCCCAGTTTCCCTGGTAGCCCACAAGGAAGGCTTCTGAGGACAGGCTCCGCGTGGCCCTCTGCCTCCCTTCTTAGTCTTGGCACCTGCGTCTAGAGCACCCCACCTCAGACTGCCCCAAACCTTCTGCTGCTCACTGTGCTTCAGGTCATGTATCAGTTTGCAATGACGCATATATAGGGATGAAAGATACCCCCCTCCCCCCTTGGACTGTAAGCTCCACGAGGGCAGGGACCCTGCCTGTTTTTGTTCACTGGAGAACCCCCATGCTTAACGGTACCTGGGGCAGTTGCGCAGTTGCTAGATAACGATTTTGTTCAATGAATCATTAAAGGACAGTAGCTTGGGGTAGAGCGTCAGAGCCTACTAAGGGACGGGCTGGCTGTCCCAGAAGGGAGGTAGACGTCACAGGTTTATGGGATCACTCGGGTCCTTGTTTTGGGGTCGGGGGGCCATTTTAAACTGGAGCCAGAGCATCTTTGGTGAAGCATGAAAAGAAAGAAAGCCTCACAGCCCAAAGGAATGGATCCAAAGGCACTGGGAGCAAGTGAACAAAAGTAAGAGGTCTTGTTGGTGAAAAATCTAGACTAATGCAGGAATGAAGGGAACTGAGATCCTCGCTCTGGGGCACTAGCTGGGGGTCCTCCAGGTGGGAATGGGGTGTCCCCTTTCATACTGTCCTCTACGATGCCAGTCCAGCCTTCTCCCACACCGTCCTGGGGTCCAGCTCTTTCTCCTGCCCTCCCTGGCAAGAGTGAGTCTGTAGACTCTACTAGAAGGGAGATGAGGGCACCCTGAGGACCTAACCCAGTCTGGTAGGTGGTTCCAGGCAGACTTGACCAAGTCACACACTGCTCATGCGCCAGCCTTTCCCCCTCTCTGTTCTCAGCCCGCTCAAGGAGGCGGATGGGACCCTCCCCAAAGCCAGGTCTGTCTCCATCCCTCCAGCCGGAGAAGCAGCAGCGTGGGAGAGCACGGAGGACTCTGGGGCCAGGTCCCAACTACTGCCTGGGACCTTGCCAAAGTCATCTCTGCTCCAGAAAACAAAGGTGGTGCATGTGGGGGACACAGGGTACAGTGGGGTGGGGAGAGCTCTTGGGTTCCTTCAGTATTGAAAATCATTCCATCCATTATCATTTCCTACTTTCACCACTGGCCTACGACAGGTGCTCTTTGTAATCTCTCCCTTGCAAAAAGCCACCCCTCCATTAGCCTATGAATCAGTACTGGCACCCCCAGATGGACGAGTTAGCCGAAAGGGAAGGTGTAAAGGGACAGCAGCTCACTTTGTTCTTATGACAAACCCTTAAAACAGGTATTTATTCCATTCACAGAACCTCACAGCTAAGAGGTGCTCAGGGAACCCTCAAGAACCATCATGAGATTTTCACAAGGAAGGAAATATGTAAATTTGCCTCTGTGGTGAAGTGACCTACCCAAGGTCACAGAGAATAACTGGCAAAGCACGCCGCTGTGGGCTCCGATTTCTACTGGCTCAACTCCTGAATTTTGGTGCATAAGTCTCTTCACTTCTCTCTCCTTCTTGAGTTCGAGCTCCTTCCTCAGGAATATGAAGCCAACAAAAGCAGTGCCATCAGCAACGCACTCCACATTCACACTCGCGCGCGCACACACACATACATACACACACATCACTGGTGTCCACACCCTTCCCCGAATGGTTTCCTGGGGGGTGGGGGTGGGAAGGAAGGACAGGGCGGACACCAGATCCATGACCTGCTGTCCAGTCACCATTAACGCCCCAGGCAGCAGAGAAGCTGAGAGACACCCCCAGACATAATCCAGCCCACTCTGTTCTCCAAACCTGTGTCTCAAAGTCCAGAAACCCCAAAAGGGTGGTAGGTAGCAGAACACAGGTCCCCACTAGCCGGGTTCCCTCCCAGCCGGGTTGGACTGAGTCCTGAGAATAGGCCGCTGCAGCCTGCATCTAGATCTCAGGCTCACCCCTGCACCTTGTGCTCTGTGCTGCCCACCCAGCTCATGCCTGCTGCCACAGATTGGGGGAATGTCTCCACCTTGACAGAGCCTGGCCTTGGCATGCAGTCTCCCTGTCTTTCTGCAGCATCCCCCCCCCCCACTCCCCTACCCCCAGGCCATTTCTGCAAATGTAAGGCAGCAGCCAGCAGCATCTCTGGGGCCTCGAATCCCCTCCAGGGGTGGTGTTGCTCTAAGTCCCAGGGCAAGAGGAGGCTTTTCTCACTGGACAACTGGGCAGAAGCCGAGGGACAGAGTGTGGGCTTGGGGAGAACACAAGGCTTGATGGTTTTGTCACCAAAAGTTAAGACCCAAAAGGAATTTTTGGAGAGCCCCCCACATGCCGCCTAAGTTCAGTGAATGTCAGGCGCTGCCTGAGTGGTCGTGCTATCCCCGTCCCTCATCCATGTTCCCTGGACCCTGGGTCCTAGGTGGGAAGGATTCCTGGAAACACACCAGGTGTGCAGCCACTTCTTACCACCTGCCCGGGGAGGAGAGGTTGGCTCCGTGGAACTGTCTGGATCACCATCCAAGCTCGTGTCTGTTCCACCCCAGGGTGAAGGCTGGGGGAGGCGAGTCCAGGAAGTGCATCCATGGACAGTCCATGATGGTTACAGTGGCCCTGGCCTGCACAGTGAGCCTAACTGGTGCATCTCTGGGGACAGGACTCCGTAGACTCCAGGCCAGGGGAAATATCCCTGACTACATACCTCTGTGGGCCCCCTCTTTTCTCACATGCTCGAATTTGGGGTGTGGAGTTATATCCGTGAGTGGTGGTCAACAGACTGCCAGCCCATTGGCTGGCACACATCCCAAGGCTCGTAATTAACTGATAACACTAATACAATGTCAGTTTGTGCTCTCATAATAGTCTCCTGCTGACAGATAAATGCGGTGCAAATAGGATGGCTTTTCCTGAAGCTGTAACGGGCCATTATTGGGGCAGGAAGGCCCATGTCCTATTAGCACGGGCACCATGACACCGAAGATAAACTAGGAAGGAGATGTCTTCAGTGGAAAATGCTTGGCTCCCTGGCACCGCCACCCTTACCCGTCTCATTCTCTGAAATCCCCACCAGGGGCCTTGGGGTAACTTCCAAGTATCTCAGGGCTCCATTTTTGTCCCTCGAACCTCAGGATTCCGTTATCACCGAACACGACTGAATAGTATATTAAAGTTCTCTGTTCGCCAAAACAACTCCTTCTTCCCGCAGGTCCTAGGCAAGGCGGCAGCTGCGGGGAGCAGACAGGTGGCGGGTCAGGGAGGAACAAAGATCTTTTCCCTCCCAGTCACCAGGAGCATAGGAGCACATCAGAGCTGTAGCGGCTGTGTCCCCTGCTGCAATTTCTAGAAGAAAAAAGAGGAGGAGCAAGAGAGAGAAGAGGGAGGAGGGAAGAGGGAGAGGAGAAGCCGATAAAGGAAGGAGAGGGAAAGAAGACTCTGCCTTGACAGCGCTGGCACCTGAGAGTCACTGAACAACCAGCTCCTGAGCGCATGATCTGCCCAAGGAAATATTTTCCATTACATTAGGTTGTGGGTTTTTTTTTCCCTGTACCAAGAAATTTGACCTTATTTTCTTCTGTGTCACATATTAATTTATCATCCAATTGCTTTTGATTTTTGCCTCAATTTAAGCATAAAACTCAGTTGGTTTCAAATGGCAGCACAAGCAATTTGTTCCTCGCATCTCCTCGTTGGTGAAAGGAAGACTTCTTTTTGGTGGAAGATGGTTTCAACTGCGAATCTCATGGCGAGCATGGTCCCAGCAAGAAGGAACGATTTGTTTTGCAAAGTCACAAACCAAGCCTCTGTGTCCATTTCAGCCCCCCAGGAGAATTATCTCACGGAAACCACACAAGACATGAAACTTTTTGGCGAGTACGCACACATGTAAAGCGTTGTCATTTAGTGAGAAGTATGTCGGCTTCGTCTGTCTTGTTAATATTAATTAAAATTAATTCATTAACATTCCAAAGTGGGAGCATTCAAATGTGTTTTCATTGCCTGATGACTCAATCAAGGTAGAACCCATTTCATGATTTTTCAGGACGCGATGCTTTTATTTTTTGCTCTAATATGTTTTGTGGTAAGGGAAAAATTCAGCAAATGCATCAAGGTTTTAGAAAAAAATCAAATGTTAGAGTTCTATAAACTGTAAAGTGCCGAGCCTCCAGAAGACGTGATTAGCACGACAGCTTTGACTGTGTTCTTTTTTTTTTTTTAAAGATTTATTTATTTATACAAGCCCTGGGTACAGTCAGAAGCGCGAGAGGGTGAGAGAATTCGCCAGAGCCAGAGCGGGGAGCAGAGCAGGCAGAAGGACCGAAGTACACTGCTGAGGGGAGCAGCGGGCGGCAGGAGAGGTCTGTGCGCCATGTGGGACCCTCCTCTGGTGGCCGGGGAGCAGCCGGGGATCGAACCAGCGCTGCAGAGGCTGCGGGCAGCTTCGCCACCCAGCGCTCAACCACTGCGCCACCATGTATGCTCTTACATGAGAAAAGCACTAGCCAGCCGCTGCCTTCCCAGCTCTATATTGGAATGAAGCCGCGCGTATTGGTGTGCCCCCACTCCCCGCTGCCTTGAACCCCGTAATTATGAATGGGTCAGAACCAATTCCACATGAAGGCTCAAGCTTTGTAGCAACACAGCACTTCGGTAGAATTCCCGAAAGTGTTTGCCTCTCCAAGAAGGGCAAGACAAGGCAAGAAGGGGAGCCACAGAAGAAGTAAAGAGAGTTTAGAAAAATGGGGGAGAGGCCATCAACAGTACAAGATTTAATATGGATAAACACCGGTAATACACTTGTCAGCAGTGACCCCACGACGAGGCGGACGGTGGACGAGCTGGGGAGAGCAGCGAAGCAGACAGACATCTGGGGTCAGAGCAGATAGCACATTAAACACGGGCCTCCAGCTCAATGGCATGATAAACACTGCTTTGGGGTAATTCTACAAAACCCAGCCGAGCAAGGCGCAGCAATAATTCCTTTTTACTCCCCCTTACTAAAGGCACAGATGGAATTTTATGCTCAACCCTAAGGGGCTTGCTCTGAAAGCAAACTGGAAGGGTGATGTGGAAAGGGCTTGCAGAAAAGTGGGGAACTGAGAGGCATCTGAACCCCACAAGAGGGACGAGTGCAGGGCAGGCTGGTGCGGGGTGGCCCTGCATCCTTCAAGACAAAGACTTGGGGCACCACCTCCCGGTCGGTGTGGCCCTGGGCCCCTTTGACAGCCTCCTTTTTCTCTTGGTGGGTACTCCCTGCGGGCCCCCAGGGCCACCCCCAAGTCTCCTGCAGAACCTGAAATCTGGCTTCCTGGAGCTCCAGATGATGCACCCCAGGAATTCAGGAGGGTAGCTCCCCGAATCCCTCCTTTCTTGCGCCTTCTGTGCACTGGTCTGATTTCTTATTTATAGACTCTCAGAAAAGGCGCCTGCGCGGCGCCCGCCTGCTCCAGGGAGCCTCCCAGGAGGTGGCCGCAAAGCCGGGGTCCTCCTCGGTGGCACCTCTGCGCGCCTCCCTTTCCCTCTTTCATCGTCCTCAGCGCCCTGCCCTTACCCTCTCAGAGGAAGAGTCAGCAGCTTAATGCTGGCCTCAGGCCCTGTTTTCTAGGGTCCAGGGCTAAGATAAAAACTGAATCAGCAAACGGCTCAGGGCCACTGACTTTCTCTCAATTTAAACCATTTTCTTATTTCCCACCCCCTTCTGTGGTGGGGAGGGACAGCACACAAGGACAACGGCTGGTGGGTCACTTCGGGGAGTCACTACACCAGGTGCAGACTCACTGCTCACAAAGGCCCAGGTGGAGCCTGCCCCAGCCTCCCGCTCAACCCCCCACCCGCCCCGACAGGGGGGCTCGGGTCCAGTTGCCAAGATGTCCACGTCAATGGTGCCCCCCGAATCCCACTGACGTGACCATCTGACCCAACATCCCTTCCCCACGCCCTCTACTTCCTTCTCCCTGGGGGCCCGGAGACCAAGGGGTCAGCACATGCCCTGCTCTCCCTTCTCTGGGGTTTTCTCCCTTCTGAGCTAAGCTGCTTTCTCAGGCGAGCGTCTTCTCTCCACCTCACACCCACCCAGCAACAGCCCCTGTGCTTCTGGCTTCAAGGGCAGGAGAGTCCAGTGGCTTCAGGAGAAGGAGCCGTGATCTCGTACAGCAAAGCTTCTGGAAGCCAGGACTTTCAAATCTCTTTGCTCTGTCATCCTTAGCAGTCCGGCTTTCACCTGCGGCTCGTTGCCTCCTGGCCTAGGTAGCTCCCTCCTGCACCGTGTCCCACTCCAGGCGGGGTGTGCAAGTACACGGGAGGGGGGTTGTCGCTCCTGTGTCTCTCGCTTGCTTTTCATTACTTTGTTTTGACTTGAAGTCAGTCTGGAGGAAGGAGTCCCGCCCCCATGCAGCAGGCCTCCTCACACCTTGGGCCAAATCCAGTCACGTGCCTCCCCTCCCCCAACCCTGTCACTGTCTGAGGAGAACGGAGCCCCGGATTGGGTTAGCTATGTCTACTCCCGGAAGCTGGGGGCCAGACTCACTTTTCCTGAGTTCACTGATATTCAGTGTCAAACAAATCCCTGTTAGAAGAGTTGCTGGGACCAGGGGTGTCTGCCACACCTGGAGGTGTACGCTGCCAGGGGGTGGCGTCAGCCGTGGGTACAATAAGACAGCCATTACCTGTACTAACAAGCAATAATAAGACCTATGAAAACTCAGCTGCTTTTTTGTGTTATCCCCTTGCTTCATCAAGTCAAAATCATGTCAGTGATAAAATACTCCCATTCAAGAAATTCTCTTTGTTGGTCTAAGTCCTAAGCAATCATTGAAGCTACCGCTGAGTCATAAGAATACATGTAAGCGTCAACCTAGCATGTTCTCTTGACCTAGTCTTTAAGACGAATTGGAACCCATGTGGAAGTTATAAAGTCAGCTGTACACACTTAGCTACATGGGTGTGTCAAGAGAAAGTTTGCAAGGCACAGAATCATTCAGGCTTGCTTCAGGTGGAAAGGACTTGCAGAAAAGTGGAGAAGTGGGAGGTATTTGAACCCCACAAGGAGAGAGATGAACATGGGACAGGCTGGGGTGGGTTGGCCCTGGTCTGTATCTTAGTGCTCCACTGGTGTGCAAACGGTATATCCCCAATCAATGAAGACAGCACAGAAAGAACTGGACTCACTTTGATGTGTTTTTCCATGTGATCCCTTGAAGTAATTTGCACTTAAAATTTTATTTATTTTTTTAAAGAGTTATTTATTTATGCATACAAGAGCTGGGGTACAGGCCAGAGATGTGGGGGGTGAGAGGATTCACCAGAGACAGAGTGGGGAACAAAACAGGCAGACTGACTGAAACACACTGCTGAGGGGAGCAGCGGGCGAAACAGGAGAGGTTTGCTGTGCCATGTGGGTTGCTCCCTGGCCGGGATCGAACTCATGCTGCAGAGGCTGCAGATTGCTTCATAGTGTGGTGCTTAACCCTTTGCACCACCAGGGAGGCCCCTGCACTTAAAATTTTAAACTGTGAAACATAGCAGAACTGAAGTGTATGATATCTGTAGGTTCAAACATTAGTTCATTTCTAGGTGACAAATTTTACTGAATTTCAATAGGATCTTTAACATAGAAATTTACTCTGTTTTGAATCGTTTTAGAATTAACAAATCAGGAAAATAATAATTCTAGTAATGATTTGGTTTTCATAATTATTTAATATGATGATTATTAATTATTCCATCATCATTGCCAAGTGTAATTCCATTATATGGAAGAGGCATGCAGGTGTCTAAAGTTCAAGGTCAGACACCACGCCTCCTTTTTTTGCCCAGTTGTTCTTTGTCTCTTTCCACTCACAGAGCGGCTGGTGGTCCTGAGAAACAGAAACAGGGGGACTGGGCCTCCCCTGGTGGCGCAGGTGGTTGAGTGCAGCGCTGTAAAGCTGTCTGCAGCCTCTGCAGCATGAGTTTGATCCCCGGGCAGGGAGCTACCCACATGGAGCAGACCTCTCCTGTCTCACCCGCTGCTCCTCTCAGCAGTGTATTTCGTCAGTCTGCCTGTTCTGTTCCCTGCTCTGTCTCTGGTGAATCCTCTTGCCCTCCTGCGAATCTGGCCTGTACCCTGGTTCTTGTATGCATGAATAAATCTTTAAAAAAAAAAAAAAAGCAACAGGGGGACTGCCCACATTTCTGTGGGATTTTTTTAAGGGAATTTGTCCCCAAGTAGATTAGTAGCAACCATCCCTGATGCCAAAAGTGTCCAGAAGTGCCCTCAGCATCTGTATCCTTCATCATGGCTCCATCTACTCCATCTTCCTGCAGCTGAGTGGGTCTGCCTTTTGTCCAATGCCAGCAATAGACAGAAACTCTACTTCCCATTCATCACATGGCGTGTTCTCTGTTTTGACCTGTCCCTGGTATTGTAGCATTTTCATTTTCTCTCTTTTTCGTTGTTCGGGTGGAGTCATGCTCTGTGCTGGGCGGGGCATTGTTCTGCCGGAGCCCCCTACCACGGAATAGTCAGGCCACTCTACATCCAGGTGGGTATCATCATTCTCGTTTTATCAATTGAGGAGAAAGTTGAAGCTCTGAGGGTAAGTGGTTCAAAACCAGATGACCATCAGAGATTTGAAGCCCATTCTCGCGTCCACCCTGTGCTCTCTGTCCATTCTACCAGGTCACCTCCCCCGAGCACATGCCAACATCACATCCCATGACTGAGGAAGAGGTGGGTAGCCTGGAAGCTTCACACAATGGGAAACTGGGCAAGTCCAGCCTCGGGGGAGTCCATACGGGCCAGACCTCTCCCACCTGCATCTAGCACGCCAGGCTCGTTCCTCAGAACTCTCAGATCAGAATGAGATGTGTTCTCAACACCAAAGGGAGGAACTGAGAGAAGGAATGTAACATGGGGGAGGAAACCAACTGATTTTATGGAATGATGCCAAAGGGCAAATTTTAACTTTCTGTGACTTGGAGAAGGTGAAGGGGAGCCGGAAGAAGAGGAGGAGGTGACGAAAAGAAAGACATCTACTGCCAAGTGAGATTCCCCATTAGGGCCAATTTGCTTGGTTGGAACAGGTTCAACTGGGCAGCATTCTGGAACCAGATGGATAGGCTTGAATGGTTTCTGTAAACACACCCCCAAAATTAGGAGGTCCCATCCAGAGGTAGAATACCTCCCCTTGTAAAATAAGGAGGGTGTGTTATCTCGTTTTCCTTTCCCTTATAGTTTGAAAGGCCAGGGGCTTCCCTGGTGGTGCAGGGGTTGAGATGCGACCTATGAAGCTGTCCGCAGCCACTGCAGCACGAGTTCAATCCCCGGCCAGGGAGCTACCCACATGGTGCAGCAGACCTCTCCTGTCTCACCTGCTGCTCCCCTCAGCAGTGTATTTCAGTCAATCTACCTGTTCTGTTCCCCACTCTGTCTCTGGTGTATCCTCTCACCCCACACCTCTGGCCTGTACCCCAGTTCTTGTATGCATAAATAAATATATATTTAAAGAAAAAAAATAGTTTGAAAGGCCACCATGAGACCCAGCAGCTGGTTTTATTTCCCCATTTCTTCAAACATCAACCAAGGCACATTCCTGTTTGTTCCTTGGGATCCTAGCTTACCTGGCCATTCAGCCAAGGAGCTTTATTTCTGGCCTCAACATGAAAGGATGGACTTGGGGGCGGTGTCTTTACAGAGACTTAGTTCCTTAATGACTCTTCAAGGACAGCCAATCTGCTGGTCAATGGAGAGACTCGCCCAAACACAGGAATGATTTATGCCTATGCAAAAGCATGATTTTAAAGCAATCGTTTTCAAACTTAAAAAAGAGTCTTTCTTCAGGTGAAATGGACATAGAAATATACTATAAGATGTAGCAAAAAAAAAAAAAAAGGCTGTTCTGGCTTAGACAAGTGGATCCTTCTCTTAGTTCTTTAAACCTGCACCCCCAGGAGGGCCATGAAACACTTCCACAGACCCCCAGGTCCTCCCGAAGCATCCATTGAAACTATTTCGAAAAGCAGTGTTCTCAAGCCAGTATGGAATCAACCAACTAACCAACCAACCAGCATCACTACCACCAATCAGACCAACACCTACATCGACATCCTCTTCGGAGGCCTGAAGCCAGGTGAGAGGAGACCAGGGTTGAGGGGCAGTAGAAGTTGCCCAAACACCCTTACTTTTTGGATTACTGTCCTCTCCAATCAGAATGAGGCCAGCCCTATTTAGGTGGCCAGCCTTGCAGCGTACTTGTGAGCAAAGGGCCAAACTTGTCATCACGGTAGTCTGGTTTGATGATCCTTCACCTGTGTCAGGATGTACTGGTGGGTTTCAAATAAGGAATGACATCAGCTCTCGGAAAGTTACATATTGAAAAGCACCCACATTTTGCAAGCGTAGTATCCTTTCTCACTAGGATAGTATTAAATAGCTGGATAGTATTAAATAGCCCTTAAGAATGTCACTTTTGGGCCTCCCCGGTGGCACAGCAGCTGAGCTCCCCGCCCGCTGCTCCCCTCAGCCGTGTACTTCGTCAGTCTACCTGTTCTGCTCCCTGTTCTGGCTCTGGTGAATTCTCTCACCACCACCACCCCTCCCCCGCGCTTCTGACTGTACCCAGTGCTTGTATAAATAAATAAATCTTTAAAAAAAAAAAAAGAACGTCACTTTCATGGGATGAGCTTTCCAGGGAGAATCAAGATAAACTAATGTTTGCAAATGACAAGAAACTCCATGTGCCGAACGGCGTGTCTCCAGGTAAATGTCTCCTGTAGACATGTCTCCCATTTCTTCCCTTGGGGAAAGCAGTTGAGAAGCAGAGCAAAGATGAGCACTGGCTTTGGAGTCTGCTGGACATAGGCCCAAACCCACTCTGGGCCGCACTCAGCTGTATGACACGGGGGCGATAGCTGGCCTCCCTGCCCGTTTCCTGGATCTTGAAAGTGGTTTGTTGCAGGGTGGTGCGTATAAAGCATTTTACACAGTGCCTGGCACATAATAGGTGGTTAAGACACCGATTCTACCCTGTCCTTTTCTGAAAGGAGTTTCTCACCTCAAGTCTGGGGAGGGGAGCCTGCATCTCATGGTGATCTTTGCTTCAATAATATACCTGTCCTTCATGTCACACTCATCTCTCTGCAGTGGAGGCGCGAGCCAGGGCTGACCTGTTCACTGTGATAGTCCCTGTAAGTCCTATTCGCATGTACCCCTGTCCCCCATCTCAGCTCCAGACCCCAGAGCCCCCCCAGAGGATCTGGAGCAGCATCTCAGCTGTGATCAAAGCATGACTCCTGGGAGCTCAAGCACCGCCCCGCTCACCATGAGCAACTACTGCATAGCCCAAGTGTGGAGCACCTGCCCATCACGGGGAGCTGCAGACTCTCATACAATGTCGGGGTCAAGGGCACACAGTCAGGAATATACATTAAAGAGGCCCCCAGGTGTGCTCTGTGTCTTCATGTGATGCAAACATGGAACGTGATGATGGTCAAACACCTCACTGGGATTTGGGTCCTTTGAATTGTCATTCCTGCAGCCTCTGAGGCTCATCCCATTCTTGGACATCCTCTCTTCTCCCACATACCTGTTAATAACACTAGGTGTAGCCCAGAAACCCACCAGATGTTTTTTACTCCCATCTCTTAATCTTGGAGGGAGTCAGCAATATGTAAAAACCTGAACATGGCCACGTCTGCTCCAAAGGACCTTTTGGTGGTACTGGAGAGACAAGGGTTATTTAATTCCCCACAGAGGAAGTCACCTCACTTCACCTCCCCTGCCTCCCATCTCAAGGGACATTGAACGCAGTCACCTTGAATGGCATCAGACAACAGCCCAGGTAGAGAGGGGTGTGGGTCCCTGTTCTACCTGTCTGGTCACTGGGCAGCCAAGTCATCCAGGAGGTGTTGAGCCACCTGCACTTAGGATGCTTGTCCAGGAGGAATCAGGTGATGGCGCCCCCTGCAGGGGGCAGTTGTGTGTGTGGCAGATGCCTTGCCATTCCCAAGCCATTGCCCTGAAGCCTCCTGGATCTTGCCAGCTCACTTGCAGAGGCAGAGGCAGAGGCAGAACAGTAACTCCCATCCCACAAGGGGAAATCAGGAAATCAATAAAGTCAATCTGCCTGCTGTGTGACACTCCTGGGTCCCTAATGGGTGGGGGGTTTGCAGAAGGAAGATATTGAAGATTAACAGCATGTCCTTGGAGTTCAGGATGGAACAGCCCAAACAGGTAGACAGGTGCTTACAGACCTGAGACCAGGGGTGCAGAGCAACAGAGGATCTTTATCATCTGTATGTCTCGTTTCACGCTACGCCATCTATCACAGCCATGCCCCAGATAAAGCAGTCTGAAGAGCAGGCTTGGTGAGGCACCCCAACAAACATAACAATGCACACTGAAGAGAAGGGAGACCTTCAGCCTCCCCCCAGGCCCCACACTGCCACCTCTGCCCACAAGCAAGCAAGAAGAGTTGTCCGTGCGAATGGTCAGTGCCCAGAACACCCACTGGCCCACACTCTGCTGGTGGCAGGGCCACTGCATGGCACAGGAGTCCCACCTGCCCGGGGCTCTCTCTTGCTCACTTGATCTCCAGGTGTCAGCCTTCCACGGGCAAAGCTGGCTTTTTCCCACTCTCCCTCTCTTCTTCCAATTCCCCCATCTGCAAGTGAGCAGGCATGGACCCCAGTATCTTGGAACTGTGGGGAGAGTAGGAAGCAGGAGGGACAAGAAGTTCCTACCAGGAGAAATGCCGTGGAACCAATAGGAGCGCTTCAAAAGCACACGGCCCGCAGTGAGATGCGCTGCCCAGGGCAGGAGTGCCGCCCTCACACACTCGCGGGACACAGATCAGCACCACAGGACTGCGCGGCAGCGAGGCAGGCTGCGGCGGGCACTCCCAACCTGTGGGATCCCCCAGGGAAGAGCGGGCCACTGCCACCCCAGGCCTCCAAGCACTTCATTGGACACTAGGCCCCTGGCCACCTGGCTTCAGCCCTTAGTTTTTCTTTATCTAGGATGTCCCTCGTGGAAAAGTGGAAAAGTAAGGAGAGGCGGAGTCCTAATGTCCTGAATCAGCTGCAGCTGAGGACAGGATCTGCAGACCAGTGAGCCCTGGGGGCGCCGGCCTGTGAGTTACTTTCCTGTCTTCTTGGAGTCCCTGCAAATGCAGTGGGTGCTGCCTCCTGTCTGGATCTTTTCCTGCACTTTCCTCTTCTTCGCTGCACATGCCCACCTACCCCCAAGCCTATTTCCATCCTTTCCCTGCTCTGCTCTTGCAAACAGCCCGGCATCACCCCTGCACTCTGTAGGTGGTTCCAAGAGAGGGCGATGGTGCTCATTGGCTCTACCATGCAGGGGTGTGGGCTCTGGACCTCGACTTCCGCCTTGACCCTTCCATGTAGGAGCCGTGTGTGACTCTGGGTGGGCTACTCAACTCTGTGGGCCCTGGGATAAAGACAGGTGCCCTGGGGATAAGCTGAGAGCTAGGAAACGTGGCATCAACATAGTGCCTGGCTGGGAGTCGGGGCTCAGTGAAGGCTTATTGGTTTTTTCCACCACTAGAAGGCATTTGCTTGTGTTTGAAGACACAAGGCCACGAGTTTTAATCTGCGCCCTCCCCATCCTTAAATGATGTTGCCTCTATGTCCCTGCCACACCTGACAACCCGAATAGCCAGAGGTTTGGGAGGTATCCGCGGGCCAGTAAAGATCAATTCATTCTGCACAGAGCAAGTGCCGGATGTTTGTGGGCACTTTCACCCTCTTGGATGATATAATTTTATCACCAAGACCGAACACCAGCTTCGGTTTTGCAGAAGGAAGACTATGTCTTGGTGCTCATCAGCCATGGTCCTCCCTACCACCAGGCTTGGGACTCTGGGGGGTTATTTTTTTAGGGCACTGGTTCTCAATGTGGGTTCTGCAGACAGCAGTATCCCTTTGTTAGAAATGCAAATTCTGCCCCCCTCCCAGACTTGAGAGGTGGGGCCCAGAAAGCTGTATTTATTTATTTATTTATTTATTTATTTTAAGATTTGTTTATTCATACAAGCACTGGGTACAGTCAGAAGCGCAGGAGGGTGAGAGAATTCACCAGAGCCAGAGCGGGGAGCAGAGCAGGCAAAAGGACCGAAGGACACTGCCGAGGGGAGCAGCGGGCGGCAGGAGAGGTCTGCGCGCCATGTGGGACCCTCCTTCGGTGGCCGGGGAGCAGCCGGGGATCGAACCCAGTGCTCAACCGCTGTGCTACCAGGGAGACCCCAGAAACCTGTATTTTAACAAACATTCAAGTCACCCAGAAGATTCTAATGCACGCGAGGGTTGGGGAATCACTGTTTTAGAGGTTTCACAAATATTGCATATGTAACATTTTTAAGTCTACCTTCTAGCAGCTTGCTCCTCAATCCCAGAGAAAAAGACTTTTAAAAACAATCACGACTTATTTTTAATAAAAGGGCCTGTTGGGGGAAATGCTTCTCGACGGCTGCAGGCTGCAGGTCACGCAAGATCATCACCCTTTTTGCTCTTAAAATTTCTTTTTTTTCCCCCCAACTTTTCATTGAAGTCACAAAGACAGAAGTGCTCACATACCCTAAGTGTAGTGTGCACTGAATTTGCATAAAATGAACACATCCGTATACCCAGCATATGCGACATCACCGGCACCCCAGAGGCCCCCCTTCTAACCACTAACCCTGCCCTCATTGGTTGCTTTTTTTTTAACTGCAGGAATACTCCAAACAAGGAAAATTATTTTGAAGAAGGAAAGTCCCCACCGTGACCACCTCAGTTACACTGGAATCACTTGTTGCTCATCCCTTCCCGCATGTCTCATGCAGGTTTGCACTGTGTGCAGGCACCATGCACACGTGCCCCACGCTGCGCCCTCATCCCCAGAAGCATCAGTTAAAGGGGTCCCACATTCTGTCTCCTCATCAGAGCATCTAGTCACCAGCCCCCCAAATTTAGGCTGTTTCTATTTTTTCATGTCTGCAATGGACTGTTTGGTCCCTTGTTCTTTGGAATTACTACTTTTTAAAAACCAGCTCTCAGAAATGAAGTTGCTGCATCAAAGACCCTGACTGTTTTATTGAAGTTTAAAAAAAATGATTATTTGCACTTTAAAAAATATATAAATCCCATTTCATTTTTGTAATACTTTTGTGCTCCTCCTGCCATTTTAAAATTCTGGATAGAATCAGATCTTTTCCTTCCATCCTCTGTGAACTCAGAAAAACGCTTTGGGTAACATTGGGTGGGAGTGGCAAATGCTGGTAAAATACCCCAGTTCAATGGGTAGCGGCTGGGCAGGGACATCAGGCGTGTGGGGACAAGAGGGGTGTCAAGGAGAGCATAGCCTTCTCTGGGGACCACATCAGGAGGTAGCCACCAAATTCGCAGTAAAGCCCTTTCCTCTCCTCAGAAGCAGCCAAGGTCACCGTGCAGGCTGCAGTGAGGGCGCGTGGGGGTAGACAAAGGAAAGCCTGAGGTAAGTACCCAGGCTGTCCAGGGCCGGCACAGGCCCAGCACGAATGGGGCTGGACAGCAGCACTTATTTATTCATGTGCTGCTGGATCCCCACTCCCAGCGGACTCTCCTCTTCCCCTGGAAATGTGGGCAGCTCGAGTGGCTAGAACATGTCTGACACGCACCCAGAGCTGAGAATCTGAGGAGAGAGCAGTCACCTGGGCCCCGTGAGACTGGCAGGCCCACTGGGCCATGCACCGGAAAGGCAGGCTGGGATTTCGAGAAGTCAGGCTGTGGGTTTACCTGAAAATGTTTGTCATTCTGGAGCGTCTGACGGCGGTACAGAGCCCAGGCTGCAGAGCTAGAGTCTCTGTTTCCTTATCTGTCAAATGTGGGAAATACAGTACCTAGCTCATAGGGTTGCTGTGGGAGCAAATGAGCTAAACCGAGAAAACACTGAGGCGCACTGAATACACCCGCCCCTCCCACACTGTGGGAGAGCTGCTCGGGCTTGAAGACAGTCAGCGGAGACGCAGGGCCTCCTGACCCGTGTGCTGTTACTCACGGCACAGCAGGTGCCCAGCAAGAAATCCCAACCCCTCTCCCAACTCCTGCTTGCGTCCACTCATCCATCCATTTATGGGGAGGCGGGGTGGGGCCCTGGAACATGCCACACCCACAACATCTACCCAGAGCTCTTCGGGGCTCCAACTGGGCAGCGGGCATGGGTGGGACAACCAAGACCCAACTTCTGCTTTGCTGGAGCCCAGCAAGTCTCCTGACCTTCTCCTCCAGCCTCCCAAGGTGGGGCTGGGGAGGAGGCTGCAGAGGAGAGGGCATCTGAACCCTTGAATCCCAGCCACCTGCACCCAGGGTAGAGGGAGAGAAAGCATGTGCCGTGGGCCCCTAGAATTAGAGTGGGGGGCTGAGCTGGCCTGTGTTGACGGGAAAGATGGGAAATGAATGAACAATGGTCTCCTGTGGGCGCCTGCGCCAGGTACCCCGATGCACAGTCTCCCGTATGTAGATTCGGTGCCCCATTCTGCAGGGGAGGAGCCTAGGTAAGTGCGAGTACAGTGCTGGCCAGGCGGGGCAGGCAGAAGGGATCTAGGGAGCGGTGGGGCTCCCCGATGTGGTTCTAGGAACGTGGTGGAGGCGGCGCGGAGGAGACAGCCGCAGAGCAGGAAGAGGAGTCTTGGCTTGGCTGTGAAGAGGGGCAACAGCCAGGAGGAGGCGGTGAGGGGACAAAGGGCCAGGGGGGTCGTGAGAGATGCCAGCCCCTGAACAGACACCACCGGCCCCGTGGGCCCCCCCCCCCCAGCCCCAAGGCTGTTCCTACCTTCCTTCTCCACTCCTCCAGCCCCACCGGTGCCCCGCAGCCTCTGCTCACGTGGCCCCTGCCTCAGCCTGCAGAGAGGCTGCTGGGAAAGGAGGTGCATCCGGGGAGAAAGATGTGCCCAAGATCGGAAAATTAAAGCAAAGGTTGACTTCAAATTCTCTCTGCCTCGGGTCATGCAGACCAAGCCCGGGCCCCCACATGAGTGCCCCTCCCCTCCCAGCTCCAGGGCGTCCCCACGGGCTCTCGTGGGTCCGGCTCTCACCCCCTCTGCGCAGAACGAGCGCAGAACTGTAGCAGGAACATCTCCATCTCGCATTGCGCTCCCTGTGTGGAGGTGGCTGCGTCCCTGACCCCGTGACCTCAGAGTTTCTAGACTGGCACTGACATACCTTTCCTCCCCCGTCAGAAGGCAACGGTGAGCTGTGTCTTCTGGAAAAGGCTGCTGCTGTTTGAGCCTGACTCACCCAGTGAGCCCCTGCTGTGGGCCGGAGCAGCCAGCCAGCAGGCCCAGCCGCCAGGCACCCACACTGTCAGCAGAGGCAAACCCCGGGCAACAGGGGTGACAGGCAGGTGGAGAGACAAAGGTGGAGGCAGGTCCTGGGGGTCACAGGGGGGCAGGGCAGGACTCCAGAAGAGTCTGCAAGCAGATGTCCTGGGTGAATTCTAGATGGAGAGATGGGGGCTGGGGGATGGGGTGGAGGAGCAGGACCCGTTACCCGAATTCAAAAGCAGGGTGCAGCAGGGCAGTGAGGTAGAGACAGCTCAGAGCCAGGACCCAGGTCCCCCTCCTGTGTGACCTCCCCCAGTCACCTGCCTCTCTGCTTCAGCTTCCTCTCAGGTGCTGCTGTGCTTCCAGGTACTGCTGCTGTCAGGATGGAAGGAGCCATACACAGAAAGCTCTAGAACAGCGCCTGGCAGCAACCTCGTGCTGCATAGATGTTAGAGATGAGGACGATGACATCCCCAGGGTGGCGTGCAACACCGGGTCACACAACGGCAGACACGGCCGGGACTCTAGGCCCCGAGCCCTGCGGGAGAAAACCACTGGGATGTCCAAGATGTACTTGTGAAACGGAAGACGTCAAATTGGCAGAGATTTGGCCCTTTCAGCTGCCCGGTTGGTTTCAACATTCTCCTAAGGGGGAAAGCAGTGGGGCGGGGGCCTGCTCAGAGCCGCTGCTCGCTCTGCTGTCTCCTTCTGGCAGGGACCAGGGGGGCACACCTTGGCTCAGGGGCCCGGCTGTCCTCTCTCTCTCTCTTCTCTCCCCTTTGCCTTCCCCAAGCTGGGTTCCGCTGGGTGCCACCGGACAGAGGAAGCGGCAGAGCCAAAGATTTTCTTACAGAAACGACGCCAGGAGGAAGGCCAGGCCGCGGGCACCTGCCAGTGCGCGTGAGGACCCCAGGGCCAGCCCGGCAGGTGGTGAGCGCGGCAGGGCCCGGGCGCGGCGGATTCCAGGCCAGGCGCCACCAGAGGGCGCAGCGGGCCTCAGAGTGCGCAGAGCCGGCCCGCCAGGTGGGCGCAGGTGCGGGCGCGGGTCGGGCGCGGGAGGCCTGGTGCGCCATGGGACCAGGGCAGGAGGAGACACCGGGTTCTCAGAAAGCAGCGCAGAGCTCGAGGGTTACATTTTCCAGTGATCTAGCCCCGAGCAGCGGGGACAGAGAGCTTAGAAAAGTGACAGGAATAATGAAATGTACACATTTCTCATGCGGGAGACACTGTCAGTCAGTCCTCACCACAGCCCCACCAGCTAGGGGCTCTTATTACCCCCACGTTGCAGGTGGAGAAACTGAGCCTCAGTGTGCCAGGGTTGCAGCGCTGGCAAGGGCCGAAGCTGGGACCTCCCAGGGGCCAGTCCCAGAGTCCCGTCTCCTCCCTCCACCTGCGGTGAACCACCCCCTCACTAGCAGATCACTGGTTAAAGCAGCTCGGCTCTCCCTTGCACGGAAGGAGTGCTGTGTGGCTCCATTTCACCTGGCAGGTGGCACCATCCCAGCTGTCCAAAAACCCTCCAAAGGGAGGGTTTGACCTCCACCAGATTCTGATTAACTCACATTTATTAACCACTTAATATGTGCCAGGAGCTGAGCCAACGCATTTGTATAGGTTCTCCTGCAAGATTCCCAGTAATAGAGGAGTGATGCCTGCTCCTTCTCAGGCCCATTTCACAGGAGAGGAAATCTCCCTGGGCCACACACTTAACGTGTAACTCAGCTTCCAGAGCTGCCATCACCATATTCTTTTGTACATTGCACAGACCTTTATGGAGCATCTACTCTGAAGCCCGCACTGTCCTCCAGGACAGATAAAACCCCTTGCCTTCTTGGAGCTTCTGTTCTTCATCAGCTATAGGTAGCCCCTGGGTCATAACGCCATTCTGGTTTCAAGAGAGCTGGTGAGGAGAGGCCACATGCACTGAACAGACAGTAAAATAAGCTTTTCATCTAAGGTCACCCTCTGTGATCATCCTCCTGACCTTCACCTGGAAGGTGGCATATTGGTGATGGTTAAGGGTAGAATTGTGCTCGCCCAGAAGATACGTCAGCCCCCACCCCTAGTGCTGTGAACCTGACCTCATTTGGCAAATGGTCTTTGCAGATATACTCAGTTAAGATGAAGTCATACTGGAGTAGAATGGGCCCTAATCCAATAGGACTAGTGTCCTTACAAAAGAGGCGCACACACACACGCATACATGCACCCACACTTGCACACACACGACAAAGGGACAACACTGTGCAACAATAGAAGCAGAGACTGAACTGCGGCAACTATAAACCAAGGTGTTCCTACGATTGGCGGCCACCCCCAGAAGCCAGAAGAGGTAAGGGAGGATTCTCCCATGAGCCAGCGTGATCCTGCTGATACCTTGACTTCACACTTGTAGGTTCCAGAAGTATGGCACAATTAATTTCTGATGGTTTAAGTCACCCAGCGAGCGTGCTGTGTCATGGCTGCTCCAGGAAACTACTCTAATGTTATTAACTACTTTTTCTCACTGCACCTGGCTTACCCACCCACTTTCCCTCCATCCCCTTGCCACGATGGCCAGGTCAGGGGCATTGTTGTCGCCTGCATTGGCACAAAGCCTGCGGTCTCAGCGTCGCTGACCTCTGCCTGTTCGTGTTCCCCATCAGGATGACAAAGGTGTATCCAGTTGGCAGAGGCAGGGCAGAGAGCAGGCAGGTGTGCCTCCACAACTCACCTGCCAGCCCCAGCTCTGCCAGCCTCACCTGACATCGCCAGAGCCCCACAGCTCTCAAGGGCGAAGGCAGAGGCAGTGCCACGCTCGTCCATCCAGCTGTGTCCAGGTGGCCCATGGCAGTGGCAGACAGAGGCCATCAGCCCCGTGGGGAGTCACACATGGCCTGGTCCCTCTCACCCAACAGTTACCCCATAAAGTGCCTCGTACAGCTGTCCTCATGCCAGGTTCATCCACAGGCTCCAGGTTCTGGGAAGGAGAATATCGATTCACTTGGCTGAGAATATTCTGGCTTGGAAACGCACAAAGTGCCAAATCTGTAAGCTGTGGCGGGACCTGATCCTTCACTGTGAAGCTGCAGTCAGACGTCATGGTGACTTCCGTCCTGGAGGCCGAGGCCCCTGTGGCCCTCACTTTGGATCTCTTGGGGCGCCTGGCTGGCATTGCTGTTACCCTCCAGCCCACTGGGCACATAGGCTTTTTCACGGGCAGATGCCCTGCTCGCTAGGAAGGCAGCAGACTTTGGGAGGGCAGGGGCTGTGGGAATCGGCCCACGTTGGTCAGCGGCTCCCAGTCACAGGAGCCTTCCCACAGCCCCTGCTGCTGAGCCAGAAGACGTAATTCAGGGGAAGCAGAGGTGCCCTCTGGATTGTCTGGTCCTGCTAAGGAGGGAGGGAAGGCGCAGAGTCCATGAAGAAGTCCTTCTGGGCCCGGAGCTAAGCACTGGGCTGGAACCCCCACTGGGGTGGTTCTTCAGAAATGGAACAGGTTGGTGGGTGGCAGCAAGAGTTAGCAGAAGAAAGTCCCATGACACTCACTAAGGGAACACTTGTCTCCCACGTGAACAGGTGCCCAAGAATGGGGAGAAGGTAGAGAGAGTAGTATTGCCTGCACCCGGCTGGCCTGGTTTTCATTAGATCCACCCCAGTCACACGGGTCTCCCTCCCCACCCCCTCCCCCTGCCTCCACTCATGTGTTATTTCATGAAGACTTGATGGTCACCTACTCTGAGCCAGGTATGGTTCCAGGCAAGGGATCCAGCAGTGAGAAAACAGGGAAAAAAATCCTACCTTGGGGGAGTTTACATTCTAGTGGACAAAAGAATCTCTCCCTTTTAACAACTCATTTCTCTTTATTCTTGTCTTACCACCCTCCCAATCAGGAGCCTGAATCATTCATTCTTTGAAGATCTGTCGCTTGAGCACCTACAGTGCGTTGGGCACCATTCTAGGCTATGCACATCTTGGGCCTCCATTACGTGGCCTTACCTTCCTGGGTGAATCGCAACCCAAGAGAACTCCCCTTCTGCCAGACCAGGTCACCTCACTGCGCACAGAGAAGCCACAGGAACCTCTCGATTATGTGAGAATATTGTGTGCAGAATGGAAAGTGGGGGTTGCCAGTAAGCCAAAGTGGTGAGCTAGCATGGAGAGCCCCTGAGAACTTGACATCTCTCCTTGTTTCCCCCTCCACATGCTTTTGGGGACCATACCCCCTGATGCACCCTTTGGAACCCAGTGCCTTCCCTGGTAGGAGTTTCCCCTCCCTCTCCCTCACCCCCAGGCTCTGGACTCCAGCTGCCCCCACCAGGCTCGCCTGCCTGAGCTTTAATTAACTCCACCGGATGCGCTGACTCACTCGTGGGCTCCGTGACCCGCCTGGTCACAGAGGACACCTCCTCAGACGCAATTACATTTGAGGATGAAGCATTTCCTCTGGGCACAGATCGAGCCAGTGAAAGCTTTTCTGGGGGAGTGGTAGGGGGGCCTGTTTGGGGATGACTCACAGAACAAGCCTGGCGGATACCAGTTCCCCAAAGGGCAGCGACTCTCAAACGTTCTCTGTCCTGTGGGTCTCAGGACTCTGGAAGTTTCTCTTCTTGGGAGAAGGAAGGAAGTGTGTCTACCTTGCCAGGTAAAAGGGGCCTGACACATACCTCTCCATAGGCATGGTCAGGCTCTGCTAAAACAGGTAGAAGTTCTTAGCCCTCAGTGGCAACCACAGGCTCCGCTAGCATCACCCACACTGATTGAACACGCTCTCTGTGCCTGTCAAGACAGACGAGATGAAACATGGTCCTTCATCCTAGCCTTGGGGGAAGAGCCAAGCTTCAGCATCCCGATGAGAATGGTATTCTTGGTCCCATTTAATGGATCAGAAAATCAAGGCTCTGGAAGGATGGTGTGAACTGCTTCCCCAGGAGCCTTAGAATAAAATTGGTCAAAAATGATCCTGAGGTCCAGCACAGGTGGCTGGGAGAACAGTCCAGAAAAAAATGGAAGCTGGGGTTCCCTTTCCTAACTTGTAGTTTGAAGACACAAGGGAAAAAAGAAAAGAAACCAGTCTGCTGTGGCTGCGAAGGAAGTGATGTTCAGGTGGGGAATGCGCTGGCCTGGTTGTCCCACATTCAGCCCTTGTGAGCCTCGGGGGCCACCAGGGTCCAGCCTCAACAGCCTGGGGCTGGGGCAGCCCCGTGCCCAGGAGGGCAGTGGGGAGAGGTCATTGTCTGCTTGCTTTGGTGGGATCCAGCCTCTCCTTAAATTGCAACAGAGGAGTTTTCATTTTAATGTTGATTTCCCCAGGTCTGTGCCTTCTCATATCGGTTGTCATTAAAGAACACTGACAAGAGAGTCAGTGGGAAGGAGGGTGTATATTTCATTTTAAATGCTCTCACTTGTCTTATAAAGTTAGTAGGGACATCTCCATCCATCCACCCTTCATCTGCCTTCCATCCACCAACCCATCTACCCATCCATCCATCCTTTCTCCCACCCACCCTACCCTCCTCCATCCATCATCCATCATCCATCCATCCATCCATCCATCCATCCATCCATCCATCCATCCATCCATCCAGATCCTTCCTGTCTAATTATCAGGTGTGCACTGACACAGGCTAGTTTAGGGTCTGCACTCATTCTTAAGCCCCAGAAATTAACCCCAAGTTGGATGAGAAAAGTGATTCTGGAGGGAACAGTCTCCCCAGAGTCCAAGGCTGCTGTGCAGGCAACCAGACCCTCTGCTGACTGTGCAGAGGCCAGGCCAGCAGGGAGGGGTGAGGAAGCCTCACACCCTGCTACAGCCTGGACAGTGGCATCTGGAGATCCAGCAGGCTCGGCTCCGCAGGCAGTGTTTGCACAGGCACGTGCCTGTGAGCGTGTGTGTTGGGGTGATGTTATTCACAGCCGCTGGCCAGCAGTAAATAAGACAGTGGGGCTTGATTCATGAGTTCTGACAGGAAATCTATAGCATGTGGTGTCTATAATCCGCACGCTACGACGGGGCAAAATGAAAGAACAACAGTCCAATTACGAGATCCTGGTTGATCCGGGGGGTATGCCTCAGACCTTGCAGGGCCTTGGCTCAGCCTGGCTGGAGCGGTTGTCGCTGAGTAGGGGGCCCTGGGGGTCTGGCCCTATGGCTAGCAGCCCCCCAGAGCAGCAGCCTAGTGGAGGTGCCCAGGCAGAGCTGGGCCCCCTGGGATTGGGAAAGAGTGTATGGAACTGGCATTCTGTGTTGTTGGGATTTATAAGTATTTATTTGGTCTTTGTCCCTTTCTGGCACAGAACTCCTAAAACTCCTGGAATTCCTATATGATGATAGCAATAAAGGTGTGGGTTGTTATGTTAATAAGGTGACTTGGGAGAACCCCTAAGTCTGGAGGCCAGTTGCCCATGGGGCTGATCTCCTGATAAGAGGGTTGGAACTTTCAGCCTCACCATCACCCCACCCCCCACCTCTGGGGGGAAGAGGGGCTGGAGATTTGAGTCCAAGCATCAGTGGTCAGTCAGGCTGATTTAATCAATCTTGGCCTAAGGAATGAAACTCAGAGAGACCCAAAAGATCCTAAGGCATGAAACCTCATGAAGACCCAAAAGGATAGGGCTCAGAGAGCTTCCAAGCTGATGGTCACGTGGAGATTCGGGGTGAGTGGCACGCCCAGGACCACAGCAGCTCTGTGTCCTTTCTCCATACCTTGCCCCCAGCACCTCTCCCATCTGGCTGTTGTCCTTTCATAATGACCAGTGACCTGGTGCGTGCGACGTTTCTCTGAGTTCTCTGTGAGCTGCTCTAGCTAATTAATCACACCCAAGGAGGAGCTGGTGGGAAGCGCTGACGTACAGGCAGTCGGTCAGAGCGCAGATAACAACTGGCCTTGTGACTGGGCTCTGTGCGAGGGTGGCTGTGGGACACTGAGCCCTCTCCCATGGGGTGTGATGCTCTTCCCCGTAGATGGTGTCAGGATTGAGTTGAACTTAGGACAGCCCGCTGGTGTCCAGAGCATTGTTTGTGGGGTGGGTGGTAAACCCCGCCCTGCATTGAAACTGGGGTACCACAACCTCTTTGCAGTCCCGGTCTGCTCTCCAGGCCCAGGTCAGTTTGCTCAGCACCCAGGCCCCTGGGCATCTTGAGGCCTAGCCCCAGAGTAGTCCCACTGGCAGACAGAAGCCTGCACACTCCATGCTCTCTGCTCCCTGGTTTAAAGCCCCCCAAATCAAGTGTGTTGCCCTGTTGGAGCCAAGGGAGGACACTCTTAGGAGGGGTCATTTCAGAGTCTGACCTTTGGGGTATTCAGAGAAGTCGGGTTCTAAAGAGCTGCTGGTTCTGGTGTGACAGTCCCTTCTGGGACACACGGCAGTTGTTGCCAGGTGCTACAATCACCCGTGTGGCACTTTCCTTCACCCTGGGGACAGGATGGGCAACTAGTCCATCCCTTGACCCGTGACAACAGCCCTGGCAGTGAACTAGATTAACTACATATAGCCAAAATCCATGCCCACCTTAAGAACATGACCTTATTTAGATTTATTTATTTATACATGCACTGGGTACAGTCAGAAGCGCGGGAGGGTGAGAGAATTCACCAGAGCCAGAGCGGGGAGCAGAGCAGACAAAAGGACCAAAGTACACTGCTGAGGGGAGCAGCGGGCGGCAGGAGAGGTCTGCACGCCATGTGGGACCCCAGCCCGGCGGCCGGGGATCAAACCAGCGCTGCAGAGGCTGCGGGCAGCTTCACAACCCAGCGCTCAACCGCTGCGCCACCGGGGAGGCCAAGAACATAACCTTATTTAAAAGTAAGCTTTTTGCAGATGTAACCAAGTAAAGATTAGGTCACATCGGATTAGGATGAGCCCCAGTGTTCTTATAAAAAGAGGGAAATTTGGGGCTCCCTGGTGGTGCAGGGGTTAAAGACAGCGCTATCAAGCTATCGCCAACCACTGCAGCATGAATTCGATAAGCAACCCACATGGCGCAGCAGACCTCTCCTGTCTCGCTCGCTGCTCCCCTCAGCAGTGTATTTCAGTCGATCTGCCTTTTCTGCTCCCCGCTCTGTCTCTGGTGAGTCCTCTCACCCCCCATACCTCTGGCCTGTACCCCAGCTCTTATATGCTTAAATAAATAAATATTAAAAAAAAAAAAAAAAAAAAGATGAGGGAAATTTGCACAGAGACGCAGACACGCAGACAAGAATGCCACAGGAAGCCAGAGGCAGAGACTGGAGCGACAGCTCCTCCAAGGAACCAGGCAAAGCCTAGGGCGCTGGCAACGAGCAGCAGCTTCCAGAGAGGCAGGTACCGATCTGGCCCTGCCAGACACCTTGATTTTGAACCTCTGGCCTCCTGAACTGTAAGAGAATAAATTTCTGTTGTTCGTTTTAAATCACTCGTTTGTGGTAATTTGTTACAACAGCTCCAGGAAACTAACATAGCATCTGGCACAAGTAAGTGCCTGTCAAATGAATGCGCAGAACCCCTGCAAGGTCTGGATCCAAGTCGTGGCTCTCCCATAGAATCAGGCCCCTGATCCTACTCAAGTCGCCCTACAATGCCTTCTCTACTCGGGGGCCAGAGCTAGTGTTTAAAAGCACATATCCAGGGCCTCCCTGGTGGCGCAGCGGTTGAGCGCTGGGTTGCGAAGCTGCCCGCAGCCTCTGCAGCACCGGTTCAATCCCCGGCTGCTCCCTGGCCACCGGAGGAGGGTCCCACATGGCGCACAGACCTCTCCTGCCACCCGCTGCTCCCCTCAGCAGTGTGCTTTGGTCCTTCTGCCTGCTCTGCTCCCCGCTCTGGCTCTGGTGAATTCTCTCACCTTCCTGCGCTTCTGACTGTACCCAGTGCTTATATAAATAAATAAAAATAAATATTTAAAATAAATAAATAAATAAAAGCACATATCCAGGCTCTTCCTCTTAGCGATCTCTGAAAATGGTTCTCTACCCACTTGATTCAGAAAACCCTACAAGTTGTGCAAATCAAGAGGTTCAAATCTCCACGTTCACTTTGAGAACACTCGTGAAGCTGCCCTGGCCATCCAGGGTGCGCACATCTGAATAGCAACCAGGTGTCTGAGGGCGTCCCTCCACAGAAGCAGTGGCTGCCACGCCACTGCGCCAGTGGTGGGTTGGTGGGTGTGCCCAGGCCAACCAGTGGGCCAGTCGCAGGGTCAGTGGCCCGAGAAGAATGCTGAATTTTTACTGCACGGGCGCAAAAATGCAAAATGAAGGCCGAACTTAAGGGTTTAGCTGTAGAGTCTCTGGTCATTGAGGTGAAAAAAAAAAAAAAAGCCTCAAAATGCATCGCAGAACTTACAGAGCACAAGGTCAGATGAACCCCACATGAGCTCCCCCTGCTGTGCTGAGACGATCCTTATTGGGAAAGTGCAGCTCGTTTTGACACCACAAGAGAAGGTTACATAGAAGAAAAAGATGCCCCAGAAGAAGCTGAAGAAACAAAAATGTACGGCTTGGAAATAAATTTGGCATCAAATAAATGCAAATAAAAGTAAAAGCAAAATAAAATAAAATAAAAGCACAAATCTAATTGCAACAGGGAACCTCTTAAGCATATACTGTGTGTCTACACTCTTCCAGTCCTTTACATGAACTAAATTGATTTCATCCTTACAACAAGCTGTGTGGCAGGTGCTGTTACTGACCCCATCTTAAGGATGAGAAAACGGAACCCAGAGAGGTTATGAAACCTATCCAAAGTCGGGGCCTCCCTGATGGCGCAAGGGGTTAAGCACCACACTATGAAGCAATCCGCAGCCTCTGAAGCACGAGTTCGATCCCAGGCCGGCCAGGGAGCAACCCACATGGCGCAGCAGACCTCTCCTGACTCGCCCGCTGCTCCCCTCAGCAGTGTATTTCAGTCAGTCTGCCTGTTCTGTTCCCCACTCTGTCTCTGGTGAATCCTCTCACCCCCCACCACATCTCTGGCCTGTACCCCAGCTCTTGTATGCATAAATAAATAAATCTTAAAAAAAAAAAAGAAACCTATCCAAGGTCACACAGCTGATAAGTGGCGCAGGCACCATTGCAATCCAGATAGACTCATTCCAGAATGTATGCCTTCACCCACTGCATTCACCATCACCCTGTACTTACAATCACATCCTCCGCTGACTTCAATTGCACTTAGAATAAAATAAAACCATGACCAACAAGGTTTTTTTTACATGTTCTGTCTCTGACCTACCGTAGTACATGGCCACAAATTCTTTTATCACTCATCCTACTGAGAATGGAATGGAATTCATGCTGCCCTTGAATTTGGGCTGGCTTAGTGACTAGCTTAACCAGCAGAATGAAGTGGTTCCACTGCTAGATCAGAAGCCAAGCAGCTTGGGATATTTGCACTTGGAACTCATATGCCATGCTGTGAGGGAGCCCAAGCAGTCCTGTGAATAGGCCCAGGTAGAGAGGAACCGAGGCCCTGGCTGCCACTCTCCTCAACCAAGGGCTCAGGCAGCAGCCAGAAGCCTTGCTGGAGATGTGAGCAAGCCATCGGCGCCAGCTCCACCCAGCTTGACAGTATGGGGGGCAGTGACAAACCATCCTCCCCTGGCCTGCCCACATTGCAGATTTGTGAACAAAAGAAATCATTATTGCTATTGAGACACTGTTTTGTTTTTTCCTTTGGGGGAGAGGTTACCCAGGTGGTGTAGGTTACCCAGGACGCAGGTAGTCATGCCTTGGACACCCGCATCATGCCATCAAGGACTTAGAATAAACCACCGGCTCCTCACCATGACTTAGTCACAAGGCCTGGCCTCATCTTTCTGTCCAGCTATCTGGGCCACCCACTCCTCACTTGGCTCCACTCACTTCTGGTCCTCTGAGGTTCAAAGACCCCAGGCCTTTGCACTTGCTGTGCCCTCTCCCTGGGCTGCTCCTGGCACTGCTGAGTGATTCCCATGCTACAGGCCTGAGGTCAAAACGTTCTGCACGGTCTTCCCTGAACACCTGTCTGGAAGCGCCTTGATCTCCCCCGTCCACTCTCTCTGCATCACCCTCTTTATTTCCTTTGTCACCAGTTATTCCATTTGTAATGCTCATTCTTTGTTTACTCAGCCACTGCCCATCTCACAGGCCTCACAGACCTGCCTCACACACCTCACTGCGGGGCGTGGCCACTGCACTCCTGCCAGCGGGGAACTAGGCCCATTTAGCAGTGAAGGCAGCTGAGCCCAAAGAGGCTAAGCCACTTGCCTAAAGTTGCATGAACTGACTGACTGGAGTGAAAGTGGCCAAATTATAGGATCAAAACTAGATTTTTTCTGGCTCTTTCTATGATGGTATGAGAAACACTGAGCAAAAATGAAATTCAGATCGAAAGAAAAGAAAGAATGAGCTGTCAGGAGCACAGGCCAGGGGCGAGGGGGCAGGGCTGGAGGATCCTTCTGTCCATCTGCTGCCCTGGCCGTTCTCCACACCTCAAGCCGCAATCCCTCTGAGGGCACATCAGAGCCTCGGCCCGTCTCTGCCCCTGGTCTCGGGTCTCGGAGTCGGAGCTGCTCCTGCAGGCTGTCTGGGAAGGACGCTCTCCTCAGGTGGCTGGCCACTCTCTGGGCTCTGCCGTCCTTTCCCTGCCTCCTGGGCTCCCCATCCTGCCCCCCAATTGTTATCTGTTAGTACATAGTAATTAGAGATAGGGCATGCTTGATAAAGATTGCCGCCTGCCCCAAGATGGAACTGCCCTCTCGGACGTGTCTAATTAAAGTCCTGATTGATAAGATGAAGAAATCCCACCCGGATGGATGTGGGCGCGCCTCTCCCCTCCTCTGCACACTCAGCCTCTTCATTACGGTGACGAGGGACAGAGATATAAAGGACCCCAGGAAACGCTCCCACAAACCAATCAATATGTCCTTTCGTGCGACGTGCGGGCACGTGGCACAGCTTTCTGAACAGCTCCTGGGGCGCTGGAGACAGCCGCCTGTGCAGCTGCAAGAGGCCCCTGCCTTGGGGGGCCACACGGGGGGAGGGGGGAGGAGCTGCTGCGCTGCTGAGGAGACCCCGCCTGGGTCTTCTCAAGGGCTGCTGGGCCAAGGAGCTAGACAGGCCCAACGCTCCACCTGGCCTGCTTTCAGCTCGACGAGCCGGGGTATTCCAGGCTTGCTTGCTGGGCTCATGTGGACACCGTGTACCCCACACATACTTAAGTTGCCTGAGCTTGGGTGGGCATGGACATAGACATCTGAGGTGCTGCCTGGAAGCCATATGGGACCCCCAATGAGGTGCAGGTGGAAGGAGGAGATGGTGCTCATGGCCACACCCAGCATTCGTGAGCACTTACCACGTGCCAGGCGCTAAGTGTTCAGTTTTCCCATTTCATCCTCACAACGGACCTCTAAGGTAGGTGCTGTTATTCTCCCACTTTAGAAGCGGGGAGCCTGAGGCACAGGGAAGCTAGGAAACTTGCCCAAGCTCACAGAGCTGCAAGTATGGAGAAGGCAATCTGATACCACTGCACATGCTGATGCCCAGGGAGTGGCAGAGTGGACATGAGTGACCTCACCCCATAGCCTGCACCATCCTTAAATAATACACTATTGAAAAGCATTTCTAAGGACCTAGAGAGGTAGACACTAAGTTCATGATTCTCTTGTGGGGAAGGGTGGGCATGCACCGGGGAGACTGCGAGGGATGCATAGAAGCCTCTCTTCTGTGATGTTGCTACTGTTCTAACAACATGTGATCAGTTGTTGGTTTGGGGTGGTAGCTGCGTAGTATTTTCTGTAGCATGCGCTTTAAAATACTATTTTCTTTTAAAAACCTACTCCCCAAAGGAAAACAAAATAGTCTCTCTCTCTGCCAAGGTGGGGGAGAATGCATGTTCTTGGAAAGACACTGCCGGTCCTTCTCAGTTCTGCCCAGGACAGGCAGCCCCGGGCTGAGCTGTGCACTCCAGCGACGAGGACACGCAGGCCCCTACCAAGAGCCCTCGCCGGTCAGTAACAGGTGACCACGGTGTGGGCATGCCAACGCCTTGTCTTGGCCCTCACGCTTGGCTGGGGGCAGAGAGGCCAGGCAGCAGGCTGCCCACCCAGCACTGCCCTCCTCTGGTCGCCAGAGCTCCGGAGGGCTTGTTTCATGCCCACCCTGGCCGGAGCCAGGATCAGGGCCTGATGGAATGACACACTACTGTACCAGCTAATAAATAGAAGTAATTTGATTAGCTTTCTCTAACTGGTGATAAGATCCTGACAAACCCTTTTTAAAGCGTTTCTGGAGCAGGATGAAATTGTTTCATTCGGAGAGTAGGGCCCCCAGGGAGTCGCCTTGAAGCTCCTTTAGTGAGAGGTAAAAATATGCCAATCATTAATGAGGGGAGAATTACGGAGACTTTAATACAATCAGAAAGAGGAGCCCAGAGGCAGCTCGGGAATAAAACCTGCCCTTAAATCAGAGAGAGGCGCTGGAGGGCGGAAGGAGGAGGAGACAGAGCACAGAGAGCAGCAGCCTCGGGCTCAGCTGGGCTGAATGTCCTGAGCCCTGTGGCTTGGTCCCCAGCTCCCCTTAGGGGCTTCTCCCCAAGGCTGAAAGCAAGAGGCAGGGTAGGGTGAGAATGCAGCCCCGGGCATGGAGGGTGACTCCTGGCACAGTCCCCCTTGAAACTATAACCAGGGTCTCAAAACTTCCCAGGAAAGTCAGTGATAGGCTAAGGCCTCCTTTCTAGGGCAGCTGTGGGAACATGAACTCTTAAAAAGTCGTGTCCTGGAGCAAAGAGAACGATCTTTTCTGTTGTATAGAATTCCAGACGAAAAATAGCACCTGCCCCAACACGCACTCCGGTCACCCATGTCCCAGAAAGCTCTGTGGGTCCCAGCGACAGAAGCACAGAGGCTGAGAGGAAGACAGGATGAAGGTGGCACAGGATTTTTCTGGAACGTCCTTGGTGAAGAGGCAGGGGTTGGAAAGAGCAGAAACATCTGCCCCTAACCACCTGCCAGTGACTTTCACAAACCCTGTTGTGCATCTGGAGCCAACAGGGCAGACAGCTCAGGGAGGCAGACTCCATGGTGAGCGCGCTGTCCCTGCCCAGTCAGATGCCAAATATGCCTTCTTCTCTCACTAGGAGGGGAAGCCTCAACCCCAGCAGGGTCTGGGTCATTGCAAGTAATTTCTGCCTCTCATTGACACCTTTGGTCAGGGCATCAGAGGGTGCCCATCCCGAGGGTCTCACTCTCTCACTACATCTCCTTCTATGCTTCCCCTTGTTTGCTGCACACCAGCTATTGATCTTGCTGTGCCCTGAACACACTGATTCCATTCCTACCTCAGGACCTTTGCACTTGCTGCGTGTTCCCTATGGCTGACATGTTCTTCTCCAGACTTTCGCAGGGCTTTCTCCCTCCCCTCTTTCAGGTCTTGCCTCCTCTGTAGTGAGGTCCCCTGGCTCCTTTGCATTCCTGCTTGTCCATGGTACTTTCTTAATTAGTATACAAAATGTACATATTATCTTAGACTTGGGGTTTTTTTTTTAAGATTTATTTTATTTATTTATACATATAAGAGCTGGGGTGCAGGCCAGAGGTAAGGGGTGAGAAGATTCACCAGAGACAGAGTGGGGAGCAGAACAGGCAGATCTACTGAAATACACTGCTGAGGGGAGCAGCAGGTGAGACAGGAGAGGTCTGCTGCGCCATGTGGGTCAGCTCCCTGGCCAGGGATTGAACTCGTGCTGCAGTGGCTGCAGATAGCTTCATAGTGCTTAGACTTAACCCCTTGCACCACCAGGAGGCCCTGGTTTTGTTTTTGACTGTTCCACCACCCCCCAAAATGCACATGAAGGTAAGAGCCATGAAGGCAGGACCTTTTGTCTGTCTTATTCATGACTGTATCCCCCCCACAGAACATACTAGAGCATGTTGGAATAAACAAATAAATGAAGAGTGAGGAGAGACTCAGGCAGAGCCCTCAGTGGCTCTCCTCTCCCCACACTCCTACTCTGGGTGACTGGCTGCTGGTGTCTGTTATCCCAGAGGGGAAGACAATGGAAAAGAGGGAGAGGTGTCAGCTATGAAGAGGGTGATATAGAGCAAGTGGGTAGGGGGCAGTGGGCCCAAGACCCTAGGAATAAAGGCCCTTGAAGTTTTGAGGACCACTGATAGGGAGGTGCAGCTTCAGGAGGTCGGGGTGCTCATGGGTCTTTCTGCCCGTCCACGAGTCCAGTCATCTGCCACCCAATCGCTATGAAACCAGTGGCAATGATGCTCAGAAGTTGGTCTGGGCTGCAGATGACCTGGGCCAGGAGACACGCTCAGCCAAGACTTGGTCTTGAGTCCTTCTGCCAGTTCCTTCCCATCCCTGTACCTCAGTTTCCTCAGATCAAGCAGGGGAGTACCTCTGAGGATGCCCACACTACCTGGACATACACAGCAATGGCTCTCTGTCAATAGGCAAAAAGTTTCTGCAAACGGTGTGAAAATAGTCTCTTTGACCAGTTCGCTGCAGGATAGGAGGCCCCCACAAGGTGACACGGTGTGGGGTAGCGAATGACTCTGGGACCAGACTCCCTGGATTATAACTCAGCCCTACGCATTACATGCTGTGCAACCTCAGGCAAGTGACTTAACCTTTCTGTATCTGATTTTCCTCTTTGGTAAAGTGACTTGAATGCTATTTAATTAATAGTTGATTAAATTAGCTTGTGTTACCTATATCAGCAAAGCTCCTAGCACCGGGCACAAAATGAGCACTGAATAAATGGTGGTGGTGGTGATTATTCACTACACCATGATCAGAGCTAATGGACTCAGAGCAGGGACTTTGTAGTGGGGACCAACCTCATAAACCAACCTCATAAACATAGAGCTAGACAGTGACACAGCAATTACCAACTCAGAACCAACTGGCCAGTGAGCATTGCTGAGCACCTGCTGTATACAAGACACAGAAAGGATATAAAAAGAACCACAAGTTACCTGTGGGTTTCTTTAATCTCCCTCTAACCTCTCTGAAGGTGGAACTAGTCTGTCTTCTTCGGCACTGGAGCTGTGGCACCCAGCACAGGGCCCAGGACATAGTAGGTCCTTCATAAATGTTGGTTGGGAAAATAACGTACACACTAAAGGGTACTGGCCCTGTGCCCTAACACAGCACTTTCCATAGAGTTAAGAGTTGATGGGCTGCCTGCTTGCCTTTCCACGAGACTGAGCAGGAAACACAGTAGCTGGTGTATCCTGGGCACTCAGAGATTGAGCGGATGGACAGAAGGACGGTCCAAAGGCAGTAGAAGTGCAAGAGAGTGGGTAATATGGGTGGAAAGAGTTGATGGAGGCGGCCGTATGGTTGGGTACCCAGGGAAGGCTCACAGAGGAGAGGGGATTCTAGCCCAGCCCCCAAAGGTATAAGGAAGTGTGAAGGAGAACATTCCAGAGAGACTCTGCAAAACTACAAACAGGCCAGGACTCATTGGCAGGTAAAAGATGAACCAACAGAGACCTAAAGGGCACCTCAATCAGGTAGGGGCAGCCAATCACCAAGAAGCACTAAGACCAGACCAACCCAGAAAGTGCCTGTCTGGCTCAGGTATACCCAACCCAAAGTTTGACAGAGGCTCAGAGAATGAAGACTGGCTCCAGGCTTGGAGAAAGGGCAGGTAGAATCATCTGGAACCTCCCTATCCACATGGCCTCTCTTCTCTCCTCTGGTGCTTGCCTTTCCCCACCGTGAACCAACTGGAAGCCTTAGGGAGTGCAAGTCTCTGTTCTCCCCTCTCCTACCAGCCATAGTCAGGGGCACCCATATATTTCTGCTTCCCCCAACCCAGCAGCCCCCTTTTGAAAAGGAGTCACAGCTCAGAAAGAACTACTGGGAGAGCCTGGCAGGCCAGAGGCTGGGCCTGGCCTGTGGCAGGCCACAGCTAGGTCCTCTGTAAAGCTGGGAAGCTGTCTTGGCCAGAATGGCAAGTGCCTTGTGGGCTGGGAAGCCAGCTCCCCTCCCCCAGACCCTTGGGGTGGGGGGGGGCTAGCATGCAGGGGCTGCCTTCCTGCAAATGACTCCCTTTGTCATTCTGTTTTGTTATGATTAAAAATGCATGTCGCTGGCGAGGCCCTGGAGTGGAACCCAGTTGAAAATTGAATCATTAATATTCCCCCTCCAGCTGATGCCCCGGTGCTTCCCAGGCGGCTGTGTGGGAGGCATGCAACAGTTTAGGAGTCAGAGCAAGATGGGGAAGGCTGAGGGTACACCGGGCACCCCTCCCAGGGCTTACATCCCAGCCCTTGAGACTGGAACAGGTGTCAGGCAAAATTTTCTAAAATTTTCTCTTTGGTTCTCAGGCTCTGTGTATGGAGCTGAAAGGGAAACCAAGTTCTTCAGAGCTGGATGTGATGACAGCTCCATCACCCCCTGGGGCTCCTCTGCTGCCCCTCCCCACCTCCACAGAGGACCCTATCATGTCCTCCCCCTGCCTTCTACCTCCCACCTCTATCTACCCTCCTACTCTTCCTTCTGCTCACTCTTCCTTTCTGCCTTGACTGTTCTCCCTTCGGAGATTTATTAGTCTCGTTTTTCTAATTCTCCTTATTAACAGCTCGCATTTCCATAGCACTTGCTGCCTGCCAGGCACTATTTTAGTCTTTTGTGTTTACGAGTTTATTTAATTCTCATAACAACTCCAAAAGGTAAGTTCTAGGACGACCCCCATTTTACAGAGAAAGCAATTGAGGCACAGAGTGGTTCAGCAACTTGCCCAAGGTCACACAGCTGGGTAGTGGCTCTGGAGTTTGTGTTCTTCACCTCTAGATTGGTGCTGTTCAATCAGTAGCCACATATGGCCACAGAGGCCCTAAAAGGTGGTCAGTCTGAGTCAGAATTGCTGTGAGTGTACCAGAGTTCAAGGAACCATCACTGAGCCAGAGTTCAACCATGTGGGACAGAAAACAGAATGTAAAATCTATCAGCAATATTTTTTTATATTGAGTATATGTTGAAATGATAATATCTTGATACATTGGGTTAACTGCATTATCAAAATGAATTTTAACTTGTCCCTTTAACTTTTTAAAAATGTGGTTCCTAGGCAATTGCAAACTACCTGAGGGGCTCCCATTTCTGCCTCGCACGCTACCCTCACCTGCCAGCGCTGCTCCGGCCCATGCAGATTCTAAGCGAGTGCTTCCTCGGTCACTCTGGCCAAAGCTTAAATGTCACCTCCTCCAGAGACAGGCCTTCTCCCTCCCAAGAGAGAGAGAGGCCGCCCCATCACTCTCTTTTACTTGTGTCCCACCAGATTTCCCCACCAGGCACATTTTAGGTGCTGCACAAATATTTGTTGAAATGCTGTAAACCAGGACTGGGAAATTGGATTTTTGGTTTTCCTCATTCTTAAGCAAGGATGAGAGACAGAGGCCAAAGCCACAATATCCCAAGGGAATGACCACTGAGGGGGCTGGGGGCTGGGCACTGGGTCTCCCTAAGTCTGTTCTGTGGCCATGGCCAGCGGGCTTCCAGGTAGCCTTCTGCAAAGCCCAGGAACCAGCCTCACGGCTACCCATCTGAACCCCACAGAGAGGGGCAGGGCTGAGAGAGACTGCTGGGCCTCAGCCTTCAAGTAGATGTGGAGAGACTTCCTCCAAGTTAGCCCCCTGGGCAGGAGGACAGGCTGCTGCAGGGCACCCCTCCTCCACTCAGCATGCTTCAACTGGAGGACCTCAGATGGTCCAAGTTCATACTCCCTCATCCTGCTTCACAGATGAGGGGAAAATGGGTGAAAGAAGGAGCAGCGAAGCCCCGACAGCCTCCCTCGCACACCCCATTTCCAGGTGTCTAAGGAACTAAGAGAGTGGGAGCCCTCGCCACAGCCAGCACGATGCTGTGCACCTCACAAAGGGTCACTCATGAGACAGGGACTCCTTCCATCCCCATTTCACAGATGAGAAAACTGAGGCACAAAGAGGTGAATTAACTGCTGGAACTAGGATTTGCTCCCAGGTCTTCTGATTTTGCAGTCCACAACCCTAACAACTGGGTGGTCACAGGGCACTAAGGCCAGGGGAATGCCTGGGCCCAGAGACCCTGTAAGAAGTCCAGGCTTCCTTCTCTAGTGTTGGGAAGCAAGTGCCACCTAGCAAGGATTCGAGATTGTAGCTCTGGGGAGAGGGCAGAGTCTGGGGAGCCAATTCCTTTCCCTTTGGTCCACTTTAAGTTGCCTGTCCTGGTTCAGGCCAGCCTGTCCCTCAAGGCCAGCCTGGGCAAGGACTGCACCCTGGGTGTACAGCAAGGCCATCACAGGCTCCAGAGCAGGGGCTACTATTGACTTGGGGGCCCAAGAGATAGTCTGAGTCCTTAGGCCACCAGTCAGACCCTCCTTAGGACGGCCTCAGCCCCATGTCCAGAATCTGCCATGAGTCCTCAGTACAGCCCCCGCCCATCCCCCATTCCACAAGACCTCCTTCCTTCTACTGCCAACCCCAGGGTTCACCGGTGCCTGTGCCTTTCCGCATGCTGCTTCCTCACCTGGACACCCTTGCTTCTGCCCCTATACCTGCATTTTGTTTTGGAGGGAGGCTAAGCTAGAAAGCCAACTCCTGCACAAAATCAACTTGTGTCGTAGCCCACACACCTCTGTCTACCCCTGCCCTCCCCTGCCAGACAGGGGTCTCCACCTCCTACTCACCAGACCCTACTGCCTGTGGGAGAAACAGTCAGGGCAGCCCCCAGGGCCTGTCAGGCTGCAGGAAGGCAGCCCTGGCCAGGGAACACAGAGCCTGGTTTCGGCATCTACCTCTGGTGTCAGCAAGAGTGGAAGGTGCTCTGGGGCATTCTAACTGGCTACTCTCTCCACTTACCGGGCAGGTGTTGGTCCAGGTCCCTGACGTTGCGGGACTTAAGCCTTTGGAGACAGAAGCCAGAAGCCTGGCTCTCAGGGGCCCCATGGACCGCCAGACCCTAAACTTCTTGGGACCTCAGGCCCTGAGAGTGTCACTGAGCATGTGTGTCTGAGTCCTCAGGTGCCTCAGAGGCCAGGGCTCCCCATGTGGTAGGAATATGGACTCCTGGGCCCTGGAGGCCACAGTCCTGTCACTCACCGGCGGTGGCCAGTGGGTGCAGCAAGGGGCTGGCAGCCCACACATTCATTTGCTCTTCTGCCTCCCACCTCCCACCCCTTGGCCCCCTGGCCCTCACCCGGCCCCACCCTCAGCCACACTCAGCCTCTCCCGCCCTCCGCATCCCCTCCCCCACCCCCACCTCCCCAAGGACGAGCAAAGTTATTACAATAATGAATTAGCCAGCCCGCTTACTGCCGCCACTGGCGAAGACAATTATCCACCCCCCGCACATCCCTAGCCGCTGCTGGCTCCCTCATAAAGACAGGCTTTTGGGGCCGCTTTGTGCTTTGATTGGAAATGAAGAGATTGCTAATTAGGGAACACCTGCTGGGACCGGGCTGGCAGGAACAACGACAGGACGGGCTGCGCGGCCATTTAAGGCAGGGCCGCATGTGCACGTCCACAAAGGGGGGAGCAGAGCAGGGAAGGGAAGAGTCAGCGCCACACAGGCACCCCAGCGCTTGCATCCAACTCGCTGTCACCCCCGCCTCTAAGCTGTAAACAAAACCCAGGCATTTTATGGAGCGTTTCACCTTTTAAAGGATGCTAATTTGTTTATGGTGGCTGCGGTTCTGCTAGTGTTTGCATAGGTCAGTGCTGTGTGTGCTGTGAAGTGTTTGTGCTATGCACAGCTGTTTCAGGCCGGGTAGACCCTTGTTGGGGTGCACAGAGCTTCCCAGTTCCCTGCAGAGGAACAGGGATGGAGAATTGGCACCCAGAGGTGACCTGCTGGCACCAGGACCCCTCTGGCCTCGAACAGGGATGTGTCCAAGGGGAATAAAATCTGAAATTGACTTGATTGTTTATACTTGGGCCCAGCGCCATGCCTGTTATTTCACTCCTTCCTGGGCCCCGAGAAGAAACAAGTTTATTGGTGGTCTCCTTACCAGAATGAAAATCCAGAAATACCACGCTTTCACTGGAGCGTGGTAGCCAAACAGTAACCACTTGCTTTTTCTTAAAATATGGACTATGAGCCCCCTACTCTACCCATGCTGAACACTCAACTCCCCTCAGCCTGACCCTACTCATTGCTCCCTCTCTGAACGAGCTACACAAACATGCATGAAGCTACTATTGTGTGCCCTGAGGATCACACACACATACACACTCGTGTTTTTTTTTTTTTTTTTTTTTCAGGACATTCTTTTGAATGTTTGCAACAAAGTGAGCATGGAGCCTGGGAGATATGCTGGGGGCAAAGCGAGGCCCTGGCCATGGAAGAGGTGCAGCGTTTACACTCAGGTGCATGCACACCCTTTAAGACTGCCTGATGCACTTGTGCATGGATTGGGGGGTACCACCCAGCAATTGGAGGTCCTAGATCCTGACTTGGGGTTTCAGTGGTCTCCCACCTAGCACATCTCACTCCTGGGTCAATTCACAATGCTGCTTCTCTCCTCTATCATCTATACTGTAAAGTTTTAAAACTCATGAATGTATTTGCCCACAGGAGAGAACATTAGCTAAAATGCATGAAAAGTATATCAACAACCCCTGAGCTCACCCAGGAGGCAAGGACCCTCACAGAGGTCCTGTATTGGCACAAGCCCTGGGTCAAATGTCCTCTGACCACTGACCTCAGTTTTCCCACCTAGACAATAGGAAGGTATTCCTCACTAGTGAGTCTCCTGCAGCTCTGTCCATAATTCCACTAAGTATTGCAAGGTGCTGAGATACCATGCAAGAAAGCATTAACAGCACAGGTATTGCCAGGAACAAGCCTTAGCCTATGTGGTCAAATGATTTTTGACAAAGGTGTCAAGACTGTTTTCTGGGAAAAGGACAATCTTTTCAACAAACGGTATTAAGAAAACTGAGAGGTAAGTTGGCCCTTTACCTAACACCACATATAAAATTATATATGGATCAAAGACCTAAATGCGAGACCCAAAACTATAAAACTCTTTGAAGAAAATAAAGGGCAAAAACTTCACAACACTGGATTTCACAATGATTTCTTGGACATGACACCAAAGGCTCAGAGGAAAGAGGAAAGAGAAAAGAAAGGGAAAAATTGGATTTCATGAAAATTAAAATTTTCTGTGCATCAAAAATATATCAACAGAGGGCCTCACCCGTGGCGCAGCAGGTTGCTCACTGCACTGTGAAGCTGTCCGCAGTCTCTACAGCGCGGGTTCGATTCCCAGCCGGCCAGGGAGAAACCCACAAGGCGTGGCAGACCTCTCCTGCCTCGCCCGCTGCTCCCCTCAGCAACGTCTTCAGTCCATCTCCCTGTTCTGTTCCCTGCTCTGTCTCTGATGAATTCTCTCACCCTCCCGTGCCTCTCTGACTCTACCCTGTTTCTTGTATAAACAAATAAATCTTATATATATATATAATATATATATTATATATATATAAAAAACAGAGTGAAAAGGCAGTCTACAGATGGGGGAGAATGTTTGTAAGTCATCTATCTGCTAGGAATTCATGTCTAGTATATATACAGAGTTCCTAAAATTCTTCACCCCCATGCAAACCAATGAAAGACATGAGCAAAGAACTTGAGTAGATTTTTCTCCAAAGTAGATACACAAATGGCCAACACGCCTGTGAAGAAGTGTCCGACAGAGAAGTGCAGAGCAAAAGCACAGTGAGAACCCAACTCACATACATTACAACAGTCACCAATAAAAAAGCCCTGAAAATAACACCGTGTGGAGAAGCTGGAACCTTGCTCAGGCTGGGTGGGAATGGCAAGTGGCACAGGCATGGAATGTGTGGAAAACAGTTTGTTTCCTCAAAATAATAATAATACAGTTTCTCTTTGATCCACCAGTTCCACTTCTGGGGACACATCCAAAAGAACTGAAGAGTGATTTGTACACCCATGTTCACAGCAGCATGATTCAACAGCAGCAAGTGTGGAGACACAACCAGGCGTCCATTGGCAGATACTGATGCACACGCGCCTGGGCCCACACATACCATGGAACTCCGTTCAAGCTTTAAAAGGAAGGAAATACGGGCACGCGACAGCAGGGTGAAGCTCGGGCACCTGACGCTAACTGAATTAAGCCAATCACAAAGACTAGGACTGCAGGCTGCAGGGACAGCGACGGTTCCCCTTCTGTATCATACAGCTCCCCTAAGAGCAGTAAAATTCCCAGGGGTACAAAGTGAAGCCCTGGCAACAGGGCCTGTGGGGATAGGACTGAGGATGGGATTGACTGCATTTCCGTGTTACAAGGTGAGAGGAGGTCTGTCTGGAGGTGGTGGTGAGCGCGAGACACACAGCAACAGGAGTGAACTTGCCCCTGAGCCGCACGCACGCTGACACGTGACTGAGATGGTGAATTTTATCACACACACAAATTGACAAACAAAAGCGAGAAACTGCTTTGAAAATTGTCCCTTCATTTTATGCACCTCTTTACGTTTTTGGTCATATGATGTGTACTTGGTGTTCCTGTACAGACCTTGTCCAAATGCCAGCGCGGCCTCTCAGAGCTGTCTGGCGAGGGCAAGTCACCGAGCTCTGTGTCCTCATATTTCTCGTCTGTGAAATGGGGGAAATTTCAGCTCCTGCTCCCTCGGCCGCTGAGTGTGAGAAGGAACAACAGGAGCAGAGCGCTATGCACGACGACTACCTCACAGGGTATCTGCTCCTTCCTCCTCCCCCTTCACCAGAGCCACCTATGCCATGTTCCCTTTTGACTCATCTGAGCATAGGTAGCTTTCCAGGTGTTTCCAGACCTGTCAGAGAGAAACAGGAAAGCTGGCAGATCCCCATCCCAACTCGGAGTCCGTGCCCCTGGTGGCACAAGCAGCAGCCATGGATGCCAGAGACATAGGGCCACTTGGTTAAGAAGCCTTTGCCAACTGCCGGCACAGCTGGCCCTGGGAGCCACTAGGAGTGAAGGACAGTGGGCCTTCTGCCCAGCAGCCGGCCAGACCCCTGAGAGAGCCGGAAACACAAGCCCCCTCGGGGCTGAAGCACAGCTGTGAGGTCATCCAGCCCAGGCCTGGGCTCTCCCAGCTTAGGCAGCTGCCAAAGGCTGGAGATGGGGTCCTGGAGGCTGGGCTAGTGCTGGGCCCAGCACGGTGACTCTAGCAGATGGTGGCCCAGGCACCCTAGAGCCCTCCCTGTACCCAGGGAAGCAAATGTGCCAGGTGCTGGAAAAAGCTACTGGCAGGAAGGGGCTTAACTTGCCCACTCTGTGCAAGGGAGTGCCAGGAAAGAAAGTCCTGTGGCCTTTTAAAAGTGTCATTGGTACTGAGGGTAGAGGGAGAGCAGGGCTTGTAAGGCCCCAAACATCTTCCAAAGCAAACCTCATTCCTACTCTCTTCCCACCTCTGTAATCGCACACTTGAGCCAGCAAGCTTTCGATTAGACTGAAGTTCTGACTGGTACCGTCAGAACTTCCCCCACTGACCGGTCCTGTCCAGAAAAACCTACATTTATTGTCCATGAACTTCAGCCACCTAGTCATCAGGGGAGCAGAGCTCCTGGGCCCAGCCCCAACTGCCACTTCCTCTGCTCCATCTCAATCCCCAGAACAACCCTGACACTGGATTTGATCATCTCCTTTGCATTCCTGAGAAAACAGAAGCGAAAAGAGGGATTAACTTGCCTGAGATCTTAAAGCAAATAAACAGCGGAGCCAGAGTTTGCACCCAGGCTTGTCCTAGACCACAGTCGGGACTGTTGCCACCTCCCATGCTGGCAGTGGGCCACCAGGTCCCCATGCAGGTGCAGGTTCCTGCAGCCAGGGACATCACTGTGTCTTGAAGTTCTTTTTTGGTTTCAACCATGCCGAGCACAGAGCAGGCGTTCGGGGCAGACTTGGGAGTGGGTATGAAGAAAGGGTGAGCAGGCCACACGCAGCGTGCCCCATGTCCATGAGCCTGGGCATGCGGGGCTGTGTGTGCGGGGTGCATGGACACCCGTGGAGGTCAGCCAAGGTCACTGGGTGTGCAGTAAGGGGGCATTTTACTCTCCGGCTTGATGCGCCAAGGCACCGTCAGGGAGGATGCGCACTACAGAGAGTAGAGCAGAGACGAGGCGAGGCTTGAGGAGGGAGGAGGCGCCCAGGCAGGAGAAATTCATGCTCTCCAAGACTGGATCCGTGGGGCAACCTGGACTCCTGGGCTGACTCCCGGGCCAGCACAACCTCAGGGACCTGACCTGTTGCTCCCAGAGTTAGCTGCCCAAGCCCAGCTGGTTTGGGGAGGAGATGGCGTGGACTATGGTATCGTCAGGCTTGAGTTAGAAACTCATTTCTACCATTTCCTGGGTATGCAAAACCCTCGGTAGGTGGATGTGGGAACCTTTGCACCCTCAGCTATGAAGTGGAGGTAGCAAGTGCCTGGAGAGTCTGCCGTGGCCACCTGACGCATGCTACACGTAGAACCCGGCCCACACTGTAGCCTGGTGCTCCACCACACGGCTCCCCCAGGCCTGCCTTCCTCACACACGTCCTGTCCTTCCCCTTGAGGTAGAAAAGGGACAACCACATATAAGCTTGCAGGTAACCTCTGCCCCACGCTCAATTAATTTCTTTTTTGTAATTTTCATTGGGGGTTGTAATTTTGCTCTTCTGCATGAGCTCATGTTCCACCCATTCGCACCAAACTACTACACCAATACCCCTCTGCTTCCCGCCCCATCTTTTTCTCTCTCCCCCCTGTTGCCCCTGGTAACCATTACATTCTTTCACTAAGTCCAAGATTTATTCCTGCCATATATTACCTGTGTGTTTTTCTGTTTGGTATTTATAGTCCACAGATGAATGAAACCATTTGATATCTATCTTTGACTTTCTGACTTATTTCATTTAATATAATCACCTCAAGGGCCATCCATTTTGTCTCCAAAGCCACTATTTCATCTTTTTTTCCACAGCTATGTAGTATTCCATTTCAAACTCAAAAAACACAGGAAGTAATCTTCCTGTAGTTTCTCCATACAGAGCCAGGCGCATGGCCATTTATTTATTTTTTTATTTAAAGATTTATTTTTATTTATTTATGCATACAAGAACTGGGGTGTAGGCCAGAAGTGTGGGGGTGTGAGAGGATTCACGTGAGAGGATTCACTGGGAAGCAGAACAGGCGGATCTACTGAAATACACTGCTGAGGGGAGCAGCGGGAGACAGGCGAGGTCTGCTGCACCATGTGGGTCAGCTCTCTGGCCGGGGATCGAACTCATGCCACAGTGGCTGGCCATAGCTTGATAGTGTTGAGTCTCTAACCCCTGCGCCAGCAGGGAGGCCCTCATGGCCATTTATAATGAATATGCCCTGGTAGTAGATAATGCTGTACACCGAATCTTTGACTTTGGTTGACTGCAAAGGAACTGGGAGGGCAGCCATCCTCTGTAGAAGAGGAAGAGGCTATCTCTTACTCTGCCTCCAGTTCCCATGAGTGAACACTCAGTAGGCAGTGAGAGGTTCCCGCTCCCTCTGTCTTTGGGAGCAGACAAGCAGCAGAGAGAGGGGCGCGGGCAGGCCATCTCTGGGCTGCAGCATCTTCAGAGCCCCTGCTTTGTAAGCTGCCTCTTCTACTCCCATTGCCTCCCACAGCCTCTCTGTGGCAGATGTTGTTGGTGACTGTTCCACCCTCTGCCCACGGGCGCACCCATCCCAGCTGCTGGTGGCCACAGCCTGCTCTGACACCTGCCCTTTTCCCTCAGTTCAGAAATGCCTGGGGTTACTCCCTCACCGTGAGCAGCTCTCAGTCAATTCCTGACTGATGTGGGGGTACAACTGGCCAATCTCCTAGCCTCAAGGTGGGATGACTCTGGTGTCATTATGTTCCAGAGCTCCCATGGGGTCTGGCTGAAGGTAGACTCCAGTTGAAGCCACATCCTTACTCCGCTCCCTGCTCCGCCCCATCTCTCTCTCTGCTCACTCCCTCACAGGTTTCTGCGGAGAGCACGCCCTCAATACATGTCTTGCCCAGGATCCTGGTTGCAGGCGTTGCTTTTAGAGACACTGAGGAAAACATTCTCCTCCCCCAACTCAAAGCTATGGCCAGCCACTGTGGCATGAGTTCGATCCCTGGCCAGGGAGCTGACCCACATGGTGCAGCAGACCTCTCCTGTCTCTCCCACTGCTCCCCTCAGCAGTGGATTTCAGTAGATCCAGGCTGGCAGTGAGTGGAGCACTCACCCAAGGGGGATGCCAAACTCCACCCAGCAGAGGCCCCTGCATGTGGCCCAGGGAGATGCTACAAAGAAGCAGCACACTCACTGATCTGGGGAAACTGACTGCAGAGGCCCTGGGAATAGGAGACAGCACCATTCTGGAGAGACAGAGCCTGGGTCAAGGCCAGGGCTCAGGAAGCCAAAAGATGCTGCCAATAGCCCTGACACCCTGCCCCGGAGTCTCCACTGAGAACTAACAGCACATCAAATAGTGCCCCCTCCAGCCCTCTCGGCCTGCACAGGAGACTTTTGTATTCTCCCCACAAAATGAAAACCTCAGACTAGGCAGGAAACAAGGCCCCGAGAAAGAGGTTACTCCAGAGGCAGAGAAGTCCCCCACTGCATGGGCTAAGCAACTTCAGTGATCCTACGGGTTTTCAGTGTGAGGCCCTGGCTTAGCGGACAGGGATGAGGAAGCACAGCAGGGGTCCTATCAGTGATTGTCAAACCTCCACTACCATTTTGTGGCAGACCAGGTGAACTCCCCCAACCCAGCAGCCCCCCTCCCACTGTATCCACAAAGCAGACTGCAGGCTGTGGGTCCCTTAAGAGAAAGGTAAACCAGAGGACAGGCAGGGGCCTGCTGAACCTGTACCCACGGAAGGTCACGGACAGGGAGATGACAAACACTTTGTCCCAAACAGTGAGCGCATGCTGGATGCCATCCAAGGTGGGGAGATGTTACAACTCCACTCCAGAGACCGTGATTAGCATCCGAGCACCAAGGGTGTGTGGCTGGAGGAAGAGGAGACAAGGTCATAGGAGACTCGGTAGGGAGTCCAGCCCCCAGGCCAAGGCCTTGGCATTGTATGAGGCCCCTTCCTTTCTCATTGTGCCCTCATGAGAAAAAAATGTGTGGACTGTTGCGGAACACACGAAAAGTCATTTCTGGGAGGTGGAGCCACGTTCTGTGGCCACAACATAGAGGTGACTGGTGGATCTGGGAAGCTGGTTTTCAGGGAGTTGGTGAGGTCCATGATAAGCAGATTCCATCAGCTGACCCACAGTTCCAGCAGCTCACCCGAGTGCATGACCAGGTCTATTCTGAGTTTCTGGAATGTTTTGAGAAACTGGGATAGGTGTTGTGACCCCAAAAGAGGACAAACCAGAATCAGCTGAAGCGAAATGGTAGCTTGTGGCAAGCACAAGAAGGGAGAGCTTGGGGATCCTGCAAAAGCCAGGATGCTGGAGATAGGGGCGGTGACATAGCACTGGCACCAGAGGAAGATCCCGGAAGACAAAGTCACGAAGGACAGCGTGCAGAAAGCGCATGGTGGGGAAAGACAAAAGGGGATGAAGACACTGTCTGTGGCCAGGTGGAAGAAGGCTAAAACGCCAGAGGAAGGCGAGGTGATGGGCAGGTGGGGAGCACAGGGGAGGGGCAGTCCTTCCAAAGCAGGAGGAACAGGAACGTGCTTTCTGGAAGAGGCCCCTGCCTCCCTGGCGCTTGTAAAGTCTGTCCATCTTAGCCACAGACTAGGTCTACATTTTACCCACACGGCTACCAGCTCCTCTGGAGAGATTTAAAATATTGATTTAGGGGGAAGCAAGATGGGGAGCAGTGGCAGAGCAGAGCAGAGGATGATGAACAGAGGGCTCGCTGGATGGAAGCATCTGTGTTGTAATATTTACAAGGATTCAGGGACTTGGGGAATAGAAGCTGGAGACGCAGGCTTCCTCTCTCAGATGGGTCTAAGGGGACGCCCGACACTTCTCAAATAAATAAAAACACTAAACTTTGAAAATGTTGGACCAATTTCAGTATTTATGAAAATGATACAGAGGGGTATTGGTGTGGTTTTTATTGGCTGCCTGCTTGCCCTGGGCCCTGCAGTATACGGTGGCAGGTGATATCAGACTGTGCTGCTTGCTACCTGGGGACCTCAAGCAAGATCCGGAAGCTGCTTCCTCTTCTGTAAAATGGGCAGAAGTAAGGGAGGGGGTAGGATGCAGGAGGGGACGGGGGAGAAGGAGAAAAGAGGAAGAAGACAACAGCTTACTTGACTTTCAGTTGTTACAAGGATCAAATGAGATAAAATAAGCAAAGTTTCCAGCACATAACAGGCCATTGATAAAAATGCCTCTTCCTTCTCCCCTCCTCACAAGAATAGTGGCAGAGCTGGGACACATGAAACAGGCAAGAAACCAGGCAAGCACTAGACGACAGTGGAAGAGACAGTGAAGAAGTGTCTCAAGGAAATGTCACGCGGGGTGTCGGGTGGCACCGTTAACATGCATCAAGATTATTGTCAGGGTCCTTCACACGAAGGTGTGAGGGAGAGAAGCTGAATACTTTTAAGGCTTTAAATTTGCAACGTGGTTCATCTGCAATGTGAAAACTGCTGGTTAAAGAAAATATGAGATTTTAAGGATAGAGAACAAAGCATGTCCCCAGGCTCAGTATGGAAATGACAGAGAACCAAGCCCACCTGAACTGCGAGTCCAATGGTAAGAGCCGTTCTTCTGGGAAATTTTGGTGGAGGACTAGGAAAGGCTGAGATCAAGGGTCTCGTACATAAAGGACCCCTTTATAAGGCTTATGAAACGGCAAAGACAGAGTGGAAAGAGGCACAAGGGATCAATAGATGTAGAGGTGGGACCTAAGGAAGAATATTTTAGAAATAAGTCAGATGCAGTGGAAAGAATTGTCATGGCGATTGGTGATAAAATCAAGGCCATTTAGTAAAAAATAAGAAAAGTTTTTTACAAGGAAGCACACAGGGACCCAGAAAATGGATAAGGGATATTTTGTGCTCTGAGGTCTCTTTATTTAGCAAGTCTCCAAATGTAATATTTTTAAATTAATAGCATCTGATAGAAGGGAGGGGAGGGGTGAGCAGAAGGAGACAGTAGAATTGTCATGGAAAGAACTAGGGATGGGACTTGGAAATAACGTCACTCCTAAAAGGCCTTGTTCTAGGTAACTCAATTTACATGTTGCTGAAATATTTTCCAGTCATCCCATGAAGGCAAGAAGCCCCACTTCTGACCAGTGAGGGAGCCCAGAAAGCAGAACCAAGGCCCACCAGCTGGGCCCATGGCATCCTGGAGAGTCAAGTCGCTACTGGGCTGGGGGCATTGGTATTCACTTGTCATTTCTTTCATTAGTACATTCCCAGGTGTGTTGGGTGCCTGTTATTTCCAGGCACTGTGCTAGGTCATGGGGTCACCCATCCCTGCCCATTGAGCCTTCATTCTGGAGGTGAGATGGCCAGACACAAGTTCTGACGCAAGGTGAGCACTGACTGGAGGAGGGGGGCAATTCGGGGCCAGGCCCAAAACAGCACACACAGGTCATCTCGTCTACCCAGTCCTTTCACAGGTAAAGAAACAGAGGCAGGGAGAAAGAAGCAGCCTGGACAAAGTCATCAGGCAGTGGCGGGGCTAGGACTAGAACTGGGGCTCTGGAAGCTAATCTTAGGGTTTGCTCAATGTGCTACTGTAAAAGTCAGTTTTATTTCTAGAAACAATTTGGTGGCTTCCATGGTAGTGTCAAACTACATCAGTGGAGTGTCATCCTCAAGGTAATATTTTCACCAAATAGTTTCCATAGGTTTCATTAAGTACATCCACTTGCCTATCTTCTGTCCCAATTCCCCACCTTCAATGATTAGACAAATTCATCAATTCATCTCCATAAATGAAAGGAGAAAGAAAGCAAGGGAGGACCTGAGACAGCCAAAGCCAGCACGTGCACTTGGCAGATGGATATAGAGAAAACACTAATCAGCACATCCCTCCTCTCCCGAAGTTGGGGTTTCTCATTCCCATGCACGTCTTGTGTCTGATCGTTAGGGATGGATGCACAACTGTTTTAAACCTGTATGTAAAATGCTATGGTCCCCTTTATAATTTTCTAAAAGCCTTTCTCTCATCGGTGCTACTGACTGTCCAATCCACCAAGGCTGCTCATCAGATTAATGGTTAGCTCTGTTTCAAAACTATAACTAAGGCCAGAGATCTGGGTGAAGATTCTGTATAAGAAAGATGTCACCACCATATTTCTGTTGCCTCAGAGTAAAGCCTGAACTTGCAAGGACTAATCTCCATCTCCTAATATTTCCCCCTGGCTAAAAATGGCTCTTGGCTCTCTCTGGTTTCTGAAAGAGCAAGAGCAGATGGGCATCTGAAGGCAGAATTAACTCAAGAGTCATTACATGAGGGTGTTCTCAATTGAGTGCCCTAGAGTAAATAGTAATTACACGATCCTTCAAGATTACTCTCAGCCTGAGACAGGGAAGGAAGAGAGTCATGGATGACTGACCACAATACCCTGAACGTGCAGAGGAACACAGGCTGGCCGCGCATGGAGTAGGGGTTTTCCCCTAAGAGCACCAAGACGGTTCTATGAGTCCCTTGAAATATACAAATTGGGCCCCCTTGGAGGGATCAGAAATTGCCCTTACCTGTTCCCATTCTTTTTTCCTTGCTAAGTACCCCCTAAAGATGCGCCATCAAATATGAGGAAAAATAGGCAATCCCTGCTCAGTTGTGCTGTGCAAGGGGAAGGAACTGCTCCAATGCAGGACACGCATTCCAGGGACATCACGGGCTTGTGGACACACAAGACAGCCCATCTTAACTGGCTCCAACCTTCACTCTGGGATGTTAGCAAGCATCTAGGCTAGGCCATGGAGAGCAGATTTCCACAAGGGGTGAAAGATTTGGCCAGATCACCCCACGCCCTAGGCAAGCACTGGGAGGAAACTTACTTGGTTGTGGGATGTGAAAATGTAGGGACTTGAGAAGGACCAGGGTAGGTCTTAAACCACCTCTAGAGTAGCACCCTCTGCCTGATCTGGAAGTTGTCTAGGGGAATTTGGGAGGACTGTAGGGACTTTGAAAATTTCTTTTCTTTTGACCTTTTTGGCATGGTGTCCTAGAAAATGATTACAACAGCCAAAATATCATTATCAACAACCGCAACAATAATAATGGCTTTGAGAGTTTATTATCTAGAAGGCACTATTCAGAAGTCTTTACATGGGCCTCTAATCTCCACAACTCCTTGAGAAAGGTGCTCGTTTGTCCATTACACACACAAGGAAGCCAAGTGTGGCGTGGAGAAGCTAGGAAACTTGCCCAAGGTCACAGCTAGTACAGGGTGAACTTGAGTCCAGCAATGCAGCTCTAATCCCTGTTTAGTCATCACCCAAACCACTTCATGGAGATCACTGTGCAGGGGGATAAGCTGAAAACTGGTAAGCACTGCCATTTTTAAAGGCGTGCTTATGCTCTGATTTTTATTTTAGCTTCAGGACAATCTTGCAAGGTACTCAGAGTGGGGTGTAGCTCCTTTTGTGGGTGAAGAAAGCAAGGTAAATCAGTACGGACTCTTGGAAGTCACCCTGATTGGTGACTCTCCTCCCAAACCCCAGCCATGCCCTTCTCAAGAGGCTGTTGAAGGACGTGGGGCAAACCCCAAGCTGCAGATGCAGGGGGTAGAATCTTAGCTGCAACTTCCAGGGTGGAGTGTTGCGAGGGGAAGTGTATTAGGACCAGAGAGGCATGAAACAATGGTCTCTACAAACTAAAAGCAAAATCGTAAAAATGAAGTTTATGTACTTGCTTCTGAACAAAGGGTTCTGACCAGTGTTCACTCCCTGCCCAGACGTCCTACGGGCACGCAAGGGTGGAGAGAAGAACAAGGCAAGGGAAGTGACACCAGTAGGGCCTGACTGCAGAGAGTAAACAGACAAAGCCCAAGACCAGCCAGGTCTGGCCTGAGGCCTTGGAGTGAAGGGAGAGGCTGGCTGACCACGGACTTGATGTTATGTCAAGAGCATAACGCAGCGGGTCCGTGGTCGAGAACAGTTCTAAAACATAAACTTTGAGAGCTGGAAGACCTAAGAGACCCCCCTACTATGCTCAGTTTAGGATCAGGGACTGAGGTCTTGAAAGCCCACATATCTGAGTCACCACTGACCGGGAGGCAGGAACAGTCACCACCTGGTACCTGCCTCCACGTGGCACCGGTTGCCCCGCTCCACCAGGGCCTAGACGGACACCGCCCTAGACATCTGACTTCATCTTTTAAATTTTCCCGTCACGTAGCTCTAGATTCCCGGCACATAGCACAGAAAATGCTCAGGGAGGCCCTGTGAATGCTCATGCCTCCCTCTCCATCTGACTTGCACACAGGCAAAGTCCTAACATAGCCGCGGACATGAAGGGCTGCTGGGTCGCTTCCTGAGGCTGACTTAGGAGCCAACAATCCAGAAAAGTTCTTTCTCAGAACTTATCTCCCCTCATTATCATGAACCCCCCACACACACACACACATACACCAGCTTCATCAGCAATAATTTCACTCCTGAACATTGCCAGAAAGTTCACTAAGCCAAGCGAATCAATTGTCTCAGCCAGCCACTAGTCCCCAAGAGATGCTTAGACTTTTCACTGCTATCCTTTAACCTTCAACAGTCTGAGTTTTTATCCCTGTCTTCCAAAAGAGCAGAAATGCTGTTCTGGAAGAACCCAGGACCTAGGGTGATGTTCCTATTTTGCTACCTTACAAAAGCCTTGTCAGTGCTAATGGAAGCAGACACTCTGGAGCACTTCAGAGGGAAGGTGTCCCTCTTATGTGCACCCCCAGGAGCAGCCCTGTGCAAGCCAGAGGAAGCAGATGGAACCCAGAGAGGGGGAAGGAGGGGTGTGTCAAGTGAGGGGCACAGTCACAGGAGAGGCCAGCTTAGCAATTACATTCAATTCAACTTCAACAAACCTTTGAACAGAATAAAATTCCTAGAAATGTTCGTGCTTTTCTCCCTTCCCTACCCCCCACCCCCCTCCTCCTTCTCCCCTCCCCTCTCATCTTTCTGGGGAAGGAAACCTGAAAGCAAAAGGGACCAAGCAAATGGATCATGATTACAGGTCATGAGTGGAGGTGCAAAGGCACCTGGTCATCCAAATTGCCCTGGGATTCCTCTGTCAAATGATCAGGTTGAGAGAGAGGCCAGGGCAGGCCCCTGCTGCCTAGGAACACCCCTTTGGCATCACAGCCAGGAATGTCTGGCCAGTTTGTGGATGGAGCCCAAGGTGCCCCCTGAGAATGTAGGGTCGAGGGGGCACTGCCATGACTCGGAGACCCAAGAACAGAAAGGCCCACTGCAGTGTACGCGAGGGTCAGGAGAGGTGACGAAACTGTTTCTACAAAGCAGAAGCGAACCAGGCCTCCTCCGCTCAACTTAGGACTCCTGTCCAAAACCTTGCTCACATCCTCTGCTCTCCCACAGAGGTTTAAAAGCCCCAAATTCTTTTCAGGTTGGTGGGGGGTGATTTCCAGATATGCCTTGATCTCTGGCTTCCTAGTGGAATAGCCTGTTGGAGGATGAAGCTGGAAGTCTGTCTGGCTCACACAGCACTCCGTTGGGCCATCCCGCAGGGAGAATGGCCTTTATGGACTGGAAGTTTATATTAAACATTCCCCACCCACCACCACCAAAATCATACCTTGAAGCTCTAATCTCCATGGCAACGGCATCTGGAGGTAGGGCCTTTGGGAAGTCATTAGGTTTCCATGAGGTCATGAGGCTGGAGGCCCCTGGCGGGATTAGCATCCTTATAAAACAACCCAGAACTCCCCTCTGGCCTCCAGGCCTCCAGGTGCAGCACAGTGAGTGGGTGGCCATTTCTATACACCAGAACCCCACCCTGCTGGCCAGAAAATGCATTTCTGTTGTTTAAACCACCCACCCGGTCTGGGGGTCTTTTGTCATGGCAGCCTGAGCTGACTAAGCTATGACCCCCTAGTGGGAGGTGCAGGAGCCAGCCTTTAGTGGGGTGACTTGTGCTGAGCACACAACAGTGCTGACACTCACCAGGAGAAGGGCGAACACTTCCCATCCGCTCATCTCCCCAGCATCCCTGTGAGGCAGCTTCTCTAATTGCTCCCAGTTAACAGATGAGGAAAATCAAGACCCTGAATGGTTAAGTAGCTCAAGTCTCCCAGCTGGAACCCAGGCTGCTGGCCCACGTGCATGCTCTTACCGCAGCCCCAGCACTGTCCAGGAGAGGCCTGGACCCGGCAATGGGGAGAGACTAACCATGTGCTGGGTGTACAGGGCTCTGCCCCTAGGGAGCTCCCAGCCTAGTGAGGGAGGCCCAGGGAACCATCATACCACAGGGGATGAATGCAGTACTAAGGGGGGCCTGTGGGGCTCCCAGGAGGGGGATGCTAACCTTGTGAGGAAGGCTTCACAGAAAAGCTGGTGCAGGCATATTCCAAAGGCCATCTTGACATGAGAAAGAGCAAATGCAAGGGACTCATGAGTCATGAGCACTAAGAGAAAGACCTAAACCCATGTACAGAGTGGGTGCAAAAGGCCAGAGGGCCCCGGGGGTAGAAAGTCAGCCTCAGGGCCCTCTGTTGACCTGGTGTAGCAGGAAGAGGTCCAAGGGACAGGACCAGAAACTGCTCACTCAGTGGGTGACAGGAAGAAGGACAAGTGATGACAGAACATCCAGAAACTTCTGTGTCAAGGGCCCCTACCCTGCCCTTCTAAGGGAGCACCCCAGCAACAAGCCCGGGTACCATCGGGCTGACTTTCTCTCCCCTCCACCAGACCCCAGCAAATGAGGAGAGAGAGCAGCCCTGAATCTCAGGGAGGACATGGACTTCTGACCTCAGCTCTGGCTTGACATTGCCTGACCTTGGCCAACCTGCTCCTCACCTTTTCTGGCTGGGAGTCGGGGCGTTCTACACCTGCCTTCTCCTGGGCCCCGTGAACCAGATGGGCTTGAGGTCTTGGTGGGCAGAGAGCCAAGCAGGGCCACCCAGCTCAGGTCCTGCCACCTGGACCCAGTCACGGCCAAGGGGACTGTGGCGAGGTGCGTTTGCTCTCGGCAGGGCAGCCAGAGCCCTCAGCGTGTCAGAAGCGGGGCCAAAGAGGCCAGAGAATCCTCTCCACTCGCTCCACCAGGCGGCAGGGGAACTCTCCAGCTGCCGGTAAATTGAGCCGTCCTCCTGTCTGCAAGCTCACCCCCGGACTAGAGGAGGAGAATTGATTTGGGGAGTTGAAGGCTCACAGCCCTCCAGGCCCGTGGTGAGCGGAGGAGCATGTCTGCTAAGGGGGCTTTTCTGCGAATACGGCCGCTGACTCTGGCGGCAGAGCCCGCCACTGTTTCCATTTTCGCTTTGTGAAATGCTCCCCCTCTCTCCCCCAGCTCCACCCAGCCTTCAGCTCTGCCGGGCACCTCAGCCTTCGCAGTCCTGCAGCGGCCTGAAAATGCTGATGGCTTAACTGGTTTAATTTTTTTCCTCAGCAGCCCTGAGGGGTTTTAACTCTTTCCTCCTGCAGAAACCCAGCTTTTGGAGTTGAATGTTTAAACTCTCACTGGGAGACTCATAAATATTCGGAGTCACTCTCTCCCTCTCTGTTTGATTAGGAAATGAGCCTTTAACTCAATGTAATCCCAAGCCATTAACAAAAAAGCCCTCAACAGCTCCACTATTAGAATTTCACTCTTAACCCGCTGAGGATTGAATTAGATTAACATAACTACCCACAATCTGAGTTTATTTTCTGTGCCAGATAGAAATGTGTTTTTCAGGGAAGGCGACAAGGGGAAGGGAGGGAGACAGGAGGGAGAGAACAGAGGATAATGAAATGTAAAAATAGAGATAAGAAAACGATGGACAGATACAGGGTGGGAGTGGAGTGGCGGGGAGGGGGCTGTGCGTGGCCTTTGGTTTAAAAATCTTGCCAGCTGCCATTTTTTATTTACGAGCATTCACAGAGAGACCTCAGCTTTGCAAAATTGTGTGAGTTAGGGGAGTGCTTTTCAGGTATTTGCCATTCCTTCTTCCTGGAGATTGATGGTCCTGCACCTGAGGCGGCGGGATTCCAAAGCACCTGCTCATCGGCCCCTGTGTCCCCAATTTGGGAGGAGGTCAAGGTTGGGTTTTCCCGTGCTGGGGTGGGGGCATAAAGCAGCGGGGCATGCACGCAGGCGACTGTGCATTTACATTCAGATAAATAAACAACGACAAGGATGGAATGGGCTAGATTTTGCAGTCATGAAGTCACAGACAGCCCCGTGACCAATTGCATTTAAGAAATCAGTTTGGGGAAAAATGAGTTTGACGGGAGCTCCGTCTACATAAAATTAATCGTTATTGAAGCAGAAACTAAGTAATCAGAGGCTGCCTTATGCACATGCATTGAAGTTTCTCCCAACTGTTTCTAAGTCCAAACCATGTCCCAACCTTGAGCATGAAACCCAGGCCCCCCATCACACTGTCAAACAGGCCCTTATCCCACCTAAAAGCACCCAGTGCCAAAGGGAGGAGCAATTCTTGCATAAATGTGCCAACAAATATTCTCTCTCAACTGTCACCACTAATGAGAACACAGGACTTGTTAAGAAATGCAGGTCTCTTTCTCTGCACTTCCTCGTGGGCCAGCAGGTTCCAGTGTGCGTACTGAAGAGGGGCGGGAATGGTTTGCTCTCGGATTAAAAGGTTCAGAAATGTCACGCTTTCTCTCAAAAGTCATTGAGAACTGAAAGTCCTGGGATAGAAGTTCAGTTTTGCAAACAGCTGACGGCTGCAACTTCTAAATGCAATGTCTCACTCACTTAATTCACTGGAGTTTTAATTAACAATAACCCAGCAAGTCCCACTTCAGCATTATTGCGGGAAACCTTAGCAGGATATTCTTATCAAAATAGGGTCTTTGGAACAGACAAAATTAAAATGCTGCAAATATATATGCTCAGCTCCTGAGTGCTTTTTGCTTGATTTCTTGCACTTTACTTACTGGGTTTCAAATACTGGTATTATCCCCATTTTATACCGATCTCCTTATTCTGAATTTCTCCAGCAATCAATGCAGTCTTATAACCTAAACAAGTGAAGTTTACTGTCTAATATCTTATGTCTTCCTGATTCCCATTCTCACCTTCAAATTAGTCAATGAATGGATGAAAGACATCCCTAACTCTAAATAAATACACAAGTACCAATAAAGAACTAAAAGAAGGACAGCTAGGATTTTATAAGGGTCAAAATAAAGATGAAACTTATTAATTCACTCTTATCAAGTTGGATTTGCTGCTAAAACTATTTTGTTGAACAAAAGCAATACAGATTTATCTGTTTTGTTTAATGCTTTTCACAGATCTTTGGGTGGCAGAAAGATTATTTCTTTGCCAGGATATCGTTTTCCCAAACAAATCAAGAAATAGTCTTTAGCAATTGCAGTGACCATTATCTTAATAGATAAATGGAAACCTGGGCATTATTAGACTCTTAAGAAGAATGAGATACATTTTAAAAGTGGTAAATAATATATATTAAGCATCCCCCAAATTTAGGGCTACTACTCCTTGGTAAATAATATAAAGCAAATCTTCCCAAGTGTAGGATTTTTAGCTAATGTGGCACATGGTCAAAAACTAAGCCCTCAGATGTTTCACAGGAAGCTCATAGCATGGACCCCCAGACCACGTCTGGGGACTGTCGTGTCTGGAAGCCACCAATGTGCGCACAATACCTGCTTTCTGTCTGAAACAAGCCCAGTTTTGAAAGAATCGTGATATTAAGTTTCTTTCTGCGGGAGGATGCAGAGCTATGTACCAACAGCAGCCACACCTGGTCTGGAACTTTCAAAGAGACTTCCTCCCTCAGCCCCCACCCCAACTCCGCTTTCAGGGTGAAGAAAACACACTTAATGAGTGAGCCCATGAGAGCCTGAAAGGCAATACAGATGTCAGTTCTCATCTGACTTCTCAAAGCAAACTCCCTCCACGGAGAAAAACTCATTTTCCTGTGCTATAGAAAAGCTGGTCTTTGGGGCTTGGCATAGCTCCCCCTGGCCCTGAGAGCGCCCAGGTTGAGCCCATATCTCCTGGGGGAGCCCTCCATTGTCACCTGTCCCATGTGAACCGGGTCTTGCCGCCAGCTCACCCAACACCAGCTCACCCAACACCAGCTCACCCAATTCTGGAGCTGCCAGCAAATAAAAGTTTTCACACTGGGAGACATAAGCACCCCACCGAGCCGCAGGTAACTTTCCCTTGCCCTTTGGATTGACTTACTTTTTCTGGGTGAAAACAAGTAGAAATAAAAGGGAGATAGTGATTCCAAATGAGTAGGTGTACCTGTCCCACCAGCCATTCCTGGTCCCTCCAAATTCCCAAGAGGGTCTGCAAAGGGCAACATTTTTCTCCCTGGTCACGCAAAGATGCTTTACAGTGCAGAGCAGCAGCATGAAAGAACAGGACAGTGAGATATTTTTATCCTTATAAAGGTGGGAGGGGGGAGTGTAGGAAAAGGGACAGGAAGGTGCAGGGCAGAGAGAGGGAGAAGTTGCCTTACTTACATGCTCAGGCTGGGGAGCACAGGGGCTGGCGGAAGGTCTACCCCTCAGGTGTTTCCAGTGGCCGATGACTCGGTGCTCAGCTCCTCCGGCACCAGCTGACAGTCCCCTGTCTGTGTCTCTTTGTGACTAAGGACACAGTACTCCCAACCTATAAATAGATCCCGACTCCGTGATTGATATAACAGGCAGCTGACAAAAAAAAAAAAAAAAAAAAATCCCACAACCATAACCAGGTCTTAAACAAAACAGGGGAAAGCTCTAGACTTTCAACTCTGCCGAGCCCCATGCAGACGACAGTCACTGACGGGCACCGGCCAGAGAGGAAGGAAAATGCACCATGGAAGACAGGAGGAAGCTGGAGGACAGAAAAGGCAGGAAAGTGTGAAAGCCTGCTACTTCTCCAGCAGTGCCTGTCCCTTGGGGTCTGGGAGAGTGAGGAGGGAGAGAGAGTGAGGAGGGGAGCTGGGGTGGGGGTTCCTGACCAGCGGGCAGAGGCCCTGATCCTGAGCCCGGCTCTGTCAGGGAGAGTCAAAGTTCTGACATGGGAGCATTCGTCAGCGTGAGCGCTTTCCACGAAAGTTTCCACTCTTCTTGCCAGATCAGGAGGAAGGGAGCAGGACAGAGCTTTCCTAGCTCAGGGGCTGGGAGGGCTGCGTGGGGGGCAGGTGGAAAGTGGGGAGGGGAGACCAACAGGCGAGGGAGGGATGGCCTGAGCGAAGGAGAGACCTGCCTAAGGTACTCATCAGAGTCACTCCTTTGGACCAAGACACCTTTCTCGAAATGTCTGTGGTATGAGTGTCCCTGGGCAGGTGGAGAACTGGGGGTCAGATTTTAGGCTCACCCTGTAGGTATAAGTACAGGAATAGGGCCTCCCCTGGTGGCGCAGCAGTTGAGCGCTAGACTGCAAAGCTGCTCGCAGCCTCTGCAGCGCTGGTTCGATCCTGGCTGCCGGCGAGGGTCCCACATGGCGCGCAGACCTCTCCTGCCGCCCGCTGCTCCCCTCAGCAGTGTACTTCGGTCCTTCTGCCTGCTCTGCTCCCCGCTCTGGATCTGGTGAATCCTCTCACCCTCCCGCGCTTCTGACTGTACCCAGTGCTTGTATAAATAAATAAATAAATCTTTAAAAAAAAAAAAGGGTACAGGAATAGAGACAAACATAGAGATGGAGATAGGTATAGATATAGGTATACGGAGAGATGCAGATAAAATCCACATCACCAAGCCCTACCCTTTAATCAGACTCGACCACACATGGGGTTCTCCAAAGTTTAGTTGCAGGCTCTAGAAGCACTCGTGCTGATGACAGCCAGCCTCCTTTCTAGAGAAAACCTTTTTCTTCTGGTGCAAGCTGAGGACTTTCCTTCATTATTTGCTTTTTCCTCAAATTCTCTAACTATGCCCATTTGGATTCTTGCTCACACCTCTCTGATTTCTGGCAGGATTCATACACGAGTCTTTCTCCCCATGGCTATAGCCCCTGCTGCAGTTTCCCTAGTCCCCAGCATGGTTCTTGTCTATGGGGACAGCTCAGTGAGTAGGCTGAACAAGTCACCCCTCCCAGAAGGCATCCTCCTTGGAAGGCCCTTGTGGGACCCTGGCTTTTTACCTCTGGTCACCTGGAGCTCTCTTAAAAGGTTGCTTCATCACGGGAGAACTTGCTTCCAAGAGCTTCAAGGGCCAGTCCCCCAGGGCCCCTTAGAGCAGATGTACACACAGATGCACACACAGATGTACATGCAGATGCACACTCGGATGCACATGTGGATGCACACTCAGATGTACCCATGGATGCACACTCAGATGCACAGTCAGACGCATACATGGATGCACACACATATGCACAGGCGGATGCACACCCCTAGCAGGAACTTTCCCACTTACTCTTGGGAAACTGATGGAATCCTATGGCTTGCTCTGAGCTTCGGTTTCCCTAACTGCCATATAAATTCTAAGCTTCTACCTCCTGAGATTGTCATAGGACAAAATGACTCAGTGCAGAGGGATGTTTGGAACAGACTCAGCATGCAGAGAGTCCTCGGTACCTGCCCCTCCACGCACCCTGCACTCATGCTGGGAGTGGCTCCTGCTACCCGAGCCACATCACTTAAACTTGCTCTGGTCCTTTCTCCAAAGCTAGAGACAGCAAACAAGCATCTGACCATGAGAAGTGCTGTGACCGGAGGTCAGAGGTCAGGGAGAGATGTCTGTGGGCTTTTGGGTTGTTAGTGGATGAGCCCAGAGAGAGGTGAGATAAGAACAGGAAGACCAGTGGACCCTGACCACTGACCTCTCCCCTGGCCACACCCACCAGTCAGGTTCAGAACCCCATCCACTGGCCTTTCATCACCCCCTCCATCTTCCCCAAAGATACTCTGTCCCCTGAGTACTCAGGCATCTCGAAGACCTGAGTACCCCATCATGAGTCCACCATCCAGCAGCTAAAGAGAAAATGGCTTTTTTAAAAAGTGACCATAACATCATTGCAACCCCAATTATTTTAGCTATTTTCTATAAGATCATGACCTCTACCTCCTCCTTCAAAGGTGACTTCAACTCTGGGATTCTTTGATTTTCTGTCCTAAACTTTCCTGCAGTATGCAGTATGTACTTTTTCTTAATATTGCAACATTCACAGGACATAAAATTCACCATTTTTAACCACGTTAAAGTGTGCAATCCAGTGGCATTTTATACATTCACATGTTGTACAACCATCCCCATTATCTAGTTCCAGAAAATTTTCGTCACTCCAAAAGGAGACACTATACCCATTAAGCAGCCACTTTCTACTTCTTCCCTCACCCCAGTCCCTGCCAACTACTCCCCTGTGTCCTGTCTCTATGGATCTGCCTATTCTGGATATTTTAGAGGAACAGGGCCACACAGCATGTGGCTCCCTCCTAACCTCTTAACCCCCGTCTGTCCTCTTCCTCCTCCTCCTCTTATATGATCCACTGGCTTCAACTCCCACTCTTGCCCTTCATGTCTTGAAATGAGCCTGGCTTACAAATTTGATTATTTGTGAGCACCCCTTATGCGCCAGCCGCTACTCAGAGGTTTTCTTGTTACACCCTCACGGCAAGCCCACAGTGCGGGATATTATCTCCCTCTATTCATTTGCTAGGGCTGCCAAAACTGGGTGGATTACAACAGAAACGTATCATCTCACAGTTCCGGAAGCCAGAAGTCCAAGATCCAGTTGTTGGCAGGGCGGGTTGCCTCCAAGGGAATGAAGGAGGCCGTGCCGAGGCACTGCCCTGCTGCTGCTGCTGGCTAGCGAGCTTTGCTGCCCCGTGGTTTGTGGTTTGTAGAAACATCGCCCTGATCTCCACCTTCACGTTTGCTTGACGTTCTCCCTGTGTTGGTCAATGTGTGCAAATTTTCTATTCTTTTTATTAGAACATGGTCGTATCAGATTAGGCCCCCCCCAATCAACCTCGTCTTAAGTTGATCTTCTACGGAAGCCTATTTCCAAATAAAGGTTCCTTCTCAGGTCCCGGAGCTCAGGACTTCCACATCCCTGAGGGGGACACAGTTCAACTTATAACATCCCCTCTCACAGAAGAGGCCATGCAAGTCAGGAAGCCTTGCACTCCGCAGGCAACAGAGCCTAGTGAGCGTCGCTATGGAAGAGACGTGGGCAGAGGGAAGGGAGGCCTTGACAGCCCCTCTGTGTGCCGCAGGGACCCCGTTCCTGCCTGGCTCCACGCCACCAGTCTGCACTTGGCTTGCTCCGGCATCATTAGGCCCGCACATCAAGGTGACTTTACACTGTTTACAAGGGCCACTGGAGGTCCAGCCATCCCCGCCCCCACCGGCTTATCAACTCATTTACCTTCCAGAGCTCCCTAGCAGACTGTGAAAGGGGAGGGGCGGGCAGGGACCCGCAGCCCAGGGAGGGCCTGCATTCGTTTTATCTGGAAAGAAAAATCTATCTGCTTAGCAATAGACCTAAATACAACACACAGGTATAGCCAGGCCATTAATCATCTCCCGCCAGGACACAGGAAACCAGGGCGGGGCCGTCACGGGGCAAGAGATTTCCACACCAGGGCCAGGTGGAGCAGGGACGCCAGCGAGCTCTTCCCTTTGGAGGGTGCTCTACAGGAATTTGGGGTGCTGTGACACACAGCTCAGGGCTGCTCCCATTTTGCATAGCAGGGGGAGGTAGGAAGGGCAGCCTGACCCCTTCGTGGGTGGTTGGGTGCTCCCATCAGAGCGAACGCCCAGCACTGGGCATGGTAGATGGGTGGACAGGGAATTCCTCTTGACTAGGGACACCATTTGCCAGGGAACTGCTAAGCCTGGAGGTTTGACATGTCTGCAACTCCCTTGGGGAATCCTACACACTTCTTAGAGGACAGGGAGCTACCTGAGCAAGGGACAGAAGAGACCTATGGTGGGGCCAAGTTAACAAGTGAAAGGCCCCAGAGCCAGCCTCCCTCTCCCAATTTTTTCTATTCCTTTACCCCGAAAGACCCCTGCCTGCTGTTTCCCAGCCTGCACTGCTGCATCCCTAGCTCTACTGCCTTCCCCCTCGCCCCCCACCCCGACCCTGCTCTCACCTAATTTCAATTCATTCTTCAAGGTCCCGCTCAAGTGTGATGTCCTCCCTGCCCACTCCCTGCCCACCAGGTCCTGACCGCGGCTCTTCCCGCCATCTGACCACGGGGGATCTCACTGAACCACCTCTCCCATCCCCTCTGCCTTGTGCACTTGCTGTCTTCACACCTGGATTTGCTTCATGCTACATCCAAGCAGTGATCATGGAGACAAGTCATCACAGGCTGGGCATCCACAGGGCATCCACTGTGTGCCAGGGTCGCTCTAATGCACCTGACCAGCATCGCTTTAGTCAGTCCTTACAACTGCCCTAATGAGCAGGGATGTCCCCCTGTTCATCATCCGGGGCAGTGGCAGTCGGAGAGGCAAGGTGGAGTGCCCGTGGCTGTGTAGTAGGCAAGTAGGTAAAATTTGAATTCACATCTGCCTGACTTAAAAGTCACTGCTTAACCATCTCTGCTGTGTCTCCCCACCCACCGCACAACCCCACCCCCCATCTACTTTACATGGGATGAAACCCAAGTCTTTCCTGGCTCTAACCTATATTTAATAATTCTGCTCTAGCTGATACTCCTGGTCACATCTCTCACCAAGCCCGGCCATGTGGAGCTTTTTCTTCTCTAGCACTGTGTTCTCTTTCCGACCTCTGCCTGGAACACACCATCTGGCCCTCAGGACTAGCTTCAATGTCATTTCCTCTAGAAGTTTTCCCCCGCTGTCAACCACACCTTCGTCTGTACTACAGTTTTCTAAATATTTGTTCACATATCAGTCTCCATCCCTGGGATGTAGCTCCCCAGGGCGAGGACTTGCTTTATTTTCATGTATATATCACCCTCTGTCCCACTGGCAACCAACACCTTTTCATGTCCTGGCGTTCAGTAGGTGACCAATTAATGTTTATTGAACGAGTGCATGTAAGCTAATGAATTTTAAGAAATATAGACTAAGAGGACAAGGAGTGTGGTAAGAGATCAATACAGGATGAGAGAAGTGGTCGCAGGGCTGACTTAGAAGGCGGTGCTCTATACAACTCCAGGGGGCGCTGTTCACGAGGTGGTCCACACCTATGTCCCTGAATAGGCAGATCACAACCTGGGAGGTGAATGCACCAGCCCCAAACAAAGAACAGGCATCAGTCCTCTTCCTGTTGGCTCATACGACTAGAAGGGACCCTGAGAAAAGGGGGGTATGGATGAGAATTCTAGAGATGAGTGTGAGTTTGTAGACTGGCTGTCTACCCTATGGTCTTCCTGCTGCATTTCCAGGCTGACTGGGCCCGCCAAAAACTACAGAGGCTGAAAATACCATTTGTTTTCCCAGCCTCCCTTGCAGTCAGAGAATGCCAGGTGTCCCAGCCAGACAATGAGACTTAAGGGGGACTTGTGGGGATGGGGTGTTTGGGCAATATTTTCCTCCATGATGGACAGGAGAGACATGGGAAAAGTCCAAGAAGCCATCCTGGCACCATGAGGAAAGGGGCTGAGAAGCAAAGCCAGCCTTTGGAGGATGGCAGAACACAGGAAGGAAAAAGACCCTAGTCCTTGATAGCACTGGTGACCCGTTGCACCAAAGCTGACCCTGGAACCACATGCTTCCTGTTGCAGGAGATGGTGTGTGTTCTTATTGCTTAAATCTCTGCACTTGTTCTTCTCCAGAGCATTCTAGCTGATGTGCTGGGGGAAGGAGTCATGCCATACGGCAATGCAAGCTGGGAGCCGGTCCACTAATGTGGCCTGCATGTAAGCGAGCAGGAAAGGCCTGAGACCTCAAATGTTAAGATCCCTAAATGCAGCTTGGTCAGTGTCAGTGGTGTGAATTCAATTTCGTATTTTTGGTTATTCTGTTTCTTTCTGACTTAAGTATAAGTTGGCACTGTCTCTCCACAGCTATAGTCCAAATCCCCCTTTCAAAAAAATGGTTAATCTTTGGGCTGGGGAAAAAAAAACCTGCACAGTTCGTAGAACTTTGCAAAGTGAGTTTCCAGTAGCTCCCAGGCAAATGGGACAGGGTGAGGAAATAGCCAGGGTGAGGAAACAGCCAGGACATAAGTGGCAACGGCAAAGATCACCCTTTCTCTAAATCAGTTGGGCTGCAAGAGTGAGTTTCTACAGAGTTCCTACTGTTTCTAGAGAATTCCGACTGTACTTCCTGTGTGCCAGGCATTGTTCTAAACACGTCACATGAGTTAACTCATATAATCCTCACAGCAACCCTATGAAGTAGAGACACTGTTCGCAACCCCATTTTACAGATGAGGAAACTGAGGCAGAGGGAGGGCTTATAAAATTCCCACCATGAAAGAGCCATAATATCCACTAAGTCATTCCCCATCCAGACCTACAAGTCCCCCCACCCCCAGCCTGTTCAAGGATGGTCCCAAGTCCTTTCTGGTTATGAATCTGTGTCCCCCCAGGAAGAACCCTAGAGCTTTGGGAGGCACTAAGAGACCTCTGTTCTGGCTGACCTTTACATGAGGACTCCCCAACCTTGTGCAGGCTAAAGCCAGGCTCTAAACTTTTCTCATTGGCCTTCCGTCCTAGCGCTGACACCCACCAGGTGGAGGTGAGGATTGGGGCACCGTCACCACCCCAAGGACTACATGAGGGAGACTTAATAAATAACCTGGAACTCCATAATCTTTTCCTGTAGATTGCTTGGTATTTGCCTTCAGTAGATTCAGAAGTAATTAAATTACCGTGCAACCAGCCTCCAACTCTCAGGAAAAAACTTGAACTAAAGTAAGGCCTTACTAACTCAGACAAATGGGGGAGGGGGAGGGGTAAGCCAGAAGGAACTGTGGCTTTCCTTTGAAAAGAAACACATTTTTTATATTTCTAGTACTTACAGTAAATCACACTAAACATTAATAGCAGCTAAATGGAGTTCTTGCTGAGTTTGTGTGAATGAATAAATTAAACTAATTTTAATTAGCATATTCCTTGTATACAAATATCTTCTGTTAATATTCTGTTGTGAGCTGGTTGTTTGAAGGTTAAACAGTCATTCATTCATCCAACAGGCATCACGGAGGATCATTATTGAGAATCTACAGTGTGCAACTATGTGCCCTGTGCCAGAAGTCAAGGAACAAGAAATGAACCACAGTCAGAGAATGCCTTGAAAGAATATACACAAGCAAAGAAAGAAACTGTAATGCAATGTTCTAGGGCTTATTAGAGATGTATAAGCAAAGTACTGAGCAACCACGTTCATGGAACTACTAACTCCCCCTCAGAGGAGGTATAGGAAGTCTTTGCTGAGAAGATATTTAACTGGGTTTTGAAGGATGGATAAGGGTCTGCCAAGAAGAGAAAGAAAAAGATAGGGTATCCACAAGACAAGGGCCAGAGAGTCATTCAGCAATGATACTCCGAAGTTGCTACTCATCATTCAGATGAGCTCTGGCATAGGTGTCACAAGTTGTGAACGAACTTGTGACACATGAACAAATGTTAGCTAGCCTTACGTCATTAGCTACAGGTTTTTTTCTTTTAGAAAGAAATTTTTATGAAGACACTGACACTCACAGGGTGTCATGTCTCCCCCCAGACCACCTTCCCCAGAACAGAACCCTCTCCTCTCTTCTCTGTGGGGGCCCTCTGCCTATTTCCCTCATGACATCTCCCACAGTTTCAGGTCACCTTGCTGATTTGTGGTTTGTCCCCCATGAGAAGGTCAGCTCTGTAAAAGAGACACCTGGAATGTCTTATTACCATAGGCCTCTCTGGGCCTGCCATATATTAGGTGCTCAATAAATACTACTGAAGAAAGGAGGGCTGGAGGGAGGGAAGGAAATGAGTTATTGGTTGGTGTGAACTCTTTTTGGAGGCAGAAACAGAGTCTTCAAACAAAGGGACCTTAGCAGAAGAATGGAACACAGTTTAGTCTAGTTCCCAAGAACTCTTTGACATCCCCAGGACAGGCTCCATGGGCCGCACAGTACACAATGCCCCATGGATCCTGCCCTAGAGGAATGCCCACTCTTACTAGGAGCTGGTATGGGGTGGCTTGGGGGGTGGTTTGGGATGTGTCTGGAGGATGGATTTGAGAAGTGCGGTCCTGGTGAGGTGGCTGGGGCTGGGTGGCAAAGCCGTTGTCTGTCAACATGGAGCGAAGGGAGCTAGGCTTATGGCAAGTTTGCAGTGGAACTGGAACTGCACGTCGTAACCAAGGAGACAGAGCAAGGTGAAAGTGTTATAGGCAAATAAAAGAAATTGACATTCAGGAAAGGTGACAAGTTACACATTAAACCATGGAATGGGAGCGGGCCTACCTTCCCCCACCACATATCCCCAAAGACCTGCTTTTGCGCTCAGCACGTAGAAGAAAGTCTCTCCCTTTCCGACATTATTAACATCTCCCTTCCTGGCATTGCTGGGGTTGAGACTTTGAGCTTGGGGTGTGAGGACTTGGTAGCAAGTGACTTAGGAAGGGGAGCCAGCCCTGGCCCATTATCCTGACTAGTCTGCCCTTCCCTGCCCAGTCCCTGACACCACTCACTGAACAAAGTGTATGGAACACCTACTGGGAGCCAGACATTGGGCCAAGACCAGGGATACAGGGATGAGCAGGCTTCTGAAGAAGGAAAACAAGAAATGACCAAATATAATACAGCAGCATCAAAAATGAGGCAAAGGTAGGGCTGAGGGCCTTGGCCGCCCAGAGTACTTAGAGTTGTTGGAAGTATTTATGAGGAGCTGGGCTTTGAGGCCTGCAGAAGAGAGGGCTGAACATGGAGGAGGGCAAGAGTTGTTGTCCAGGTACACACGCAAAAAGATAAAGGGCTCTGGCATGCCTGGAGGAGGAGCAGGAGGGAGTGTCCAGAACTAGTCCTTGGGCCTAGAACATGCAACCTCACCTGGCAGCCTCCTCAACTGTGGTCACCTCCTCAGGAGGCCTCCCCGGCTGCCCACACCTTAGACTGCCCTTAAAAGACCCAGCACGTCAGTGTGATTTTATGTGTGTGTGACTTAGGTTAAGCTATAACCCAGGACTGCCAGCCTTTCAACCAAGAATGCAGGGTGCAGGGTGAGGCTGGTACTTGGCAAGAAGGCCCACATCAGAGTATCTGGCATTTGGGTCTAGAACAAAGGGCAGTACTTGGCCAAGTAGCATAGTGGTGTCAGAAACAGATTTCATGGGTAAATCAGAAGTGAATTCTGTGAGATTTTCAAAATCGGCTGTGAGAAGCCACTGCAGCTGCCCTACCCGATAACACCTCTGCCCATCTGGGTTCACCTGCATCTGAGGTACTCAGTGTCCAGCATTCTGGCTGCTGGGTCCTCTCTTTCTGCCACACTATTTTCTCCTCCACTGCTGGAGCTTGTTCTGCTCAAAGCAGGTCCCACCAGGAGAGTTAATGCCCCCAGGGGCCATCCTCAACCAACAGAGGGTGGGAGGCCTTACTTGAAGACCCAGGTCTCCCAGTTCTTGGTTTCTGAAGTTTGCCTCAGAAGGTTCCCACAAAGGTTAAAGTCCAACTCTCTCCTGAGTACACCCTTGCTCTCTTCCCTCTTTCACAGCACCTGCCCCCTCACTTATGCTTCCTGAAATCAACTCCCAAATAAAATAGCTGCACCTAAGTTCTTGTCTTAGGCTTAGAGGGTGAGGAGGGGACCCAAACTCAGTCATCAGCTGGGCCAGTTAAAGTTATTTGTAAACATTTAACTTCCCTTGTATGCACAGTGCTTAAGAATCCAGTGGAGCCTGTAGACTTCCTTACCCATTGGGGTAATGGGCTAAGCCAAATCTCAAGTGGTTCTATCATTAGCTAGCTATGAACTCTGGAAGATTCCGGTGTCTGATGGGCTATCGAGGTATTTAAGAATCCTGCCTCTGGAATTGGTGTCTTGGTGTTTGCCTGAGTGGATCCTTCAAGCAAGATGTAGATGGAGCACTTAGCAGGACAGAAAGCCGGGGTTTCCACAGGCCTGCCGACAAGTGTAGGAACTGGCCTTATGCTTGCCTCTTGGTAGACGTTTAAGCTCATGAATGTAAGAGGGCGCAATTTGCTCTATAGTTGTTTCTCTTATAACATGGTTGTTAGCTATGGGAAGTAGCTAATACTCATCTTCTTCAACTTCTTTGCCATTTCCATTATCAACCAAAAAGAGTCTCTAAATTTGTTACTAATAAATCAGCTAGTTCAGTGTATAACACCACCCAAAGTAGCCACCTTCGGGCCTCCCCTGGTGGCGCAGCGGTTGAGAGCTGGGCTGCGAAGCTGCCTGCAGCTTCTGCAGTCCCGGTTCAATCCCCTGCCACAAGCGAGGGTCCCACATGGCATGACAGACCTCTCCTGCCATGCCCGGTGCTCCCCTCAGTAGTGTATTTCTTCGGCAGTCTGCCTGTTCTGTTCCCCGCTCTGGCTCTGGTGAATTCCCTCACACTCCTGCGCTTCTGACTGTACCCAGTGCTTGTATAAATAAATAAATTAATTAAAAAAAAAACAAACAAAGTAGCCACCTTCTTGCATTCTGACTTAAATTCCCCAATTGTACTGATTGGGTTTTTTTTTTTTTTTAATTTTCTTTTGTTTTTTTTTTTTGATATTTGTTTTCTATCTTCATTTACTCTCCAACCGCAGGCATTCATGAACGGTAAGGCCCATGTCTATCTCCCCAAGCACGCACCTGGTGCTTGATGCTAAGTAAGTGCTCTACAAATATTCTGTTAAATATTGGAGAAAACAGTTATGAATGGAGGTCAAATAATGGAGGACCTTGTATTTGAAAGAAGAAAGTTTTCACATCACCATTCAAGCTTGTGAGGCTCAGGCAGTGCAGGCCATGGATATCTCTGAGCTCCGAAAAAAGGCTACGAGGCAATGCTATCCCCAAAGACAAGCACACATGATGATACACATAACATACCCCTGGGATTACAGAGAACGCGTACACCTCCTGGGTTCAAAATTCCTGCCTCTAGACATGGGCAAGCCAGAACAGTCTTTTAAACAGCTACATAACAGGTCCAGCTTTTTCATTTTCTAATAAAAAAATTATATTTAGAATCAGCCAGCTGGACTCAGTTTAGATGATTCTAGGGTTGTGGCAACATCCAAAGCCTCATCGTCAGGAGCCAGTTGAACATAAGCCTTCTTCTATCAGGTCTGATCAGGGTACTGACCTTGATCACATCAATAGATTAGAGCTTCTTCACAGCCTGTGTGATCCAGTGCTTGTTGGCCTTGACACAACTGTGTGTTGTCCTGTCTTCTTCATGGCCTACTTGGTGGTCAGGGGTAACTTGATGATGGCCTAGTGGTAAAGCTTGTTTCTCCTGAAAAAAGATTATGAGGCACGGACTTCCCAGAGACTGTTAAATCCTAGATTAGTCATGTCAGTCTCATGCTTTGAACCCTCCAATGGCTTCTCACTATTCTCCTGATGACCTCCGAGTTCCTTCATAAATTTCCCCCACTTCCTGAATCTAACACTCTCCTTTAAATCATCTGCTCCAGTCACACCAGCCTCCTTGCTATTCCTTAAACATCCTGGGAGTGCCTCTGTCATGTGGTTTTGCATTTACTGTTCCCTCTGCCTGAAATGTTCTTCCCCCAGATATCTGCATGATTTATTCTCCCACCTCTTTCAGGTCTTTATGTGTGTGTCACCTTTCTGGTGAGACTTTAGCTGCCTATTCTATGTAAAATTATAACTCACTCCCCTAGATATTTTATATTTTCCTTTTTTCATGTATTTTCCCTGCCACTTTATATTGTTTAACACGCTAAATATTTTACTTAATTATTTTGCTAAATTTCTCTTTCCCACTAAATATGTGCACCACATGTACAGTGATTTTCCTCTTTGTTCATTGTTACCATTCCAAAACAGTGCCTGAAATGGCAAGTAGAAACTCAGTGAACATTATTCAGAAAATGTATGAATTCTAGTTTTGGAATTCAGAGCTTAAATGACAGTTCTATAGGTTATAGAAAGAATATTTGCCACTTTGTGTTTCTCACTAGAATGGAGTATCTTCTATGAGACTAGTGCTCCCACCAAGTACAAGATGAAAAGCTATATAAAATAAAAAATTCTGTTTGAGGGCACTGGAAAGCTTTCAAAGCAGCTGGGCATTGAGGAGGGGTCTTGAAACATCTTGAGCTCCTAGTTAGAATCTTTGGAAGGTTATACCATATGAGTAAGGAACGGTAGGGCTAGATCAGGACTTAAAAAGCCTAAACCCACCTTTGAGTTATCTCTGTCCCAAAGTGTATTGCAGTAATCTGCCTGACCTACTACCTTCCAGAGGACAGAGTAAAACCTTCCTTTAGGAAGCTAACATTGTCCAGAGCCTACGCAATTATTCTCACACATATCTGGTATTGATAAAATTTCCTGATTGAAGAGGACAAAAACAATAGAAACAGATCCACATGGCCAGATATTAGCATCATTAGACCTGGACTTTAAAATACATGTGATGACTTGTCATCAGGGAAATGCAAATCAAAACTACCATGAGATACCATCTTACACCAGTGAGAATGGCACATATTAAAAAAACTAGCAACAACAAATGTTGGCGAGGGTGTGGAGAAAAAGGAACTCTTCTGCACTGTTGGTGGGAGTGCAAACTGGTCCAACCACTGTGGAAAGCTGTGTGGAGATTTCTGGACCTACTAAACATAGAGCTTCCATATGACCCAGCAATTCCACTCCTAGGTATTTACCCAAAGGACACAGAAACATCAATTCCAAAGAACACCTGCACCCCTATGTTTATAGCAGCACTGTTTACAATAGCTAAGCTTTGGAAACAACCCAAATGCCCAAAAATAGATGACTGGATCAAGAAGATGTGGTACATATATACCATGGAATATTACTCAGCATTCAAAAAAGATAAACACATGCAATTTGCTGCAACATGGATGGCGCTGGAAGGGATCATGCTCAGCGAAATAAGCCAAAAAGAAAAAGAAAAATACCGGATGGTCTCACTCATAGCAGGAATCTAGAAAACTTAAATAAGGGACCAGGAAAATGAATAACTATAAGAAAGTGAAAATCAAAATCAACAAAAAACTATGAACCAGAGACACTTTTAGGGGGGCGGGGGCGGGAGGGGAGGGATTGGGGTCAGAATGGGGGGCTGCAATTGTATGGGGAATATAACAATAAAATTTAAAAAAAAAAAAAATAAAATACATGTGATGAAAATGTTCAAAAAATAATTGGCAAGACAAAAACTTTCATCTGAAAATTGTAATGTATTAAAAACTTTGGAGAATCTATCACTGGAAAAAGTCAAAGTAAGAACTCAATACACGGATTTTAAAGACGAATAAATTAAAAAATGAGGAGATGATTTTACTGAATGATAGGTCATCAGAAAAAAATCAGACTTAAACACAAAGAGAAAAAAGGAGAAAACAAGCATGAGATTTTGTGAAAAGCTCTAAAATGTGTGGATCTATAGTACTGGAAGTTGAAAAGAGAGAATTAATCGATGTAATACCTGAAGATAAATACTTAAATTTTTCAAAATTGATAAATAATATCAAACTAAATACTCAAGAATCACTACAAACCCAAGCAGAATAAATACAAAAGGAAATCACACCTAAGAACATTGTAGTCAAAATTCTGAAAATTAAAAAGGAAAAGGAAACCTTAAAAGCAGCCACAGTAAAAAGACATTATATTCAAAGGAGCAACAACCAGTCTGACAGGTGCTTCAGGAAAGAACAGCCAGCCTAGAATACTTAGTGACTGTATGCTTTAAAAGTGAAGCAAAATAAAGAGATTTCCAGACAAATAAAAATAAGTATTTTGTTCTAAGTATTGTGGAATAGCAAACAAAAGACTGTTAAGAAAAATGATTCCAAGGGCCTACCTGGTGGCACAGGCGGTTCAGCGCCACACTGTGAAGCTGTCCGCAGCCTCTGCAGTGAGGGTTCGATCCCGGCCGGCCGGCAAGAATTCCACATGGCGAAGCAGACCTCTCCTGTCTCGTCCGCTGCTCCCCTCAGCAGTGTATTTCGTCAGTCTGCCTATTCTGTTGCCCACTCTGTCTCTGGTGAATCCTCTCACCCTCCCGCGCATCTGGCTTAGACCCCGGTTCTTGTATAAATAAATCTTTAAAAAAAAAAAAAAAAGAAAAATGATTCCATAGGTAAACATGGAAATTAAAAAACTATGAAAAATAGAAAGGATATATATGCACATCTAAAAAGATCATTGAATATGAAAAACATTAGTTGTAATAGGACAAGCAGACAAAAAAATTAGTAAGAATAAGGAAACTCTGTTAATATTATTAACAAACATAACTAATGGACATATATTGGATACTTTATCCAACAATGTCAGAACATACATTTTTAAAAATGTACATGAAATGTCTACAAAAATTGACCTTACGCTAAACAATAAAAGCAACTCTCAATCAATTTTAAGACTAAAATATATCAGAATATTTTCTCTGATCACAGCATAATTAAGCTAGAAATCAAATACAAGGATAAACAGGTAATTCCCCATGTTCAGAAATTAAGTAAAACATTATTAAACAACCAATAAGTGAAAGAAGAAATTGCAATGAAAATCAGAAAACTTTACTAATTGAATGATAATATAAATGTGGTAAAGCAAAAATTATGAGGTGAATTTAAGACTGCATTTAGAAAAAAATTATATCCCTAATTGTATATATTGAAAAAAAAGAGCCTGAAAGCAAATGACCTAACTATTCATCTCAAGAATTTAAAAATCAACAGTCCTAAGAAAATAGAAGGAAGTAAATAATAGAGATTAGAGTAGAAGTTGTTTACATAGAAAGTAAAGGTATCTGAGAAAATCAACACAGTCAAATATTGGTTCTTGGAAAAGACTAATAAGCTGAAAAACCCTTAGCAAGATCCAAAGAAAACAAAATAAAACAAAACCCAACATATCAGGACTGAAAAGGGAAACAACAAAACAGATCCTACAGACTTTATAAAGATCAGAGAATATTATAACTTTGTGTTGACACAGTTGAAAATTTTAACGAAATATACTCCTTTAAAAATAAAACTTAAAACCTACATAGGAAAAAAAAAAAAACAAAACCTAAATAGTTCTTTTACATAGTAAAAAAAAATTAAATCTGCAACGGCTTCCTTGGTGGATACTTCCAAAGATGCCAGGAAAAAGAATTTGTTCTTTGGGAGAAGCATTATCTGGCCAGCACAATCAAAAACAAAATATGAGAAATTTTAAAAAAGAAAAGTAAAAGTCAGTAACCCTCACAAATACAGATGCAAGGAATCTAAAATGAAATGCTGGCCAACCAAACACAGTTATACACACAGAAAAACATCACAACTACTTAGTTATTATAGGAAAGCAAGGTTAACATTCAAAAATCAATGTAATTCCTATATTCACAGAATAAGAGAGAGAAAACATGATTATTTTAACAAATGCCAATACAATTTGATAAAAAAAAAGAATTATCCCATGATTTAAAAAACCTCTTAGCAAACTAAGAATAAATGGAACTTTATACTTTAAAAATGGATATCGGGCCTCCCCGGTGGTGCAGCGGTTCAGCGCTGGGCTGCGAAGCTGCCCGCAGCCTCTGCTGCGCCGGTTCGACCCCCGGTTGCTCCCCAGCCACCGGAGGAGGGTCCCACATGGCGCGCAGACCTCTCCTGCCGCCCGCTGCTCCCCTCAGCAGTGTCCTTCGGTCCTTCTGCCTGCTCTGCTCCCCGCTCTGGTGAATTCTCTCACCCTCCCGTGCTTCTGACTGTACCCAGTGCTTGTATAAATAAATTAATTAATTAACAAAATATATATATTTTAAAAAATGGATATCTGTGAAAAATATATGACAAAGCTTATGTTTGATCATAAATTATTAAAACCTTTTTCTCTATAAAATTGGGAATGAAACAAGTGTTTTCACTTTTGTTGAACGCTGTAGTGAGGTACTAGTCATAACAGTAAGGTAAAGAAAAGGTATAAGAATTGAAAATGAGGAAATAAAATTTGTTACTATTTGCAGACAACATGCTTGCTTCTGCAGAAAATACAAAAAAAAAAAAAAAAGCAGATAAACTGTTAGCAAGGTATTCAATACAAGATTAATACAAAACCAGTTGCACCTTTAAAAACTAGGTCCAAACAATAGAAAACACTCTTCTAGAAAAGATATCACTTCTAATGACACTTAAAATTTGCATACCTGCAAAATAAATGTAACAAAAGACGTACAAAATTTTTCATATAGAAAATTATTATAAGGGGTTAAGCACCGCACTATGAAGCAATTCACAGCCTCTGCAGCACGAGTTCAATCCCCAGCAGCCAGGGAGCAACCCACATGGCGCAGCAGACCTCTCCTGTCTCGCCCGCTGCTCCCCTCAGCAGTATATTTCAGTCAGTCTGCCTCTTCTGTTCCCTGCTCTGTCTCTGGTGAGTCCTCTCACTCCCCGCATCTCTGGCCTATACCCCGGTTCTTGTATGCATAAATAAATAAATCTTTTTTAAAAAAAGAAAAGAAAATTATAGAAATTTGAGAGAAAATAAAATCCAAATCAAAGTAGGATGCACAATGTTCATGAATTGCAATTGCTATTGTAAAGAGGTAAATTGTTGATGAATTCACTTATATATGCAGTGTAATCCCAATCATAACATCTTTGGCTCTGACCCTCTTGCTCTCCTCTTATTTTTATTTATTTATTTTTTCTTGCTCTCCTCTTAAAAGGACCCTAGTGCTTATATTAGGCCCACCGGTCACCTGGGAAATGAGCCTCATTTCAAGATCCTTCATGAGTCATCTACAAAGTTTCTGTTACCCCGAAACATATCCAAAGGTTTTCAGGACATGGACATCTTGGGGAAGCCATTATTCAATCTACCACAGTGCCTTTGAATGAACAAAAGTTGATGGCCTTATTAGGGTTCTCCAGGGAAACAGAGCCAACAGAAGATTTAAACAGATAGATAGATGGAGAAATATAAATCTATAGATACAGAAATACATAAATATTGATTAATTTTAAGGGATTGTTGGCTCATGTGATTGTGGAAGCTAAGAAGTTCCAAGATCTGCAGAGTGAGTTGGCAAGCTAAAGAGGTAGGACAGGCGATAGCGTAATTCCAGTTTGAAAGTCCCTGGCTTAGGAGCCAGAAAGAGCTGTGTCAGTTCAAGTCTAGAGCAAGAAAACTCCATTGTCTCAGCTCAAAGATAGTCAAGCAGGAGGAATTCTCTTACTCAAGGAAATGTCAGCCTTTTGGTTCTCTTCAGTTCTTCGCCTGTTGGATGAGGCCCACCCACATGAGGAAAGGTGCTTTGCTTTCCTCAGCCTACCAATGTAAAGGTTAAATCTTATCCAAAAACATCCTCATAGATAGACACAGAATGATGTTTGACCAACTATCTGGGTTTCCCATGGTCCTATCAAGTTGACCCATAAAATCAATCAACACCTGGTTTCTCATCTATTTTGAGTTAATTTCTGTCTGTGGTTTGAGGTAAGAACTAAGGTCTTTGTTTTGTTTTTCCAAATGCATATCCAGATGTCACAGCAATATTCGTTGAAAAAATACTATCCTTTTCTCTGCTGAAAGACTTGACACCTATGTAGAAAATCAACTGGCCACATATGTCCATGGGTGTACATTTGAATTCTGTTCTAGGTCCTTCGATAGCTCAGCTGGTAGAGCGGAGGACTGTAGCTGACCTCTCCATTCTAATTCATTTCATCAGTATGCCTGCTGCTATGCCAATACTTTATTGCTGTAACTTTATAGTGAGTCTTGAAATCTGGTAGTATAAATCTTCCAACTTTGATCTTTTAAAAATTTTTCTTGGGCCTCCCCGGTGGCGCAGCGGTTGAGCGCTGGGTTGGGAAGCTGCCTGTGGCCTCTGCAGCGCCGGGTCGATCCCCGGCTGCTCCCCGGCCACCGGAGGAGGGTCCCACATGGCGCGCAGACCTCTCCTGCCGCCCGCTGCTCCCCTCGGCAGTGTACTTCGGTCCTTCTGCCTGCTCTGCTCCCCGCTCTGGCTCTGGTGAATTCTCTCACCCTCCCACGCTTCTGACTGTACCCACTGCTTGTATAAATAAATAAATAAATAAATAAATAAAAATAAATAAATAAATAAATCTTTAAAAAAAAATAAAAATAAAAATTTTTCTTCATTTATTACAAGACCTTTGCATTTCCATGTAAATTTTGATTAAAATAGCCACTGTTATTTTGATCAGAATTGCATTAAATCCATTGATTGATGTCAGGTAAACTGGCATCTTTGAGTTCATATTTAAAGTAATATTCTGTTAATAATCTTATGATCCTCATTCTTGATAATATTCATGACAAATGATAATAGAAAGAAAAATAGCTGTAATTTCTTGAATCCAGAATTGTATAGGTACTCTGGATATATTATTTCCCAGATTTCCTCTGAGATGGACTAATGATACCTATTGTAAAATTTACAGATGGGGACACTGAGAATCTGAGAAGTGAAGTAACTTGCCTGAGGCTACAGCGATGCAAGCAGCAGAGCTAGGAAATGAACCTATGGCAACCTGGCACTAAAATCCATCCCTTTTCTTCAGAAATACTATGACCTGTTTTATGATACTCCTTGTTCCTTGCCTTCTCCTGCACTGACTTCAATTCCAATCTAATTAACTGCTTAGTTAACAATCATTAAGCACCTACTATGTGTGCCTGATACTGGGTGACTTATGCACAGGATCGCACCCACCCCCTCAGAGAGATGCATAAACATGTGTATCCCTGTGCATGGGTGTCCATACACCGGGGGAGGCAGGTGCTGCTGGGCACATCCACCTCTATCCCACCCCCATCCCCAGCCAGCCTCTGGGCCTCAGGAAATTCTCACTCAGCTCACTTGTCAGGTTGCCCATTGTCAAGGCGGGTGCAGACTTCCACCTTCAGGTGAGTGATTTTATCCTTTTTGCTGACTCGATAAATAAGCAAACTCGCACAAAGCAGCCAAGACAAATCACAGAGGACCCATCTCTAACCGTGGGAAACCAGCACTGCTATTTTTAGGTAACCCACTTGCTCTGCTCTCTCTCCCTCTGTGGGTACACTCCTGCTCATGCAGGGCTCACTGAGAGGAAGCAGGTTTTCCGGGACACTCTTTCATTCCCGGCCATTCGGATGCTTCTCCCCATCCCATCCCTGGGCATCCCCATGCCCAGTCCCTCAAGCCTAGATCTGACCTCCAGGGGACTGGTCTCCACGGCAGTGGTACCTTCCTTCCAGTCTGTCTGCAGCAGTAGCAAAGTCTCCACTTGTGTAATGTTTACAGGAAAGTAAAATAGCACCTTGGGGCGCTGTCATTTTCCCACTCTACTTAGCAGGGAGTACTTAAGACACCCACTACTGCAGAGGGGTGTCTGGAGCAGCAATAGAAATTAGGAGAATGTTTAGAGGAAAGCTAGTTGCAAGCCTAATAGATGATTGTCTAGGCACTAGTCCCTCATTCAGCAAAATTCACTAGGCCCCTGTATGACACTAAGTGCGGGGACACAAAGGTGAGGAAGACACAGGCCTTTACCTCAAAACACATGCAAGCCAGCACACAGCTAGAGACAGCTGCGTCAATGGCGGGAGCAGTGTGACAGCAGCGAGCTCTGAGGAAGGAAAGAAAGTACAGTGCAGACAGGACTTGCCAGGCAGGCGGCTCAGCCCAGAGAGCCATGTGGCGCCCTGTGCCCCTGCTCTGTTCACGAGGAAAGGGCGGAGGGAGGGGGGTGGGCCCATCCAGGAGAAGGGTGGCCAGGGCCCTCTTCGCCCAGCAGCTGCTCGCTGCCCGCTCTCCAGTGAAGAAGGGGCGACAGGAAGCTGGCAGATCCACATGGGCACAATGTAGACAGCCTGGTGGTGCCCCTCCTGCCTTTCAGGATCTCTAATTTAGGAAACTAGATGACAACTGCCAAGTCTCAGACCTCGGAGAAAATGGTGGTGCCCCTCCTGCAGCGCAGGAAGATTCCAGCATGTGGCTACTGAAGAATATTCCTTAAGAACTTTGGACAGCGTTAGGGGACTTAGGAACTCACAGAAGAGAATGTGTGTTGCTGAATGAGCTTCCTCCACTAAGCAGTGGCTAAGGGCTAAGGGCTAAGGGCAAGGCCGGAGTCCAGCTGACCTCAGCTTCAAAACTCAGCCTCACCACTTCTTACTTGCTGTGTGTTTCCCAGAAAGTTGTTAAACCTCTCTGGGCCCCAATTTCCTCATCAATAAAAAAGAACTAACAATACCTTCCCTGTTGTTGTGAGAATCAGTGTATACTAACCTGCCAAGCCCCGTCCACCTTGAGTGAGTGAAGGTGATGTGTTACCTGACAGGTGGTGGACAGCCAATGGGCACCATCATCATGATTAGCTTCATCCAGATTCTTATGCCACTGACGTCTGTCCCGCTCGAAGCCCACCGGCCATGAATGGTGCAAGTTTTCAAAGCATTTCTAGAAAGCCATGAAATACAAGCACAAATGGATGTCTCCTCATTGGCACATGGCTTCACTTCTTTCACCTCCCCTTTGGGTTTCGGGCCCAGTCTCCTTCCTAATCTCAGCCAACAATTTTCTACAGTGAGCAGAGAGGCTCCTGGCCTGTATCTCTATCTCTGTCTCTGTTCCTCTCCCCCCTCCCCCGCCTTTATTTTGGCCCAGGAGCGTGTCCCCAGCATGTCAACAGCAGTGGGAAGTAACCTAATTAGTAGTTATTTGATAGACTGCCCACCCTCGTGTCCCACTGGCAATCCAGCAGCCTTTTTCTGCAGACAGGAAAATATTTCCTTGCTAATTAATCTGAGCACAGGGATTTGAGTTTGGAGCAAGGCAGGGAAATCCATCTCCACGAGTCTTGTTCAATTGCATCTGTTTCTCCCACAATCATTTCCTTCCCCGTGACTCCCCCTGCTCCAACCCACCCCTCTCGCATCTCATCTTTTACCTTTATTAAGGCTGGTTACCCTGATGACTTCCCCACGTGCCCCCCTGGCCCCTCTCATGAAGAGGCTGTTCTCTGAGGACTTGCTTTGGGTTGATTTTCCTTCAGCACCGCGTACTACCCAAGGATCGGCAAGTTCACGTCCCCGGCTTGGGGTGGATGAGACACCAACGGCCCTATCTGTTCTGCTCCCAGGCCCCATTAGAATAACATACACCTCACCACAGTGGCCCCTGGCCCTGCATTCTGCATCCCCAAACAAATACAGACATCTCGCTGTCGTTTTAAATAAGGTTCAGCTCCTGTCCCTGGGCCCTGCCCTGGTCCTCTGTAGAATCATCTATTTGCATCTGAAGAGGTTCCTAAGAAAGGGGCAACTGTACACATTATTTCACATGAGTTTCCACCCTGGTAGCTTCTCCCTCGTCCTGCTTATTGCGTCTCCAGTACACACAGTGGACACGGGCAGTGGGAAGAGGACACTGGTGTGGATGGGAGTCTATGAAGGGAAGGACGGTCCTGCATGATCACATGGTAATGATCTCATTTCCACGGATGAGCTTGAGATCAATGGAAAGAAAGCTGTCTTGGTCAGATACTAACTTATTGCATGTGTGTGTGTGTGTGTGTTGTAACGTAGCAGATAATCTATTGCTTTTGTCTGCTGAACATACCCTTTCCCTGCAACTTCACTCCAGTTCTGCTGGGGGAGCTGCCCCACACCCATTCAGTGGCCCCTTGGTGTTGCTGCCAGTCACAGGGCTCAAGCTAGGCCAATCTGATGCTCTCTCTGTAGGTGGTGAATCTTGATCCAGGTGCCTGAAAGGCTGAAAATAGCCAAGCGTACCCAAATCTTTAGTTTCCTGGCCCTTGGCCTCTTGCAGCTTGCCCTTCCTGTACTTCTCCAGCCTTCCAGTACACTCCAGTTTTACTTAAGTTAGCTCATCCCATTTTATATTTCTTGTAACCAGACAATTATAGAGCTGGTAAGGTGCCCCAGTCTATCTCTTCCCTTGTAGCCTCCCCTCCTGTCAACCAAGGCCAGATTTGTGGCCTTTTCTTTATTCAGGGGTTGAACAATTTTAGAATGAAATTATAATAGAAGGGGCTAAAGGTTCATGTTCTTTTGTTATCATGTCCTTGAGTCTCTTTCTTCTTGGACTATTTCTCAGCAGCTTTCTCTACCTTCCTACTTGCCTTGAAAACCACTGTCTACACAGGAGGGCTCCCTCCCCCAGCCCCCAGCCCTTTGCCGTGCCACGCTCCCACTCTGACCTTATCCTTCTGTTCTGGAATAGAACACCAGGCCTTGAGCAGGAGTCAGGATGGGCTTGAATGCACCCGTGTGACCCACCCTCGTTAGCAGGGAAAAGGCACTCTGAGCCCTGAGGTGGGTGTGAGTCCTTCTAGATGGAAACCCTCTTCTACACTATCAGCATAAGCTGCAGGATGGCCGGCTGCCTCGTCTTCTGAACCATTGAAGCAGGCACGTACTGCTTAGTTATGGTCTTAGTTGGGAGGGATAACGCAGCCTTCAACCCAACCTGGAAATGGTCACGTTTTCTCAATGATCAAGGCACCATCCCCTCCCTCAAATGGTGCTTTCGGTTCTTTTAGCTTCAGCAGCGTCCTCCCTATGAAATAAATGCACTGCACTGACCTTAATCTTGATTTTCTTTTTTACTCAAGAATGAGCTCTGGACTCCACTGAATTCTAAAGATCTATAGTCTCCCTCCGGAACACTTAGCCAGTCTTTCCAGAGCTGACGGGAGCTATTCATTCTAAAGGAAGAATAATATCCTAATGACAAGTTTAAGTTGTCCCTACTTCCAGGAGAGAAAGAGCAGACTTTCACTAGTTAAAGTACGTAGTAAGTCCAGATTAGTTCCATTTATTTCCAGTATCAGTGAGGTAAAACCTGGATTGTTTTCCTGTGGTAGACAAAGTTTTACTAACCCTCGTGGCTGGGCCTTGCATAGACAAGGCTTCCTGGGTGTGGAAGCATTTTTCGGGAACACTATTGGGGATTATCCTTAGTTGTTGTGGGCCTGAGAGTCCCCAGATGACACCACCTTTCTTTCCTCACCCACCACCTACCTAAGGAATAAAGCTCCTCCAGGCCCACAGGTCATATATTTCTCAGGTTTCTCTTGTCAAGATCAAGTTAATCCTATGTGAGAAAGGACATTTTCTGAGTGATAATTACAAATGGCGTTACACCAAGACATGACTTCAGTCTCGTCTGAATGCGTGTCTAAGGGGATGCACATCTTGGTCTGAATGCACGTCTAAGGCTTCCCCACAGCACAGCTCACAACCTGGCAGCTCACGTCCTCGGAGTGTTGACCTCACCTGTGGCACCTCCTGAGTCTTCCCATGTCCTAGAAGCTGTGTGAACCCACACACATTACCTCACTTCGTCACCACAACACCCTGGTGAAGTCAGGCTAGACCTGCCCTCAATTTGCAGACTGTACATTCCTACGGGGAGCACTGCAAAGTGGGGATTTAGAGGTTGAAGACTGAAGCTGAGAGGTTGGGAAACTTGCCTGGGGTCACAGTTCTGAAGTGGCAGAGAGGGGCCCAGCTTACATTCTGTCCAGCCCAGAGCCCACCCCGTGTCCTGAGGTGGCCAGAGGACAGAACACACAGCATCTCACTCTCGCACTTTGAATCCCATTCCCTGGCCTCCCTGGTGTGACAAGCAGGTTATCTGGTCTCCCTAGATGTGCACAGGCCTTGTCCAGCCTCCCCTCCCCGTCCCTGCAACTCAAACGTGACCCACAGTGAGGTCGGACTCCAGACCACCTGACTCAGCCTGTTGGGGGCCTCTCACACGCCCTGACTGAGCAGCAACACCCCAGCATCATTGTTAGAATCCTGTCTGCTCTTCAGAGCTCTCACAGTTGGCGCTCCGACCCACAGGCTTCCCAAAGTCACCTTCCTCCTCCACCTCATATTAAACCTCTTTCTTCACATAATGTTCATCTATCTTGAGCTCACAGGATGGCCCCGCTGACCCCTAATTCCTCCAAATTCCCTCCCACCAAGCATGAGCTCCAGATCCCGTATCACACTCCCCCGAGCCACACCAAGAGATGCCCACTGCCCTGGCCAGCGGCCCTCCTGGAGGGGAGAATTTTCTCTGCCCTGTCACCAAGATGGAAGAGAAGACCAGAGGCCCACAAGAGAGAGGAGAGAATGATGGAGACCGAGGTGTGGGCGCCAGGGGAGAGAGTGTGCTCCAGGGGGGCTATAAATTCCCTTCTAATTCCAAATAATTCCGATTACATGGATGAGTAGTTTTCAATCAGGAAGATAATCTCAGAGATAGATGGCAGGATAATTGTTCGTAGCGCCGACGTAAATATTGTGTCGTTTCTATTAATCTCCGCGAATCGGCTGTCAGAGGTGTCACTCATTCATCACAACAAATTAAAAATAAAATTTTAAGAGAGAAAATCACGCCTGGGGGTGGGGTGGATCAGGCTGGAGTTGCTGAGGGAACGACGAATAAGAGGGGGAGGTGTAGCCAGCAAGCTGTGGCCAGAAATAAATTTGGCTTACCTATTTAATGTATTTATTTATGAAAGCCAGTGGTAACGAGGGTAGTAGATCTCTATTAAACCTCTCAGTAGGGTGTACACACATGTGAGCGTGCATGGGTGCACACATATTGGGGGCTGCCCTGTTAACATTGTCCTCCAGAAAGCGAGACAGGGCTTCAGATCCCCTGGACTGGAGCAGGTACCACCAAGAAGCAGCTCACCTGTGTTCTGCACACCCCAGCCTCACCCAGTCAACAACAGCCAGTGAGGTGGGGAGAAGAGGGGGGATCTGGGCAGTAGAGCCCCCATTCATGCAAAGATCTACCATTGCAAGAAGCAGTCACTGGACCTGAGCTGCTGTTTCTGAAACCAGGTGGTGACATTCTGCCATGCTGTGGTCTTGCGGGGTTACTCCAGCCCCTAGGGGCATGGAGCCAGAGGAAAGAAAGCTTTGAAAGATGCCTGAGAGGTAATAAGAAGAATTCTCTCTCATTTAGATTCCATAAGAAGGCACACATTTCCCAGAACCCTCCCTTCCACACTGTGCCCCTCCATGCCCAACCACCCATGATACATATACTAAGACACCCCCAGAATTTTGTCATTGCAAGAAGATATTCTCCAGCATCAGTTAAATCCAATCCTCCCTGCCATTTGAGTAGAGAAAGTGTCTTCAGTGGCTTGCGTACCTGTCAGTTCTCACGTTCCTGCTCCCTCCTTCTGTGTCTCCTTGACAAGAGCAGCTGGACACAGTGGTGGGAAGGTGGCTCCATGCCTTCTCCGACGCCAGGGGAGTTCTGCCTTGAGAATCTGTGCCCTGAGGGCCACTGGGACATGTTAGTGACCATGAAGAATCATCAAAACACAGAGGTGGGGAGGGTCTCTCATCCTTAGGCTGATAAGCCAGGTGAGGGTAGCCTTTTCTCCTGTGGGCTCAGATCTAAAACGTGTCAGGCATCTCAGACCTCTAGCTGCCCATCACTCCATCAGCAGACTTCACGGCCCAGGACATGGCCTCTCTGGGAACTCAGTTCTTCATATGTGTCCTGGGATTAAGAATGCCTACCGCACCCTGTTGTCGTGAGGGTTAAAGTTGACAAGGTGAAGTGCCAGGCACAACGCCTGAAATCTGCAGCTCCCCATCTCTGCTCCCCACAGGCCGACCTTCATTCTTTTTTTTTTTTAAGATTTTTATTTATTTATTTATACAAGAACCGGGGTACAGGCCAGATGCGTGGAAGGGTGAGAGGATTCACCAGAGACAGAGCGGGGAACAGAACAGGCAGACTGACGAAATGCACTGCTGAGGGGAGCAGCAGGCATGACAGGAGAGGTCTGGCATGCCATGTGGGACCCTCACTGGCTGGCCGGGATCGAACCGGCACTGCAGAGGCTGCAAACGGCTTCACAGCACTGAGCTCAACCATCTGCGCCACCAGGGGTGGCCCCCGACCTTCTTTCTATGGGATCTCAGACCATGATTCTCTCCCCACAGAACCTTCCACCCCTCCACATCACCCCAGTACAGAATGTGTAATGTGTTCTCCTCAGCACCTGTGTCCTCCTTCTGGAGCCCCGTCCTGCTCCCCTGGTTAGTATGAGATGCGGGTGAGGCTTGCAGCAGCGATGCTCCCGACTCCTTGATGCTAAAGCTGTAAATCAAAACTTCAGCTTTCCCCAAGAGCATCCTCCAATCAGCCTCCATCACCTCCATGATCATTACTATTTTCACAGTTTCTCAGGCGCATTTCACTCTGCTGTCCTAACAGTCATTAATGTGAGGAATAAATCTTCTGGAAGTCGGCAGGCAACGCTTCCAGGACACAAATGGTATCACTTCAGGTGATTCCGCAGTTTTTACAACAATGAATGAGTATTTTTCCAAATATCAAGGTGGAAAAAGTCACAGGCATCGCACCCGGCTCCCTCTGGGCCTTTGTCTTTCCATTTACTTGAGGGAAGACTGAGCTTAACAGGCGACTATATTTTTCAGACTTGGTTTACAAGTGATGAGGACTCCTGGCAATAAATCAGAACATCTTCATTCCTCAAAACTGGCCTAAGCTGTGGAATCATCATTTCATTGGCTGCCTGGCATGCAACCCCCTTCCTGCCACATCCCAATACGGGAAATCCCCACTGGGTGTCTTCTTGAGAGCACCTGCCCAGCACTAAGAGAGAAACTCCCATCTCCCATGGGTGACATCCTGGGGTTAGGAAGCACTGACCCACCATTCTAGGAACCCCCCATGGGTGACATTGCAGGAAGGGAGCACCTTCAGTTAGGAAACTGGAGTTCTTTCCTGACTCTTCCAGCCCATGCCCAACAGTGGGCAAGAATGTGAGTCTGAGCTGGCTAATCAGACACTCTCCCTGGAGCAAGTAGACATGGAAATGGGAAGGTTGGAAGTCGCATTTTTATCAGTAGTCACTGCAGAGCACAAAGCAGCCAGCTCTTGCTCAGGCAAAGCTCTGCCTGCTGCTCCCTCCTTAAAGCGGCTCTGGGACTTGGCTCCTGACATTCCCAGCCCTGGCTCTCCTTTCTCCTCACCCATTTGTGAGTCCTCGCTGTCCCTTTAGGAAATTCCCTTTTACCCATAGGAGAGTCAGATGCATTTTCTGTTGCTTGCAGCCAAGAATCCTGCCTGATATAATTTGCATTATAATAGTTACCATTTATGTAGTACTTTCTGGATGTGGAATATTGTCTATTTCATGGTATGTCTAAAACAAACTTTGTGTGAAGTACAAGACAGCCCCTCAGGGTAGAAAACTTGGAAGGAGTTACCCCTCCGGCAGGCAGATGATAAGAGACACAGCCCCACTTGGGGACACTGGGCAGCAGAGTGGCCCCGGGTCCTTCCGGGCACATGAAATGTGCAAAGTCACACCTGGCAGCCGTGGGGTAATTCCTACAATGACTCTTCTGGGTAGTTGCTTTTAATAATTTATAGGAAACCAAGGCTTAGAGGCATGAAGGAACTTGCTTAAGTCACTCAGTAAGTGGGAGAGCCAGGGACAGACCAAATCCACCTCACTCCAGAGCTTGTCAGTCATACAAGGGCAGCTTTGTGCAGCCAGAGCAGCAGGCACAATGGATGAGCTGGGTGATGGGCCCACCTGTTGGAGTTAAAGTAAAAATGGACAAGGAATGACGTCAAGGAAAGACGGTTTTAGGGCAAAAGCCAACCATTCTAGAAATCGGTGGCACCCTGCTGACCTGCACCTACTGGTGTTTGTTCAGGGCTACCTGGTCAGCACCAGAGTGGAGGCTAGACATAAAAACCCTGTTCGCACTGAATTTTGTCACAAAGGACCACAAAACTGTGAACAGATGAGAGTACATCTCCCTGCTGCTTATTTCCAATATAAACTAGTAAAGGTCCATGAAATACAACTTCCCCGTGAGCCAGAAATTCCACCCCTAGATATTTACCAGGAAAAATGAAAATCCAGACCTATAAAACCATTTCAACACAGATGTTCATAGTTTCATTCACAGTAGCCCCTGAAACAACCCAATGTCCACCAATTAAAACCTGATAAACAAATTACGTTGTAGCCATACAAATAAATCCTATTCTGCAATAAAAAGGAACCACCCCCTGATAAAGGCAACAAGGTGGATGAGTGTCATAAATATTAGGTGAGTGACAGTAGCCAGACACAGCATACTGCATGGTTCTCGTAGACAAAATCCAAGCCCAGACCAAAGCAAGCTGTGGTGATAATAGTCAGAAGACTGGTTTTCTATGGTAGGGTGGGAGCCAGGGATTGACTGGAAAGGGGAGCAAAAGAATTTTCTGGAACCATGGAAACGTTCTGTCTTGTTCAGGGTGGGAGTTTTGTAGGTGCGAACATTGTCATCATTCATGGAGCTGAACTCAAGAGTCGTGCATTTTAGTTCATGTACATTAGACTTGGCTTTTCTTTTATGTCAGCTAAAAAGACAAAAAGAATACAGGTAAGAAGCTGCTCTTCTGTGGGGTTTAGCCATCAGGCCTCCCCTCCCCCAAGCATGGATGTCCTGCAGGTGATACCTGGTTCCCAGACCTGTACATTCTTCCTCAGCCTCCAGCCTTATCATCCCTTCCCCTGGCTGGTGATGGGATTATCTCTGCAGGCTTCTAGCTAGAGCTAAAGGGACTGAAGAAACCTCTCAACATCCAAAGGAACTCCTGGTCTTTGGTTACTATTGCTCCCCATTTAAGCCGCCCATCCATCAGGACCTCGGCCAGACAGACAAAGCCTGGGAGAGCGGTGTGAGTACCTGGGGTCTTCTGGTCCAGGCGTCTCTCTGGGAAAGAGAAAGACCCGTTTGTCTTGGCCTGAACTGAAGAAGGCAGCTGAAATTCCAACCACCTGCTGAGAAGCACTTGATGAAGTATTGGGAATTTAAGGGGGTGGGTGAGGTAGAAAGTTCCCTTTTCCTCAGAGGCCCTGTAGGGTAAGAGACAGAGGCACTTTTTTAAAGACAGACCTGGGTTCAAATCCCAGCTGTGCTAGCTGTGCAGGGCATGTGACTGGAAGCAGGTGATAGGCTCTCCGCCGGGAATGATGCACACTTAGGACCCTGTCAATGATGTCCTCATGGGCCCCCAGCCTGAGCTGAGCACAGGTGTGCTGACACGCAGACCTGCAGTCTCACCTGGCAGGGTGAACACCTGCATGTGTGTGAACAGGCAACGTCTTGGCCTATCTACATCTCAGCCTAATGGCAGCTCCTCTGAGACACCGTCCCAGATCCCTCGCGAACTAAATTAAATGCCCCACCCATACTTACTCTCAAGCCACATCCCAAATTATTACTACATATTCATTTGGGCTGACTTACCTCCTGTCTCCCTTGCCCCCAGGCTTCTAGCCTATGGAGGTCCAGAACCCGTGTGCTGTCTTTACCAGTATTTTCACAAACCCAGCACAGTGTGGGGCACAGAATGAGCCTTCTGTAACATTTGTGAACAAACAAATTCACAGCCATAGTAAAAGCAGTTTGAAGCTTATTCTTCCCAGAATCTGGACTGTGACGAAACCTGAAATGAGCATACTGCATCTGGAGACAGAGGTGTTTCTATACAAAGACATGTGTTCAGACATTATTATTAAAGAGAAACCCACAGAACTTAATTCCCAGCGGGGATCCAGCAATAAACCAGCATCTGGCAAAAGCATTTTTCATTCAAATGCCCTGCGTCTGTAAGCAGCATGCATCCCTAACAGTACATACACTTTTTTACTTTTCAAATTTCAATAAATCATTTGTGATATCTTTAATGGAGATTAAATTAAATCAATGCTATCAGCTTTTATTTTTGATGCAGTTCACATTTTCAACATTTATTTTAAACTAGTTCAAGGTATGTGAAATCCAATGCTTTGAAATGGTCTGGGTTTCAGGGTTAATTTCCATATTAATTTAAGCTACAAACATGATTAAGAAGTAAGTCTACTGCCAAAATGTATATAAATGCATTCTGAAATGAAAGGCGCATTTGGGATGATCAGTGAGTATAGATTTCATTGGCAAAGGAGACCTCGATTAATATGGGGGGATATAAAATTGCTCCCTTCTTACTAGTTAAATTTTTATGAAGGTCAGCTTTTGAAGTGTCATGCTACCTATTAAGCAGAAACTTCCCTTCCTTAAAACCATTCCTTATGACTCACCTCTTCTAAGAAGTCTATTCTAAGCCCTCTTCAAGGAAAGCAAACTCTGACGTAGCCCCGACTACCTACCTATGACCTCTCTCCCAAAGGACGCAATGACTGTGATGACATTCAGGGAGGTCTGAACAAGGAGAGAGCTCGCCTCTGCACCCCGGGGTCTCTGCTCTGAGTGAGCAGCCCCTGTCCGGCCAGGCTTCCCAACCTTGAGCGAGAATACCTGGCGCCTTTATAGCTGAACACAGACAGTACTGGGTACTGTCCTTATCGCTTTGGTAGATAATGAGGCCAATTTCTTTCTCTTATCTTACAGATAAAGAAATTGAAGCTCATTTTGACAGTTATTTCTCCCAAACCAAGATCATTGCAGCACTACTTACAATAGCCAAGTTATGGAAACAACCTAAGTGCCCAAACACAAGTGACTGGATTAAGAAGATGCAATACATATACACGAGGGAATACTAGCCAACTATAAAAAAGAATGAACTCCTGCCATTGTGACATTTATAGATGGAATTGGAAGGGGTAATGCTAACTGAAATAAGGCAGTGGGAGAGAGACAAATACTAGATGGTTTTATTCATGTGTGGAATATAGAGAAACAGAACCAAGCAACTGACAGAACTAAACCAAAATAAAGTCCAAAAATGACTGCAGAATTGAGGCTACTAAAGGAGGGGTGGTGAGAACAAAGTGGGGAGGGGGCCCAATGGTATACAATAAAGGCATATGGTACTCTGGGGGTGGTGAGGTGTGGTAATGTAATCTGAGGAGGTGTGACCCTATACCTCTGAAAGTAAACCGATGTTACTGAAAACAAATAAATTAAAAAAGAAACTGAAGCCGGGAGAGGTTCATTAACTGGCCACAGTCACACAGCAACTAAGTGGCAGAGTCAGGCACACCATGTCCAGGGGGATCTCTTAATCGCTCAGCTGCAGTGAGCTGAGCAATCTCTGAATTGAATGTCTAGTGTTTGGACATCAGGAAAGGTGTCGGCAAAGAGGAAGAACAGAGGAGGAAGGGTCTGAAGGAGACACGCAGACCTGCCTTCACTTACTTGTACAGCGAAACCCAAATCTTGGTAGGGAAAAATTGGAATCAGCAGGAAGTCAGATTGCTGGCTTCTTGTCCCAGCCCTGACTTCCCGGTCTTATGACAAGTGACTCAGACTCTCTTGACCTTTTGCTTTTGTATAAATGGGAATGATACTATCCCTGCCTTGTGGGTCTGTTGTGAATTTAAATGAGCAAACAGAAGTAATACATCTGGACTCTACGTCATGTAATTAGTCAATGTCTTGGTTAGCATTAGCACCATCACTACTGATAGCACTATTACTAGCAACACACAGTCAAGGAGAGGTACTAACCCATATAAGTGGCAGTAGAGTTTCCTGCATCTGTTCTGTCTGCTCTTGACCTCTCTCCCCCTAGTGTACCCACAAAAGTACTGGGTTACTTTCCCCTCTTCTCCCCCAGGGCCCTGGAATTAGCAGTCAAAGCTCAACCTCATCTTTCTCAGAATCAGCTAAAGGGCCACTATTAGTATCTGAGTTATCATGCCAATGTCCTGTACATAGTAGGTGCTCAATAAATGTCTGCTCAACAAATGGCAAATAAGGAGGTGGGAATGGGGATCAGTGAGTACGTGCACAGAGCAAACCACAATCAGGTGGGGAAACCTGTGAGCCCACAACTACATCTAGACACCGAGGGTCCAGCTGTCTTTAGCTGCCACTCCCTTTCTCGGCCCCAATCTTTGTTCTTCCCTCTTCTTCATCCTGCTCAAGCCTGCTGCCCACCCAGACCAGGGGTCACATCGTGATCAGCTGAGCCACCTACTGCTCAAAGGGCGGTGTGAGGGAGTCACTATTTATCTTTGTTACTGCTGCAAGTGTCCAAGAAAAACAGCTGCAAAGATCACGTCTGTTGGGATAACCTATTGATTTGTGTCACATTTCTCCCAATCCCCATTTTATTGTTGTTCAAGACAGGGTCAGGGTAGGTCAAAAATAACTCTTTCCCATGGAGGCAACAGACTGAGGAATTCTAACAGGAATTCTAAATTCTCTAAAGGGTGTGGGGTGGGGAAGTAATGGAAGACTGTGGTGGCCCCGCACCAAATTGAAGACAGCAGGGGCGGGGGCAGTCAGAGTGAGGTCTGTGATCTATATGCTTAGGGAGAAAAGACAAAAATGCGGAGGAAGAGAGACTAGATTACAACTTAGGAGCCACACCCAGCACGAGGTTTTAAAGGATTTTTTAAAATTACTTTTTCATATTGGTCAAACCAATTTGCTGAAGATGGTGTAAGTGTTAGCTGACTACCCTGTGATGGGTGGAAAGGCAGACACTTCATATCTGTGATACTAGGTCATTTGCCAAATACTTCATCTATAGCAGGGGTCTGCGAACTGTGATCAAGCCAGCTATGGGCTTTGTTTGTAAATAAAATTTTCTTGGATCACAGTCATGACCATTCTTTTATGTATTGTCTATGGCTCTTTTGGTACAACAGTGGAGTTGAGACGTGACCTCGGAAATTACCTGGCTTGCAAAGCCCTAGGTATTTACTACCTAACCTGTTGCAGAAAAAGACTATAGGATCTTAGTTAATTCTCATTTCTTTATTTTACATAAGGCAATTTTAACCCATAAATGTTAAATAATTTGCTCAAGAACCGGATCTAAGGATGGTACTAGGATTTGAATACAGATATGCTTGATGCCAAAAACTTCCCCCTAGATGTGCTACTTTCCAAAGGAGAAGAAGCTATGGTCACTCTTAATAATACCACCAGTGTAAGTCAAACACCCGTATGAATCATATCTAGACATCAAGTTTGGGCCCAGAACTCTTCAAACCCTACTGTCATGCTAGACTGTCATTCAGTTGAGTAGCTTTCCATGTTAAGGAGGATCTCACCTTGGGGTTAGAAATCTTTTGGTTATACTGACATTTCAGGGTAATGCCATTTGTCATCAAGTTAACTTATGGTACACTTCATCTGAGCAGCTCCAACTTCTGCCTTAGTCTTGAGCTGCTGGGTGGGGGACAAATATGAACCCTCTCTTACAGGAGGCGAAGTAGAGGCATGAAAAAGCAATTAACTTTTAGCTTTTAGTAGCAATTAGCTACTCTCTAAGCTAATGCATGGAGATTTAGGAATAAAGCCCACGCTTTCTACGAGCATGTTGTGCGACTTCACTCCCTTCCCAGGCATCAGAGTCGTTCCCCAGACACTGGGCACCCCTGGCACAAAGGTGCATGATGAGGGAGGTGGGGAATGGTAGAAATATTCGGAATCCAAAGTGCTCTCCAAGGAATCTGATTTTCTGTACAACTGGGGGGGGAGAAGCCCTCACAGTGTTCAGAATGGAATGAGGAGGTATACTACTGCTTAACTTCAACTCGAGGAGAAAGGTAAATACAGACACAAAGCACAGGGCATTATAGAAGCATCTTGAGATTGTTTAAGGGCAACTAGAGAGATGACAATTCATTCAATGTGATTTTTGTGTTTTTTTTGTTTGTTTTTAAAGATTTATTTTATTTGTTTATGTATACAAGAACTGAGGTATAGGCCAGAGGTGCAGGGGGTGAGAGGACTCACCAGAGACAGAGGGGGGAGCAGAGCAGACAGATTCACTGACATACACTGCTGAGGGGAGCAGTGCGTGAGACGGGAGAGGTCTGCTGCACCATGTAGGTCAGCTTCCTGGCCGGGGATTGAACTCAGGTTGCAGTGACTGGCGATGGCTTTATAGTTCAAGACTTAACTCCTGTGCCACCAGGGAGAACCACAATGTGATTTTTGAACAGCTACGAGTTCCAAAGAACTCCAGGGCAACCCAGGTCCCAGGGGCCCTGCAGCTGCATTATTCCAGAGCCATCTGTACAATGCTGTGAGTAGCATAGCCACAGGCTGCAAGGAACCACGCCTGGGGTAGGGTGTGGTGACATCCATCTGGAGAGGTGTCAGCCTATCCTGCTAAATCACATACAGTGTTGTAAACCAATGTTACCTCAATACAAAAAGAAGATAAGAATGGTGCCTGGCACTTGCAAGAGGCTCTCAAAGCTAAGAAAAGAATGATCACGGGAATATTTCATTGGCTAATGTGGAATAAAAGCCACCAATACAAGTGATGGCCAGTTCCCCATCACCCCCAACCCTAACTGAAGCAAAATAGCTGCAGGAATGTGATGGTATTTGGATTCAAGCCAGGGACCTCAAGAGACACTAGCCTTTCTCTCTGGAGTAGGGTCGCCCTGGACTAAGCCAGCCTTCGTCCAGCTGTCCCAGGCTTCCTGGCTCTCCCCCTACAATTTTGTCCCTCCCTCAGATGCTCCTGGAACCACCTTCTCTTCCCACCTTCCCACTCCCCACGAGCTTAAGGGCATGCTCTGGTGCCCACCTCCTTGCAGCTGCCCTCACAGGGTCGCTGGCCAGAGGGCAGCCCTGGGACTCTGCCCTCTTGAAACCCTAGGGGAAGTTTTTAGTCATATCGACAGGAAAATAAGGAAGGCAAAGCCCATGTAAGTGACAAACACCCATGGAAAAGACACAAGATTGAGACAGTGAAGTCACCACTGAAAAAAACCTCAGTTTACTTGTTTGTTCAAACTCCCCACTGCAGTATTAAAAGAGAAAAACCATTAAATGAGAAAAAAAAGCAAATACACATTATGATGGAAAATGATACACATTTTTACTATTAAACCAGATCTTGTTTGCCCTCCTCCTTAAGACAATCCATTAGACACGGTCCCCTAGTTTGTCTTTATACACCGCTGTGGGTGTGCAGAAATTAGCAGTGGCTCTGGTCCCAGCCAGAGGCGCCTCAGGAGTTAACCAGGGGTATTTATTTACAGGTTAAAGAGGCAGACTCCGGGGTGCAGCCGTGCTGAGGAGCTGCTGAGCGCGCGCTAACAAGACGCTCTCTCTGGCGGCATTCTGGGCGATTACTCCCGAGCACCCAGCCATACCAAAATCAATAAACAATTTCAGCGCAGCCCAGGGAACTTTGCCACACTTAATAAAAGTCTCCAGCTGCAGTTATGGCTTCATTTCACCTTAACGTCTTCTTTAACTGTCCCTTCTTTTCAAGATCAATTAGAGGTACATGCAAAGAGAATAAAGAAATACCCACGCGCAGGTGCGCACACGCTAACACCACACACCCTCAGCAAACAAGGTCAAGACTAGTCATGTGCATGGGTGGGCTCTCCTGCCCACTCGTAATTAAGATGGTCAGCAGTGACTAAACCTGGAGTGCCACTGGGAGGGCAAAATTGGGGTTTGGGGGGTAAGGAAGGGGGCAGCTGAGGAGTTGTCCCTGTATTTCCCAAGTACATATAACTAACCCCGGAGTGAAAGACACTCCAGCTCTGTTGATAGACTTCCAGGTTCTCTTGCTCTCTGAAAATCAAGCAAGATGCTTTGTTTTTGACTGGTTCTTACTCCCCCAGGATATTCATTTAAGACTGGATCTAAAAAAGAGAAGAGGGTCTCCCTGGTGGCACAAGGAATTAAGACGCAAGCTATGAAGCTATCTGCAGCCACTGCAACACCAGTTCAATCCCTGGCCAGGGAGCTACACACATGGTACAGCAGACTGCTCCTGTCTCGCCCACTGCTCCCCTCAGCAGTGGATTTCCATCGATATGCCTGTTCTGCTCCCCGCTCTGTCTCTGGCGAGTCCTCTCACCCACCACACCTCTGGCCTGTACCCCAGTTCTTGTATGCATAAATAAATAAATCTTAAAAAAAAAGCAAAATTGTTTAAAAAAAATAAAAAAGAGAAGAAACGAGGCCCGAATGTATTCAAGTTATTGTTGGTGCCTTGAATTGAGTTGCGAGGTATTGCCTGGAGTAGGGGGGTTGGAGGGAGAAGAGAAGCTGCTCAGTCTGGTGCGTGTGTTGTTGTGTTGCTGTATTGCTTGCTCATGTCTCACATAGAGCCAGGGCCAGTGCTATACAACTGGTGGTCTCACCAGCCTTCTTCTAGGCTTGATCGGATGTGTGAGCATCTGCTTAACTTTTTAAGACCGTGTGTCACATTCGAGATATTTGAAAGTTCATTATATATGCACCTCTCCATGTGCACAAACCCTATCCTTTAGAAAATTACTGGTCTCTGTGAGATGAACTGTTCACCCTTTTAGGAAGGTCAATAAAACTAATTAATTCATCATCTTCTTGGATTCTTTGGCCTAATGTGAGGTTAGAAATAGAAAATTCCATGTTTGGGAAGCACAAAGATAAAGACCTTTCATGAAACAAACACACTTTACAAAAACAAAAGAAGTCACCCAGACAACAGGGATCATGATGGCATTGGGCATGTGGAATGGATCCAGAAATGGTGGCCTCCCTCTCCTTTTACTTCTGCCAACCTTAACCAACACTGAGCAGTAAGCTCCAAGCCCAGATCAACTGGGCTTCCTCCTTTCAGGTAGAAAAATACCTTTGGAGCAGGAACAGTGGCTCTGATTGCTTAATTAATGACCTCATTTCCCTAGACTGCAAAGGCACCCTTGTTATAGGCTATGTGAAATGTGCCCTGAGCAGGAAGGGCAAGGTTTTTACCAAGGGCTCTTAGTCCCAGAATCCTCTTAGCCTCAGAACACCAGCTGGCCCTCTGAGCTACAGCCTTTCTCTCCTGTTTTCTGAGGAATTGACTCCATCACTGAAATAGCTGCATCGTCGGCCTTCTTTCTCCAACTCCAAATATTTTCATTCCCACCAGACTCTCACCTTCACAAAGTGTAACTTTCAAGCAAACTCTGGGCAACCTCAAACATTTGGAGGATAGAAGACATTAGAGGAGTAATTATAGCAAAGTTCACATTTCCTGCTGCCAGTGTAGAAAGTTGCCTTGTTAATAAGTTACATTCATTGGGGTTAAAAGAATAATTGCAAGGTGTTTGGCAACCTTTAATGCCTTTGCAACAGGTTGGAATACTAAAAATTGGGTTTGGTAGAACATTCTTTAGCGGTTTAGAATAAAGAATAAAGACATACCAGACACCAAAAGAAAGCAGACTTTCCACATTTGTCTATTTTTGCTTCAAGACCAAACTAGTTATGTCAACAAGTCTATCGTGGGGCTGCCCACGTGCTAGGCTTTTCCTCCGGTGCCAGTGGCCTTCTATCACTTACTAGGTGTGATGGGTTCATGACACCCGGTTAACACATCAGGCAGGAAATCCTAAGCCTACTGGTAGCTAACACAGGACAAACCCCAGGTACCCCTACCTTTCTAAAACTCAGTCAATAAACACATTTGTAAAAATATTCCACAAAATGAAGACAGATCTGCAGGTTCCGGTAGAAAAACACAACTACAAAGGTGTGTGTTCTTGTGCCTTCCTCATGTCTCTATCCTATTTAATATTTTCATGGTGAGCACAGAGGGGGAGGCTCATGTCTAATTCTGTCTTTTGATGTCCTGCAGGAGCCCGGGATGTGCGACTACCTTTATAAACAACCTTCACAAGCACATGAGTTTAAAAAATAATCAACTGGGATTCTGGCTAGAGCAATGCTTGGTTATTGAGGACTAAGAAAGGCAACATAGAGATTAATACTAAAGTTATTAGGGAGCTAAGGAGGAGGGGTGATTGGACCTCCAGGTACCTGAAGAGCTCCTTTATTTCAAGAGATACATAAGACTCATAAGACAACAAAACCTTCAAGAGGTGACTCAACTGGTAAAATTCACCAAATTCACAAATGACAAGATCTGATCTTTGTATGACTTCTGATCTCTACATGGTTCTGTGTATCACACAGGGCTTTGAAATATATATTTGGAACCAAGCAACATACATAAAAACTGACTTCAGTTATAAATCAATTCCTGGTTTACTGATTACCGCTTAAGGAAATTACCCAAAAATTAAGTGCATCTATAAGCCATAAGTGGTGCTCAAAGATCTTTCTGTAGTAAAAGAGAAGATTGAAAATAGACCATGTACTGACCTGGTTTCTCTCAGGCTAGGCCACCTCCACACCGACACTCAACTCCCACCATAACATACATGGTAATGACAGTCTCACACCCAAGTCTCGGCCGGACTCACTTGATGGCTAATACTCCAGGTCCTACATCCTCGCGATCACTGCTGCACATGGATGGTCCTTCAGGACATGGATTTTAACTCATTCATGTCACCCAAGCCCTACAAGACTTAACAGGCTGCCTGAAGAAGACTGAAGCCCCCATCCAACTTAGCAATATACAGCCTGATTCTCAGTTGGTGTATGGCCCACTGCTGGGCAGTGCGAGTTGCCCTCTTGGACCAAGAACTTCTAAAATGAGCGAGATAGCTGCCATGATTCTAGAAATCACACATACACAGATAATGTTCAGAACAACATTATCTTTTTTTTACAGCTTAAAAAAAAAGCCTTTTCCCAGAATCTGACATTTCCTCCTGATTCACTGGCCAGCACTACCTCCCACAACCACTGCCCAGAGCTGAGGACGGATGAGCGGACAAACTCAGAGCTGCACAGCAGGAACGGGAGGGGAAGGCTATGGTGGGCTTCCACCAGGAGCACAGAGCACAACAGGGGTCTGAATGAAGAGGGTAACATCTGCTTGGGAGACTCAAAGACAGTTTCATGAAGAAGGTGACTTTGGAGACAGGACCTGGAGGATGCAAAGATATTTAAAGATGGATGTGAGAGCTGGTGGGCAAAGGTGAGGAAGTCTGAGGGGTGTTTGGGCACAGAATAGTTCAGCTGGTCTGTTTTGGGAAGTTGTGGGCGATGGTGTGGGAGGGTCTTGGTCATCTAACTGAGCAGGGGACACTTAATTTGAAAGAAGGAAGAGCCACTGAAAGTTTCTCAGTAGGAATGTAACAGATCAGCCTTAGTAGAGAGGGCGTAAAGACTCTCTTAATACAACATACTAGTTTTCTGCTACTTGTAACGAACTAACCCAAAACTTGGTGCTTAAAACAACATACTTTTATTATCTCACAGTTTCTGTGGGTCAAGGATTTAGAGCTGCTTACCTGGGAAAGGTTTCTCATGTGGGTACAGGACAAACATTGTCTGGGCTTGCAGTCACCGGAGATTTGCCGGGGTCAAAGGATCCACTTCTGAGGTTGCTCAGTCCCAGACTGCTGGCAGGAGGCTTCCTTCCATGTGGCCTCTCCACAGGGCTGCTTGAAGGGCCTCACAGCTGGTTTACCTCAGACTGGTGGATACTAGGGAATGGGAAGGGAGGGAGGAAGCTGCAATGCCTTTTATGACCTACCTTCAGAAGTTATCAAGTTTCTGACAAAATATGGCTTAAACCATATTGTAGTCATTATCCTAAGTACAGCCAACACTCAAGGGATGAGAAATTAATCTCCACCCCCTGCAAGGAAGAGTATCAAAGGACAGGCAGGCAAATTCTGGAACCAGCACAGGTGTATTCTGATGCCCCACTCTGGACTTAACTTGCAAGAGTAGCAGATCCACAGAAGATAAACCAGCAAAGGCTGCCAACTAGTCCTCGGTGCCCAGGTGTTACGTGGCTATCAAGTTTGATCCCTCCTTGTTCCCTTAAACTCTCTTTGAGTGACGACAGTTTTCAAACTCTGGCCAAAATGGATGTCGACTAGCAGGTGCTTTTAGTTTCAATGTCAGTTGGTGGCAACCTGAGTTTTTACTCAGAAGAATCAGAGCTTTTGCCTGCCACCTATGTTGACATATTCACCAAACACTCGGATAATGTTTATCTAATTTTCAGAACATTCTCAGGCATCTGAGCGGCACAACATGGCGTTTTTCCCACATGAAAACTGGAAAACCCAAGACTATGAAACAGAATATAACAGAGAAGAGGACAGGATGGCATAGTATACAACATGCAAGCTTACAAGGTCCACATTTTTGCTTCTTTCTCACTCCAGTGTGTGCTGCTCTAAATCCTACCCAGCCAAATTTCTAGTTTGAATTCAGAATAAAGCCAAAAGAGGAAGGTTATTTTTGACTAGTTCAGGTTGGAAAAAAAACAAGATGTGAACTCGCAAATAGATCCAACTAGCTGCTCATCTTTTCTTTTAAGTTTATTTTTTTTAATTTTTACATCATTGTTCATTTTTAAACAATAGTTGCTTCCGCCCACTCCACAGATGTAGTCCACATAGTTTCCTTCCCCAAGGCACCCGGGCACCATCACCTCAGTCCCCTGTGCTCCTCCCTCCCTCCCTCTGATCCCTCTCCCGCCTCCTCCCCTGCAGGATGTCTCTGTTTATGATCGTGTTTTTGCTTTGTTGTGTTTTGTGCTCTTATTATTTTTTTTACACTGATGTCTTATTGGGTTCCCCTATATACCTGCTATAAGTGAAACCATCCGATATTTTTCTTTTACCTTCTGGCTTATTTCACTGAGCATAATTCCTTCTTGTTCCATCCACGTTGCTGCAAATGGCATGAGTTTATCTTTTTTGATGGCTCAATAATATGCCATTGTGTATTGTAGTGCCAGGATGTGCCACTGAGCAGGTTTTCTGTGATCAGAGCAGACCCAATAAAGGAGAGCCCTGGAGCCCTGGGTGGCTTTCTCAGGCTTTTACTGAGCTCTTACATGTAGTGCAGCAACCAGGTACACAGCAGGCAGGTGTTCCAGGGGCCCAGGAAGCCTGCAGGCCTCCAAGCCCTCAGCAAGTCTTCACTCTGGGCTTCTCTGGCTTTCTTTCTCCCCTTCTCTCTCTCCTGCCTCTTTCTCCTGCCCCTGCTTCTCTTGGGGACTATCTCAATACTCTTCCCATGGCCCACAGAGGTAAATAAGACAGCTTACAACAACATAACAACTGCAGGTGCCCCACCAGGCAGGCCAATCCTAATGGTCGGAATGCAGAAAAGCCTGAAAACAATTTACCCTACATGTATGTATACCCATCTTAAGAGGGGTTAGAGGAAAGAAGTTTCCTTTTAGAACAGTGGTTCTCAAAGCGTGATCTCCAGGTGAACAGCAACACCACCACCCAGAAACCTGTTGAAATGCAACTTTTCACATCCACCCCAGAACCTACTAGCCAGAAACTCGAGGTGGGGTTAACAATCTGTGTTTTAAAAGATTCTGTCATAGGCTCAAGTTTGAGAATCATTGCTTCTAATCCTACCCCCAACTCACTACATCTAATTTAATTAGTAAATTGATAAGGTAGGTGGGCTGGATACTTTCATTTATTATTTTTTGTTCATTTTTAAAAATTTCATTATTTTTTCTCCACTACCATCCCTTATATTCCCTTTGACCTTTTCTCCCTTCTGCCTCCCTCTTAATCTCATATTTTACTTCATCTAATGGCCCACTATGTGTAAATGTCCAGTATTTGTCTTTATTGTTCTGGCTTGATTTACTACATATAATTCCATCAGACGCTTTCCATTTTGCTGTCAATGGCAACATTTTGTCTTTCCTTGTGGCTGAATAGTATTCCTTTGTGTGGATAGACCCTATCTTTTTGATCCATTCCCTGTTGATAGACATTTAACTTGCCTTCATGTTGTAACTACGGTAAATAATGCTGCAGTATGCATTGTAGAGCATATAGGGTTTTATTTATTTATTTATTTATTTATTTAGAGTTGCTGGTTTTAAATCCCTTACAGAGATGCCCGGGAGTGGGGTTGCTGGGTTATACAGCACTTTCATTTTTAAGGTAAATTCAGATTACTTCCCAAACACAGTGTAACAGGGGTTTTCTCCACATCCTCTCCAACACTTGCAACTGGGGATGTTTTCAGCATGTGTCATTATCACAGGTATGAAAAGATGTCTCATGGTTTTCATCTTATTAAAAGTGATGTTGAACTCTTCCATATACCTATTGGTCTTCTGGATATCCTTTTTGGTGAATGTCTGGTCATATCTGCTGTCCATTTATTAATTGGGTTGTTTTTTAATTGTTAAGTTCTGTAAGTTTTTTGTGTATCTTGGATACATATGCAGATGTGTAATATGTAATTATTTTCGCACATTTGGTAGGATGTCTTTTTTAATCTACTTATATTTTCTTTCACTGTGAAAAAGCTTTTAAATTTGAGGTAATCCCAATTATTTATTTTTGTTTTTATATCCACTGCCATGAAGGCTGAGTCTCCAAAAATAGCTATCACTGATGCCATGGAATATATTGCTCATGTTTTCTACTATATATTTTTGTTGTTGTTGCAGGTATTGTATCTAAGTCTTTAATCTATTTGGAATTGACTTCCGTGCATGTAGTGATCCAACTTCATTCTTCATCCAACTTCACCCAACTTCTCATTTTCTCCCTGTACCATTTGTTAAGGAGACTCTCCTTTCTCCATTGTATAGTCATAGTTGCCTTATTATAAATTAAAAGTTGATATGTATGTGGATTTATTTCTGGGCTTTTGATTCTGTTCCACTGTCCCATGTGTCGATAGCTTGGTCAATGCCATATTGATTTTATTATAGTCAGGTAATACGATGCCTCTGATTCTCTTTTTTCTCAGTATTACTTTTGCTATTTAAGACCTTTCATGGTTCCATATAAATTTCAATACTTTTTGGTTAATTTTTGTGAAGATGTTTGTTGTTATTTTGATGGTTATTGTATTAAATTTGTATATTGCTTTAAGTAAAATAGTAAGTTTTTATTCTATTTATTCTCCCCAACCATGAGCACAGAATATCTTCTCATATCTTCAGGTCATGATCTAAATCCTTTAATAACATGTAGTTCTTGTTGTATAGGTCTTCATTCACCTCTGGTTAATTCCAAGATATTTGATTCTTTTTGAAGCAATTATGAGTGGAATTATTTTCATAATTTCTTTTTCTTCTCACCTGTCATGTATAAAAATGCAATGGATTTTTGTGTGTTGATTTTGCAACCTATCAGTTGGCTATACTCATATATTGTTTCTAACAGCTTTTTAGTGAAGTCTTTAGGGTTTTCTATATGTAATATAATATAGCTGGCACATTGTGATAGTTTTACTTCTTTTCTGACTTGAATTTCTTTTTTTTCCTGTTGTCTATTGTTCAAGCTAAAACCTGTAATACAAAATTAAGCAGAAGTGGTGAGAGCAGGCATCTTTGTCTTGTTCCTGATCTAAAATTTTCATTTATTCTTAATCACATATAAATACACAATCACAGAAACACGCACAGAGAAATCTGAATCCACACGGTGCAATAAAACCACTTATAGAGACTGTATCAGAGCTCAGGTTCCCCGATTCCAAAAGGCAGAAAATATTGAGTGTTCTCTCAGTAAAAATAAGGATGAGCTGGGGGAGGGAGAGGAGAAGGAAAAGGGAGAGAAAGGGGAATAAAGAAAGAAATTGTCTATTTTCAAACTTGATTCCATAAAACATCAATTAGTCCTAAGAACAGTTACAGAATTCAAACACCATTCATCTTCACAAAAGCCTTATTAAGAAAGTTAAGCATTTAAAATAATTTTATTCCCCATAAAACTCAGCATTATTGAGAGCTGTTCACATCTTTAAAAGAACAAACATTCCCACCAGAGATGTATCTGGTACCTCAGAACTTTCTCCCAAACAACTAGTTTGCTTTTATCTTGTAGATACTGTGAAGGGAATAGTCAATTATGTTTTCTTCTTTCAGAAAACTCAGATCCAAATTAGCAAGTGAACATCAATCAGCCTTTAATATAAGAGCCTCATGTGATGATCCTACTTCTTTTGCCTTTATTTCCCCTCCCTAATGTGTGCCCCCTCCCCCCACTACCTTGTCATACCATTTGTATTTTTGCCAGACATTTCAAATCCTTTTACAAATGAGTCTGGCCATAAGTAAATTTAAAGTGTTGGGGTCCGGGGCGGGGGGGATTCTTTCCCTAAGCAAACTGAAAATCTGGGAGAGAGGCAGACAGTAAAAGCAGTCAGGCCAAAGGCACCTTCCCTGACCCACTGATCCATGGGGTGGGCGCAGCAATCAGGGTTAGTTTCTGAAAAAGCAGGAGCAAAGAGAGGGGAAGAACAGTAGTTAGTGGCAGAAACTTGTACATTTTTTCTGGGGCTAAGAAAAGGGAATAAGGAGAGAAAACTGAGATCTAGCTTCTCTGTCTTATGAGATGGACCTATTTCTGTCTTCCATAGTCTTCTCATTTTAAGAGTAAGTCAACATCCAAACAGGCTTGGCAAACTTCATGCAGGTCCCCCAGATCCCAAGCATGTCTCCCTTTAGACATAATGCACCACCTATAAATATACAGTAGCCCCCCCTTATCCACAGAGGATAAATTCTAAGACCCTAGTGGATGCCTGAAGCCATGGATAATACCAAGTCCTGTATACACTATTATGCTCTTTTTGTGCTACACTTGCATCCCTATGATAAAGTTTAATTTATAAATTAGGCACAGTAAAAGGTTAACAATAATAAAACAGAATAATTACACTGGAATAAAAATTCTGTGACTGTGATCTCTTTCTAAATATGTGATTGTACTCATTACTGGACTGCAGTTGAGCACAGATCATGAATTGCAGAGAGTGAAGGGGGGAAAAAGGAGGTATGACTGTCGATCACCCTGATTCCACCCTGCTCAGGGTTCCCAGGGACATGGGCCAGTGTCTTCAGGACAGGAAAGCATAGACAATAAGGTACATTCGATTCAGGTGTATTGCAAAACTGAAAGGGCACTTACTCTTTGGATTTCCTGTCTATCGAGTGTGAACAGGTTGAGGGTACTTTCCTTGGGTAGCCATCTGGGAGGGACTAATTTTAGTTACAAGACAGGCTGACTGGAAAGGAATTGGGAATTAGGCATAGGGGTATTTGAAGCTCCAGTCCACCAGCGAGCAGTGCCTCCAGAGAAATTTCCATAAACAGCTCCGTGAGGACTGCAGTGCCAACCTTGACCAGTCACTTTTGAGCCCAGTTACATCCATAATGACACGTCTCCACCTCGCCCTCCCCCAAGAGTATGACAGATGAGGGGCTTCACGGAACAAGCCCCTGAGCTGTGATGGGAATCCGTCTCGCTCCACTGCAGGAAAAATATATATCCCTGAACAGCTGTGAAGAATTCTTTCATTATTCATCTGCAATCTTACTAATCCTTTTTTCCTCTTTTTACAATAAAAAATGAAAACAGATTAAATGGCATATTCTGACAATGATTGTGTTTAAACACCTGGCTGGAATATAGGTGGTAGCAGAGAGAAAACAGAGAGAAGGGAGGGTTTGTGAAGCCCTGGAGACAAAGAGGAAGCACCCTGCATGGTGGAAGGGACAGGAAGCACCCTAGGGTGGCCTGTCTGCCGGTGACCCCATAGGCTGAGCTCAAGGCTACATGTTATGATCACTCAGAAGCTTTTTGGTGGGGGCACTTTATAACCATCAGGGGTCGGATTGGGGAATCAAATTATGTAGAGAGGAAAAGAAGAAATATTGGCAGTGTGAAGAGAGTTCAGACAGACGCCCCCCCCAAAACCCATGTGCTCAGTGTTTCCACATTAGGTCTACTGAGGAGGTACAGACTCTCATGAGGGCACTTATGTCTCCAGAGACTCATCCTCCTGTCAGTGTAAGCCTAGCCAAGAGGAGGTCAGGAGAGGGGGTGCAGGATGGAGTGAGGCACTGCTGTGGGGGTGCACCACAGTGTACGTTGGGGCCACTTCCAGGTCAATGCTAACAGCTTCAGTCCTTAGTGAGGCAACAAAGTCTTGACTGATATAGCGCCTAAGATACTTCCCTAAACAACTCCTCATCTATTCTCATGGACTCTGTTCTTCAAAATCTTGACAGAGTGGATGTGAATAAAGACTCAATAAACAAGATAGGCTTAGGTTAAAGCATGTCAGAAAGCTGAAGCCAGCAATGAGTCGGGACATGCAAGAAAACCAAGGGCATAAAAAATGGCTTCTGTCTTTTAAAGTTAAGTTCAGGGCAAGTAAAAACACAAAAACAAAAACAGCTGACATGGGCCACTCTTTAGGAATGGTAATGATTTTTATCAGAAAGAATGCAAAGCTTCTACATCCCTAATTTGCTTCCATCTTTTCTGTCAAATAAAGCCTTTTACCGTGAAATAGGTAACACAAATGTTGATAAGAGAGTTAAAGCCCAGAGTGAAGAGATTATAAAAGTGCACCTGTTTTCTAGATACTCTAATGAATTAAAGTCGCTTACCTTGATGAATTACTTTCCAGGTTGTTGATAACCCTTGCAAATGGATTACTAAATTATTGTCAGGGATCTTGGAGACAACCAAGAGAATAGAAGATTCTAGAAGATGAGGGCTGGAGCTTTTACAGCAGACTGTAGCCTGATAAAATGCATTGCACTCCACTAAGTATTTTCACACAAATTCTTATTTGTTTTTTGCAATAAACAGTATGGTTGGATCAAATGAGAAGATAAATGCTAATAAATGCAATGGGGCTAAATTGTAAAACCCCATACAGAGTCTTGGAATTATAATTGTGGTGCATGTTATTACTCCATCCATTTTATTTTTTTTTTATTTTTTTTTATAAAGCTTTTTTTTTTTAATAGAGGCATGCTTTATTTATTTGTTTGCTGGTTTGCTTGTTTGTTTTTGTTTATACATGCACTGGGTACAGTCAGAAGCGCGGGAGGGTGAGAGAATTCACCAGAGCCAGAGCGGGGAGCAGAGCAGGCAGAAGGACCGAAGTACACTGCTGAGGGGAGCAGCGGGCGCAGGAGAGGTCTGCGCGCCATGTGGGACCCTCCTCCGGTGGCCGGGGAGCAGCCGGGGATCGAACCGGCGCCGCAGAGGCCGCGGAGCAGCTTCGCAACCCAGCGCTCAACCGCTGCGCCACCGGGGAGGCCCACTCCATCCATTTTAGAGGAAGAAGCTTAGATTCAAAAAGATCCTCCCAAGGTCCTGCTACTGGTTAATTCTGAAAATACTGGAGGTCATTATTGAGCCCCAAGAGTTTCAGATACTAAACAACCTTTGAGCACTTAGAAAACAAAATGGTGAATACTGGGGTGTTGTATGGATTCATTTACAAAACATGCGATATAATATCAGATTGACACTATTTCTATCAGTGTCATGATTATGACACTCCTGGATGTGGTCAATAGAGGATTCCCTAATTTCCTCCCATTGGGCACAGTCTTATGGGTGATAGAAGCATGTCAGAAAAGGTGTCGATCAGGAAACCTGGGAAGTTGTGGTAATGGGTCTAAGAGAAGCTGAGTTGGAGTAGGCTGGGATCAAGCCTGATAATTATCAAAACCTGGCATTTCATTCCTCTTACAATTATATAGCTAGAAGCAATAGACTCTCTCGTACAGCATGGGGAGGGGTGGGCTTTACCTGGAAGTACTAGAAAAATGATAGACCGTGGGAGGTGACAGGCAGCGCAAGGTGTGGCAGGACTCAGAGGGTCAGAGCGGATCTGTCAGGGCACGGCCACTGGGCGGTGGGGGGCATGGATACTGACATGGGCATCCTTGGGGGTGGGGCCATCTTTATATCACACTACTCAAGATTGAAAGTTTGAGGCCCACTGCATAGCTGTTTAGCATACCCTTCCCTTGAGGTTAGAGGAAGAGATGAAATTTCACCCAAACACATGAGATGAGAGTGGAGGAGATGACAGAGAAGGGGTGCAGATACCTAAGAGAAAACCAGGGCTATTGCTAGAAGTAAGGTGAATGAACTATGCCTGGGTCTTAGGGTAACTTGTTTCCAGGGCCAACATAGACTCTACGGAGGACTCTCAATGAGAAAATACCCCTCCCAGCAAACACAGTTGAGGCAGGGCTGCATGAGAATGAACGGCAAAGTGCTTCATCAATGGATAAGCACCAAGAGGGCTGGGATGGGAGGAGGAGGAACTCTGATGGGTGCATTTCCAGAAGGAACACAGTGTGTGCTGCTCTGTGCCCTATCTGAGCTCCCGCTTGAGGTCGCCTGCCCAGAGGGAGTATGTAGTGACTGCTCTGTCTCAGAGGAACTTAGTGGGGCGGGCTCTGTCCCTGCAACAAAAAGCCTGCCTTCCAGAAGGAGAATACAGCTTAGCAATCCACTTGACAAATCTAAAGCCCTGCACTGCACTCCATTCAGTTTTAAAGCTGACATCTAGGCCCCCATCTCTCTGATTACTGGGTTTATCTCTCAGTCGGTTCCCAAGTTGAGAAAGAAAACGGATCTTATCAATCCACCAGACCCTCCCCAACTCAACTGCAGGGAAGCCAGAGGATTCATTGAGCCAGAAATAGTGATGAGGGCAGGTGGAAGGCAGACTGGAAGGGGCACCCAAGGTGGGACACTCATGTTCATGGTGGCTTGATCCAGCTCTCTCTGGCTTGTGTGATTCACAGCTGCTGAAAGGTCCAGAATGCACAGGTACACTAGGAATTTCACACTGTAGTGGGGGAGGTAGAGATGGAATGGTGTGGACACTAAGTCAGAACACTTGGTTCAAATCTTGGCTCTGTCACTTCATAGCTCTATGGGCTCAGACTATCTCTTTGTACCTCACCTGTTAAATGAGAATAATAATAGTAATAACTCCACTGGGTTATTTACGCAGATGTAAATGAAACCATACACTTCAAGTGCGCAGACCATTGTCTGGCATATAAAAGGCTCAATAAACAATCTTCTTCATTAATAATACAGCATAAATGTTAGTTTAACTAGGGGGTGAGTAACTACCACACCTAATGAGAATACCTCATAAATATTAATCTAAAGACAGGTTTCTAAAGGTTATTAGAGGGCTTGCCCTGGATCCTATCCTCTCATTTTGTCAGTGCTGGAGACCAAGACTGGAAAGATATGCTTATCAAATTTGCAGATTAACCAAAGCTGCAAATGAAAGGAAATGCTTTCAGTGGCAAAATCTGATTTAAAAGACTGGAGCAATGAACCAATATAACAAGATACTACATAACAGCAATAGTTGTATTGTTTTTGCATGTAGATCCAAAGGCAGCCAAAATAAGACTTTAGCTAAAGCATGCATCAAAAACACGAAAGAGATTTTAGTTTAGATCTATCCTAAAACAAGTTCAAAATGTATCTTCTGAAGTCCGCTAAGTGTGTTTTTAGTGAAGTGAATACAAACACAGAAAACAGAAGATGCTCCCTATGTGCTTCTGGACTGAAGGGTGTGGGGCTAGGCAGGTACAGGGCGGCTACCCAAAGAATTTGAAAGGAGAAGGGCCAATGGGCAGGTTTCCGAGCCAGAGCCTTTGATGAATAACTAAATATAAGAATTAAATCTAAAGGAGCTTAGCAGTATTGTGAATGGGAGAGTGGAGAATGGGAACCAAATTGGAACTGGATCTAAGTGAGAGAGGTGAAAGTATTTGGAGTAGATACTATGAGAGGCAAACTTGAGCCCCAGAAAATACATTTTGGTTAAGTATAAGAAAATACTCCCTCAAAGTTGAACTTTGTGACAATGGAGGTACAGCACTGGGAGGCAGCAGTGTTCAGGCAACCACTGAATTTACCAGGAGATTGTAGCAAATTCAGACACCAGATGGGAAACAGGCTAGACCACAGATGTAAGTGCCTGTCAATTCTGCATTTCTGGGATTCTATCAAAAATAGTGACTACATAGCCTTGCTCTGACTGTAGGCACAGTACCCACACTAGGGAACATCAACCCATTGTGTAACCCAGAAATTACAGTTCAGGAAAGCCTCTCCTAAGCTGCCATGGTTGATAGCTAGCTGAGCTCCTGACATGAGTTCAAAGAAATTGTTTTACTTGATACCCAAGGAGTGTGTGCAACCACCTGGCCGTGGGCTGCAGTCTTCTGGATGGAAAGTAAGTCTGAGAGAGCGTCTGTGTCAGGAGACAGATGGAAGCTGACCACATGACCCCTGGCCCCACATCCATTCCACCAAATGGAGAGACATGACAAGCCTTTTATTTCCAGGACAGAGCATCATCGATTATTCCCTGTTAATGTTTCCCTGTTGATGGTGAACAGGGACGAGAGGGAAATGGAAGGATGTGATATCCAGGCCCCCCAAAGGGAAAATCAATGTGATATGGTTTGTATTTCATCCTAGGATAACCTCATTCTCTGAGAGCCAAGCCACAGGCAACTGTCTCTCTCCACCAACTCCTCCAAACCCCGTCACATCCTTTCACGTTCACTAAAGGACAGGTCGGGAGAAGGCAGGAGATAAGGGATGGGGATCAGGAATTACAGAACTCTGCTTTCATTTCCTTGCAGGAATTTACAGTCACTAAACAGCGTACAGGAGACACTAAAATTTCCTCAGCCAGTTCAGATCAGAGAAGAAATCCTACGAAGTCAGCTGAAGAAACTGTCGTCTGACTTATTACAGATGCATCCAGCAGTCAACGAATCTCAAAGGATGACCTTGGGAAACCGACAACCTAGAAACTAACTGCATGCCCCCTGGCACAACGCTGAAAGTGACAAGTTCAGAGAAAAAGGCAGACTTGTATGCAGGGAGGTGAGAGGAAGAAGCTACCTTTTTCTGTGTATGTACACACACACACGTACACACACACACACACACACACACATCAAACACAAAAATGTTTATGTTCCTCCTTCTCCAAAAGGAGCCCAACATTAGAAACAAAATGCTTGGATCTAATGGAAAGGGGAAATTTTGTCTCCTCTGGGGCTTTAAGGTGAAGAGAAAGCTGTTCTACTTCATTGTCTTTTAAGTGGGGATGCAAACCAGAAAATATCCTGATACCTAGAGCTGTACTCACCTTTTGGTTCAGACAGAGCTCTTTATTAGCATTTAACTCCCTGATATTCCAGCGACATAGGCCTAGAAAGTCATGTTGCTTCTGGGAAACTCCAGGACTATTGCTATTTCCCTCTTCACATAGGAGTCGCCCAGGAGAAGTGAGTAAATGATTTTTTCCATTTAACTTGCTCTTTGGGATGAGGGATGCTAGCCTCTCTGGGGACAGGCTAGCACAGGTCACCCCCAATGGAAAGTCTAGTTCTCAGACCCTGTGTTACAGACTGGATTTTCCAGGCCTATGGAAACGATTTACTATGTAGTAGATAAAATTAAGCAACTTGTGTTTTACACACCTACACAATGTGGAAATCAATTCTAGAATAATAAGCAGTCCTTTTCCCAATGCATTCTAGATAGATTGGGTTGTATCTGTATGATAAACGTGAGCAACTTTTTCAATATCTTGGAATAACAGATTCTAAGAAAAGATAGCAGAACAGGATTCATTTGTTATTCAATTCACAAATGGCCTGCAAGCCGGCTACCAGTGAGACTGTGAAACAGGCATCCTAGAATGGTCTTGAGGGTCGCGTCTCCACAAGTCCCTGAGTTCATCTCCCCAGAGAGGATCAACTTGATGCCTTGGGCTCTGTCCCCATCAGCTGGTCACAGACACTGCTGCCCCTAAATCCTTTTCCCTTGGGTGCTGGGGCTCGATGGGTCTCACTTCCCTGGCCTCTTTCCTCTCTCTTCCACACTGGCCAGACAGATGCGCAAGCATCTCATGAGAGCCTCCCACAGGCTCTGTGTAGGCAGTCATGTGGGCCCGCAGCTGGGCTGTCCTTTGGGAAAACAGGTATACTAATTAGAATAGCTGATGGCTAGAAGATCCAGGGCAGAGTCCAGCATGGCCTTTGCTGTGAAAGCGCCTGTTCAAATAATGTGGAGAAATCTATCTGATCCCATGGCCTTTACTAAAAGGAAATGCCAAGGCTCTCAAAGACTTTCTGGGCATTCCAAGAGGGAGGGTCTCTGTGCAGTATGCCCTGGCCAGATAGGTTTGAAATCACTGCCAGTATCTAATACCCCAAATAACCTCTATACCTATTAGCAGTCATTCCCCATTACCTTCTCTCTCCAACCTCTCCTGGCCACTAATCTATGTTGTTTCTATAGTTTACATATTCTGGATGTTTCACGGGTGGAATCATATACTATGTGGTCTTCCGTGTCTGATCACTTTGATTTAGCATAATGTTCTCAAAATTCATCCATGTTGCAGAATGAATCAAAACTTCATCCCTTCTCATGGATGAATTCTATTCCATCACAAAGATTTACAGTCATTTTTGCTTACTACTGTTGATCAACAACAGATGTGACAGGGTCCCAATAGGCTGGTATGCCATATAACCTAGATGTGTAATTAGCTATACCATCTAGGTTTGTGTAATTACACTCTATGACTTGCACACAACAAAATCACCTCTAATAATTCTTGTCTTGGAATGTCATCATTAGGTGACATATGACTCTACAGTTTGTTTACCCATTCATCAGCTGATGGAGGTTTGGGTTTCTTTGTTTTCATTTTTTAGTCATTATAAATAATGCTGCGGGCCTCCCTAGTGGCGCAAGGGGTTAAGCACAGCACTATGAAGCTATCTGTAGCCTTTGTAGCATGAGTTCGATCCCCATCCCCAGCCAGCCAGGGAGCTAACCCACATGGCGCAGCAGACCTCTCCTGTCTCGCCCGCTGTTCCCCTCAGCGGTGTATTTCAGTCAGTCTGCCTGTTCTGTTCCCTACTCTGTCTCTAGTGAATCCTCTCACTCCCCACACCTCTGGCCTGTACCCCAGTTCTTGTATGCATAAATAAATCTTTAAAAAAATGTACTATGATTATCTGTGTGCAAGTTTTTAAGGGACATATATTTTCAATTCTTGGGTATATACCAAGGAGAATATGAGTAATATGGTAACTCTGTGTTCAACTTTCTTGAGGAACTGTCAAACTGTTTTCTGAAGTGATTATACCATTTTACGTTCCTATGAGCAATTTAGGAGAACTCCAATTCCTCCACATCCTTGTTAACACTTGTCATCATCCACATTTTTATTATTGTCATCTTCATGGGTGTGAAGTAGAATTTTATGATTTTGATTTACACTTCCCCAATGATTAATGAGATTGAACATCTTTTCATGTGTTTATTGGCTATTTCCTTATTTCTTTGGAGAAATGTCTATTCAAGTCCTTTGCCCATTTCTTTGTAGTCAGGTTGTTTATTTTTGTTGTCTAAAATTATAAGAATTTATATACTCTAGATACTAGACCTTCATCAGATATGAGTTGCAAGCATTTTCTCCTACTCTGTGGATTCCCTTTTCAATTTCTTAATAGAGTCTTTTGAAACACAAAAGTTAAAGATTCTGATAAAGTTAATTTATTATTTTGGTTGATTGTGCTTTTGATATCATATCTACGAAACCATTGCCTAAGTGAAGGTCATGAAAAATTAACACTTGCATCTTCTCCTGAGAGCCTTATATTTTAACTATATTTAGCTTTTGATAACTTTTGAGTTAATTTTTACATGCGGTATATGGAGAGAACCAACTTCATTTTTTATATGTGCATATCCCGTTCCCCATCACCGTTTTTGAAAAGTTTGATTTTGTAAATTAAGCCAACCTTGAATTCTTAAAATAAATCATATCATTGTATACTACTAGCAAATATTTAGTTTAGGATCTTTTAAAGTATGTTCTTGAGGCGTATTTGTCTATAGTTTTTCTTTCTTATAATGTATTTGTGACCCTTTGGTGGCCTCAGAATGAACTGGGAATTGTTTGGGTTTTTTCCTATTATTTGAAAGCATTTGTATAAGATTGGTATCATTTCTTTAAATGTTTAAAAAAATTTCTGGTGAAGAAATCTGAGCCTGGACATTTCTTTTTGGGAAAGTTTTAGTTGCAGATTCACATTCTTAAACACATAATAACACTCAGATTTTCTATTTCCTTGAGTTGGTAAATTTATTAGGTTTTTCAGGAATTCCATTTCAATTGGATTTTCAGATGTTTTAGTGTAAGTTCTTCATAGTATCATCTCATGATTGATAATTTGTGCTTCTTCCTTTTTTTCTTGATCTGTCTTATGAGTTTATCAATTTTGTTACTCTTTTCAAAGAATCAGCTTTTAGATTAGTTGCTTTTCTCTTAGCATGCTTTACCCCTCTCTTTCATGAATTTCTACTATTACCTTCATTATTTCCTCAATTCTTCTTTCTTTGGATTTACTATTGTTTCTACTTTTTTGAAATAGAACTTAAAAATTTACCCTTCTTTTCTTTTATTATATGCAAATTTAAAGAAACATGTTTCCCTTTAAATATATATTCAAATCAGTTGTATCTCTTGAAGGCAAGATATATAGTTAGGTTTTTCAGATATTTATCCATGTGGTAGGAAGCTTCTTTAAGATTACCCCAAATGACCCCCAGTTCCTGGTATTCAAGCCATTAGTACAATTTCTACTTGAGCAGGGACCAAAACTACTCACCTCTAGTGAATTCTGGGATTAGCCATGCTTATAAGCCACTCGGCAGGTATACAAGTGTACCTGCAATTCCTAAGATTGCTGGATTGAAAGATACAATGTACCCTTGCAATTTTGATAGTTATTGCCAACCTCCATAGTTTGTACTAATTTACACAACATATGAAAGTACCTACTCAATTACATGCTTGCCATTATATTGTGTAATCAAACTTTATTTTTGATAGGTGAAAATATCACATTATAAGTGAGGTTTAGCATATTTTCACATGCTTAAGAGTCATTGCCTTTTCTCTTTTATGAAATATAGATTCAGGGCCTCCCCGGTGGCACAGCGGTTGAGCGCTGGGTTGCGAAGTTGCCCACAGCCTCTGCAGCGTCGGTTCGATCCCTGGCTGCTCCCCGGCCACCAGAGGAGGGTCCCACATGGCGCGCAGACCTCTCCTGCTGCCCGCTGCTCCCCTCAGCAGTGTACTTCGGTCCTTCTGCCTGCTCTGCTCCCCACTCTGGCTCTGGTGAATTCTCTCACCCTCTCGCGCTTCTGACTGTACCCAGTGCTTGTATAGATAAATAAATAAAAATAAATAAATCTTTAAAAAAAAAAAATTAAAAAAAAAAAAGAAATATAGATTCATTTCCTTTGCCTACTTTTATATTGGATTCTTGATCTATTTCTTTTTTATTTAAAGAACTCTTCATACTAGATAAATCAACCCTATCTTGGTGGAGTTAAAAATATCTTGGTCAGGTTCTCATTTGCATTTGCTTATGGTAATATTGTCATGAAGAAATTTTTTACCTCTACCAAGTAATCTAGTAATGTTTTCTTTTATGACTTTTGGGTTCTCCACTCAAGTTATAAACACAAATTTCCTTTTTTTCCTAGTACATTTAGAGTTTTATTTTTTATATCTCTGAACTGCTTGCAGTTTGTCCGGATGTAAGGTGTGAAGTATGGATTCAACTAAATTACTTTCCAGAACACTACCCAGTGGTCTCCATGTCCTAAATAATCTTTTCCAACTGGTAGAAACAAACCACCTTTATCATATACTCAATTCCCTGAACTCATCTCTATTCTATTATACTGATCTGAGAATTCATAATTCATTACTGCACTGTTTTAACTGCTATAGATTTAAGTATCTATAGAACCAATATCCATCATCATCCCTTTCTTTCCTGGCTACTCTTGCTTAAGCTAACTTTTTCATAAAAACTTCAGAATCTGTATGTGTCAAGTTATTTTTTTTTAAATCTTATTGGCATTTTTATTGAATATCAAATTAAATTTATGACTTACTAGGCAAAGGTGATTTTTGCCTACCCTTCCTATGCAAGGATATAGTTTATCTTTTCATTTATTCATTTCTTGTTTTGTGTTCCTCATTAGCATCTAAAGTTTTCTACAAATCATATTTATTAAGTTTATTCCTATGTATTTCATCTTTTGCTTTCTTGCTATCATACAACAGGTCTTTTCCTTCCTTGAAATTGGACAGTGGTTAATGATTTCTGAAAATTAATTTTGTACCCATTTATCAAATTCTGATTTTGTCTTTGGTTTGTCTTCTTTAGTTTTTAGGTAAAACTATCCAATCATATAATTTGGAAATTATAATTTTAACTTCTCTTACCTTCTAATTTCTATACCCTGAATTTCTTTCTCTTGTCTAATTGCTTGGTCTAAATCCCACAGAACAATCTTATTTTTATTTTTACATTTCCCTTTAGTTAAATGTATTTTCATAGTATAGTGACTTTTTTTTTACTTTATGTATTTTTTTACATCATTTTTCATTTTTGCACAATGTATGCATTTTCATCTTGGGTATAGTCCCCATACAATTTCAACCCCCCTTATTTTGACCCTAATCCCTCCTCCCCCCATAGTGTGTCTCTGGTTTATAGCTGCTTGTTGATTTTGATTTTTACTTTATTATAATTAGTTTTTTTCCTGGTCCCTTATTTAGGTTTTCAAAATTCCTGCTATGAGTGAGACCATCCAGTATTTTTCTTTTTCTTTCTGGCTTGATCCCTTCCAGCTCCATCCATGTTGCTGCAAATTGCATGAGTTTATCTTTTTTGATTGCTGAGTAATATTCCATTGTGTATATGTACCACATCTTCTTGATCCAGTCATCTATTTTTGGGTATCTGGATTGTTTCCATAGCTTAGCTATTATACATAATGCTGCTATAAATATAGGGGTGCCGGTGCCCTTTGAATTAGTGATTCTGTGTCCTTTGGGTAAATACCTAGGAGTGGAATTGCTGGATCATATGGAAGCACCATCTTTAGCAGATTGAGGAATTTCCACACAGCTTTCCATAGTGGTTGGACCAGTTTGCACTCCCATCAGCAATGCAGGAGAGTTCCTTTTTCGCCACATCCTCGCCAACATTTGTTGTAGCTATTTTTTTAAATATGTGCCATTCTCATTGGTGTAAGAGGGTATCTCATTGTAGTTTTGATTTGCATTTCCCTGATTACAAGTGATACTGAACACTTTTTCATATGCCTGTTGGCCATTTGCATTTCCTCTTTGGAGAAGTTCCTTTTCAGCTCTTCCTACCATTTTTTGACTGGATTATTTACTTTGCTGCAGAACAATTTTAAATAGTTATCCTCAGTGATGACTAGTGGACATCTTTGTCTTGTTCCTGACTTTAATTGCTTCTCTAATTCTCAATTAGCCACAACAGTTGCTTTGGGCTTAGATAAATATATTCTAAAATATTAAGGAAACACCCAGTCAATCTTAATATTAAATGATCCTTTTGCTCTTGAAATAAGCCTCCCTTTGCCATGGTGAAGTACTCTTTTATCTGGAGCCAGCCTGACTAGATTCAAATTCTAAACCTGTTGCTTATTCTGTATTTGGGTTCAAAGAATACTTCTTTTTCACTATTTGTTTATCTGTAAAATGGGGATGATAAGAATATCTACCTCACTAGGTTGTTGTAACATCAAAAAGGAAGTTGAGTGTCTATCTTTTCAGATGTTTAAGGGGTAGCTGCATTTTTTCCTGTGAATTGTCTGCTCATAGTCCTTCCCCATTTTCCTATGGGATCAACTCTATTTTTGGAAGTTCTTTATAAAGGCCATTAGCCCTTAATATGTGAAAGAAATTGCAAATAAGCTTTTCCAGACACCACTTATCTTTTACTTTGCTTATAGTGTATTTTGCATGAAAAAGTGTGTGCATATTTTTTTTTAGCATGGTTAAATATATCTCTTGTATTTGGACTACTAAACCATATTTATTCTTTTTATTAAGCCCTTTAAAAGTGGAATAAAACATTCTTACTTAGCTGCCAGCAGCTCCCATGGTAGGCCCCAAGCCAGATTCAGTTCACAAACCAGTTTGCTCAATTTCATGTTTTTTTTTTCTTTCCAGTAATTTTATGGTTTAATGTTGTACAATTAAACCTCAGACCAATTTGAAAATTACCCTGGCATATAATGTGAGGAAGTCCAAACTCTTTTCCATTGGTGACTCAGTTATCCCAACAACATCCATTTTTATAGTCCATATTTTGCCACCGTCCACTACACTTACTTAAGATACCAACTTATTGTATTCTGAAATTTCATAAACAGTTGGGGCTATTTCCAAATTTTCTTTTTTTTAAAGATTTATTTATTTATGCATACAACAGCTGGGGTACAAGCCAGAGATATGGGGGGGTGAGAGGATTCACCAGAGACAGAGTGGGGAACAGAACAGACAGACTGACTGAAATACACTGCTGAGGGGAGCAGCGGGCGGGCGAGTCAGGAGAGGTCTGCTGCGCCATGTGGGTTGCTCCCTGGCCGGCCGGGGATCGAACTCATGCTGCAGAGGCTGCAGACTGCTTCATAGTGCAGTGCTTACCCCCTTGCACCACCAGGGAGGCCCCTATTTCCAAATTTTCTATCGTGTGCCATTGGTCTGTCTATTCATGTGCTTGTACCACACTTTCAGTTTTAAAGGCTTTATGTTTTAATATCTCGGTCCCCCTGCCCCTTCCTTTTCAGGACTTTCTTGGGTTAGTCTTGCTCATTTATTCTTTCAAATGAACTTTACAAATGAGGTGTCTAGAAAGAACTAGACATGTCCATCATTTTGGGTGGATCATATAAAATCTTTCTACAAAGAATAGGCAATCCTAGATGTTAAACTACTGATTAGATTTATTTTACATTACAGGACTAATCAAACTTCCTCCTTATTGAGTTTTGGCAAATTATTTCTTTCTAGAAATTTGTCCACTGTCCATTGACTAGGTTTTCAAATTTATTGGCTAAAGTTGTTCTTACTAGTACCTACTTAATGTCTAAATTTCTGCTATATCTATATCTATATACCTCTTTTTGTTCCTAATATTATTTATTTGTGCCTTCTCTATTTTTTTCTTAATGATGTTAGTTGCTTTTGTCTTAATTTTTGACTTTGTTGATCTCAATTATCTGTTTATTTTCTATTTCAATAAATTCTGATCTTACCACTATTACTACATGTGTCTTATCTGAGTTTATTCTGTTCTTCTTTTAATAACTGTATATAAGTAGAATGCCTAATTCATAAATTTCATCTTTTCTTCTTCTTTTCTTTAAACATTTGAGACCATAATTTTTCTCTAACTACCATTTTAGCTGCATCCCAAGAATGTTAATGTATAGAATCTGATATAATTCAGTTCTAAGTATTTTCTAACAGCTATTAGGATTTTTTTCATTGATTCATTGCTTTAGATATCTTATTAAGTTTCCTAATGCTTTAGAGAATTATTTTGTTATTGACTTTTAAAATTAATTTCATTGTGACTGTATGACTCTAATCTTTGGAATTTACTGCAGTTTGCTTTATTTTTTTTTTCAGTTTGTTTTATAAACTAGAGTCAATTTCTGTAAATGTTCAAACTGCTTGAAAATAATGTGTCATTCTTCAAATTGTCGGATGCAGTTATTTTATTCATGTCCATTACACCAAGCTTATTCAGTGTGTTGTTTAATGTTCTATATTCACTACACTTTTTGTCTTATCAATTAATGAAAGAGGATATTTTAACACTTAGTTTTGTCTTTTTGGTTATGCATATTGAAGAAATATTATTAAGCTTCACTGAGAATTAGTTTATCTCCCTGGCAAACTGAATCATTAGTAATTGAGCCAACATTTATTATTTCATAACTTACTTTGTTCCTTGTATTTTTTTCTCCTTATATATCCTTTTACTTTCAATATTTCTGTGAGTTTAAGTTTTTTTTTTTTTTTTAATAGAGGCATGTTCCATTTATTTATTTGTCTGCTTGTTTGTTTGTTTTTTGTTTATACATGCACTGGGTACAGTCAGAAGCGCGGGAGGGTGAGAGAATTCACCAGAGCCAGAGCGGGGAGCAGAGTAGGCAGAAGGACCGAAGTACACTGCTGAGGGGAGCAGCGGGCGGCAGGAGAGGTCTGAGCGCCATGTGGGACCCTCCTCCGGTGGCCGGGGAGCAGCCGGGGAACGAACCGGCGCCGCAGAGGCCGCGGGCAGCTTCGCAACCCAGCGCTCAACCGCTGCGCCACCGGGGAGGCCCCTGTGAGTTTAAGTTTTAGATGTGTCTCTAATACATAGCATATAGCTGGATTTTTATTTTTATTTATTTATTTTTTAAGAAGACACATTTATTCAGCATCATGATCAGGCTATTACATTTAGCAATCAACAGCATGGGTGCAAAAAAAAATCTACATTAAAACCCTTTGTTGGAGGGCCTCCCCAGTGGCGCAGCGGTTGAGCACTGGGATGCGAGGCTGCCCCCGGCCTCTGCGGCGCTGGTTCTATCCCCGGCTGCTCCCCGGCCACCTGAGGAGGGTCCCACATGGCGCGCAGACCTCTCCTGCCGCCCGTTGCTCCCCTCAGCAGTGTACTTCCATCCTTCTGCCTGCTCTGCTCCCCGCTCTGGCTCTGGTGAATTCTCTCACCCTCCCGCGCTTCTGACTGTACCCAGTGCATGTATAAACAAAACAAACAAACAAATAAAATAAATAAATAAAACATGCCTCTATTAAAAAAAAAAAAAAACCCTTTGTTGGAATGTTTTACACTTTCCACAGAACAGAAGCTAAAATAACCTGTTATACAATTAGTCACAAATACAGTCCTCGAGATTTTTTGCCCATACACATGAGTATTGTCTAAAACATTTCTTCTTTGTAGCAGCTAGGCCCTGCCACCACTGTGCTTGGCTGAGTTCACAAATCTGTTGTAACCTGTTATAGCTGGATTTTTAAAATGCAGGATTATGGACATTCAACTGAAAAGTTTAGTTCACTGACACAACTGATTTATTTGAATTCTTTTGCCATCTTATTTTATGCTTTTTGTTCTTATCACCTTTTTAGTCTATTGTTCAATCATTGCCTTTTCCTTATATTAGTTTAAACACAATGTTCCCTCTATTCTTTTAGCAGTTATTACAATTATTTTAACATGTCTAGCTAAAGTCCCAAATTAATAAGATTCTTCCCCTCCTCTTGAACAATTAGAGTGGTATACTTTCAACACTGCACTTCAAAATTATATGCTTTTGTTGCCTGGCATTTTGAAGCTTTCATTTCTTGAAATATATTTAAAACACTTTGCTTCTAGTCTTGCAGTAAGCTGTGACCTGAAGTCCTGGTCTCTATGCTGCTGCTTATGACTCACACACGGCCTCTTCTTTCTCTCTTTGGCTTGTGGAATTTTAACTGTGCATTACCCGTATTCTTCATATCCTTACCTGTGGAGTTCTTTGACACTTAGATTGAAGTTTCATTTCTCCAGAGGGAATTTGTACTTGCTTCTGCTGGCCATCTGGGGTTACTACTCACCAGGGCCCAGAGTAAATTAAATTCCTATTTGTGGTATTTTAGAGCATAAAAGAAGAATAAATTTGGGTGAGAAACTTCTAGAAGGGACAACTTATGAAACATGTTTAGATTAAAAAAAAAAAACCTTTTCCTCTACTTAGGATGGGGGTCCAGAAAGGCACACTTCCCTGCATTACTCATGCTTGGTGGGCTTACTGCATCTTCACCTTCCACTGCGAGTGCAGCGCTTGGAGGGTCTCCCGTTAGCGGGAGAGCTCGGACTGAATTCCTTTCCTCCAGTAGGTCCTGCTTTACTCCCTGCACCTTCACGATCATCACAAAAGAGGCACAAGGGGACCAAGTCTCAGAAGATTACTTCAGGGTGAAATGGACTTTCATCTCACTGGCCTACCAAAATATGAACTTCACTTCACTTTAAACTTCTAAGTTCTTCTGTTTGTTTCATTTAGAAAGATATTTTCAGGGGCCTCCTTTTGGGGGCTTAGGGGTTAAGTCTCAGTGCCATCACCACTACAGCCTGAGTTCATCCCCAGCCAGGGAGCTAACCCACATGGCACAGCAGCTCTCTCCTGACTCGCCCGCTGCTCCCCTCAGCAGTGTATTTCAGTCAATCCGCCTGTTCTGCTCCCTACTCTGTCTCTGGTGAATCCTCTCACCCACTCCTTTCCCAATCTGTAACTCTGGCCTACACCCCAGTTCTTCTACGCACACAAAAAAAGAAGAAAGATGTTTTTTCACCCTCAGGAATCAATGATAAATCTAACCCTCAAAGCAAAATAACTAAGTAAGGTAGCAATAAGTCAATAGCCTTCATATATAAGAATAATCAATTAGAAGACATAATGGCAGGGAAAACCCTATTACTAGCAACAAAGACACTAAATACTTAGGAAAGGCATAATAAATAAGAAATGCACAAAGTCTATACAGAGAAACCGTAAACACTCCTGAAAAGTCAGAGAAGTAGGCTTGAACAAGTGGAATACATCTCTACTACTGAACACTATGACTCAACCTTCTAAAGATGTCAGTTCTTCCTAAATTGGTGAATGTAATGCAACCTCAGTAAAAATACTAACACACTTATTTATGGTGTTAGACAAGTTGATACTAAGGTGTATATGTAAAAAGAAATGTAAAAATAGCCGGGAAAACAATGAAAAATTATGAGAAGGTGATTGAGGAGATAAAAACCTGTTTCAGTTCCAGCCTTGCTCACACAACAGGCCGGTGCCGTGGTTTCTCTAGCTGTACAGCAGAGAAATTACCAGTTCTCCAAATCAACAAACCAGTGTGCACATACTGTCCACTTCCCCTGCTTTGTGTCAGCCGTACCCAAATACGTGCAGAGCCTTGCAGTGCCCTGAGTAAACCATGTTCTTTGCTCTTAGAGGGTCTCCTCTTCTTCCATGTAACTCTTACTCATTCTACATTACTTGGTTCAGTGTTTACTGCCTTCCTCCTTGCTGCCCAAATATCCTGATATTCATATCTCAAAATCAATCTATCATCTTACTCTGTAATATTTGCTTTCTTTAGAAAACCACAAACCTCATGAAAGCAGGAATTGCCATTCTGAATATTCAGTTCCTAGCAAAAATACTCAGCATAAAATGTGTTCTACATACTTTCTCAATGAAGGAATATTTACTAAGGGAGACTGTAAAGGCAGCTATTTTGCTAGCAGTTCTTTAGCAAGATGTTTAGAACAGTTCGTATTACCATTAACAAATCAAAAATTCTCCAGATTTAGAGATCAGTTTTGCTTTGGTATGCAAAGGATGATACCTTTTGACTCCTGAAGGTCTGCAGGATTTTACTGACTTTTACTCCAGCCACTTTCAAAAACACTAGATCATTACACAAGGATGTCACAGAACTGCTGTCTTCTTTCAGGGATATAGGATAGAGAGATGAGCCCATTCACACTTGCTTTGATAAATAGCCCACCGGGAGCAACAGGTAAATGGATTGAAAGGGTTTCACCAGATAGCCAGCCCTGGGCCCAGGGGCAGGCAGTTTATTTTTAATATACATGGCTACCAACAGTTTGTTCATATCATGAATGGGGCAGCATAGGGTATTGGTTGGGGATGAAAGTTCTAGCATCAACTAGACTTGAGTTTGAGTCCTGGCTGACACTTATTAGCTATGTGACTGAGCAAGTAAATCTGTAAGTATTAATATATTGCATTGCTTTAAAAACAGACATCAAATTACCTACCTTAGTTGTGGAGAAGTACAGGAAATGTGGTTTAAAAATGGCACACATTAGTAACTCAGTAATTCTTCTTTTTCTTCATCATCATCATTGGCTCTAGACAGGATTCAACTGGTTTCAGTCAGAGGATATCTAAGGAACCCAGAATATCCTGCTTTGGGATACCCTCCTTCCTTCTTCCCTAAGAGGTCCCTAAGGAAGACCAGCTTAGTGAGTGTTTAGTAAATGTTGTTGAGTTAGTGACTAGGGATATGGCTCTAGTGGATCTTTGTTCTTATTGACCAGCACCTGAACTACTTTCCTATTTTGAGGTATTCCTCCATCCTCCAACAGAAGCTAAACATTCCAGATAACCTCATTCTTGCTTCCTGCAGCTAAGACACACACAAGACTATTACTCAGATCCTAGTTTTCTAAAGAAGCCAGGAACACAAGGGGTCTTCTGGTGATGGCGGAACCCCTGCATCATCCAGTTTAAAAGCAGTGAGGGTAGGCAAGTGGGAAATTCCACTTTATTGGTAGTAGGTCTAGTGCCTGAAATCCCAACAAAAATTCATCTGATAGGGCCTCCCCAGTGGTGCAGCGGCTGAGCGCTGGGCTGCAAAGCTGCCCGCAGTCTTTGCAGCACCGGTTCGATCCCTGGCTGCCGGCAAGGGTCCTACATGGCGTGCAGACCTCTCCTGCCGCGCCCACTGCTCCCCTCAGCAGTGTCCTCCATCTGTCTGCCTGTTCTGCTCCCCACTCTGGCTCTGGTGAATTCTCTCACCCTCCCACGCTTCTATCTGTACCCAGTGCTTGTATAAACAAATAAATCTTTAAAAATATATAGTGTTTGTCATTTAAAAAAAAAATTCATCTGATAAAGATCCAACATGGTGCCTAAGGCCAGAAAGTGGTGAGGAAGTCTCATCCCCTAACCCCAAACTAAAGTCTTACCAGCAGCAGAAGTAAAAAGCTGAATTTCACACTAGATAGGGTAGGCTCTTTATATGGAGAAGAGGCCCCAGCTCTCCAACCAGTCCAAGACCTAGGAAAGGAGAAAGCAGAAGAGGCACCACAGTTCAAGCCCCCACTAGTAAATGTGGGAGATCCATTTGAGGATGGGACTAACATAATTCTCAAGGATGCTTTCGTAGAAGTATACGAAAATCATTGATAAATGTAAAGGCTTTACCCAAGTCTGTGCTATAAAAAGTGCTGTCCCTGAAGTAGTCTGGCAATGGAACTCATAGGATTTTTTTTTTTAAGATTTACTTATTTATGCATACAAGAACTGGGGTACAGGCCAGAGGCATGGGGAGGGTGAGAGGATTCACCAGAGACAGAGTAGGGAACAGAACAGGCAGATTGACTGAAATACACTGCTGAGGGGAGAAGTGTGTGAGACAGGAGAGGTCTGCTGTGCCATTTCAGTAGCTCCCTGGTTGGCCGGGGATCGAACTCGTGCTGCAGAGGCTGCAGATAGCTTCATAAGTTGTGTCTTAACCCCCTCGCGCCACCAGGGAGGCCCAGGATGTGTGTTTTTGAAGGAATGGAGGGAAAGGAGATCTGACCTACTAACCAATGCACCCATTGTGTAAGAGCAAGATTAGAAAAGGTAGAATTCCAACAAGGAAGTGGTTACAGAGCACTGAATCATAAAGATCAACTTATGGACTAAGCTTTGACCACCAGCAGACACCAGTGACGCTCCCCAGAACTATTTTAATGGTGGCATAAGAGGTGGCCACTTTGAAGTGGTGGTTGGTCCTCAGCCCTGGCTGTACACGGCATGAAACAGACTGAAGCCTGTCCCGCCTTGCCATCCGATGGAAGTGGTCCATGTGGGCCCATCTAGACAATCAGGACTTTAAAAAATATGCTCCCCAGGTGATTCTAATGTGTAGCCAGGGTTAAAAAACCACTGCTTCAGGGGACTAACAACAGAACATGCAGGTGAAGGCAGTACTTTGGTGGTAGCCAAGGGGTTCAAAGGGCTGAGGAAAGGTATTTTTGTTTGAAGAGGGAGTCTTGGGACATGTTTAAAGGCAAAGCTGTGCATGCCAGGAGCAGCGATAGCTACACTGAGCAAGGCATCTGTGAACAAAGGAGAGGGTCTGGGACACACAGGAAGGGATTTGTCCTGGGCAGGATAGGTACTTTCCAGAAAGAGGTGAGGAAAGTGTGAGGATATGTGAGGGGGCTCTCATCTGTGGAGAGAATCTGGGTTTGTAGGCTTTAGTAATAAGCTAGGGCCCAGTTCAATGCATACAAATAAAATTTAAAGAAAAAATTGTGATGATTACTTCAAAGCATTAAGAGCATAGTACCACATTCTGAATGCTGAATTCATGAGTCAGACAACAACAAAAAAACATGCTGTTGCTATTGGTCCCCAACTCTTGCAGAATCACTAGCTGAAATGCAAAACAAAGACAGTAAGTAAGGCATGACTAAGGGGGATCACTGAAAATTGGTTTTTATATGCTCTGAAGTATTGAGACTGAGTCCTAGCAAGAGATTACCAGTAACTTGACAGGTATTTATTACACAATTGATAGGTATCTGAATGGTTTTTTTCCTTTAAATTTCTTTCCATTTTTGTGAGCCACACCTTAAAGCCTTCATCATGCTGCTGCTAAAATATACATGATAATTTCCTCCCATGAAACAAAGATGTAACGAACAAACACGTTACATTTTAATGGCGGTTATCTTACACAAATGTTTTTACTGGCAATTGTGAAAAATGACTATCACTTACAGGCTGAAAATTCACTGTTATATTTTAATTCACTTTTAAAAGGTTATTTGCATCCATCTAAATAAACATGGCCTTGATGGTGTTTTTCTCCACATCAACCTTTCTCAATATTTCCAGGGGGATCTTTTCAGGAACTTGAGGGGTAAAGTGTGGGAAATAAAGACATTGACAATTTCTACAAAGAACCATACACAAAGCCATCTCTATACTTATGGAGGGAAATAAAGGGCACCTCAGAGCTTAGGGGGAACCAGTATATTAAAACATTTCTTTTTAACTGTGTCAAAGCTAGTGGTTCTAATAATTAGCATGCACCGGAGTTCCCCAAAGGGCTAGTACAACACTGCCAGGCTTCAGCCTCAGATGCTGATTCAGTAGGTCTGGTGGGAGCGAGAATGTGCTGAGGCTGTTGGCCCAGGGACCCAAGCACCCCTGCTCTGACCATCTCCCCTTCTCTTACCCTTGACTTCTCACTTCGGGACCTTGCCAACATTGCTTTCCTTGGTGAACATTTTTAAGATCTGCCTCATTCTTCAATACTATTTGAAAATTTTTTATCCCTAAACCTGGCAATTTTATCAAGTAGTTATCGTGTCTATTGGCAATGGCAGGAAAATTTCACGTGGCCATAGTTTTGTTGTCCTGGGTTTGTTAAAAAACCTTACCATCCACTCATTTTCCTTGCTTCTTTGATAATGGTACTGTTTCTAGGCATCTAACACCTATCTGTTTTCGGACCTTAATATAGGTGAAAGCATCTCGGCCATTTGCATTTAGTGCTAATAGCGGAACTCACCAATTTCAACATTTTATACTACGTACCAGTTTTCTAATGGGGTGGGAACCCATCTGATTGCTGCCATCACCAGTATCTACTACTATCCAGAATGGTGTGGAAGATAAAGAAATACTGACAAGCAAAACCAGCAGTTCAAGTATTAACAAAGGAAGCAGCTGACAGCAAGACCAAACTGTTTCCACTACCCCTCCCACCATCCCAGGAACCACAGGTGTCTTGAAAGCTATGTCTCAACTGAACTGAACTCACAACTGTTAGAATAAGTCACTCTGTTCTGATCCCAGCTCAGGTAAGGTTCAGCAGACACAGAGTAAACTGATTTCCAGCTTCTAATCTAGGACATTCATAACAGCCCTCTCCCCAAGGTTCTGATTCAGAACCTCAGTAATGAAGCCAAAATAAAACAGCCCTGAAGTGAATCATGCATCACCAGGAGCCAAAGTGGAGAACCCATAACCTTAGCAATGACAATGCCCGCTCCTTACACACATGGCTTGGAAACTTGTTCAAGTGACTTCTGCGATAACTGCCCCTTTACTTTGCAGCATCAGAACTTCCCATTCTGTGTCTCTTGTGTTCTATTCCAAAATGCAAATGTGTCAGATTAATCCTGACTTTCACTAACAGTTTAGTGACCTGTCCCTAAGTCTTAAGTTTTACTTAGCAAAGGATGCCATAAGCATTAAAAATCTGTAGTTCAGTTTTTGGTTGTTCTGTTGCCAAGGTGACCTTGTTTACAGCCTGTTTCATAGCCTAGGAAAACAATGTAATCTGAAATTTTCAACAGAATTAAATTTCTAAAGAAGTCAAGGTAAAGGTTGCTTGTTTAACAAGCACAGACCATTCAAAGATCATACCCTGCCTGCCCCAAACTTGGCACCATGTAAACACCTACTAATTTCCTCTTTGGAAAAGTGCCACTAAAAAGCAATGGATGCAAATGATTTTGTTTCCTTTAAAATAGTGCATCTGCAAAATAATCCCAAATTCCCTTAAACCCATAAACAAAACTAAATTTTTATAAATGAAGTTCATGCAACTAGATGTCTTGACTTCTGCCCACTGTGGAAAATACAAAAGATTAGGATACAGACAGGCTGATAGTGCAGCCCACTGGGATAAATCAGATCCCTGAAATAAGAATCCAGCTTCAGTTATTATTTTTGAGCAAATCAAATACACATGAACTCAAGCATCCTCAAAGGAAGATATGTTACCAGAGTTTTTTCAACAAATTAGAAAGTCATGATTTCGAAGTATCTTTTGTTTAATCTAATGTAATTGTCTTTAAATTTATGACATTATACAGTGCCATAAAAAAGGAAATTTAAATTCTAAGATTCAAAATACACTCAATTCTCAGGTTATTTCTCTGGAATTGAGTCCTACAGAAAACAAGCAAAACAAGCCAGTTAATAATTCTGTATACAAGCTCAAACTGGCTTAAAATGAGGAGCACAATTTACAACTCTGTGTTGGAAAATATATTATGTGCTTAATGACTCTTAGGCAATTAATTTTCTTCCCCACTTAGTAACAGTAAGAAATGGCATTTTTGGGTGATCCTTATTGAAGTATTCAAAATATGTAGAAAAGCACACCCAAGAGATGACTGACATTCCCAGCACACTAGATGGGTCTCAGAGTGACTCATGGAGCAGGAGACACCAGATTATAAATGTGGGCAGAGAAAGTCTGAAAATCTGGGATTATAGTATTGATTATGTGATTCTGGGCAAGTCACTAAGCTTCATGACTGTTCTTAGGAGTAGTCACCTACCTTTACATCAGAGATGCTTAAAATCCAAATAAAATTATAGCTATAAATTATTTTTAATCACAGGTAACTACTAGGAAAACTACTAGGCAGTTTGTCAGAAGATGCTACCTGAACTGCAGAAGTCTTCAAATAAGCCACTACCACGGGACCAACTGGGGAGCCACAGAGCTTAGTGTGAAAAATTTCCCCTTAAATCCAACAAATTATGTTAGAAATGTGTGCCTCAGGGCACTATGGAACTAAGGTAAGAAAGGACATGTGACAACAAAACCTACCTTCATCACTAAAACTTAATGGTACCATTTTATATTTAAGACACTACAGTTTCTATTCTACTATGGGTGCAGCCCAGAGCAGGCAGACTCACTACTTCATGAGAGGCAGGGATGGTCCCTGGAGGTGCTGGGTTGGCTTCAGCCCCATTTCTCCCCTGACATCTCTACCTGTTCCTCCCTCTACCACATTCTCTGTTAAGAATAATTGACAATTTACAGTCTTCCATAAAGTGCTATGTAAACTGAGCTGCAAGTCCTGCTTTCTAACTAGATTCACACCCATTCTGCTGATAAGGAAATTCTGGAGCGATCACAGTTATGGACTCTAATTTTCAAAGGGGACACAATGATAGAGCAGCCCATCATGACATTTTGTGTGAGAAAAAGGGGTAAGTAACTGTGCTGCAGGGGAAGGGTCTATCCCACTCAGCATCTATTTAAGCACAGAAAATATCCAGGTGCAGGAGTAGGTGTTCCTTGAGAACATTACTAGAGCAGTGGGCACTTAAAGAAAAAACTTCAGTGTATTTTAAAGAAAAAAACACTCAACAGTACCAAAAAAGAGTCCTTCTGTCAATCAGGCCTCTGAATGACAGACAGTCTTGATAATACTTTTTTAGAAGGGTGGCTTCTCTCCAGCAGCTCTAGGCAGTGACTTATTCTTCATTTTGACAAAGTAGCATCTAACTTCAGGCATGGCTGTATATATTAACTCTCCATGCAGCTAAGCCATCATAAACACGCCAAGTATAATGGCATGTCAAAAAGACATTTTTCCTCAAGGGATAGCTCTCAGCCATTACAATAATAGAGTATGAAAGTCTGTTACAGGTTACTGACCTATAATACTAACAATAAAATCCCGTTTATTACATAGAGGTTAAATGCAACATGAAGTATTAAGAAACAATTCACTGACTACTTGAAGTTGGCTGTACACTTAAAACCATCTTTTCATTACACGATTTTGTGTGTCTATATATTGTCTTTTGGTAGAACATGAACTTTGGAGATGAGGCAAAATACAATGTAGATGCTGGCGATCCCATTAGGCCTTCTAGAAAAAGGAAAGATATTCCTAAGGCCTGTGCTGCTGGTGTCTCTTCTGAAGCTCCAGATTGAGAACTTTGTGGACTTGTCTTATTGGCACGCCACTCAGTGAATTAAGACCAGGCTCAAAGGCAAGTCTTACCTCCTACAGAACACAATTTCATGCTGTTCTTAACTTGAAGTTTATATTTGTCTGGAATTGTCTGCAAATTTGGAACGTCCTCAAGTGATTAAAAGCTCTACACAAAAGGTATGCAAAAGCAACTACTAGTTTTTTAAGAACAGACATACCTGCAAAAAAGCAAAAGCTCTATAAATGGAGCTCTATGTAACTACTGAGACAGCAATAGTAATGTAACAAATATAGCACAGGATGACTTTGTTTTTAATTGCTGCCCCAATACTTTACTAATTTTTTTAATGATTATTTTTTTTATGAATTTCCACAATACGATTTTTCTACTCCTTTGTCTGAAGAAGAGTCAGCCCTGGTGGTGAAAGGACTGGGAATGTCAAAGATATGCAAGGCTCTATAATACAAAGTCTAACATTTGCACAAAAACCAGACAGCTCCTGAGTAAAATACTGCTCTTTAGCTGCATCCAGGGCTCTTTTCTTGTGGCATTTTAAAAAATGTAGTTGCAGCCTGGTCCGTGGCTTTCTCTGTGGCACAGGTCCTGACCAACCACTCAGAGTTTGGAGATTTCTGGGTCTGTGATGCTGGTGTCATAGGCTCCACTGCATCTGAATGAACTGTTACATTAACAGTAGGAGGGGGAAAAAAATGAACAAGACAAATTAGAATGAGACACTTTCATGCAAAATTTTCATAATCCTTATATTTTATGCCTTATTAACCCAAATAATCATATAAGATTTCTCCTTTTACTTTACAAAAAATACAGGCCACGTTTTAGTAAAATAAATACTTCTCTACCTGAGAAATGGGTTTGACCGAACAAATAATACTGGGAGTACAAATACAAAATGTAGTAATAATCATGATCTTATTTCTTAATGCAAAACCATAAGAGTAGGCATTATCATCTCTATTTTCCAGATCAAAAAACTGAAGCATAGAGAGAGCAGATAAATTGTTCAGGGACATAACAGATTTGGTTAAGTAGCAAGATGCAAACTCAAATACTAGACTCAAAGCCCTATCCCTCTTTCTACCACACCCCAAGTCTGCCATGTAATAGTGTCATCAATACATACTGCACAAAAAGGAAAATGATGGAAAAATCACAATCAGGCCCAATGTTTTTCAACAAGGACACTAAAGACATTCTGGACAGGATAATCACTACTTGTACCCAACAGCCCTATATATTTTATGATACTCATCATACTGGACCCCACCCAGTGACTGCCAAAAGCACTCCCCAGTTATTGTGACCTATCACTGCGCTCATATTTCCAAATGCCCCCTGAGCAAAGAGGTACAAACCACCATCATACCCATTCTATTGAGAATGAACATATACTGAAATATAGCAAAATCTTGAAAAGTTACATTTTTACCCTGTCACTCAATAATTTCATTCCCAGGAACAAGCCTAGACTAAAAATTTACAAAGTGTGGATCACAAAAATATTTTTTTAATTTAGTGGGTTGTGACCGAAAAACAACAGGAAGTGTCAGAGTGCACCCAAGCGCTTATTTCATATTTACATGTACACCCCATACATACTCGAAAACTAATTTCTTACTACAAGTTATTGGGGAAAAAATCTTGAATTACTATTCTGCAACAGCTTTCTTAAATGTTTAAGAACCTCAACCACAACAGCTAAAAGTATGTTTGACATCACAATGCAAACATCTCTCTCTCTCTCATACGCACACAATTCATATTTAATTGAAAATAAATTTCATAAAATTATATCTACCATTAGTACTGCATGGCTATTAACCACAGTGAAAGAAATCTACCCAAGAAAAGATTTTCTCTTTCGCTATATATATTTTTATTATGATAAAGTATACATAACATAGCATTTAATGTCTTATATTATTAAAGGTTATTTTTCAAAGACACGAAGCACTTTGACACTACTGCCCAAACATTACCACCATCCGTTTCCAGCACTTCATCATCCTAAATGGAAACTCTGCATCCATGAACTCCCTATTCTTTTCCTCCCTCAACCCCTGGCAACTACCATTCTACTTACCATTTTCACACATTTGACTATTCTAGGATCCTCACACTAGGTGAATCTACAATATTTGTCCGTTTGTGTTTGACTTACTTCAATGAGCATAATGTCTTCATTTGTAGCATGTGTGAGAATTTCATTCTGAACATACTCTTGCATGCATATACCACATTTTGCTCATCCTTTCATCCAGAGATGGACATTTAGGTTGTTTCTACTTTTTGGTTCATATGAGTAATGCTGCTCAAAAGAGTGGGAATTTTTATCTGTTTTGCCACTGCTGTACCCCCAGCATCTAAAATAATCCCTATCTTGTGAATGATGCTGCTGTGAACAGCAGCACAAATATCTGTTCTAATCCCTGCTTTCAATTCTGGCTGGACCATATGAAAGTTTTACATTTAATTTTTTGAGGAACCGCCATACTGTTTTCCACGGCAGCTGCTGTATTTTACACTCCCACTAGTGCACAAGGGTTCCAACTTCACCACATCCTTCCCAATACTTTCTTATTTTTTTTGCTATGATCATCCTACCAGTATGAAGTAGACCTACAAAACTTCTGCACATGTTCTCCCATAGAATGATACAATACTTTTCACAACAGTACAAGATGGGATACCATGTAAATGTCTATCAAGAATGTTTAATTATAGTATATTTATCACAGTCACATAATGGAATAATATATGTATGGCAGAAAAAAATACATGGATTTTGGCAGGACAAAACATGATGAACCTCAAAAACAGAGCTGCATGAAACTTGTAACTTACAAAATGACATTCCACTTACACAAGGTTCAAAAACATGCAAATCTAGACAACATATTGCTTAGCAATATATATGTTTGTTAAAACTATCTGAAAAGGGACTCCCTGGTGGCACAGGCGGTGAAGCTGTCCACAGTCTCTGCAGCACGGGTTCGATCCCGGCCAGCCAGGAAGAAACCCGGCCAGCCAGGAAGAAACATGGTGCAGCAGACCTCTCCTGTCTCGCCTGCTGCTCCCCTCAGCAGTGTATTTCATCAGTCTGCCTGTTCTGTTCCACTCTCTGTCTCTGGTGAATCTTCTCACCCTCCTGCACATCTGGCCTGCACCTTGTATAAATAAATAAATAAATCTTAAAAAAAAAAAAAACAACTGATAAATGATTAACAAAAAAAAAATATCAGGATAATGGTAACCTCTGAGAAGAGTGGGAAGATTTTAAAGTATTTTTTTTTCCTTAAAGTAGATATTGGGTATACATGGATATTTGCTGTATTTTTTCCTCTAGACCTTATAAATCTTCTTTAAATGTTCTTTTACAATCACTCAATATTTACTGAAAAAAAATTTTTTGCTTTACAAAGACATAGTGGGCAATAAGAATCTGCCCTATGACTCCCATGACAAGGGCCAAACTCAAATAGAACCAAGTTTCTATCATAGGATTTGAATCACAGGGTAAGAATAACATTTCAGTTTTAGGATTCTATTCACTTATTCACACACAAACATCAACTGAGTTTGTTCCATGTGCTGAGTATTATTTTAGATGCTGGGGGCACTGCAGTGGCAAAACAGATAAAAATTCCCACCCTTGCAAACGCATGTCTAGCATCACTGGCCTGGCATTTGGAATCTGATGTAACTGATTAACAGGTTACATGTTGGGTACCTTTCCCATTGATGCTCTAAAAACACATAACCCTACCCCAGAAAGAGCAAGGTCAGAAAAGGCTTTTGGAATGGCTAAAATAGGGCTCTCAATACATCCTATCAGTCCAGTTCTCCTTGACATAAAGCTATGTTTTTACTTTTTTGAAGAACTGGGATTTGTATCCCAAGGCTCTGATCTTCCATGCTAATGAAGAAAATCATGGTAAAGAAATGAGTTTCACCTGAGTTCCTTATGTTTCCTATAGCAACTGAGTCTTAAAATTTGGAGGGGAAAAATTTTTTTTTTCTTTTTCCATTTACATTCTTGAAGAGTACATACAGCCAGTTCACTTTTGCGTGAGGTAGAGACTTGCCAAGCATTCCCTGTTCTGGTGTATGGGACTTACAAGCAGGTTTACAGTTATTCAATAAGATTTAGGGGTGGCTCTGTGCTGCATCTACCTGCAGATAGCCATAAAGGGAAAGGAGGTGGAGATAAAAAGAATATAAAGGTGCTATACTTTCAGAAAGTATCTACTTAAGGACCCTATGAGAAGGACTTTTCCTTGGCCCTTTGTTAGCAAGGAAGACATGTTATTCTTTCCTATTCTTCAACACTCTAGTCTTCGTAATATCTTTAAATCCAGTCAATTTCAACTCAAAACTTTACCCCAGTGGGGGAGGGGAAAAGAAAAAGATCTGTGGCTGCATGTTTAAGAAAGAAGCTGAATTCATCACAGTGACAGGGGAGAGTGTAGGCAGAGATCTGAGCTATTTATTCTTTTAGGAAAATCCTATAAAGAATGACACAAGGAAGCCTCTATCTGCAGTCTTGTTCATCACAGTGGTGAAGAGTCCGATAACAGATGTATGCAGTAGCGTGATTTAGTGCCAGGAGCTGGCCCCTGATGTGTATTAATACAGCGGCAAAGCGGAACGCACCTCTCTTCATCACTCATTTCTATAAAAGAGGTGGAATCCGAGATGGCCCGATGTTAGGGAGAGCAAGCCCATTTGTTCTACTGACTGATGGCTCCGGCTCCAGCTATGTCCTTCACCTCCATGGGGCACTCAGGTTGTGGATAGAAAAAAGGGAAATGTTCAGTGAAGCAGACCTTAGTCAACAAGTGAGGGGAGGAGCTGTGCTCAGTAGGGGAGATGTTTAATGCTTAAGTCTTGTTAATACCTCCCAGTACATTTCCCGATTTGAATATGGAATAAGGACTTATACTCAACAGTTCTTCTCTTAAAGAATTAAAAGCTAAAAATAGAAGCTAGACATTAAGACATTAAGGAGGGAATAACAACACAAAACAATAAATGAGGGGAGACTGAGTTTTAATGCTTCCAATACCACTGACTGGATGAGGGTCTGGGTTTTATGTGGAGTCATAGTTTGGATCTAATACAATAAAAACAGGACACCTGCAGTGTTTAAGAGGACTGCCTACACTCTTAGAGAAATAGGTCTGATTCTGGCTCTGCAATTTATCCATGTAGAAATGAGTTGACCTGCAGAAATGAGTTAACCTGTCTAAACCTCAATATTCCCATATGAAAACTGGGAATAAAAACAGTATCTGCCTCACAAAGTTGTTGCAAAGATTAAGTGAAATAAAGCATGCAGTGTTCATTTATTTACTCTAATCATCAAGATTATCCAGTGTGAACCATTATTAAGCAGAGGACCTAAAAAAGCAGCTCATAGAGGTCAATTTCAGAGTATACTAATACTTAAGTAAGGGCAGGGCAAAAGAGTTCCCCACTTGCTTTCAACGGCTCTGATCTATATAATAAAGTCTTTTCTGAAGAAAAAAAAGAATAGCTCCTTGATATACTCAGTTTCCTTAGAGTGAATTACCATCATCAAAAAATAACTATAGGTATTTCTGATATATTCTACAGCTAATCTTTTTATCCAAAGTAATTCACCCTAAATATATTGAAACAACATGAAGGACTTCACTAATTATGCTTAACTACCTTTTCTTAACTCCAAAAAAAGCATATGAATGGAACTCCACCTTCTTTATTCACTTAAGAATGACATACATAAAAAGGGCATAAATTATCAACGTGCAACCTAATGAATCTTCACATGTGTACAGACCCTTGCAATCCCCATTGAGTTCAGGATATAGAGCCTTTCCAGCACCCCGGAGACTTCTTTAAGTCCTCTCCAGCTCACCAACCCCCACCCAAAGACAGCCACTATTTCATTTCTACCAACTAGCTTTACCCAGAAAATTGAAAGATTATTTTCAATTGAAAAATTATTTTTAATTAGAAATTTCATGACTGGTAAAATGTTAGCACTCTCATATGCATAAAAAGTGAGAACGTCCTCTCTGTCCACCAACTAAGAAAGTAAATAAACTCATGTGGTTTCTTGGCTACCGTTTAAACTGTGACCCTAAGTTGATTTTCATTCACCTAATTTTCTGTCTGTCTAGAACAAAGCTCAGGTAACTGAAGATTGTTGACAGTGGAATACAAGGGATTCAAACTCAAGAAAATTGTGTGACACAGTGAAAAAGATTAGGCTTCAGGGTCAGAGAAAACTAGGTTAGAATTTTTAAATTATGTGTGACATTGGGCAAATTACTTCTCACATTCTCAGTTTTAGCATGTAAACAAGGAAGAAAATAACCTACCTTATCATAAAGGTTAGATGTAAAAGAATATAAAACAAATAACTTGGTGCCTGGCACAGGAGGTGCTTAATAAGTGATAACTATATAGAGTTACCTGCATTTGGGCTAGACAGAGACGCTGTGGCCACAGGTTTCCGTTTCCTCTTGATGTCACGTGAACATGGGGGTGCCAAGTGTATGTTAGTCTGTCTGCAAATATGTGAAAGAAAAAATATTGTTTTAATTTTATTATGATATGAGACAATATGTTTAGCCCAGATGAAATCCTTGACCCATTAAAGACAAAACGAGCACCATCCTTTGCATCAAGTGTCAATGTAAGATTATTCAGAATTAATCATAACTCATTCTCTACACACATAAGTATCTACCCCATTCTAAACTTTTTACCTGATTTCAGAGTAGCAGACATTCAAAATTAATTTCAAGAAATATATGTTTCAATACAACCTGAGTTTTGCACAATTATTTTTTTAAACTATATATTTTTTAAAGATTTATTTATTTATGCATACAAGAGCTGGGGTACAGGCCAGAGATGCGGGAGGTGAGAGGATTCACCACAGACAGAGTGGGGAACAGAACAGGCAGATTGACCAAAGTACACTGCTAAGGGGAACAGCGGGCAAGTCAGGAGAGGTCTGCTGCACCATGTGGGTTGCTCCCTGGCCGGCCAGGGATCGAACTCGTGCTGCAGAGGCTGCAGATTGCTTCACAGTGCGGTGCTTAACCCCTTGTGCTACCAGGGAGGCCCTGTACAATTATTTTTTTATAAAAACTACAGCTGCGGGCCTCCCCGGTGGCACAGTGGGTTGAGCACAGCACTGTGAAGCTGTCCGCAGCCTCTGCAGCATGGATTTGATCCCTGGCCTGCCAGCGAGATACCCACATGGCGAGGCAGACTGTCATGGCCACTGCTCCCCTCAGCAATGCTTTCGGTCCTTCTGCCTGTTCTGCTCCCCACTCTGTCTCTGGTGAATCCTCTCACCCTCTGGCCTGTACCCCAGCTCTTGTATAAATAAATAAATCTTAAAAAAAAAAAAAAAACTAAAGCTGCAATTGTTCTACACTCACTAATGAAATACCTACTCCCAAGTGGTAATATATTGAAAAGTTTAATGCTGCATGAACACAGATATTTGCATAGAATTTTAACAGGAAGCTTAACATTTCTATCACTATAAATCTAGATTTTTTATACTGTCTATATCAAGAAATATGTAAGTTTGATTTCTTGATTAAAAAAAAAATTTAATTATGTGCTAATGTGTTCCTCACTGGAATATTCAGCTTATTCTAAAAACAAAACAGTGAGGGGCCTCCCCTGGTGGCGCAGGCAGTTGAAAGCAGCGCTGTGAAGCTGTCCACAGCCGCTGCAGCGCCGGTTTGATCCCGGCTGGCCGGCGAGGGTCCCACATGGCGTGACAGACCTCTCCTGTCACGCCCGCTGCTCCACTCAGCAATGTATTTCGTCAGTCTGCCTGTTCTGTTCCCCACTCTGTCTCTGGTGAATCCTCTCACCCTCCCACGTATCTGGCCTGTACCCTGGTTCTTGTATAAATAAATAAATAAAATCTTTAAAAATAAATAAATAAATAAAACCAAAACAGTGGACATTCAGTTTATTTTAAAAACAAAACAGTGAGAGTTTCAAAGCTAGAAAAGCAAGACTCTCTGAAGAACAGTGAACTTAACACTGAAATAACTAGTATACTATTTTATTTTAGTTCCTTACTTCCCCCTTCTCTAAGACAGATCCTACCCCTGATTAAGGACCAAGTTGTGAGCGGCTCTCCTGGTAGCCTGTGACTATTTTCCTGTTCTTAATAAACCTGCCCTTTTAAAATGCTTTAAAAAAAAAAAAAATAGGACCGAGTTTTGCTTTCACAACAAGCTTTCTTTGAATATTCAACTGGTGTACATATATCTTGTTTCACTAGACAATCTTGAGAAGTAGCACTATATTTATACTTTTTTCATAATTTGCCAATGATTTACCAACCTAAGCACAAAACACACAGCTTATCTCCATTAAATATCTACTGATTAGAACAGATATGAATAAATAAGAGAGTGAATAAAAATTCCAGAAACTAAAAAGCCAATTATATTCTTAAAAGTGATAAAGTGGTATATTTTATGCCTTGTATATTTTATCACAGTAAAAAATAAATAAATCACCATAGTATACAACATTAGAAGGAAACTGGTAAAGTTATACCAGAAGAACTGGTATAGTTATACCTGAAGTTAAACTTTAAACTGGCAAAGTTATACCAGAAGAGTTATACCAGAATTGGTAGTTCTAGATTGGGACAAAGTTTCATGGTTCAATAGTCTTAAAACAGAACCTCAGACAAATCGAATAGAATATGGCTAGCAAGGCACCAAGTTAACTGAAAGGACAAATTTTCCTATTCAGAGAACCCCAATTTGGCAATTTCCATGGTTTAAAAGCATGTACACACACACATTCTTTCCTCTAAAAGCAAAAGCTCTAGAATCAATTCAATTTCTAAACGAGAAAAAAGAAGAGGGCCTCCCTGGTGGCACAGGGGTTAAAGACATAGCTATCAAGCTATCACCAGCCACTGCAGCACCAGCTCGATCCCTAACTGGCCAGGGAGCTACCTACATGATACAGCAGCAGACATCCCCTGTCTCGCCTGCTGCTCCCCTCAGCAGTATATTTCAGTAGATCTGCCTGTTCTGCTTCCCACTCTGTCTTTGGTGAGTCCTCTCACCCCGCACCTCTGGCTTACACCCCAAATCTTGTATGTCTAAGGTCAGTGCAGGGGGCCTGCTGAGGGCCCCAGGCTGCGAGGACAAGGAGGGGCCTTGAAACGGCAGAGGGAATTCCACCTTTGCCTCAGCTCCTGGAACCAGAGGCCTCCACCCGACACAAACAGCAATCAACCAAAAACCTCCAATAAAAAACAACTTCGGTTCCACATACCCAGTTTCCCGCCTAACCTTTCTTCACCCTATAAACAGGTGTGACTTCTCCAAACCCTGCGGGGGTCAGCGAACCTCACCCAGGAGCGCAATAAATTTCCTGCCTGTGAGAAACTTAGCCTCGCTTTCCTTTTCTTTACTGCACCAATCCTTTCCGTATGCATAAATAAATCAAGCTTTTTAAAAAAAAGGGAAGAATTTCACTGAACTCTTAAGAAAGTTTTAGAATTCAAAGAACTCTACAACAGGCAGAGGTTTACAACAGGCTGTGGTTTGGAAAATTCCATCCAAAATCACCTATTATCAGTTGTTCTCTTCTACATGGCCAGAGTTACCTTTAAGCACCCCATGAATAGTTAATTGCAATATCCTAAAGTGAATGTAAATATAAACATGTAAAGCAGGGAAAATAATTCATTTTTCATACCTTACAGATGTACTGGGAATAAGTTTAAGCCAGCATGAAAATCTGAAAGTAGATGACAGAATGTCAAAGGTAGACAGGCCTTCAGTCTAAATGGAGAGGTGGTAATTCCTTTCAAAGCCAAAGACACAGGTATAAAAGAAAGTGACACTACAAAAGTTTGTTTCTCATCAAAACAGAGACAAGTACAAAATAGTTTCCATACACAAGGTACGCAAGTGCATTCAGACCCAAACTCAAACTGTCCAAGCACTTTGGTTTAATCCAATCACGCTTCTCCTAAAATACTTTAGAAAGAAAAACAAGTCAAAGGGTAACAGGTTTATTCATGATCTTTCTTCTTTACCTTAAACTCACTAAAGGAATCTCTAAAACTTCTTAGATTAAATCCTAACACCATTTCTTCCAACTAAACTGTTATTGGACATTAGGACAGTTTGTACCCTTAAGCTTGGGGATGTGAAGCAGGAGGGACAGTAGCTAGAAAAGACACAAAGTTCCTGAGTTCTTTCTGGGAAACACAAAGTTTCTGGATCTGGGTGCTGGTTACTTGGAAGTGACTTTATGAAAATTCACAGTGCATACATTTTTCTGTATGTATATCACCTTCCTCCAATAGGAAGCTTAATTTACAAAGTACTTGTTGAAGATGCTGGGTTCTACCAGATTGATGCAAGGTGAAAAGCTTAAGGAAAGTACTCAAAAGGGTTTTATATTAATTCTCAGATTATCAATTTTATATTAATTCTCAGAGTACCATCACTACTTGTGATGGTAAGGGATTTAGGGCTGACCATCCCTATATTAAATGGCTGCCATGTGCTAAGCCTCCGGACTGTTATTTCTCTCTGCAGCAAATGATATACTTCTGCCACCCCATTCCCATTCCTCAATGTGATAAACATTCAAGGTTCTTCATTTTTTTTTTAATTCCTCTAGCTATGACCTAGGAAAGGTTATAAGGCTTTCCAAGGAAATCAAGTAGTGAATCTAATTAAAGTCAACAGCCTTACTTAGAAGTAAAAATATGTATTTTTCTTTGTCTATTTCCCTTTCTACTCAGCAGATGTTTTGTTACTTTAATTGTTCACTCAGTTTTTACTGAGCACCTACTCTGTGCCAACTGTTACAGTGGACACAAAGGATGGCGGTGAACAAAACAGAGTCTTCACTAATAGAACTGGCAGCATATTCCTACTTCCAGCTTCATAACTTTTCTGGTTAACAGAGGACAAAGAACAACACAGAATAAACCCTGTGTGGGTACTTGGAGCAAGAAGACTTAAAGGAGACAGGAAACGGAACCTGTCACACTGCACAGCACATTCAGAACAAGACAGGCCTGTTCCAGATTAAAGAATCATCTGTATGGGGCTAGAAGGGTCCTTGTGTTATTTGGGGGAACCTAAGCATGAAGTTAGGCAACTGCTACAGCCTCAGCTTCCTATTTAAGAGACACTTCCAGTTTTTTGTTTACCCTAAAACAACTTCCTATTAGTCAACTGTAAACATAAAGATTTAAGGAAGGAAAGGGAAAAAATAAAGAAATTGACCTCTCCCCACCCCCACACTATTTCACTTAGGAAACATCTTGGCTCCCTTTCTTTTTATTGTGTTACATTTATTTCATTTTTATTATTTTACTTTAACAGTATCACTTTCTACTCTTGCAGGATAGAAACTGAAAAAGGACAATGCACAAGTGTGGAGTCACAAATGACAGGGGAAAAATCTGAGCTTCCTTTCTCATCAACACATGAGCACCCTCCCTAGAGGGAGAAAAGTAAGATTTACAAAATCTGAAAGTAGAAAAATCTCTTTTTCAAGAGCAGTATAGAGGTTTCCTTGTGTTGTAAACCATGTACTATATGTGATTATATACTACATATGGTTTTGATGAAAGGTGCAAGAAACACATAAATTAAACAAAAATCTCTACCAAGTTTATTTCCTTCTCAATTCAAGTAGCAAACGGTTATCAGAATCATCTAAGGGGTTTTTACAAAATACACATACTTCCACCATGCTGGGATGGAAGAAGAATCAACAATATATTTACTTTGAAATGTCTCCTCAGATAATTCTGGAAAGCTTCTACCTACTGTGAATATCACGGAGTTAAAAAACAACATACCATATTACAAGCCTAGCTAGTAGATAAAAGATACTTAAATATTAATTAGATGAAGATACATTTAGGTCAAAATACTGACCCTCCCAGTATACAATTAACCTGACAAAAGACAGGCTACACTTGTTCTATTTCATCTGACTGAAGCCTTAGCATTCTTTAGACTGTTATTTTCACAGTGCTAGTAATGGATCAGTACTTCCTCTAAGAATATCACATTCAGTGCCATTTGCTGAATGTAGTAGGGGTGGTGGGGGGGGGCGATAGAGAGGGGGGCAGGAGGAGGGGAAGATGAGCATTAAAGGCAATAAATACACTCTTTAAAATTTCTTATTTCAGGAAAAGTCAGTAAATTCATATCATAAATGTGAAGGTCAATGCTGAAGATTACTAGTTAATTGAAAGTATATTCTGTACAGCCACGCATAAACATAACATTTCTATTTTATTTTTTACTGCAGGTAACTGAAAGATCAGGTGAGTTGTTAAAACTGCAGTGTTACTTAGGAAACTGGGCAGATCATTATGTCCCTGGGGCAGGAATGTACTTTTAGGGGGAAAAAATTACTTTGAGAAATACATGCATGTTTAATAGAACCAATTTGGCAAAAAGATAACTGAAGTGACTGCTTTAGATTTAGAACAAAGACGTGTAGAGTCACTCCTAAGGAGAAAACTGTCTTTACCTGTCAATGGCAAGCCAATTTAAAGAATAGTTCACCTTCAAAAATCACTCATTTTTAACACCCATTGAAAAGTTCAATTTTGTGTATGAAATAAAGATTATTGTAAAAAGGTATTTATTTGTTGTACTTTTACTTAGATACATATAAATAAGTAAAAGGAAAATTATTGATATTTCTAAGGACCAAAGATCATCTGTATCATACATTCCATTTATTCTCCTTAATTACTATTTTATTCACCTCTATTATTTTTTAACAAAAATTCATGAAGGCTCAGTCTGCATAAAGCACTACGCTGGATGTGGAAAGGGTGTTCACTAGATGACTAGGGGTTCACAACATAGTGAGGAGGCCGAGGCAGAAAGAACATAAGAGAACTGAAGGAACAAGCCAAATGCCAGGGGAAAGTGGGGGGGGAAAAAAGATTAAATCCAGGGAAGCAGAGACAGCCTTTCCTCACATGTTATTTTCTCTTCAGGGTTAGCTGACATTTATTAAACACCCAGTAGGGGAAATATTTTCACAGACTTGCATGTAAGAAAGGATCCAGGCCTATGACACTAACAGCAGCCAGGGAGAGAAAACCACTTCACAATTATCAGAGGACACAGAGGAGGTTTATCTAACAGGAAGAGATCCTGGCAATTCCACTGGTGGTTTTCACTCCAACCTAACCCTCAGCAGTCTGTGACAAATGCTCACTAGCACTGAAAACTCTCCATAATCGACTTCTCCTGAATGGGCCATGGTTGGCATATCATGAAGCTGTTTCATGCCACCCACCGGAGCAGAATAGTTTCACATCAGCTGGAAAGATGGATATATTACAATGGGAAAAAAATGCCTTTATCCACTCCTCTTAGGCAGCAAGATGTGAGGCAGCTGAGAGCTGCTGTAAACAAGACTATCCAACAGAGGACAAAAGGGTGGAGAACTGTGTGCTATATGACGGGAGGCTCCAGCAGGACAGGGCAGCCTACACAGTGTCAGCAGAAACATTTCGTCACCCATGGTCAAAACGAAGGGACTACAGAGGTGGGCAAAAGCTGCCATGTATCACAGCATTCCCAACAGGCAGGAAACTAATAAAAAGGTTCTTTCCCCCCAAGCCCTGAGGTAAAACCTGAGGCTGTTTACTATGGTTCCAAAGGTCACAATTAATAGCTTGAATTGAGTCTTCTTCTTGCTCTTTGAAAGTCCTTGTCAAGTGGCACAGCCAGCTGGGCACACAACTCTGATATGCAGATCATAACGTTTGTGAACAGATAAAATGAATTACAATGAGTTCATCCTATCAAATATCAACTCTCTAATGGGCAGGAAGGGCTCTCTTTTTTATGCAGCTACTGTCTCCTTTTTTGGTCCATTTGATGCCATTCAAGCACCTCAAGAATCTGTACTCTGGAAATGACTCTGGAAGCCCATTCAAAGTCTATAAAACTGCAAAGATCCTGAGGACAGGGAAGGGGAGTAATTAAATGCAAATAAAAATATTAGCTACCAGTATGCTAAATATTTGAGTATAGTATTTCATTTCAACTCCCACTAATCAAATAAATAAACAACCATTTCCATTTTTAAGATTAGAAAATTGAGGCATGGTGAGGTGAAGTCATTTGCCCAGGTTAAGCCCAGATTCTTACCTGGGTCTGCCCTCACACTAATATCCATTGCTTTTAATCTCATACTACCTATGCCAATATGCTGTGGAATTGGAGAATATAGTAGAAACTATGAAACTTTCCTTCTCAATGAGGAACATATATAATAATTGCACACCAGGCTGGTATCTGAAGCCCTTCCTGAAACCGGTAAAAAGATTTCTCAAAGGAAAACCAATTTATTTACAAAGGACCTATATGACAAAAAAAAGTTAAAAACTTTGCTATTTCGGAATTTAAAAAAGGAATAAATGGGAATAGTGATAGATCACCAAATCACCACTCAAAATAGAGGAAAGGTCACTAAAGTTGGAAAAAACTCAAAACTGCCATGAGACACTCAAAAACTACAACTGGTGACTTATGCATCACACAGAGAGATGGAGCAATTGTGAAGTTCTAGACACAATTTTTTTAAGGCAGTAATGGTAAGCAAAGCCATCCTTCATAACCAACAAATCTCAGCTGTCTTTTTTACCATTCCATGACTATGTCTTTGACAGCCATTCCACTGCCCCTAGACACACCGATCACACCATCTGCTGTTTGAGTGGCAGCAATTTTTAACAATGATACCAATTATTACTACTTTATTAACACCACCCCAACCAAGACTACCAAACAGTTTATTTATTCATTCCAACTATGCAACTACCGGTATACCCACCAAGCAACTCCCACATATCCACTCAACAACCCAGCCAACAATTCCATTTATTTCTTTCAATTTAATTTTTTGGGCCATATATGATTTCTCCCTCAGGTGTGGCCACCACAGTTCTCCCATCACCAAAGCACCTACAAATATTTATTTAACAATTCCATTTGTTAATCACTATGTGCTAGGCACTGTGCTAGATCCCAACACTCTCTTCTTCCCCAGCAGCCTATTCTCCAAAGCTTAGAGAGGTCTAGTGTTCTACCCCCCCCCCCAATAAGGAATTATGTACACAATACTAAAGCAATGAGCACAAAGTGCTCCTGCCAATTATGAAATGGGAGTTCCTGTTAAGCAAATTACAAAGCACCAGTCATAAAACCATATGCTTTTAGGGCACTGGTTCTTAACCATGGCTGCATATTACAGTCACCAAGGAGCTTTAAAATAATGCCAATGCCTGGGTCTCATCCCAGACCAATTAAATCAGAGTCTCAGGAGGTAGGGCTCAGCATGGCTATATTTTTTTAAAACTTCCCAGGTGATTCAAAAGTGCAGCCAGGGTTGAAAATCACAAAGCTTAAGTATTTCTGAAATCCACAAATCTATCAGGTGACCCAAAGACCACAAAAACGTCCTTTCCCATGTACGGCACCTGTCACTGGGCTGTATTAAAATGAGACATCAGTAGTGTTCTCTTAACACTGAGGTCTCATTATGTCTTTGTTTATGGCAATGGAATACTAAACGGAGAGTAGTTTGAGGTCACTCATCGAGAACCAGGCCTCACTCTGAGAACCAGGGCTGTGTATGGCTCTAGTGGTGAGCATGTGGCTGAGGAGCCATCTTTCCTGCACAGTTGAGTATATGGCAGAGCACAGCCAGTCTTATCCAGGCAGGAAGCAGCCTCAGCTCAGTAACCCGACGGGAGAAAACCCTCACAGTTCAGGCATGATTATCAAACTCTTTGTGCTCTTAAAGGAGAGTAATTATAGGCATGTGAAAAAAGGGAAGCACTCCCTGAGGAACTCTTCCTCACATGCTTCCCAAGAGGGACCGGGGCCATTAAAAATTCCATGATGAAGAGGAAAAACAGCCTGGGAACAGCCAGAAGGCAATACAGCAAATTAATACACCAGCCCTCCTCGGGGAAAGCTGTGATAAAACAGGAAACACTTCTCTCTTTGCAAAATAAAATTATACCACTAATGATAACAGAGCCACCACACACACACAAACCGCTCTAATGATGGGTGGGAAATTCCCAGCGCTCCCCAGATGTCCTAAAAGAAATCTCATCCTACTACAAATAAAATGGAACAAGAAAAAGGTAACATTTCCATTCGAAGCAATTTTTAACACAGTCATTCGGCTGCCTTCCCCAACTACCACTACTCTTCAACATTCCCTCCTGGGTGCCAGGCTCTGTGGCATGGTCCACTCTGTACCAAACCCGCCATCCAGTGCTAAATCCAATGTCATCACCTGGCAGCACTGGAGCTAAAGGACTCCTTCTCTACTGAACCCCTTGCCCGGCAGGGACCCCACTATTTCAAAGGACTGAGAGGAATCCCCAAAGGCTCAGTGTTTCCTCATGAACATTTTCTAACAGCGCACATAGGTCACCTGCACGGGCCACCTCCCAGAGAGTAGTGGCTGCCAAACTACTAATTGCAGATCCTCATGAATAAAAATTTGGGGGCAGAGATTCCTCAGAAAGGTAATACATACACATAAAAATATGGGCTACTAGACTAATATATGTCCAATTTAAAATAAAAAATATTTTAAAGCATAAGATAATAAATGTAAATTGAAAAATTTCTCCCCTTTTCCAAAGAACTTACATGCATGCAACCCACTCTCTATCCACTGGCCTGGGAATGATGTCCAGAAAAACAACGATGAACTATAATTGTCCACATTCTCTCATGCTGCTTTTAGCAAAGGTCTAAAGCAATAAGCAGTATTTCCCTAGAGCTGAGCACACCGGAAGCATAGCCTAGACTTCTTTGTGTTTCCAAGTCCAGCCACAAGCACTGCCAGTGACAAAATGAAGATAATGATGTGGATAATGAGATACACAAAGAAACAGGAAGCTGACACTTGCTCCAGCTAGGGTGAGGCTTTACAGGCAGCACACAACCCAATAAAAGCACAGACACTGATCTTAGCTCAGTACAGCATAGGTCCAGGTAACAGAGGTAAAGTGAGGCGGGTAAATTATCCACTTTCAGCATCTGACATCCTAAGGCGCTAGTTACGCAAGCAGTCTTCCCAAAGTGTAAGTATACAGTCATTATTTTATTTGGTATTAAGACAAAAAGCTGAAGGGTCATTTCCCCATCGATTAACATTTTGTGTCTTCCAAGGCAGTTTGTGCACCACTATCACCTCTAAGTAAACCTCCCTGAGCCTTAGTCACGAGCATTTGTGCTTCACATCATTCTGGTGCACACCTTTACGCACTTGAACTCCATACTGTAATAGCAGATTTCCACACCTGACTCTCCCGAGAGAAAGTAAGCTTCTTGAAGGTAGCATCTAAACAAAGAGCCTAGCAAAGAGTAGGAAATCACAAATTCTGAATGAATGAGTGATGAATAAACAGCATGCTACTGAAGTAAAGGTCTTACAATGGTAGTTTATCATCCCATAATTTTCCATTTCTTAGTAACACCATTTCCAGTGGTCTCTCCTTTCAAAAGACCTTCCCCATTGAAATATTATTTCTCCAGTAGAAGATCTGGCACTAGGTGCGGAGTTTAATATGGTTGAGAGTATATAATAGCCCAGAGTGGAATTGACTCACTGTATCCATGAAAGAATAACATCTAGTGTAATCTGTCCCCCAACTCTATGAACATACCCAGTTCAGAACATATTAGGCAGGAAAAATAATCATCAGAACCTCGGAAAGAAATTCTTTGCACCATTAGAAGAAAATTTCTATGGTTCAGCTTACTAGCTGCTCTTTTGTATACAATAAGCTTGCTAAGGGAAGCTAACACCAAAACCCTATTTACTTCCCATGTCACCTAACATAAGAGAATTTATATTGAAAGATGCAGGATTCATTCTGACAAACCCACTGAACACCTAGTTAAGTGCCAGACACTGTATTAGGTATTGGGGATATATCAGGGAACAAGACAAGGTCTCTATACTTTGAAGCTTATATTCTAGTGAGAGACAGGAGCAAAGAGTAGGGGAGGGAAAAAGCAAATTCATCACAGACTGTGATGAAAACTATAAAGGAAAGAAATAGATAATGAGCAAAGGTGGAGGCAGCCCCTTTAAATAGGATGGTTGAGAGGCTCTCCCTGAGGAAGTGGCCCGAGTTTAGATGAAGGAGATAATAATGACAAGAGCTCTGAGACAGAGGTGCAGGCAAAGGGAACAAGTGTGAAGGTTCAGAGGCAGGAAGGGTTGCTATTTTGGAGAACAAAACGGAGCTCCATGGAGCCACTGGCACTACCCTCTGCCCCCATAAGGAGGAAGAAGTATATGAAAGGAGTTTGGACATGTGGGCAGAAGTCAGATTATGCAGTTTTGCAGGTCAGAGCAAGGGCCATTAGTAATATTCTTTGAAGATGGGGCTTTTAACATAAGAAATACGGAATATGAGCCAGATGACTTAGATCAAAACTGAGACTTAAATCACCGAAAGAAATATATTTCTCACTCTGCCTCAGCTTCTATATTTATAAAACATTTACTGACCTCAAAGAATTGTTGTAAAGATCAATTTGGACACCATACAAATATACTTTATAGTTTGAAAAGTGTTATTCAAAGGAAAATGGTACTGTCTAAAGAAAATAACAGCCACCAAAAGATAATTACCTGGCAGAGCAATGCGCTGGTGAACATCTTCGATGAGAAGCGTCAGCAAGAACATCCAGAGAGTAAAGGGGAGAAAGTGGATTAAACTGCAGGAGTAAGCGAGATTGTTTTATTATGGTTTATATGAAACAGACCTGCTCCTAAAGAGTTATCTGTTACTAGATCACTTTTCCCCTTTGACTGCTTGACTCTTTTGCCACACCAAGACACCATTCAATAAAATGGCACATATTCAGGAGTGTGCGATGAGTTGGCATACCTGATCTAGCACACCTCATAAAAAGACCATTCCTTGGTAAACACAGATTTTTCAAAAACTTCTAATACACAATAATACTTAAGTGGCAGAGGATAGTACTTTCAAACTGACATAAGGAGAACTTATGCCCACTGATTATCAGCTTTGTTCCCAAGAAAACTAGCATGAAACTACCTTTGCATTTCCTTATGCTGGCAAACGTTTCTAGTTAGTAAGTGGTTAGCATATCCCAACAGCACAGTATAGTGGAAACAGAACTAGATTAAGACTTAGAATACCTGACATTCAACTCCAGGCTACCACCCAGTTGCCATGTATTCAAAACTACATAAGCTCTTGAGTTTTACTATCACCACCTGTAAAAGGATGTTTTGTGATATGTCTTATCTATTTGATAGGATTATTGTGAGGGTTAAATGAAACCTTGCTTTCAGTTTATGAAGTAATTTCAGTTTCCCATCTATAAAACACCTACTGACCTCAAACAGTGGCTGTGAGGTTCAAATAGATACTATCTGTAAAAGTACCTTTGTATTTGCTACTTTTCTTGAACTTTTTCCTCAATAGAAAATCCTCTCCAAAAACTTAAGAACGAAAATGTATTTTAGACTGGAAAAAACTCTGAATGGTAATTTCAAAATAATTTTTAAAAAATGCAACTATCCTGGGGCCTCCCTGGTGGCACAAAGGGTTAAGTCTCAGAGCTATGGATCAAGCTATCAGGAGCCACTGCAGCAGGAGTTCGATCCCCAGCCAGGGAGTTAACCCATATAGTGCATAAGACCTCTCCTGTCTCACTCACTTCTCCCTTTAGCAGTGTATTTCAGTCAATCTGCCTATTCTGCTCCCCACTCTGTCTCTGGCCTACACCCCAGCTCTTGTATGTGTAAGAAAATAAAATCTTTAAAAAAAAAAAGCAACTGTCCTATCTGTCATAAAAATTCAGTCCCCCACCCCCACTCCCCCAAAAAAGATTCAGTTCCAGTTCTACCAGCTGTATGACTTTGGCCATATAGTTTAAATCTCATTTGTAAATAACAGATCTGGACTGGGTAGTCACTACAGGTCCCCTTCTGCCTTTAGATTCTCTGATGAAAACATAATCATTACTCTAGCTTAGTGTTCCCCCCAAACTGCATCTCTTACATACCACCTTAATGACTTTTCCTTATCTACCTCCTATACTATTATTTACTTAATATTTTTCTTCATATCATTTATTTTTCTAAGTTTTTTCCTTATTGTACATCTATGAAATAACAAGTTTGATATGATTTTTCTAATATAATTATAATTTAACATAAAAATTACATGTCCATAAACCATCTAAAATCACCTTATTAATGTATACCAGTTATGTCTACCATTGCTCTAGTTCATTTTGAAACAAAAACTTCAAGATGAAGATTCAAGTTTAAAATATCTATCAACTTGGTAAGCCATTAAGTAGTCCAAAAAAAACACCTCCTGCGTGGCCTAAGGGTTAAGTCTCAGCACTATCACGACTATGGCCTGAGTTCAATCCCCGGGCAGGGAGCCAACCCACATATGGTGCAGCAGACCTCTCCTGTCTTGCCTGCTGCTCCCCTTAGCAGTATATTTTAGTAAATCCATCTGTTCTGCTCCCCACTCTGTCTCTGGTGAATCCTCTTACTCCCCCTCCCCTCCACCCCAGCCTCTGCCCCAGCACTTCTACGCAAAAAATTTTCAAAAATAAAAAAATAACAGGGCCTTCCCTGGTGGCGCAGTGGTTGAGCGCTGGGCTGCGAAGCTGCCCACAGCCTCTGCAGCACTGGTTCAATCCCCGGCCGCCGGCAAGAGTCCCACATGATGCGCAGACCTCTCCTGCCATGCCCACTGCTCCCCTCAGCAGTGTGTTTCATCAGTCTGCCTGTTCTGTTCCCCGCTCTGGCTCTGGTGAATTCTCTCACCCTCCCGCACTTCTGACTGTACCCAGTGCTTGTATAAATGAATAAATAAATCTTTAAAAAAAATTTTTAAAAAATTAAAAATTAAAACAAAAACAACCAGCAATAGGAAACCAGAGAATTTTTACCCGCCACTTTTTAAAATCTATTTTACTACTAATTACTGTGATACAGTGATTCCTCACAGCCCCGAAATCTAAAGGCCTCAAAGAGGACCCAATCAACAGCCACTATCAGTAATTTTTAAATTTTGATCCTTCAAAGAACGAGATATGCCAAAGGCCCTGTCAAGGAGTAGCTAAAGAAAAGACTGAGAAGGCAAGGCTCCCAAGTCTCAACCCCACTTCACCTAAACAGCTCTACCTTCTTCTGTTTTATATATTTAGGTTTCAGCATTGTACTTGTCAGCACAAGATGCTGATGTTGAAATAAACCATAAGCTGATGAGTTTCATCAGATATCTTACTGCAAAGTTCAAAAATAAAATAAAAATGAACTTCCTATGAAGTATATGTTACAAGCAATAAGCTGAAGATCACAACTGAACCTAAAAAGGAAAATTGGCTACAGTTCCTTGTGATAAATACCAGGATATTCTTGGAAAACGGCTCTCCAAGAAAATCAGAGTAACACAAGGGAACCTTACCTCATTTGCACAAGTAGAAATGTGAGGAAAATCAGAAGCCAATGCTTTATTCTTTCTAAAGAAAAGGAAATCAAATGATAAAATAAAGATGACGAAGAAAAACAACCTTACCTGATTTCGTTCTCTCTTCCCAGCTGATGACAACCAGAAACTAAAGAGAGGGAGAGAAGAACAGGAAAGAAAACAATAAAAGAAGTGGTCGGAAAATTATAAACAGAGAGATTAAGAGATGTTGGGATAATGATGTGAAGACAAAGAAAGAATCAGGAAAAAGATGGAGTTGGAGGGGAAGAGAAAGACATTAAATGTGTGTGAATTCTTTGTAGTAAATAACTCTTCAAAGGAAAAAGTCTTCTGATGGGATATAAAAGGCTGGACTCTAAACATAAACCCAAGATTACAGCATGACACTAGAGCACTCTCGGTTTGCAGGGATAATCAGGACATAACCTCCCCCGCCCATACACACCTTGTCAATTTTTTAAAATAGAAATCTGACCGGGTTAGACATGCACGGGATCATAACTAAATACTGGCCATGACATGTACAGGAGACATCAAAGAGTCAATAATATTAGGAGAAGAAGCTGCCACAAGAAAGTACAGAACAATTTTCCAATAGCTACACCTAAGTTTTCCAACTGCACTGACTGTATTAGTTAGGACAAAAAGATACTTCTCTATATAAAGGTCTAAAAATGGGAAGAGCGAATAGAACAATATAGAGGCAATCATTCATTTTAAACAAAAAAAATTTTACAAGACAGAAAAATGAGTTTAAAATATAACATCCACATTAGAGGTTACTTTTATAGTATAGCACCTACAGATATAAAAACCAAAGAAATAAAAACAAGTCTAGGAGGAAAAAAATCACTACCATGGGTTTAGGGTGTTAGTCATGTTAACTGTTAGAAAACACAAACCTTTAAGAACTCCTCTTTCAACTCTTAAAGTCAGAATTCTAGGTTCCTTCATAAAGCTTCCCTCTGCCTCCTTCACCAACAGGCTAAGATAGCCGGTAAATACATAAGGACTCACTCTTTCTGCCGAGGGTCACTGATGATGTGGCCTATCCTCTCAGTACCCAATGTACTTATACTGGTCTCCTGAAAAAACAAGAAAGGCAGAGTGTCATCTAACCACAGAAACACACATGATGTATGATCTCTCACCAAGCTCACACTTTTCCTAACTGTGCTAGCCAGGGCAACCTCAACAGCACATCTCAAATGTCAAATCTTAAACTCCAACAGCCAGTATTATTTCTTTTTATGGGAACCTATCTTAAAAGAACTATGTTATCCCAGACTTATTTTTCTCCAGTGTTCCAAAAAGTCATTATAAACACTGTTTGCCATGTATGGTATTTTAATATAGTGTAATGAATATCTACTGGAGTTATCAAAGCATATAGGGATAGAAACACTTTTTTTCAAATATTCAACAGCAACCAATTTTGAACAGGCCAGCATGCCAAGCTCCCTGGGGTCATGTGAGTATACCAACAGCCTTCACAATAGGACATTTATTGAGTCTTCACTGGTAACATGTAAACAGTTGCTGACAAAATGGATGAAGAGCAAAGGATTTTCGTGACTGACAAAAATTGTCACCCTCTATTTTGCTGTTAAATGTCATCTCTTAAAATAAAAACAGGAAGGGGGCCTCCACTGTGGCGCAGTGGTTGAGCGCTGGGTTGTGAAGCTGCCCGCAGCCTCTGCAGCGCAGGTTCGATCCCCGGCTGCTCCCCGGCCACTGGAAGAGGGTCCCACATGGCGCGCAGACCTCTCCTGCCGCCAGCTGCTCTCCTCAGCAGTGTACTTTGGTCCTTCTGCCTGCTCTGCTCCCCGCTCTGGCTCTGGTGAATTCTCTCACCCTCCCGCACTTCTGACTGTACCCAGTGCTTGTATAAATAAATAAATAAATAAATAAATAAATAAATAAATAAATAAATAAATATTTAAAAAAAATAAATAAAAACAGGAAGTCTGTATAAATTGGTTTCAAAATTTTAAGACTGTTATATGAAATCTTACCCATAATACCATAAGTAATTCAAAAACCCATTATCTCCCAAAAAAATGGAAAATGGCAGAAGGTATTTACCCTTCATTTAACTTTACATTTACAATGCACATCTACCACAGTACCTGACGAAACATACTAAGGTGAGAGTTCTAGACATATGAGTAAGTGATAAGATGAGTGAGCATAAGTCATGGACATGCTGCCAAGCCTATTACTTGAACACATTTGTTTCCCATCAAACATTGTTGTCTAGAAACATCTGTGTATAATTAGCCTAAACATTAGGATACATTTTAGCAGAACAACTAGCCATAGAAAAATTAATTTGCGATGAGATTCTGAGTGGTAGTGGGGCTAAATGAAAAGGTACTGTATACTGTATTCGTTGTTATTTCTCATCCTTTACACCTATGCCTCCTGGTCACAAACACAGCCATGATAGTGGGGCCAAGGGAAAAGATGGGTGAAAAATGAGTTATTTGTTACAGCAGAAAAATTATTAACTTAACGTGCCGTAATGTTTAAATTTACAGTTTATTACTGTGTAAATTACAAGCAGTACTTTGCGTAATTAGCAGCTCGCTGGCAGGGAGCTGTGAATGAAACTCATTATTTATGATTACAATTTAGAAAAAGAGGAGAGAGATGGGGGAGGGGGATAAAGGGGGCAAGACAGTGACCTCTGCTAGAAATGACAAATACCCCTTTAAGGTGATGAAGATGAATTAAACAAGAAAATACTATTGTACTCATTTGAAATCATTAGAGGCACATCTAATAGACCCTAGTTACCTTCCAGGCAAGTAAAGGGAGCCTTCAAGATGAACTGATTTACTTCCATGGAAGTGGAAGGCTCTTATTTATAGGAGCTGAAACAAAATAAGGTAAGTGGTAGGAAGAACATTATCTGTCATGACTAACCAATAAATAGAAACAGTAAAACCATCTCTCTGTTCCCTATTCCCAACCTCCTGCCTTCTCTCACCCCATGTACTCCTACCCAGTAGCTACACAGTAAGAAGAAGCTCCCACAACAGCAAAAGCAGCATCTTGTTGCCTGCAAAATGAGTGAGCCAAAAGAAGGAATCATTCTACCAATAATCAAATGACTTTCTAATTAGATATTTGAAATTGAATTTAAAGAAATGAGTTCATCTGGAGATAAACAACTTTATTCCTTTTGCCATGCTTAAACTTCAGAAAACATTTCCCTGATTAAACTATAAAATAGTAGCCCACTGAGGGCAGCCAAAATGTGGCTCTGACCATGATACCCTAGGTTTGGCATATAGCCACACAGCAATCACTCTGAGTTTACTGAGTTAACAAATTAACAATGAAAATGCCTCTCCCTTCTGTACTCTTTGCCTACCACCATTTTCTCTAATTGGGTATAAGCCCCAGACTCAAACTACTTCAGTATCCAAGTTAGAGTGAACAATACAATAAAAATTTTGAAAATTTTTAATCAAGAAAGATAAAAGGGAAATAGATCTGGGTTCTTTATTCTGATACTTCTACCTGGGAAACCTAAGATATTTCTTAACTTCCATGAACTTAAGTTACTTTCATTTGCTAAAGGGGATCACACTTTTTACAAGGGTGTTGGGAGGATAAAGTGAATTGAGTGCCTGGAACAGTCCCTATCAAAGGTAGAACTGAGTGAACAGTAGATATTCCTCCCTTGTGGCCAATGGGGGAGTACTGGAATTTGGTAAGAGTTTTCTTTTTCTTAAAGAATTCTAGAATAAAAGATGCATTCAGGAATTCAGGAATCATGAAAAAGCCGAGTATTTTATCCTATATAATAATATTAAACAAAAGAGCAGAAGAGACATAAATTAGGCCTGTAGATTTACAGACAAGAGATACTGGCATGACAGTGTTTGCTCTGTCAGAACTTCAGTATGAACTAAGCTTCATCTTTTATATTTGTATCCATTTATATCCTACATAATGTTCAGTCTTGTGAACTTGCAAAAAAAATCAGTTATCTTAATTAACTCCCAGGAGTGCTACAGCACTTTTGGTAATCAATAGCTTATGCAAATTATGGGAATATTATCATCCCACTGAGCCTAGGAAACAGCGAGAGCTATCACCTTCCCAACAAGCCTTCTTCGCCCCTTTCTGAGGCATCGAGCTGCAGCTCCCGGCAGACGATTCAAGCGTGCATGGTACCCTTAAAGAAGAAGAAAGACCTCAGTTACTAAATGCAGAAGATTCATTAGCAATGACGTGTTTCTCTTATACCAAAGGATTTAGCCCCCAGGATCTTACTAGATTGACCCTTAAACTAATATCACTAAGCTACTTGCCAAGAATTTATTATTCCCATATCTTTGTCACTAGCAGAACGATCTTTTACCTCTGACCTAGGCATCTCTTTTTAAAGAAGGATAATTATTTGTTCAGTTCTTTATTACAAGGCTGTTTCAAGACCAAATAAAATAGCACATTGCAGGAACCTTATAAACTGAAAACACCACACAAATATAAGGTAATATCAGTAATTTCTAATTATAAACTAAATGCTACCTACTACCTCAAAAAATCATATTTTTCTAACCACCATATGTTCCACATATTAAAAAAGGCAACTGAAAGAGGCCAAAATGCTATCAGTGACTTTGTCTCTAGTAGTGGGATTACAGGCCATTTTAAGTTTCTTCTTCCTATTCTTCCTTATTTGTGGGCAACAAAAGAACTTTCAGAAGTGGTCAATGAAATGTTCAATGAAAGTTATTAAAGTAGCAAAACACGTGCCTCAGACTGGCAATAGTCTTTACCAAAACCAAACTCCTTTGAGAAGGTCTTTCATTCACCCAAATTCATCCTAACAAGTTACAGAAAGGAGTTCACAGTTCTCAGGTTAAGTGCAGTGCCAACAGATACTCAACAAATATGGGACAACAGGCTAGCTGGCTGATTACTGATTACTGGGAGTCCTGGAATGATAAATTTAGAAAATTAAAAGATACTACTGAAACAGCTCTGTTCAGTGTCACAGTATCTTAAGTGATGGCTCTGGTGTCCCAAGGAAAAGAAGTGACTCTGTCACAGTCACAAAATCAGTCAAAAATGCTAAAAATCTTGAGTACCAGAAAGTATTACCATCATGTTGCTTTCTCCTTTGTCCTAGGCTCTTTCCACTCTGCCTCACTGCACCATAATTGAAGGAAAAGCAATAGATGGTTGTGTTAAGTCCACCATAAAGAGAAAAAGGAGCCCTCTTACAGTGCTAGCGGGAATGCAAACTGGTGCAACCACTATGGAAAGCTGTGTGGAGGGTCTCAAATTAATAAAAATGGATCTACCACATAACCTAGCAATTCCACTCCTAGGAATCTATCCAAAGGACACAAAAACATTAATTTGAAAGGAAACCTGCACTCCTATATTTACTGCAGCACTACTGATATTAGCTAAGATATGGAAACAACCTAAATGCCCAAAAACAGATGACTGGATCGAGAAGATGTGGTATATGCATACAATGGAATACTAAGCAATCAAAAAAGATAAAGTCATGTCATTTGCAGCAACATGGATGGAGCTGGAAGGCATTATACTCAGTGAAGTAAGTCAGAAGGAAAAAGAATGCTATCGGGTGATATCTCTTATAGGAGAAATACAGGGAAACAAAACAAAGGGACAAAAAAAAAGGCAAAACTTGTAGGCAACTATATACCTAAGGCTCACAACAGGGGAGATGGAGGGAGAAGGATCAAAACAGGGGTGGGAAGTGCACAAGGGACCCTGTGACAGTTCACAGGTGAAGTGGTAGTGGGATATCTATGGGTACTACACCTGAAGGGAGAAATCAAATACTGTACAAAAAATGAACGATGCAAGAAAATTAAAAAATCAATTTAAAAAAGTCTACCATATAGAGTTATTTAAATGATTATCTATTTAAAAAGTGCCATTTTATTTTGCATGTCAATGTGCTCACTGAAATCTGTTCTCCTACATCCAGTACTCAAGCTTTCACTGAGCACTCAGCCCATCAGACTCACAGCAGGATAAGCAGCTGTGACACGCTGCTAGGATTCCTAAATTTGGCACAAAAGGCTGAAGGAATGTCCTGCTAAAATATATTCCCAGAAGTCTCCATGATTGATTTAGATAAGAACGGACAGAAGCTCAAGCACCAAGACTTACCCTGAATTCTCTAGAAAAGTCCCTGGACTAGTTCCAAAATTCTGAGATAGTTAAAAGTGTGCTTAGAGGCAGGAGATACTTGCCATGGGATGATGCGCCCCAAAACAACTGCAGAAGTATGAAGTACATTTTGGTCTGCTCAGTACTCACCTCTTTGAACTGGTCGAGAAGGTAAAAGGAATGTGGAATCTGAAAGTTTATCGCGTCCAGAATCCACTCTTTCTACTTCAGAGCAGTGATCAGGAGTCCACTTTGGCAGAAGATTAGGGACAGTGAATCCTGGAACACATTCTCCTTCATAGAACCAATCGCTCTGCTCATCATCACCTAGAGTAAGAAGATCATACCATACCATGAGCTGGAAGATTTCACCATGCTCTCTGAACAGCCAAATGGGAACATAATTTCTCAGTGTTCGAGGTTTCAGTATACTTTTTTTTTTAAATTCACATATATATTTTACATCACCGTTCATTTTTGTACAATGTATGCTTATATACTTCCTCCTTTTAGGTATATTCCCGATTATACTTTTTAAATAAAGTAAAAGTAGGGAAAAAATGTTTTTATCCTTCCTGAATAATATTATGATGAAAACAGCAACACCAAACCAGTCTGATACAAACATTATACTGGACTGCTTTTAACAGTTAAAAACTAATAAAACGACCATTTACTAGACCCTTACCATCTACCAGGATTCACACTAAAATTCTGTAAATATGTTAAATCGGGCCTCCCTGCTGGCGCAAGGGGTGAAGCACCGTACTATGAAGCAATCCGCAGCCTCTGCAGCACGAGTTCGATCCCCAGCCAGGGAGGTGACCCACATGGTGCAGCAGACCTCTCCTGTCTCATCTGCTGCTCCCCTCAGCAGTGTATTTCAGTCAGTCTGCCTGTTGTGTTCCCCACTCTGTCTCTCTGGTGAATCCTCTCACCCCCCCACATTTCTGGCCTGTACCCCAGCTCTTGTATGCATAAATAAATAAATCTTTAAAAAAAATATGTTAAATCTCCTCCCAACCTTATACTAGTTTTAACTTATAAATGAGGCAACTAAAACCTAGAAGTCAAGATCAAGTTAGTGAATAATGAAGCCAGGATTTGAACACAAAGACTAACTTATTTTCTAAAAAGTAAACTTATCTTCTAAAAAGTATCATTCTCAGTGATGTATACAAACTTGGGGATTCAAAGCCCACAAATGTGTCTTAACTTAAAGCTAGCTGTTCCTGAGGGATTTATTATATTTACACTTCTCATAATGGCTGAACAAAGAATGTATACCCATACCTTATTTCTTTGTCATTAATGGGACAGAAAATCATCCTGATACTAACAATTCAAGCTACTGGAAAAAACTAACCATAGAGACAATGTAATCCCCTAAGGTTGTCAAGAAGTTATACCATTTGCCAAAGACCATACTCTTTATTAATGACAGTCAAGCCTAGACCCATATATCCAGACTCTTGTTTGAAACTTTTATTTACTAAATGACAGCACCTCAGTTTCCACATGGGTTTATTCCTGCCCACAAAGAATAAGAGAGATAACTTTGCTAACCACAGCTTTCAGAATAGCAAGGATGAAGGAAATTATGACAAGAACATGTAAAGTGATCACAATGCATTCATTTTCTAGTTTATGCTGGACCCCAAGGAAGCTGCTCAGGACGTGCTAATCATATGAACGGTTAGATTCACGGACCACTAACACCCAAACAATGGTAATTCTTAAATCACTTTTGAGAGCTCTAAAAGGAGACATGAAAGCTGTATACTGGTGAAAAGTAGTAGATAAGCAACAAGTGAAGTTACCCAGTGTTCTCTATAAAAACACACTACCAATAACTGTTTGTCTGAAACTGGTTCTTAACATGTAGTGCATATCACAATGGATTGTTAAAACACAAGCTGCTGGGCCTTAGTTCCAAAGTTTTTGATTCTGGTCTGGCAAAACTAAAAATTTACCTTTCTAATAAATTCCCTACGGTGACGCTAAGTTGGCTTGAAGAACACATTTTCAAAATCATCACTCTAAAAGCATCTCACCAAATGGGTTACATAGGGATGAGTTAAAGATAAGCATGAGAATTAACAATGATTAGATATCACCTCACACTTACACACCTCACACAGATATTTTCCAAGATAAGAAACAAGTGTTAAAGAGGATGTTAAGTGTTAAAAAGGAGAGAAGGGAACCCTTGTATACTATTGGTGAGAATGTAAATTGGTACCGTCATTATGGAAGGCAATATTTGGAGATTCCTCAAAAAATTAAAAACAGAAGTTCCATATGATTAAGCTGTCTCACTTCTGGGATTCAGAAAAACACAAAAACACTAATTCAAAGAGATATATATACCTTCATGTTTACTGCAGCATTATTTACAACAGCCAAGAGCTAAAAACCACCCAAGTCCCCACTGTCAGATGACTGGATAAAGATGCGGTATCTATACACAATGGAATACTACTCTCAAAATGTATGAAATCCTGCCGTTTGCAACATAGACCAACCTAGAAGGTACTGTGCTTAGTGAATTAAGTCAGACACTGAAAGACAAACACCGTATCATTTCACTCATATGTGGTACACAGACTGTCAGGCCAATTAAGTATTTACCAGAAGGGAAGGGTAAGTTGAGTCAACAGCTGTTAACTGTGTGGTAAAGAGAATTGGACCTTTAGTGATAAACTTAATGTAGTGTATAAATATGTTGATTTTTAATGATTAACACCTGAAACTTATACAATGCAATACTGTAATGCTACTTCAATAAAAAAGAGAATTAACAATGATTAGCTTCTCTATACTTCAGTATATTAATTGAGGCATGTATCCTCCTGCCCCTTTGGGATATGCTTTAACCAAAACAGTTTATCATTTTATATAATTTTATAATTTGAAGTTCTATGTACAAATTCTGCTTGAAGGTGAAATAGGAGAAATTTCCCCTTATCTGGGTTTCCCAATAGTTATTAAAAGTTAACAATATGCCAAACAGGAGTGGCAGCCTTCAGCTGACAAACACAACCACTGTCCCTAGCAGTCCAACAGAAGGGGAGCCAGAGAAAGTCAGCATCCAGTGTGGTAGCCCGTATTAATTACTGTAGCCTGTATTACAGTAATCATTCTATTACTGTAACAGAATTATACATCCACACTCTTTGCCTTTGCCTCGGGATTCCACGGCATCTTTTTCTTGAAGCAGAGTACATTTCCTCAGTCACTAACATTGTGCTTGGTCATATGACTTGCTTAGATAGATTATCAAGATATGAGCAGCAAAAGCTTTAAATATTTATGCCTGGTCTAGCTTGGTCAGTTGGCATTCATGTCCTCCACCTTCAAGAAGTCCATGTAGCAGAGAGTCATTGCTCTGTTAGCCTCGGTCCAGAATCATACACAAGAGTAGATATAAACCTAACTTAAAGCCAGGAAACCAGCTAAGCCCAGGTAAGATCAGCAGAACAAGAATCAACTCCAGTCCTATAGCAAGAAATAAATGTGGTAAACCACTGAAATTTGGAGGCTGTTAAGCCGTATTACCATAATAAAAACTTGATTAATAAAACCTATCTCCTTCACTTCCTACCCTCCAATTTTCTGCTGTGCCTCCTATTGGCCAAACCCAACAGGAAATTGAGAGTAAGAAATCCTAGTGATGTAGGTTATGAATATGCCCCAGAGAGGCAAAAGGAGAACTGGGTCTGGGAAGATGATCACACATTCAAGAATAGATGGGGATGAGATTTCAGTCAGAGATCAGCGTAAACAAAGATGTGGAAGCAGGAGATAACACACCTTTTGTTCTGAGAACTCCAAGCATCTAAATATGCCCAGAATGTGTGAAACTAAGGCAGAAATAGAGAAGAGTTGGAGTTATAGAATACAATCTTCCATGATAAACATGGATTTCCTTATCAGGGAAAGACTTTCCAAAGGTTAAAAATTTAATGTGCAAGAGGCTCACACTTTCTTCTACCTCTATATAATTATGCATCAAAATCTTCAAGAGGTATATTATATTTCCCAATGCAGCGAATAAATAAATATTAGCAACTCTGAACATACACAGCATCTTATTCCTGGAAAGACAACCAGAATCTCCTGATACGAGGCAAAAGGATCAAGACCCCGGCTAGAGCCTACCTGAACGTCTCCAACAATACTCAGCTTCCTAGCATAATGAGATAGCAATATACTCCTGCAGCCTGCTATAATAGAGCAACCTCACTATAGTATTGTAAGAAGCTCAACAAATCCACGACGATGAAATTGTCTCCAGGTCCACAATTCTGAAGCCTGGGAGAAAGAATTCTGAGTCTCACAGTCCCAGGATCCTTTCAGTTACTAGGGAGCCTACCTGGATCAACCCAGACATACAAGCACTGTGCCTCAATTCTTCAGTCACTTGGGGAAAAAAATCACTGATTTCAGAGTGAGAAGGGGCTTTAGAGATCTATAAATTCCTTATTTAGATTAAGAAATCAATAGCCCAAAGGCACTATATAAAATTCTTACTGGTACACAATTAGTGTGGCCCTAAGCAAGTGTACAGGACAAGAACAAAGCTTCAAATTGCAGTTTAGGTAATAAAAATAAAGGACTGATAATTAAAATATACCAGTTCTATTCACAGTGCCCTGTACCAAACTTCAGGAACTTTAGAAAGATGTTTTCTGCAACATATTCACTAGAACACTTAATCATTAATAAGACAAATTATAAAAATAAATTCTTCCTATGTAATCATAAAGTCTTAACATTCCACAAAAGAGTAATACATGAGGATCTGTGGGGTTCTAATAAAAAGCAGTTTCCCAAAATCCTATTCTTGACATAAAACCCCCTGGGGTTCAATGGTTCTCACAGTATGGACTACCTATATAAAAGTCATTACAGGTGTTTGTAGAAAATGCAGATTCCAGGAGCCAACTTTAAACCTATTTGACTTCTAGGTGCTCAGGAATTCGCAGTTTTTTAACAGTTCCCCAGACAGCTCATCTATGCCATAAAGTTTGAGAACCAGTGCCATTGATAACCATTATATTCTCAGAGAGTGGCTTCTATAATCATTAGACTCTTCCCAGAAACACTGAAGCAACAACCCAGAACCAGAATCAAGATTACCTTGTCGTCCTTCGTCATTGGTAAAGAGCCCCGTGTCACTGCTGCTACACACACTGCTGGTTTCACTGGGGAAAAAAAAAAAAGAGTAAAGCACAAGACATCAGGTCCAGTCAAAAACAAAGCAATGACCCATGTTTCCCTTATTTTACTTCAGCCAATTAGCCAATCAGAAATGTAAATGTCATGGGGAACCTATAGGGAGAAATTTGTTTTCCCTCACAACCAAAGAAATATGAGAGAATACTAAAACTTACCTACATTTCAAGTAACTTTAAAAATATCTAACGTTACTTTATTAGTTTAGATTAGAAAGTTATTTAGTAAGGCTCACAGGAATAATCTCAATCTGGTTTGACATATTCACACAAATTTACAAATATTTTTATTTTTACAAATTTTTTATTTTATTTCTACAAATATTTTATTTTTATACACTGTCAAGTATCAGTTTCAAGTAAAATTTATCAGATAAAATAAAATTATTCAAACAAAATTTCAACTTTAAGACATCTAGCAACTTTTGTTTTCCCCCATTTACAAAGCAACAGAAATTCATGAACATATTTTAAGTCAACATGACAAAAGTTGTATTTTCTATTGAGTTTCCTTCTTGATATAAATGGATTCCACAAAATTCATTTTCAAATAAGAAGCTAAGGTAAAAAGAAAACAACAAACTCCATCTGAACTCACTGAAATAAAATCTTTGCCCCACATAATTCTGTCCAATCAACTTCATTTTCTAAGCTATCGCCAACAATTTATCTTTTTTTGATTGGGAATGTTTCTTTCCACTTCATTTTTCTTTTTCACCTGCTCTATAAGATGGAAAAAACCAAAGCAAGCAAGATGCATTCTTACCAAAAGGAAGAGACTGGCAAAATCCCAGTGTACATTTCTGAGTCAAAAATCTGAAAATACTTTGTATTTTGCAGTATTTCCAAGTATCTTGCCAACACTAAGTCCTAAAATGTTGATTACATTGAATAGCAGTGCCTTCCTCACTTAAGCTTGTCTCTGAAAACCAGATTCAACAGACTGGTTGCAAGAGACAGAAAACATACCTGATTATTTAAAGGTTCTTTCACTTTATTTTCTTCTGTTTTTGTAAATAAGTACAGAAGGTGTTACTGCAAAAAATGTCTTACAAAAATGTACCACTGGATTCTGATGGTTTCAGGAACTTCAAAGAGCTCTCCAGTTAAATCCAGAAAAAGTTCTCATAAGTACTGCATTCTTTCTACATCTGAGTTTAAGCAACTATGCCTGCAACAATGAATGTGCCATATTTATAGTTTTAGCAAAATCGCAGGAATATTATGGGTATAACTCTATTGAATATTACTACACAGTTGCTCAGATTATGATTTCATTATTCTTATCTAGTCTTAAAAACAAAGCAAATTTGGGCCTCCCCTGGTGGCGCAGCGGTTGAGCACTGGGCTGCAAAGCTGCCCGCAGCCTCTGCAGAACCGGTTCCATCCAGGCCAGCCGGTGAGGGTCCCACATGGTGAGGCAGACCTCTCCTGTCACGCCCACAGCTCCCCTCAGCAGTGTATTTCGTCAGTCTGCCTGTTCTGTTCTCCGCTGTCTCTGGTGAATCCTCTCACCCTCCCGCACATCTGGCCGGTACCCTGGTTCTTGTATGCATGAATAAATAAATCTTTTTTTAAAAAAAAGCACATTAGGCCACAGGACAGATCTTCTACTCCACCATGATATTATATGCTCTCCTGGTTACAAGAATCACTAGCTGAAATTTAGGGGTAAGCAAACAACGGTCCACCACCTGCTTTTGTATGATCTATGAGCTAAGAATGGTTTTCACAGTTTTAAATCAGGGGAGGTTGGGGAAGGGGCTCAAAAGAAGACTATTTGCAACATATGGAAATTTGAAATTCAAATTTCATTGTTAAGAAATAAAGTTTTATTGGAACACAACCATCATCATTTATTCACATATCATTATGGTTTCTTATACACCACCGCAAAGCTCAGCAGTTGAAATGAGAACTGCCCACAAAGTCCTGAAATACTACCAAGCTCCCCACAGAGGATGTCTGTAGATCCCTGTTCTACATATAACTTCTGAACATTGCCAATTAAAAAATTTTAAATAATGCTTTATTACAAAGTCTATAAATTCGTTCTCCCATTCATTTCCAGGCACCTGTAAACATTGTAAGATAAAATGCTTACCTGATCCTTTTTTGCATGGATTCCATTCTCTCCTCACAATCTAAATAAAGGAAACAAGCCCAAAGAAATCTGCTAGACCAAAATAAGTGTAACCTAAAACCATTTTGCCACTGAACATTTTTTATTTTTGTTAACAGCATTTAAGGAGGGTCACTTTTCCTAAAAGAGTTTGAAGCTGCCTATAAGTTTCCTTTATGTATAGTTATTGGAAAATGGCAATTATGTCGATTTTTAAGACTATGATCAAGGGTGGCATCAAGAAAATAATACAAGAAAATAATACATGTCTTACAGAATATTTACTACACAAAAATATCTGGAAATGAGTATTTCCCCTAATAGCATCTGCTAATTCCATTTTTTCCTTCAGAAAAACTTGCAATGTGAATATCTTAATCATCACATGCAAGACATTTTTAGCATGATTTGCTGCAGAGGAAAAAAGCAAGAATTTTATGGCATGCTCACACATAAACACATGCAGAAATACAGTGCTACCTATAAAGCAGAAATATTTCCCTTTCCGAGTTATAAGCCAAAGTTGTCCAATACTACAGACTTCGTTCACTTCTGGCTTAAGAGATTATGATTTAAAAAAAAAAACAAGGGCCTCCCCAGTGGCACAGCGGTTGAACGCTGGGTTGCGAAGCTGCCCGCAGCCTCTGCAGCGCCGGTTCGATGCCCAGCTGCTCCCCGGCCACCGGAGGAGGGTCCCGCATGGTGCGCAGACCTCTCCTGCCGCCCGCTGCTCCCCTCAGCAGTGTCCTTCGGTCCTTCTGCCTGCTCTGCTCCCCGCTCTGGCTCTGGTGAATTCTCTCACCCTCCTGCGCTTCTGACTGTACCCAGTGCTTGTATGTATAAACAAACAAATAAATAAATAAATCTTTAAAAAATAAAAAAACAATGATTTAGTCAACTATAAAAATTAATTTAGCTAATTAAATAGAATGTCTAATATTATTAAAAATAAGCTCCTACCATTCGATAAAGAAAATTTTCTTTTAGCATCTTTGTAGATTACAAGGTCAGAAAGTTAAAACATGTGAGGCTTCTACATTTTTTTCCTATTCCCAAACCTTCATATTTGTTTATAACCTTTTCACTGTGAGCTATTTTACTACACAAGGAAAAAAAACAGCTGTTTCTCATTTTTATAAGAAAAATAACGTGATCCTACCTCTAGTATCCATTCCACTTGTGGTCCTCTGAAAAGCAACCCTCCTTGAATGCAGGAAGATTGAAATTGAGCCTTTAATTAATCTTCAGAAAAAGTAACAAGCAAAGCTCACAAAGAGAGCAGGTAATGAAATCTTGTCTTTTTCTAAAATGGCAGCAACTCCGAGAGGCACCAGTGCCTCCTGTCTGCCTCAGGAGTCGTTCTCTCTTCCCTGTTATCAATGACACTAATCTATAAATAATTTACAAACAAAATTTGCCTAGAATATTTTGGAGCAAAAATGTAATTAGCTCTAAAAATAATATATATTTCAGTCAAATTCAATCCCAAATTGGGAGAATAAAAAGTGTCTAACAAAAAAAAAAAAAAAAGAGGAGAATTTCCTCCTGTAATTTCTCTTAAAATTTCATTCACTGGGCCTCCCCTGGTGGCGCAGGCAGTTGAGCGCCGCACTGTGAAGCTGTCCGCAGCCTCTGCAGAGCAGGTTCGATCCCCGCCGGACCGCGAGGGTGCCACATGGCGGGCAGACCTCTCCTGTCTTGCCCACTACTCCCCTCAGCAGTGTGTTTCTTCAGTCTGCCTGTTCTGTTCCCCGCTCTGTCTCTGGTGAATCCTCTCACCCTCCCGCGCATCTGGCCTGTAGCCCGGTTCTTATAAATAAATGAATAAATCTTTAAAAAAAAAAATTTCACTCATTCACTTATTAAGCATTTGTTATTTACCATATACTACACCATGCTATAAGCAGCACGAAAACTAACCAAAAAACATGTCAATCACAATTTAAATGCATGCATTTTTATTAAGAAAAAAAAATATTAGCTTAGACTGTCAGAGGAGAAATGTCTGAGAAGACAGAGCCAAATGCTTTCCAATGAAGAACATTCTGCATTTAACAAGCATAGAATTTAGCCTCTGAAATCATCCCACTATAGAAGCCAGAAAATGCCTCAAAACTATTCATGAGAATAAAGACTGTGATAACACATCCACTTCTCTATAATGCCTCGCACTCAAAAAAATGATCCCTTCATTCACAGTCATCATTTTAAATAAGACTCAAACAAAATTAAAACCTGGAGTTTGGACCACCAAATGTACTACCTAATTATTATAATATTGTTAGAAAAACAACTGAAGTGCAAATAATTGCTAGCCAGCAGTTCCAAAGGTTTTCTTCCCCCAATATTTTATTATGAAAACTTAAACATACAAAAATTGAAGGGGCCTCCCCAGTGGCGCAGCGGTTGAGTGCTGGGCTGCGAAGCTGCCCGCAGCCTCTGCAGCGCCGGTTCGATCCCCGGCCGCTGGCGAGGGTCCCACATGGCGCGCAGACCTCTCCTGCCGCCCGCTGCTCCCCTCAGCAGTGTACTTCGGTCCTTCTGCCTGCTCTGTTCCCCGCTCTGGCTCTGGTGAATTCTCTCACCCTCCCGTGCTTCTGACTGTACCCAGTGCTTGTACAAATAAATAAATAAATCTTTAAAAAAAAAAAAAAAAAATTGAAGGAAGTTATAACTACGACTCACATTCCATTACCCAGATGCCACACAATTAACTTTTTACTTATCATCCACCTAGCCATCACACCTGCAGTTGCAAGCATCTTTGTAACTCAAGGCATTCCTGGCAGACCAGGTATTAGTTGGGCACAGCATCTACTGCAGAGACCATGGGAACAGAGCCTAGTAAGAGGCAACTGATACCTCAGTGATACCTGTCATTTAAATTATTAATTCCAATGCAAACACTGCTAAAGATTGTAAACTTTGGTACTAACTTTAAAATGTTTATCTGAACTGATCTTCCCATGTTCTGAAAAACCAACCGTGGACCCCTTTTGAGGCTAGTGTTTTCAAAATAGCAAGGACTTTCAGTATTTCGATTACAGCATTTTTTTTCTGAAATTTTTTTAAAGATTTATTTATTTATTTATGCATACAAGAACTGGGGCACAGGCCAGAAATGTGGGGGGGTGACAGGATTCACCAGAGACAGAGTGGGGAACAGAACAGGTGGACTGACTGAAGTACACTGCTGAGGGGAGCAGCGGGCGAGACAGGAGAGGTCTGCTGTGCCATGTGGGTAGCTCCCTGGCAGGCTGGGGATCGAACTCGTGCTGCAGAGGCTGCAATCCTCTTCACAGTGCGGTGCTTAACCCCTTGCACCACCAGGGAGGCCCCAATGACAGCATTTTTATTTTATAAAACTGATCAATGTTTTGGTCATGCTAAGTTCTCTAAATTTGAAACTCATGCTGGTAAAGGTAGAATCAATGAAGTAAAAATCTTATCTCAGGACCACCAGAAACATCTAAAGCAGTGGTTCTCAATTGGAGGTAATTTAGCCCACCTTAGTTCTCTCCAAAGCCCCACTAGGGACAATTTTTTCTGGCGGTGGTGGGGGGAGATCAGGACTTGGAAGGTGGTGAGGGAGCTGGTGACCTACTGACATCTAGTGAATGGAGAAGCAGGAAAGCTGTTAAACATCCTATGATGTACAGGTCAGCCTTCACAACAGAGAACTCTCTGAGCTAAAATGTCAAAATACCAAAATTGAGAAGCCTGATCTAGAGTGATTAACAAAACAAAGAGCATCAAGTTGGAGGAAAACCACGTCAGATGAGGAGAGGAGCCTGTGCACTTCCTTCAGTCGGGCAGAGCCAGCCTTCAGGGCAGAGATGAACACCCCAAGGAAGCAATGATGTCACTACCAGGACGGGGCCAAGATGTCCAGATCTCAGAGCCATTGGACAGTAGCTGGACCTTCAGGCAAACTGGCAGAACTGAAACTAAAGAGTTGCACAGATCGCCCTTCCCTGCCTAGCCCAGGCAAAGAGAAGATACTATAAGCATGGAAGAAGAGTCAGGCTAGGGGAAATAAAGGAAACATCTTGTTCATCTCATTAGTTCCAATGCCCAGCAAAGCATCTGGCACACCAGAGGGGTTCAGTAAATGTTTTGTAAATGAAATTAACTTGTTCTAGATCAGCTCTGCTGCTTTGTATGACCTTTGTGGCATGTCATTTCAACTCTCTGAATACTGTTTCTCTGCAAAATGATGCAGATGAGTTGTTCTGAGGATGGAACAATAAGAGGCATGTTTGGGCCTCCTGGGTAGCGCAGGGGTCAAGTTCAGCACTATCAGGCTATCGGCAGCCACTGCAGCATGAGTTGGATCCCTGGCCAGGGAGCTGACCCACACAGCTCAGCAGACCTCTCCTGTCTCATCCACTGCTCCCCTCAGCAATGTATTTCAGTAGATCCACCTGCTAAGCTCCCCACTCTGTCTCTGGTGAATACTCTCACCTCCTACACCTCTGGCCTACACCCCAGTTCTTGTATGCATAAATAAATCTTTAAAAAACAAAAAATAAGAGGCATGCTAACTTAAGCCTACTTTGTGAACTCTAGAGCATAATACAAATGCAAAGAATGAAAGATTTGAAAGCCAATTCTAGGTGTTAATTCTCATATGTACCCAAATATGATTATTTCAGAAACAATAGAAGCAATTTCCCTACTGGCATCCTTCTTATTAAAATAGTAATCTAAATTCTATAGGACTCAATTCTACTTTCTTTTTTTTTATTTTTGTGTAGAAGAGCTGGGGTGTAGGCCAGAGGTACAGCAGGGGGAGGGGGTGAGATGGGGAGGGGAGAGGTGGTAAGAGGATTCACCAGAGACATAGTGGGGAGCAGAACAGGCAGATCTACTGAAATATACTGCTAAAGGGAGTAGCAGGCAAGACAGAAAAGGTATGCTGCACCATATTTGGGTTAGTTCCCTGACCAGGGATAGACTCAGGCCATAGGTGTGATAGCACTCAGACAACCCCTAGGCCACCAGGGAGGCCCTATTTTCACTTTAAATGGAAAAACAAAACGCAGCCATTGAAATCTACTATTTCCTTGAAATGGATTCCATCCAAAAGAGGGAGACACTGATTCAGCAGCTATTTAGGTTACAAGTGTCTCCAGCAAGGGTGTGGTATTTTGAATTTAGTTTATTTGGAAAATTATTAATATACAAGGCTATACTATTAATTATGGATACTAGTAATACAATTTCAGTTATACAACAAGTTATAAGTTATACTACAAACCAAATACTAAGTATTTTATATTTATTATTATATTTCTTCCACCCTAAAAGTCTATGAGGTAAATATGCCAACCTCTTTTTCAGATGAAGGAATGCAGACTAGAGAGGCTAAGCAACTTAGCACACCACACGGTGAGGACTGGAGCCAGGGGGCAGCATCTCCAAAGCCCACGTGCTGGCTGAATGTCCACTAAAACATGGGTCGATTTACCTCATTTACTAAACGTCAATCCCATGTTTCTCTATTCTTAAGATATTTTTGAATTTCAGCATTTCTCATTTTCATTCTCCTGAAAATACAGATTAAGCTAAGGAAAAGAGTATTCCTTTGCTTTTTGCTACTTGAAACATTCAGACACAGCTGAAAGTCTACTTGTGCTTTAACATCTATCACTCTTCAGCTAAAAATGCATCATACAGACTGAATACCATGAAAATTAAAAGCACCTCAAAAAGAATTCCTCCCTTTTAATGTGATAACTTAATTTAAAAAAATAAACATCCAATTTCAGCACACTTACTTAAAATATACTAAAATACATTCTCAGGGATCCATACTTTGCTTGCCCCATGGTTACTATCACTAAATCACCTTTGAAATCAAAGTAAAAACATTCTTCCAGAAAGTTCTGGGAATGTATTAGTTTGAAAAACTATTCCTGAATTTAGGTTCACACCAGATTAGGGAAAAATTTTAGTAGTCATCTGTGGTAACCAGATTCCAAGATGACTACCATTAACCCCACAATGATTGGTCTGTGTAACCAATGGCAGAAGGCAAAATCGGGACATGTTACTTCTGAGATTGGGTCACAAAAGACTACGGCTTCCACCTTGGGGGCACTCTCGTCACTTGTTCTGGGAGTAGCCAACTACCATGGTGAGGATGCTGACAACTCTTTGGAGAGGCCACATGGAAAGGAACTGAGACTCTTGGTCCAACAACCTTTAAGGAAATGAAATCTGCCAATAGTCCTGTGAATGTGCTTAGAAGTGGATCCTTCAGCCCCAATCAAGCCTTGAGATAACTGCAGGTCATGTCAACAATTTGACTGCAATCTCATGAGAGATTCTGAGCCAGAACCACCCAGATTCCTGATATGAAGAATAGTAAGACAGCTAAGTATTTACTGCTTAATGCTGCTACGTTTTAGGGCAATATTTTCTGCAGTAATATTTAAAACACATCTTTATGAATTCTTTTCTGAAAATAATTCCCTACTTTTCAACTCTAATGAATGGCAACCTTTCCCCCTCAACACTCTTTTAGGGTAAGTAGCCCCCTCACATTTATTTATTAATTTTTTAAAGGGAAACCCTCCCCCTTTTTTTTTTTAAAAGATTTATTTATACAAGAACCAGGGTACAGGCCAGATTCACAGGACGGTGAGAGGATTCACCAGAGACAGAGCCGGGAGCAGAACAGGCAGACTGAAGAAACACACTGCTGAGGGGAGCAGTGGGCGCAACAGGAGAGGTCTGCTCGCCATGTGGGACCCTCGCAGTCCGGTGATCATCGAACCGGCTCTGCAGAGGCTGCGGACAGCTTCACAGTGCAGCGCTCAACTGCCCGCGCCACCAGGGGAGGCCCAGCCCCCTCACATTTAGTACCATAGAGATGATTACTAATCTTACTGTCATCCCTTTTAAAATATTTCTTTATAGGGCCTCCCCGGTGGCGCAGCGGTTGAGCGCTGGGTTGCAAGGCTGCCCGCGGCGTCTGCGGCGCCGGTTCGATCCCCGGCTGCTCCCCGGCCACCGGAGGAGGGTCCCACATGGCGCGCAGACCTCTCCTGCCGCCCGCTGCTTCCCTCAGCAGTGTACTTCGGTCCTTCTGCCTGCTCTGCTCCCCGCTCTGGCTCTGGTGAAATCTCTCACCCTCCCGCACTTCTGACTGTACCCAGTGCTTGTATAAATAAATAAATAAATAAATCTTAAAAAAAAAAAAAATATTTCTTTATATATACTCCAGCCGCCCCTACCAACCAGGTAGAATACAAAAATACTGCCAGCATATGTCTAAGAGAGAGGTCTCTCTTCATTTGTTCTCCCTTTTAATCTTATCACTTAATTTTTTCAACTCAGAAACATTTTCCCTTCAGTTAATATTTTTATAAATCATTCTATTTCAATGATTTTAAGATTCATTCTTGGGAATACTTACATACCAGCAGACTAGGCCTCTATTATCTGTCCTGCAGACCTATCACTTTCCGTCAACTTTATCTCCTACCTCTGCATTTTGGAAGGGCTTCCCAAGTTTTTCACATCAACTCAACTGTCTGCAAAGTGAACTGTTCTTCATTTTAACATTGCATTTACATTTCAAATTCCCCTCACACATTATGGGCTTTTAAATAGCCACCTCTATATCCTGGCTTACTATTCCTGGTTCAAAATGATTATATTTTCTTGTGTCCTAATGAAAATTTTCTAGAATATTCTTCTGGTTCCCACAGGTAGTCATTTTCAAAATGTGCTCTTCCTCTGAACTTGTACAATGTTCTCTTTCCCTTTGTGCTGCAGAACTTATTTCAAGGCTTCTTGTTAAGAAATGGTTTACCTAGAGTCTGGTATTTGCCAATAGAAAGAGTGTAAAAATTTCCCTTGACCCCATTCTCTACTACTTTGGATATGAGTAACATATTCTTCTTACATTTACAACAAGTGAAGAGGATGTACGGAGCCCTTAGCCTAATTCCCAGTGTTAATCATAGGCTTTTATTTCATATAGCTACACTGGACTGAGAATGATCTTTAATCCTCATTGCCTGATTCTGACCCCATTCCAGGAGTGTATAACAAATAAAGGTATATAAATCACCACAACCTCCTGAATGCACTAAGAGAGACTTTTTTTCCTCTGCCCAGCCAATGGTAACCTTTAACCTTAGGTTCTGTAATTCTCGGAACTCAATATGCTGTTACTGCCTCCTACTCCCAAACACAATACACAGAAAACACTAAGTTTCCCATTCAGATGTATTCTGGAGTTTCAGTTTCCAAATAGAAATGCAAAGATACTTATTAGGAAATAAAGGATGAACAACACCTCAAACTGAACTGCCTTTTCTGACTGACATTAACCTTTTGTTTCTGAAGGAAGGGCTGATTATAGCTTGGATGCAGGATCTGGCTCTCTACCTTCAGGGCAGGCTCAGCACTGTGGATGTGGGCTTCCAACTACACTCCCCAGTACAGTTCCATCAGTCCTGCAGCGTGAGGAAATCTTGGTGATAGGTAAACTCTATGTCCTAGTTTCTGGAGATGTGACTTTGTGATGTTTTATGTTCTCCAAAGCATTTTAGTGGGGTTGAGGTTGCTTATCAGATGCTTTTTAAAAGATGAATTACAACTATAGGAGGGTGGTCATGATGGAAAAGAATTACAGAATCTCAGTGCTGCAAGGAACCTCGGAGGTTGTTTAGCTTAACTTTCTCAACTCTAAAATAACTCCATAAGTGGCCAAGCCCATGCCTGAATCCCTCGTGATCTAGAACTAATTTACTGGTGAAATAATTCACTTCATTTTTATAGAATTCTAATTTTTAGAAAGTAAACTTTTATACTAATATACGGTTACACTATGTTGACATAGACAACACTCTGAACTTTCTATGAGTCCTAGTCCCTTGTTCTGTCCCCACACACAATAAACATAACACTTTAAGAGACAATCTCCAAATGCACCTTGCAAGCTGTCTTTTGCAGTTGTTCGGGGTTGACGGGGTTGAATTCTGAATAAATCTCCATAAGCACACTATGCTAGCATTCAATACTCTCCAACGTAATACTACCATCTGCAAGAACGGTAAATATACTCTTGGTCAGCTACTACTACCATCTGCAAGAACGGTAAATATACTCTTGGTCAGCATCCCTATTTACAGAACAGAACAGAACAGAACATCCTCAACCTACCACATACATTCTTTTCCACAGCTCCAGTAACCCCTGATTAATGACCTCCACTTGCAAAGGAGGCTACTTACCTTAACCATGAAATAATGAATGCTATTGATCCAACAAGCTATTGCTATAGAGTGTTATTGATCACCCAATCTTTGGTTAAAATGGTCCTCATTTAGCAATTTCACCATCACAAATACCTGGAGCAAAGCAGGCTCATAATTAAAGAGTTTGGGGGAGTTAAAGTGAGAGGTGATGGACAGAGATCTCAGCTTTCTCCCATTTATTCTTGCTTCTGAGCTATTGTTTGTGTCAGAAGGGATATTGATTTTCTATAAAAATAAGAAAACAAGAGGCACCAAGGGGCCGCAGAAGGTCAGCTTGGACTGGGGGAGGGGGAAGGTTCAGCACTCTATCTCTGTCACTTGCCTTCCAGGAGAAGGGAATATTTTCTTTCCTGTAAGATTGGGCCTCTAATACATCATGAGGAAGGCTCCTGACTGCAACTTCAGGCCATCACCCAAACCAATTCACTTATGAAAGAATAGAAGCTAAAACTACATTCAAGGAGAACAAACAGTTGATTTGTTAGTGAAGAATACAGCATAATGAGACTATGAATCACCTAACTGATAGGTGCTATATAGGCAATTTGAATAAAGATCAGTAGAAAGCAACTTTTCAAAAAAGAGTTGCTCTATTTTAGAATATTCACAAACACACATGCACAGAAAAATATTAAAATAAGTTCGATCTTTTTGCAAGTATAAAACTATTACATCATAACCATTTTTGGTTCCTTAGGGGACTGATTGGTATAAAATCGAAGAACAGAAACAAAAGTTAAACTATTGCATGTTTAGTTAGCAGAGAAAAATTAAGGAAATCAGAAATAAAGCTGATTGAGATATTTTCAAACCTGAAACACCTAGCACAGGCTTTTAAAAAAACAACTATTTCTAAAGAACTAGACTAAGCTACGCTTAATAATCAACTTCATTCTAATAATTCTGTGATGTGGATCATGTATTCTGGCAACCGTCAGTACCACTGATAAAAAAGCTTTTACTTCAATCTGCATGTAAATAAACTGTAGCACATCCAAACAGAATTATGAGAGTAACCAAAAGGATTCTTCCAAGTATCTATATTAATGCAGAAAATAGCAGGAAAATTTTGACAGATGATTTATACTATCTCAGAATATTATACTATCTCACCAAGATAGTATAATATTCAAATCATAAACTATTATCTCCTTAAACAGACTCTAATGCTAGTCTTGTTTATAAAGTATGCTTAGCAAGCAAGGGTGGAAAGAAGATTTTAGTTCCACTTTACTTTGAGTGTGGGGAGAACGGTGGGGGCTGGGGGGACAAGATACTAAGCACTTCTGTTTCTAACAACAGATGAATCAACCTAAGTCAAGGTGAATTTAAGATGCTAAGTAATAAGATTCTAAAGAATTTTTCTTACTCTATGTGTACACTCATTTTCTCTCATAGCTACAAGGACTTTGGCATCACATTATTGAAAGAACTCTGAAGTAATAAACTAGGAAGATAGTCCAAATAGCCTAACAAGGTTTCCTCAATTTGAGAAGAGAGGAATGTGCAAGAATTGTTGCCTACTTCCATTCATGCAGACTCCCAGAATTTATGTTATCACATCCGTCTGACTGTAATGTGCACTGGATGAGTCTTCTGGAAGAGGCACAGGAGAGACCAGATTATAGGCTCTGCCTCTGGAGCCATACTTGGACAGTTATCTTCAAGTAGACAATCTCCCTGACACAAAATTACATCAAAATTTAACAAGAAATTAATTCTGCTCAAGAAATATATACAAACTATCAGTCCAGAAGGCTATCTTTATTTTTTTTAAAGATTTATTTGTTAATGCATGTAAGAACTGGGGTACAGGCCAGAGGTGCGGGTGGTGGGGGGTGAAAGGATCCACCAGAGACAGAGTAGGGAACAGAACAGGCAGACTGATTGAAATACACTGCTGAGGGGAGCAGCGGGCGAGACAGGAGAGGTCTGCTGCGCCATGTGGGTTGCTCCCTGACCGTCTGGGGATCAAACTCGCGCTGCAGAGGCTGTGGATTGCTTCATAGTGCAGTGCTTAACCCCTTGCACCACCATGGAGGCCCTAGAAGGCTATTTTTAAAACCACTATACTCAACAATAAGAAAATTACCATTAGTTAAGTATGCTCAATATTGAAACAAACTTCAATGCCTCAATTGAGGGTTTCAATATTGTGAAGGGCTACATACAATCAACTGTGTTTTTCTTTTTAGTTAAAAATAGCATGATGAGAAGGAAAAAAATATTATCCAAATTACACACATAAATTGTGTAAATTGGCCAGAATATACATGAGAGAAAATTAGAAAAGGCTGATTATAAGCCTGTCTAGTTGTACAGACTGCCAAATATATAGTAAGAAAAATTTTACAGGGGGATTAAAAACCACTCATGAAAGGTCCAGGCATCAGACGTTAACAGCTTTTCCTGTTACCGGCATAGCCTCACCTCACAGTTCCTAAGATTTATGTCTTTGTTTTTCAGACAAATTTCAGAAGAAAGCAAAGTCCTAAGAAAGGTCATCTGCTCTACAGTTGTGAAAGTTAAGATGAGACAGAAAAAGAGCCATCAGAAAGGCAAACTGAAAGCAGCGGCAAAATACAGTGGTTAAGTATGGGCTCTAGAATCAGGGCAGATTCTTTTGCCACTGCATGATCTTGGGCAGGTTACCTAAAAGTTCTTAACGTGTTGTCTCTTCCAGAAAATATAAATAGTGCTACCTACCATGCAGTGCAACTGTGAACATTAAAAAAGAACATAAGCTGTGTACAACAGTACCATGCCAGCATGTTGCTCAGTGCCTAATAAATGCTAACTACTATTATCAACAGTAGAATACAATGGTTCTCAACCAGAAGTACTCAACCCACAAAGGCGTAAGGATTGACATTCTGAAGGGGGCTGGGAACAATGCAGATGTGAAATACCCTGCAAGGCATGGGACAGTCCCTCACCACAAAGAACTGCCCCATGCAACACAAGTAACAACCTCCCAGAGAAAAAAGGTATCACAGGTTATTATTAAATATGAAGCTGGGGTATATTAATATTCCTAGGACTATCTATCCGAGGTGTGAAAAATAGTCACTCAAGACCATACTGACTTTTTAAACATGTGCCCATCAGAGACAAACTTTTCCAGGTCCATCAGACTTAGTGGAAGATTAATGTGATCCAGCACTGTTATTTTCTAGGCCTACCATGTGTTTGATTGTTGGCCATAAAAAGTCAATACAGTCAAACAGTAAGAAGCAGAGAAGAGAATTATAGCCCAGAAGTATCTAGTCATGATTCTTAGCAGGTAAAGGGAGCTCACCAGGAACATTTACAAACTCCATTTGCCGGGCACCAGCATTTTTTTCTCTCTCTCACACACACCAGCCTCTGCTGAGACTCTGGTTCTAAAGAATAATTCCTTTGTATGAGCTACAAGCATAAACAACAGCCAATTGTTTTCAAAATAAAATTCTTGATCATACATTCTAGGTACACATTTTAAACACTTTTTTGAAACTAATGTATTTTTATTACATAGCCTTCTTGCCATAGGGAAATAGAATCATGAATGTACTTTAAAAAGCTAGAAAGAAACACAAGTTGGTTAAAGGAAGGCTACAAAGGAAAAGCATAGGGCCTGGTTTGAAAGAAAGTTGAATTCATCGGGGCTGTGGATTTGTGTTTTGGGTAAAACCACCAGGGAAATCTGACTCAGTAAGGGGAGATCTCACCATTCCGACATGTTTTCATCAGAGCCCTGTTTTTGTTCATCTGCTTCACACTCCATTCTTTCTTTCCTTCCTGTTTTGCTCAGGAAAGTCCTATTTTCTGCCGATTCACACAACCCGCGGCCTGATGAGGTCCAGGGAGTATTCTCCTTCCAACGGGACAGGCGCTGCTTCTTCGCAGACTTGAACCTGCAGCCTCTCTCATAGCTCCAATCTGATACCTTAAGCTTCTGCTGAAGACTGGCAGCCACTTCTGACGTCACTCGCTTCACCTTCCTACGGCGCCTGAGTGGTCGACAGGGCGCATTTTCAGTAAAGGAATCAGATTCATGCCAAGAATGCTGCTTACTCTTAACAAGGGCATTGAGAGCTGGATGCCGTTTAGCTACCATTGTGTCATCAGAGTCACTAAAATTGGTGACCGGGGCCATTTCTCGACAGTCCTTAATGGCCTCATCCAGACTTGACTCAGAGGCCTCACTGTAACAGCAGGTATGCTCTGCCAGGTGAGTGAAGTCTGAACGGCGCTTCCGGCCTCTCCGTTTCCGAAGCTGCCGCCTCTGCTGCCGAGGACTGAGAGCCATCTCCTCCCACAGTTCACCAAGCTTGCTCTGCTCAGACGTCTGCTCCAAGGCTGAGGCTAAGTCATGTACCAGCTCATCCATGAGGCCACATCTGTCAAGTGTTGAAAAAGAGAAAAAGAAAGCCTGAACAGGTTTGTTGTTACAGAATAACTTTACGAAAGAGATCATGGCACTGCAGTCCACCCTACCTACAGAAAATAGTCACCTTTCATTTGGCTACAATTAAGACTCTGTTCCCACCAACCACGCTCCCTTGGGTCACAAAAAGTAGGTGTTTTGCCCTTGTTAAATGCCTGAAGTCAACATACTCTTAAAGATAAAAACCTAAATGTCACCAGATGACAACTGGGATATTACCCAAAACAAGCAAACTCAAGGGAATAGGTTGTCCCCTCTTACCCAATTGAACTTGTCACTAAATTACTTTGTGATAAGCTTTAAAAAGGTAAGAAAATGTCCCATTATACAGGAGCAGAAAAACACAATCTTAAAACTAGGGATGAAGGGACTGTTTACTACCTGGGGTCACTGAGAAGAATGCTTGTGGCCAGGCACAGAAAGACAACTTAGCAGCACATTTTAAGGAAGACTGCTTCCAAATGATCCAATAATTTGTAGTGACCCAGGTCTGTCATTAGAAGGGAGGAGGGCCTCCCTGGTGGTGCAGGTGGTTGAGCACAACGCTGTGAAGCTCTCCGCAGCCTCTGCAGTGCAAGTTCAATCCCAGCCGGCCAGGGAGATACCCACATGGCGCAGCAGACCTCTCATGTCTCGCCCGCTGCTCCCCTCAGCAGTGTATTTCTGTCAGTCTGCCTGTTCTGTTCCCTGCTCTGTCTCTGGTGAATCCTCTCACCCTCCTGCACATCTGGCCTGTACACTTGTTCTTGTATAAATAAATCTTTAAAAAAAAAAAAAAAAGAATGGAGGGGGAAAATGAGTTTTTTGGCCCCATTCTGGTCCCAAGTACTACCTGGAAGCTACATTGTTTTTAAATAATAGCAACATATCTCCATCTTTCAGAAAATAAGTGATCATCTTAATCATGTGCTTTAGTAGCAGACAATCACCAAAAAACCAGGATACAACTGAGGTTGAAATGAAAGGGATGGGTGCTCTCTCAGATATCTGGCTAACAGCTTTCCAAAACTTCCCATTTTTCTCAAACCCTTATAACTTTAGGGACTACTTCAGAGGCAAACCTTCCAAAAGATGGGAGTAATAGGAGCAATTTTCAATTGCTCATTTCCCTTTTAGAGGGAAATGCCTAATATAATTCACAAAAAAAAAAAAAACACATATTAAATTAACATTTCTTCCCTATTCCGTGTCAAGCCCAAAGTATTTCAAGACAATTAGAGCTTGAAAACTCAGCGTGGTGCTAGTCTCAAACCACATTTCCGTTAGCAGTTTACATTTTGCAAAGAACTTTCTAAAACCTATTTTCATGCTGTCCCCATGCCAAGGATTTGAAAAGCAAGAAAACAGTCAGCTGGCTGATCTGCCACATCTGTGGACCAATTGGGACACCTAGTTCCAAAACTACCAGCCAAATAAAACTTCTCGACGGGTCAAAAACCACACAATAAAAAGACCATGTTCGAATTCTTTAAGCAATGGTTAAAGACGCTAAAACTAGGGCTTGGGAGACAACAGTCCCTAAGACCAAAACAGATAAACAAGGGGGAACAACTTGTCTAGATCTACGTCCAGAATAAACAACTGCTACTTTTTAAAAAACTCAGGCAGAACTATACAAACTTGAGCGTGGAACGAAGTTACCAAATGACTGGAGTGAAATCCCTGTGCAGAATCCTTTCCTGCCTCAAAGCCTGTAACTCGAGGACGAGGTGACAGAAGATCCCGGGTCCCCACACCCCCAGTCTCGGGTGCACAGCCGACAGCAACCCCTCGGTCCAGGCAGACCCTCGACGAGGAAAGCCTGGCCGACTCGCGCGAAGGAATAAATAGGAAAGTGCCAGAAGCAGGCAGCGCAGGGTCAGGCTCAGAGGGGGAACCCGGGGTGGGATTGGGGAACAGGGCAGAGGGGAGGGACAGGGGGGCCGGGGGGAAAGCAAGAGGCAACTTCTCCTGTGGGTTCACCAGCAGCAGGGGGTCTGGGCAGAAACTGCCAAAAATCAAGTTCTGGCGACTAGGCGCCTCCAGAGCAGGGTCGCAACACGGCATCTGTGTGGGCAAAGCGCCTCCCAAGGGCGCCCCCACATCCCCGCCGCCCCCGAGGACTAGAGCCTCCAGGGTTCGGTCCACGCCTCGCTCAGTCGCCGGCCGGGAAGAACCAGAGAGAAAGGCCCGGGGGGGGGGGGGGGGGGCCTGTGGCTCCGGGGACCGCGCGACCCTCACCCGGGAGGCGGACGCCGGGCCCTGACGAGCCAGGCCCCGCCACCGCCCTCCTCCCGCCGCGGCCGCGCGCCCCAGGCGCCCCCGGCCGTTCGGCCGCGGCCCGGAGCCCGACCCCCGTTGGCGCAGGCCCCCGAACCCCGACTTTCTCAACTCACTCCTCCCCCTCACCGGCTGCCGCGGACACCTCAGACGGCCTCCGCTTTGGGGGCCGAGTCTCCCCGCCAGGGTTTCCCTCTCTGACCTCATTTCCGGTTTGGGCCGGAGGGGTGGGGCCTGGCGTTGTGGGCGGGGCTGAGTGAACCAGAGGCCCCGCCCCGGCCTTGCGCTTCCGGCCCGAGGCCGGTCGACTTCCGGGTGGGGCTGCGGGGAAGCGGGGAGAAGAGGCAGGGGTCCCGGGGGCGGTGCGCGGGCTGGGCAGTACCTGGGCAGTCTTCCCTGGGGGCGTCGGGAAATGGGTGCAGGCGGAGCTTGGGTCTCGCCCTGCCTTGCTGACCTGATTTTATAAAGGGTGTGTGAAGTCGAGGGCAAATGGACCCTCTTTCTTAACCCTGAGAGTTGATCTGACCTTTAGAAGGGGAGCCCTGGGGTTATTCACTGTTACAGGCAGGGAGAGGGGTACCCCAGACCCCGCAATCCTGCCTGCTCTAAATAAGCTCTGCCATCCGCCACATCAACACAAAACATATGAGACTTTAATGGGAAAGAACTTTAATACACTTAGGAAATAATAGAGGAAGGGCAAAGAATATAGTTTCTAGATCAAGCACCCAAAGTTACCCGTCCCCTCGAGGGTAAAACTCCACCCAAGCAGGATTGGCCCAGAGCAAGGCCCCAAAGCCTGCCACAAGTCTAAAGCATCTTCCAGTGGGGACCCACAGAAAAGGATCAGAAACAACCAGACAAGTCCGGAGGAAAGGAGCAAAATCAAAAATCAAGACAAAAACTGCCATTGTCACCTCCCCACAGGTCTCATCCACATCTGTGTCACCCAGTCCACGACCAAAACGCAAGTGTAGTTTCTTCAAGTGTCTCTCGGCTCCATGTGCCTCCTCCAGGTCCCCTTCTAGCTCTCCATCCTGCTTCCCTCCTTCCTCAGTCTCCTCTGCAGCTTCTTTCTCTGCTCAGCTCCACCCTCCTTTTGAGTAGGGCAGAAAACCTGGAACCTCCTGCTCTCCTGGGGACCACCCTGTTATAAGAGTATTAAAAATGAACATGTTTTGAGCAACATAACAAATAATAAATAGCCCAATAGAATTGGATTATAACAAAGTATTTAAAAAAATTGTTTTCATGATGACATATGTGAATTAATGATATGAATACTGATATGACTAAATCAGGAATGAGAGTTAGGAGTCTTCTGGTACAGAAGAATTTCAAATAATAAATATAGGTAGGCCATCATGGTAACTCCCAATTCCATAAATCAGGGCTGTGCAGAGTAACTTCCCAGTGTACTGTAAGGGAAGGGGAGGAAATGGAGAAACAATGGAGAAACTGATCAACATTACTTCACCCCAGTGGTGAGCCTTACTTACCATAAGTGGTGGTGGATCATGTTGATAGTATGTGCACTATATGATGAGAGTATCTTTTTTGGTACTTTACTTTCAAAAACCATAACCCCCTGGGTCTCCCTGGTGGCGCAAGGGGTTAAGATGCAATCCGTGAAGCTCTCCACAACCACTGCAGCATGAGTTCGATCCCCAGCCAGCCAGGGAGCAACCCACATGGTGCAGCAGACCTCTCCTGTCTCGCCTGCTGCTCCCCTCAGCAGGGTACTTCGGTCAATCTGCCTGTTCTTTTCCCCACTCGGTCTCTGGTGAATCCTCTCACCTCCCACACCTCTGGCCCGTACTCCAGTTCTCGTATACATAAATAAATCTTAAAAAAAAAAAAAAACATAACCCCAGTCTAATTATAAGGAAAAAGTCAGATAAACCCAATTATGGGACATTTACAGAGTGGGTGACCATTATTGCTCAAAATTGTCAAGATCATCAAAGACAAGCAAAGTCTAAAAATCTCTTATAACGAAGAGAAGCATAAGGATATGTGACAACCAAATGCAGTGAGGTGCCCCAGGTGGGATGCTAGAACAGAAAAAGGACGTTAGGTTAAAAAACTAAATATATCTTGACAAAGTAGGTCTTCAATTAATAATTCTCAATGTTGGTTCATTGTGACAAATATACTAATGTGAGGTGTTAGTAATAGAGGAAACAATTCTGAAATAAAAGTCTTATTTTTGAAAATGCACATGCCTTTTGACTAAGAATATCTCTAACAATTTCATTCCAAAGAAAAATTGGAAATATCCTCAAAAATGTTACCTACTCCAGTGCATACTCCTACTCTTTGCATTTGCCAGTGTCTTTATTAAAGCATTTTATTCATTCACTCTTGAATTAGAGCCAGTTATGTGCTAATTTGCCATCCCAGCTAAATCATTCAATAAATGTTTGTGACACACCTACAACATGCCAGGCACTATGCTAAGCTCTGGAGTTGTAGTTGTGTCAACAAAAGAGAAGCCTACTGCATTATTCCAGAGATTCTGCCCTAGAATAGTCACAGTCTATGGAACTGGGGTTAAACCTTCAACATGTGAATTTGGGGGGATGCACAGTTCAGCCCATAGCATCCCACTAATCCACATGTTCACAGAATGCTGACCTCACCTCCATCTCATGGGGTGGCCAATCCCATTCCCCATGTGATTGTGTCATGAGTGGGCATATGACCCAATAATGAGGGGAGATTTGAGGGGAGGAGGGTTTGTACCTTCTGGCAGAAAACCACAGGAAGAGACCATGTCTCTTCTTTTTCTGGAAATTGCTGTTTCTGGATATGACATCTAGAATTGTCACAACTTTCTTACTCATATCCTGAGGATGAAGTTAACACTGAGGACAGTAGAGCAGAGACATGAAAAGAAACTAGATCTTGATAACACTGTTGAGCCTTGAATCAACCAACCCTGAAGGATCTATTCCAGAACATATGTGTTCTGTTATGTGTCATACCAAATATCTTCATTGTTTAAGAATTTTGGGGTTGCCATTTTCTGCAACCAAGAGCATATTAGCTTTTGTACCTGCCCATCACTCAGGCCACCCCTTACTTCTATCATCTTATTCACCAACATCAGGACCAAAAAACTGTTCTGTCACTTAACTCTACTCATGTGCCTCTACAGAAATGACAGTGAAACATGTATTCAACCTTCTGTGCTCATATGCATAAAAATTGTCCAGCATAATTGTGTTTGAAAGGTGCTTAACCAAGGTGCAGGTACCAGATGGGCAGGTAATAAGGGGCTGAAAAAACCAAGCACAGATTACTCACCCTCAATGCTTGGCTGGGCTCATTCTTGCATGGCAGGCATTTCAAGTAAAACAAAGCAAGAAATTAGAGTGTTCACAGGACTGAACCACATATTTACATGTAAAGTCATCTCAAAGTAATTTTGTCAAGAGGCTAGAAAGGAAATTTAATATTTTTGGAACTGCCCTAGAAATGCATAGAAAAGGGGCCTCCCTGGTGGTGCAAGGGGTTAAGCACCGAACTATGAAGCAATCCACAGCCTCTGCAGCACGAGTTCGATCCCCAGCCTGCCAGGGAGCAACCACATGGCGAAGAAGAACTCTCCTGTCTCACCCGCTGCTCCCCTCAGCAGTGTGTTTCAGTCAGTCTGCCTGTTCTGTTCCCCACTCTGTCTCTGGTAAATCCTCTCACCACCACCACCATCACCACCACCACCACCACCACCACCACCACCCTGCAGCTCTGGCCTGTATCCCAGCTCTTGTATACATAAATAAATAAATCTTTTTAAAAAATAAAAAAACAAATGCATAGAAAAGACTAAGTTAGATGGTAAAATAATAGTAGTGAACTCTGTTAAGCATTTATCATTCTAATATATTAAGGTGGATTAACTCAATCATATCATAGGATTTCATAAGAAATCCTATGATGTAAATACCCTTTTTTTTTTCCAGGATAGATGAGTTTCCATTTCAACTTGTCTTTTTTTTTATTGAAAACATGCACATTACTTTTGATGTAAATACCCTTAATATCATTATTGATATGATTAGTGCATTAGTCTATTCAGGCTGTCATTACAAAGCATCACAGACTGGGTGACTTATTTGTTTTCTTACAATTTTGGAGACTTAAAGTCCAAGATCAAAGTGTTGGAAAGTTTTGTTTCTTCTGAGCCCTCTCTTCTATGCTTCTAGATAATTATCTTCCCCCTTTGTTTTCCCTCTGTGTGCCTGTGTTCAAATTTCCTCTTCTTATAAAAACACCAGTGATACTGGATTAGGGCCCACATTAACAATCTCACTTTAATTTAATTACCTCTTTGGGGACCCTATCGTCAAATATTATCATATTCTGAGGTACTGAGAGTTAGGATTTCAACATATGAAATTGGGAGGTGGTGGAGAGAACATAGCTCAGCCCACAACAGTTAGGTTTAAATAAACTATTGTGTTATTTATTTCCTACTGGTCTTGTTCGTCTGGTCTTTGTTCTTGCTTTTTCTACCTTCTTTTGAAGTTAGTTTATTCTCATCATTTCACTTAATCTCCTTTCTTAGTTTATTAGCTCTACTTCTGTTTCATGTTCTTATGATAAACATCTTTAACCTATTCAGTCTGCCTTCAAGTAATATCATAGTTTATGATATTATTTGCCTAGTATAATAAGTTTACAACAGTATATTTCCATTTCCTCCCCGAGTCTATGTACTATTTGGGAAGAAATTCCAACATACATTTTTTTTCCTTTAAATAATCAATTATCATTTTGAATAAATTTTTTTATTTTGAATAAAAATATTTAGTATCACAGAGTACCATTTTTGGTAATTTCATCCCTACCTATTCTCTATGTGGCATATTTTACTTCTACCCAAAGTATTTCCATTAACATTTCTTATAATTCTCATATGTTAGTGATGATTCTTTTAATATGAAAAAGTCATATTGCCTTCATTTTTTTTAAAGATTTTTTTTTATTATTTTTTATTTATACAAGTTCTGGGGTACAGGCCAGATGTACGAGAGGGTGAGAGGATTCACCAGAGAAAAAGCGGGGAGCAGAACAGGCAGACTGATGAAACACACTGCTGAGGGGAACAGCGGGTGAGATAAGAGAGGTCTGCCACACCATGTGGGATTCTCGCCGGTCGGCCGGGATCAAACCTGTGCTGCAGAGGCTGCGGACAGCTTCACCGTGTGGCACTCAACTGCCTGGGCTACAAGGGATGCCCTTTGTTGTCTTCATTTTTGAAAGATATTTTGCTGAGTATAGAATCCTAGGGTGGCAATGTTTTTCTTTCAGTACTTTTAAAATCTGTCTCCATTATTTTCTGCCTCACATTATTTCTGAGAGAAAACCTTCTGCCTGTCCTTATTTTTCCTTTTATTCTATTGCCATTATTAAAAGATTTTCTCCGTACCACTAGTTATGGTCAATTCCGTTATGATGTGCCTTGGTATAATTTTCATTATGTTTCTTGACCTTGGAATTCATTGAGTTTCCTGGACCTGTGGGTTTACAATTTTCATGGAATTTGGAAAGTTTTTTGCTATTATTTCTTCAAATATTTTTTCCCTCTCACCTCCATTCTACTCCAGTCACACATATCTTAGGTTGCTTTAAATTGTTCCTTTGCTCCTTTGCTCTTTTTTATGTGTTTCTTCTTCCTTTTTTTTTTTTTCCTCTCAGTATTTTATTTTGAATAGTTCATGGTGTTGTCTTCAAAGTTACTAACTTTCCTTCTGCATTATGCAATATGCTATTAATCCCATCCCACATATTTTTCACCTCAGACATTGTATTTTTAGAGAGGTTAGATTTTTTTTTTTGCCTTCTATGATTCTTTAATATGCCAATTTATCTACATTTTTTTTTTAGAGGCATGTTTTATTTATTTATTTGTTTGTTTGTTTGTTTTGTTTATTCATGCACTGGGTACAGTCAGAAGCGCGGGAGGGTGAGAGAATTCACCAGAGCCAGAGCGGGGAGCAGAGGAGGCAGAAGGACCGAAGTACACTGCTGAGGGGAGCAGCGGGCGGCAGGAGAGGTCTGCGTGCCATGTGGGACCCTCCTTCGGTGGCCGGGGAGCAGCCGGGGATCGAACCGGCACCGCAGAGGCAGCGGGCAGCTTCGCAACCCAGCGCTCAACCGCTGCACCACCGGGGAGGCCCTATCTACATTTTTAAATAAGTGAAATATAGTTATAAAATCTGTTTAGTTCCTTGTCTAGTAGTTCTGTTATCTGCGTCATTTCTGCATCTGTTTTATTGATTGATTTTTTTCTTTATATTGTGGTTGCATTTTCCTGCTTCTTTGTTCCTGATAATTTTTTTATTGTTTTCAGACATTGCTAATTTTAACTTATTGGAGACCGGAAATTTTCATACCCTATACTTATTTAAGATGGGAGCGTAAATACATGTCCTACTACTCCATTAATGCCAAAAGTGGAAGTGTCGAGTCTTGCATTATATTGAGAATATTTTATCAGCAAGAATGGAGATAAGGGCCTCCCTGGTGGCGCAGCGGGTTGAGTGCAGCGCTGCAACACTGGTTCGATTTCCCAGCTGGCCAGGGAGAAACCCACATGGCGTGACAGACCTCTCCTGTCATGCCCACTGCTCCCCTGAGCAGTGTAGTACTTTGGTCCATCTCCCTGTTCTGTTCCCTGCTCTGTCTCTGGTGAATCCTCTCACCCTCCTGTGCCTCTGGCCTGTACCCCAATTCTTGTATAAAAATAAATAAATCTTAAAAAAAAAAAAAAGAACGGAGATAAGAAACAGTCTTTATTTTTCCAATCCAGCAAGTCCCTCTGATTTAAAATAAAATTCAACTGAGTAAATTTAAAAGATTTTAATTGGCTTTATTCATTGATTTATAAATCAGCATCTAATCCAGCAGATAGAAAGGAGCTTCAAGGAGTTGTACAAAAATCAAAGACTTTCATCAGTAGAAGGAACACAAACAAGGACGTTTAACCATGCAAAAATGTGGTGGGTTGGTTATTGCTAAAATCACTTTCCTTTAAGGACTGGCAGGGCCTAATGAGAAAATGACCTAACTAGGGCTGATTAGGTGATTCTATATTGACTGATTTAAGATTCCACTTCTGAGGGAGCCAAAACTGTAATTAAGTCTCAGTTGGTGACATGGGCTTAGCCTAAGCAATTCCACCTTGGACCTGTTGTCTTGTTTTTAACATCTGTAAACTCTTCTGACAAACTAGTCATTTCCATTTTTAGTTCCTGTCTTTCTCATAGTAGCTTATCATACTCAGTTAGTTATAGCAACTGATCCTTTCAACATTCTACCTGAAAATCTCATTACTCAAATCCATAAGTTCATTAAGTCCTTTTTCTACCTTCTAAATTACCTCAGACCAGAAGGAGGTTAAAAAAAAAATGGAAAAGAAAAATCCTTTCAGTTTTATCAGTTGCTTCACCACACATAATACAGGTCACCTTTCTGCCAACCTACCATGGCCGTTTATCATCTTTTCTAGCCTCAGCTTATTTTCAATCCCAAAGCCAAAACTATATATCTTAGGGTTGGGTTTCGCTTCGTTTTTATTTTTGATAGCATCAAACTTCTCGGGACTAATTAGCGCATCAGTTATTAATTGTCAAAATATCAGCACATAACAAGCCACCCCAGTGTTCAGTAGCTAAAAACAACATCAGTCTACTGTTTCTCACAAGTCCCTGGGTTGGCCATCGTGGCTCTGGGGCTGGCAGATCTTGCAGGGCTGGGCATGCACATGCAGTCTGGGGACTGGCTGGACTAGGACATCCACGTCTGGAATAACTTGGCTCTCCTCCAGGTATCTCCCACATGCCTCCAAAAGGCTCACATAATCATGTTCTCATGAATGGAGGCTAGCCTTCGTATGTTTTCATGGCTCTGATGGAGAGGCTAAGAGAGGGAGCAGAAACAGAGCATTTCTTCATGCCCAATCCATTGACCAAAGCTAGAGACGTGGCCAAGCCACGAGTCAGTAAGGAAAGATGCCAACAAAGGGTGTCCATGAAAAACCGGGAACAATCCGTTTTTCCCACCCTATGAAATATCAGTCTTACTGTCACCACCCCCGTTTCACAGACTGGAATGGGAAGCACAGAGAAGTAACGTGCCCAGCTATTGTGAGGTGATGTGCGGGTTTGAACCCGGTGCTCAGGTAATGGACTCCCTGTGCAGCTGCTGTACAAACCTCTGGGAACAGGCCCAAGGCTTTAGGGGAGCCTCTAACCCATCTGGATCAAGGGCCATCCAGCCTCCCCTAAGGGCATTTCAGGGACAATCTCAAACAGCTGGAAGCCCCAGACCTCCAAGTCGTGGCCCCTACCAGCCCCTGTTTCTTGGCCTCCCCTGCCTGTGGCCCTACAGCAAAGCCTTTCAGGGGTTAAAGTCACGGAAGAGAGAAACAAAAGAAGGAATAAAGTCAAGAAATGTGCCATGAAGCTTCTTGCAGCGCAAAGCAGAGAAAGTCATTTCCAACTTCTTTCATCTCCTAGATGAAGCCACTAAATAAAGGGGCAAAGCGGCGAACACAAGGGCTTTTAATCTGTCTCATCTCCTTCATAATAACTGCAAATTTTCCCGGGGCCCCTGGGAGTGAGCCTCTTCCCTGCTCGGTCTTATCTCCCCCTCCACATTTCGCCAGCGCCGCGCCGCTCCCCGCGCGCGCTGCCCGGGCCGTCCCGGCGAGGCCTGGGGGAGCCGGCGCCCCCCGCCTCATTGTTCCGGCCGGCCCGGGGCTCGGAGGGGGGATGAGGCCAGTCAAAGGGATGCGGGCTCGCCGCGCCTTCATTAACGGCGGCCTTTCAGCGGCGCGCATATCAGAGCCAGGCCTTTTCACAGGCGCTAATTAGCAATTTGGAGCCTTCCCCCCTCTGGAGAGGCGCCTTCAATCTAACAAGTGGGAACCGGGCTGAGCTTCTTTTTTCTTGCACTTAATATTTATTGTTTCCCTCTTCTCCCTCTCCTGCTCCTCCCCTCCCAGCCCGAGGCATTGTCCAGCTCGCCCGCAGATAAGGGCTGCAGCGGGGCGGGGAGCGAGGGTGCATCATTCATCACTCTTTTAATTCTCTGCTAATGATAACTTCCTCTCGCGCACGAGAGAAGTTAATCTTTCTCGGGTGTTAAGAGAAAGGAGAGCACTGGGTTCCGTCTCAGCTGTCTCTGGGGGTGAGGAACACCACAGGGTGGAGGTGGTAGAGGGATGACTCTAATCTCCCCAGCCTCCCAGTTCCCCCAACTTGCCAGACCTGTTGGCATTACAACCAGATGCTGCTCTCCTTCATCCAAACTCCTCGCCCGGCCCGGCAGCCGCCTTTCTGAGCCCATAGAAATTCAACTCCCTCTTCAAGCTCAGCTTAGAGGTCACCTCCTCTGAGAAAGCAACCCTGATTGTCCTCCTGTCCTGTCGGGATTTCTCTCCTTCTTCCTCTTGAAATCCCATAGTATTTTCCACACAGCACCATTAGGGGATATTTTGGCTACATCATGGTTATTTCCAACTTGGCTGCAGAGAACTCCAACTCTTTAAAATATCTGTACCCGGGCCTCCCCGGTGGCGCAGCGGTTGAGCGCTGGGTTGCGAAGCTGCCCGCGGCCTCTGCGGCGCCAGTTCGATCCCCGGCTGCTCCCCGGCCACCGGAGGAGGGTCCCACATGGCGCTCAGACCTCTCCTGCCGCCCGCTGCTCCCCTCAGCAGTGTACCTCGGTCCTTCTGCCTGCTCTGCTCCCCGCTCTGGCTCTGGTGAATTCTCTCACCCTCCCACGCTTCTGACAGTACCCAGTGCATGTATAAACAAAACAAACAAATAAAATAAATAAATAAAACATGCCTCTATTAAAAAAAAAAAACTCTACTTAAAAAATAAATAAATAAAAAATAAAATATCTGTACCCTCCATAGTGTTATAGGGCAGCCCCGATATTGAACGGGCTGCCTGGCTGTGGGTCCTCACCCGCGCGCTTACAAGGGACTTACTAATACTCCACCACAGGCACACACAAAAGGGTAGTAAAAGGTTTATTTACAAGGGACAAGGAAATAAGGAAAATGTACAACTCAGGGAGAAAATAGGGAAATAAAGTCTTTAATGCATCCTACCCGATCCGCCGACCTGGAAACTCAAAGTCACTCTCAGAGCTGGCCGGACAATGCGAGCTGGCGGGGAGCCAAAATGGGGGACCCCTCCAAAGCCCATGTGTCTGGCTTTATACCCACCTGGCTGCTTAACCCCACCCTCAGGTCCCAGCCACCTTCCCTTGGGTGGGGATGGGATTTGGAGTTCCCAGTGTCTTTGGCTTTGGCCTGGGGTGGGGGTGGAGTCCACAAAGCCTGTGTGGACTTAGCTTTAGGACAGCCTTTTCCCCTAACAATTGGACCCGTGTGTGTCTGTGACTACACTTACCATCTGATAAATTCATGACTACCACAGCATGGGCTGCCTGCCTGCTTCCCTCTGTCCCGCTCAGCCTCCTTCCCTCGCTCCCTGGCTCCTCCCTTCCTTTTTACCTTCTTTCCTTGCTTCCTTTCTTCTTCCTTCCTTCTTACCAAGCATAGAAATAGCACTTGCCAATGCTGGGCACTAATCTAAGCACTTTCTAACATTCACTCATAATCCTCATAAAAACCCTATGAAGTAGGTGCAATCCCCATTTTACAGATGAGAAAACCAAGTCACAGAGAAGTTGAGTAACTCCTGTGATCCTGGCAGGACTGTTGAGCAACAAAGCTGGGATTCTAACCCAGGCTGTCTGGCTCCAGGGTCTGTGTTCTTACAATCACTTTGCTAGCGCTTGATAGTTGGCTTTCATACAGGTGCCTGCCTCTCCACCTGGATGGAAGAATGAGCTGAAAGGAAGGCCCAAACCAAAAGTCTAGGCAGGTCCAGAAGGGATGGTAAAAGTGGCAAATTAGCCAACTCCTCACCCGGAATGCCCCCTGACCTGCCCAACTCTCCATGTGCCTTTGGTATTTAGCCACTAAGTGAGCACTATCAGTAGTGCTCCAGGCCCTGAGCCCCTGAACCATGGCTGTACCCCCCTGGCTAACCTGATCTCTCTTCCCACCCCAAGCCCATTCCACAAATTGAGGCCACAGGAGTAAAATTCCCAGCAAACTCTGAGAACTACTCTAGAGAAGTGAGTGGAATGGAGTGCCCTGGAGAGGGAGGGAGGGCTGGAGAGCCCTCGAAAATCCCCTCCGAATTATAAACATATCCTCTTTAAGTACATTTCTAAGGATAACATTTGTATTACTCTGTCCTGTGCCTGCAGATAGGGCCGTGCGTATCTCCCCCATCAACCCTCCTTTCTCTCCACTCTGCTGGGAGCCGTCCCTATCTGAAGCGACGCTGGCAATCCGCTTCCCTGCAATTGTTTCGATCGAGGAGAAAAATTAATTTCTGCCTATCGTTAATTGAGAGAATTGTGTGGAGGGCGAGGGAAGGGGAGGGGGCAGGAGAGGAAGGAAGGAGGCGGAGGGGAGCAATCGTGTTATTAACCGTGTCCCTTTCATAAGCAAATATTCTGATTGCCATCAGTGAGATGAGAGGCTCATTAATGCAGGAAGCAAGAGAGGTGATTAGAGAACTTTCGAGAGCTATTGAGCTGAGCGGGAGGGAGGTTTGCCTGGATCTGAAGGCCCAGGGAATTTGGAAAGTACTGGACAGGGGAGCAGGAGAGAGCCATTGGCCTTCTAGATAGGCTTTCCTGCTCTGCCCCTTCTTGTTCCTCTCCCCATGTGGTCCCAAAGCCATCCCTTAGAGTTGGGAAGAATGAGTGAAAACTTTTCAAAAAGTCACACCTTTTCCCAAGACTTCACCACCTTTATGCCAAGCTGGTATTCTCAGGCTAAAATTTCTCGCCCCCAAACAGTCTTGTCTAATGGTGTATGTTCTTTTTTTAAATTATTGTCTTGTCTTTACAAGATTGTGTTCATGCTCTGATTTGTCAGTCCCCGTCAGTTCCTGTTTATTGCTCACATCTGCCTCACTTGTTTGCCCCTGCCTGGTGTGTAACAACGTCTGTGTGTGCAGCCCTCCATGGGGCAGAGAAATCTTGGGAGCTCTGGAAGTTGGGGGCTGGCATGCAGGGGTGGTGGTGGTGGTGGTACAAGGAGGTGAGAATGTGGGAACTTGGCAGGAGTAGATGCTTTTGATACTTCACATCCTCCCAGACCAGGTCTGACTTCAGCCAAGCTGTGCCGGTCAGGCTCCACCCATCTCCTTTCTCTCCAGTTGTTTGCTCTAGGGAAGAAGGGGCCTCAGCAGTTCCCCTCTATGGAAAGGTTGATACCCCCAGGGGCAACCCTTACCCAGTGGAACATGAGCCTGTGAACAAACAGCCCCAGCTTCCCAGGAGGAGAATTCTGGGACGCATTCTGTGCCTGCCGCAGAGTCAATCCCCACTATCCAGAAGAGCCCTCCTGCCATCACACAGTTACTGACTTTTTCTCCTTATTGGTCTCGCTGGTGTTACCTCTCAAACTATCTCACACCAAGTCTGCTCAAGCTCTGCTTGCAAAGTGACACAATCTTAGACAGTGGCCAGATGTGTTCCCAGGACAAAGGGCAGGAGATAGTGCCAGGAGAAGTGGCAAGCACCACATCAGAGAATGGCTGCGTGTGGCTCTGGACAGCGGTGGTGTTAGAGGCAAGGGCATGTGCAAGGCCAGAAGAGCCTGGACCAGGAACCAGGGCGGACGTGGAAGCTATAGGTTGAGATCGGTTGGTTCAGTTGGTGAGAGAAAGCTGCCTGGGCAGCCAGAGATGACAACGTCTAAAAACTGAACTGCCTTGGGCAGAGAATGTACACACACCGGGGCACACAAGCCAATGGCCGACTTCCCAGGCTGTGACCAGCCACGGCCCCAGGCCTCAGGGTGCTCCAGCCACTGAAGGGCCACATCTCGGTGCCTTCAAATCTCTCCCAACCTTATCTCCCAAATATGGGTATGAGAAAGTCCCCATGATAAACAGGAGCCCTGCCCGGTCGGCCCTTCCTCCCAGCCAGCTTCTTTAGTCTGTTTTCAAAGCAAGACGCTCCCAGCACAGAGAAAAGCAGAATCTGCTTCTGGAAAAGGGGCCTGAGGGAGAGACAACTGATGCAGGGTTCACGGGCCAGGGGGCGCTGGCAGTTCCAGCCCCAGCACCTCCCATCCAAACTGGATGATTTTCTGGGAACCAAATGCCCCCTCCCAACATATTCTGACTCTGAAAGGGGGACAGCCACCAGTGAAGAGACCAAGACTAGAAAGAGGAGGAGGAGAGACTAGGGAAGAAGAAAAGAAAAGAAAAGAAAAGAAAAGAAAAGAAAAGAAAAGAAAAGAAAAGAAAAGAAAAGAAAAGAAAAGAAAAGAAAAGAAAAGAAAAGAAAAGAAAAGAAAAGAAAAGAAAAGAAAAGAAAAGAAAAGAAAAGAAAAGAAAGGAAAGAAAAGGAAGAGGCAAGAGAGGCACTCGGAGATTTTCAGAACAATCTCCATTCTGCACGGTGCTTTCTGTTTAAAAAAATGAAAAAGGAATGATGGAGAAGGGGAGAGAGTCAGACAAGTTTAATGATGTGTGTTCAAAGCTCAGATTGGAAAAATGACAGAGAAAAGCAGCCTGTTTCGGCACTAATAAATTGTTCTCTGCCGTAAGAGGCGCCTGTCGCGGCATTAATACAGGCCCCTAATACACGGGTCAGGGTTAAGTAATTCTCTCCGGCAACTTAAGCGAATAATGAAGCTGGCAGCGGCTGGTGGTGCGGTGGGAGAGATGGTCTATGCCGCCGGCACTTTGTCTTCATTTATTATGCCAGCGGCGGCACGGATGGGAAGCCTCCGCCGAGGAGATATCGCTTCATTTCGGCAAGGTAATGAAAGCCGGGCTTGGGGGGAGGATAAACCAATTTGCCAGCTGACACTGGAAGGAGTGATTTGCAGACTCAAGAAGGGGAGAGGAGGCCCTTGCACAAGGAGGCACAAGGCTAAACCAAAGTGGGCCAAGGCCCTTCACGGTGCAGAGTAGTAGGGGCAGGCCCCTGAGTGAGGACAAGTGCCTGGGGGACAAGAGTGCCATGCTGAGGACACAGGTGAGTGAGAAGGGGGTGAGAGGACCCACTAGGAGTGAGAACAAGAGCAGAGAAGGGCCCAAGGAAAAAAATAGCCACAGATATTGAGACTGGAAGTAACAGAGAGCCAAGACCAGGGAATGAAGCATTGTGGGGAAGAAAGGAAACTGAGGCAGAAGCTCGAGGCACAAGTAAAGATCAAGCGAGTCAGGCATAGAAAGTTGGATGGGAATTGCCGGGGAGAAGTATATTTCAGCCGATAAGAAACTTGGACTATCTGGCATTATGCTGTCATTCAATGGCGAATCTGAAATTCCCCCGCAACATCTTGATGGTCTGACAGTTTGATGATTATTTCCTCTATGATTCTGGTCATCAGAATCATCTTTGGGGATTCCTGCTCTCCGATGATATCCTTAGGTCGTAGTCTGAGCTTGAGGGGACTAAGTTGGAGATGTGATCCCAAACCTGTAGCATCTCTTCCCTCTGAAGTCATCCACATCTTCCCCGCCCCCCACCCTGAACCCACACACACCCAGTTCTGTCTTAAAAGAGGGGGGGCCTCTCCTGGGTCAGCTGCTCAGGTGAGTCTGCCTCACAGTTGAGGACCTCCCTCCAGCAGTCTGGTCCAATTACAAGTTGCCACATGGGCGATAGGCAAGAGAATGGCAGAACCGGTGAATGGACCCGCTTTTGCTAGTTCTTATAGAATGTTGGTAACAGTCCGCAACAGAATGTTGGTCATATATGCATTTAAGTCACATCTGAACCAGGGGAACATGACACCTATAGGAGCAGGCATAACCCCAGGGATCTGGAGAGGCTTATGGAACATTTCTGTTACTTTCCTGAACTCTGTCATCGTTCATTCTTCCTTTCAGCACCAAGATCTTTGGACAGCACCAGTCAGGGCTCTTTCCACATTCTTGCCCCATTATCATGTTTTCAAGTTAACTAGGCCCACCCCTCTTTCCTTGCCCCAAGATCGAAGTGAGCAGATCTTCAACAGTCAATAAGTGGAGAAGAATCTCAATGTCCCCACCCTCCCCTTGCCAACATGCACTTCTCTCTCTCTCTCTCTCTTGCCCTACATCCAGTGCCCCTTCCCATCATCCTGCCCCCACCCCCACATGCACACACTCCCCAATAAGGCTGCCACTTTTCTCCCCTGATGTGGGTTAAGGATTTCCAATAAGGACCAAGTATTTGAAGCTTAACACTGCAGTCTCTGGAGGAGCCAGGCCAATTTCACACTAATCTAACCCATGAAGGGAGAGAGCATGGGAAGCAAAAATTACATCAAAGAGAAGTTAATGCCGAGAAGCAGGCGACATAAAAAGGAGCTGCTTTCAGTTTCAAATGACTACACCAATCTGGATTAAGAGATCAGCCTGCTGAATGCCTGTATCACCATTTCTGAGCCCGGGCACCAGGCAGAATGAAGCCTTATCCTCAGGGGCCACTCTGAATGGGGAGAAATTGAAGCCTCCATCCTAATGCCACACTCAGTGACATAGGACATGACTTGGGCTGAGGGCTTTTGAGGGGGGATGGAGGGAGTTAAAGAGACATAAGAAAAAAGACTAGAAGGAAACATATCAAAATTCTAACACCGTCTTCAGGTGATGGTGTCCCCTCTCTATTGCTCCAATTTTTCCGTAATAAAGTTATATTACTTTCATAGTGACAAAAATAAAATGGATGTATAAGCAGCAGTGGAAACAATGTTTTTCTCTCCATCTGGAATTCATATCTCCAGGCATTTTCCTGGGTATAGCATGTAGCATAGTTATGTTTAGATGTCAAAGGCACTTTATAAATAACTGTCCTGAAGAGCATGATGGTGTGATCAGTGATGGAGAGTTGGAGGGTCTAAAGGTCATTCACAAATGCTTAGACAGAAAATGGCACCCTGGGAAGTCTTAACATGATAAGTCTCCCCTTTCTAGCAGGTTGGGGGAGGGAGGCTCCATGAGCTTGAATCCAGCAGCTCTTTACATAGAACCTAAGCAAATAGCATTTATTCAAAGAGTTAAGGTATGGAAGAAAGGAAGAACAAAGATCTTTTCCATTTCATTTGACCACAGATAGAATTGCTCCAAAGCAGTCAATTTAAATCTATCTCTAGTTCCCCACAGGGCTACCTTTCTCCCTCCCAAACATGGCCTGGTGCCCAGGACAGGATGCTGTCAGCCCTCACACGCTCCCAGGGGACAAGGGTTGCTCGGGCAGCCAATAACCCTGTCCCTGGGAGAACCCACCTCGCCCAATCTGCCCACTGCTGGGATTTCCCGGCTCCCGGAGCTTGAACTCCACTGTCTCTGGAATGGCCCACAGGACGAAGTGGAGGGACCGCACAGGCAAGTGGGTCCAGCCTGTGCTGCCCTGGGGGAGAAGCCGCCAGTCATCCCATGTTAAGTGGAACTGAAGTGAGACCAGCCTCCTAGCCTCCCTCCCCTGCCCACCCCCAGGCGGCAGCCTGACAAGTGTAAATCCCAGAATGAATGAAGGCGCCTGGCCTCGTGGAGCTGGTGTCTCCTCGCGCATCTCCGCGCTGATTGACTTGTCGCCTCTGCGAGGCTGACTCTATCAGCTCCTCTGCGCCTCCAATTCCAGGTGTGATTTAGTTTGGAGATGAGAGGTGACAGTTAACATTGGTACTCGTCACTGTAGATCAGGCGCAGTCACGCTGTCTTCCCCCACGCCTCCTCCCCAGCCAGCTTGGGCCCTCCTCGGCAAGCCTCGGTCAGCACAGACTCCCACAGCGCCCGCCCACCGCCTGACCCCTGGCATGGCCAGCTGTGTTCCTGCTCACTCAGTCCTGCCCTTTGCGTTCCCAAAGGTTTCCTCCACACCCCACACCTTCCTAGGGTCTGACCCCCGAACAGCCCAAGAGCCCTGTGTCTCCCTGGGGAAGCCTGAGAGGCTTTTCCTTTCTCCACCTCCTGCTCCTCTCTCCTGGTTAGCCCAGCCTCAGGACACTCTCCTGTTCCTGCTGGGCCCTGGTGGGGACCCCCTGTAGAGCCAAGGGAGACTCCCCAAGCTAGCGCCTTCCTCCATAAGGAAAGGTTTTGCTTTTGTCTTTTGCCAGATTCTTAGTTCTAGGGCACAGTGACTTTTTACATATGTAACTCTCATGGGGGCAGTCAGCCAGACCTAGCTACAGAACATTCTAGCACCCTAACTGCCTCCCTCCTGTGTCCCTCTCCTCCCCTACCTCCTACCAATAAGAACCTTTTGGGAAAAGAGACCTGGATGATGTGTGGGTCTCATAACTGGAGGACCCAGAGGAGTCTGCAAGGTTCTGTGTGGAGAGGGAAGTGTTTCCGTGCCAGATCCCAGGAGCACATGCCCCAGGCAAAGAACAGCCAGCATGGAAGTCACTTCTGAGCTTGTGCTCACATCCACAGCCAGCTCCTCTGCTTTGAATAGTGGGACTCCAGGAGTAGAGAAGAGCATAAGAGTCCCCCAAACGGGACCACATCCCAAACCATGCTGGTCTTCCCTATTTTTGAAGGGTCACCCCTGTTTCAGCAATGTATCACCTTGTCAGAAGGATGGTTTACACTTTCTCCAAACTCTTGAACTCTTTCTCCTCTTGAAGCTCCTTTCATTCATTCAATAGGCCTCTGTTAAGGGCCAGATGGGGATAAGCCTCACAGTCTTAACCATACAGAGATGGAGAAGACATGGCCCTTCTTAACTGAGCTCTAGTTTTGCAGGGAAAACAGACAAGACACCCAATCTCTATTCTGCAAGACTAAGTAACTACTCTGTAGAGAGATCAGCAAGGAGAGGAAACAATAGTTAATTCTATCAATGAGGGTGGAGGTAGGGTGGGTAAAAATGACACAAATATTCCAAGTATGGCAGAGTGCTGGGGATAAGAAACTGTACCAATCTCCTAGTTCTAGGCTGCTGAAGTGCCCGTGGTGAGCACCTCATAGGCCTCCCAGCCCTCAGCAGCATGAACCTAAGTCAGGCCTACCCTTGGGATGGCCCAGGCGGATTAGCATTACGAAAATTCTTTTTTTTTGTGCAACCACTAATTACTGGGTGGTGAACAAGGCAGATGAGAAACTCATCCTTACAGAACTTAGGGGAAGAAGACAGACAACCATGTAAGATAGTTTTAGGCTTCAGTGGTGGAACTAAGAGTCTAGAGATACCAGATCATTTTATTGTGGAGGAACACACATGCAGTAAAATGCACATGCAGTAAAGGACACAGCTTTTGGTGCACAGCTCAATGAATAGGCATGCACGTGCCCACCCAGCAGTGTGCTGGCACATGTTGAACTGGCTCTTCAAGGAAAAAAACCCTATTGTAATATCTGCCCATTCCCATGGTGTAAATACCCCGGCTGTGGCTGATTTCATGTCACCAATGTGATGCCATCAGTATGATGTCACTGAACACTGAGTTGGTAAGAGAGGCACCCAGTTGGCTTTCATGAGCCAGTTTGAGCCAGTATGGGTTGGATCCAACACCCCTCCAATTACCGTATAACAATCTTATGGACTCAGATCAAGCTACAGAACAGTCCTAGCATCCCCTGGCAGTGCCCATCCTACCTCCTCCTCATCAAGGGAAGGTTTTTGAGTTCATATTGATGTATTTTTAAATAAAATGGTATATATTTAAAGCATACAACATGATGCTTTGATATACAGATACATAGTGAAAGATTACTATAATCAAGCTAATTAACATATCATCTCCTCACATCATTACCATTTTGTGTGTATTGTGAGTACACATGAAATCTACTCTCTTAGTACATTTCCAAGATTCAAGACATTATTATGATGCAGTTATCAATCCCACACTTTAGGAATCTAGTCTTAGTCATCCTACATAATTCCAAATTTGTAAGTTTTGACCTACATCTCCCAAGGGGAGGTTTTTGAGAGTGACAGTCTTGTTAGGAGACCTGGCTGAGAGTTCAGCAAAGTCCCTCAGGCCATGGAGGACCCAGGGAAACCTAGAAAGTTGGTAAGGGAGAAGTTCCTCACATACTGCCCCCTTCTAGGTTTCTAGAAAGCGAAATGTTGAGTGAGATGAAGGATTTTAACACTGCAACCTTCAGAGTTTTAAGGGCTCCCAGAAATGATTCAGGGACCACTGATAAGGGGGTAGCCGAGGAGAGTGGTGGGCAAACCTCCGGATGCCTTTTTCCTCCAATTCAGCTTTAGGGACACCACTTACATCCATGATACATATTGGGTTTCTGTGCAGGATTTCATTTGAAGAAAAAGTTTTGGAGCTAAAAATAGCCTGTGCTCCCTTTGTGGCTCCAAATCATCTCTGCAGCACTAATATGCATTGATTCTCTGACTACTGTCTGTTTCTAGAACCTTCTTTAATCCCACCCACCTTCACTGAACCCCACACTATGCTAGAGATAGGGAGCCCATCTTCTCAACAGAGAAATTCCAACACCTCCCGCCCACAAAACACACTTCCATTCTATCTTCAGGTTTCTTTGCACCAACAACTGCTAGGAGCAGATTCCTGACCTTGGGTACCCTACCAACCTTGGGGATAACTTGGGGGGCCCTTGCTGTTCTCCTGGAGAAAAATGGGGGAAAAAGGAAAAGAGGAAAATTTGGCTAATGTTTTCTCCAACCCAAGCCAGAATTAAAAGGAAGTTCTTTTCCTTTCATTGACAAGGACCCTACAGATACTTTGATTGACCTCAAAGTTGTTCATACATGAGAAAGAGAAAAGCAGCTCTGACATCAAAGAGTGGGCCTGGCAGTCACAGCTAGACCGTGGTGCTTTCCTGGGGCTTATAAACAATTTCACAGAACGCCAGCATCAGACAAAGCCACTCCATGATGAAGCAAGGTGAGAACAAGACCACTTCAAGATCACGTCTGAATACTGACAAAAACAAGAACATCATCCAAAGGAAAAAATGATCAACCCTCTTCCTACCCTGGTTAATTGGATGACAGCTGCCTCTTCACCAATTACAGCTTGAGCCTAGACTTATTCTTGTTTTCTTCTATATAAGATCCATCAAAATACCCAATCATAGAACTACCCTAGTTTTCTGACAGTACCCAACCCAGAGCAAAGTCTTACTTCCTCAAACTCTCCGACAAATCAACTAAAACAAGTCCAAATGCTATAATAATTCATTTCTAACACCTTCTCACTGAGATATCCCGCAGTTCCCATAGTACGCTCCCTGCTTCGTGGCAACAAGTCAATAAGCCTAAATTTTCTCAACTACAGGTGCATTCCTGGCGGATTTGCTGGAGGATATTGGTACCAGATTGCATTTCCCCCATTCACTTACCTTAGCGTAGAGACTCTAGGGAGGAAGTTGTGTGCACGGGGCAAGGGAAGCCAGAGGTGAGTGTGGGGGGAGGGGAAGCAGGTTTCAAGTCACTGTGAAATGGTGACTCACATTTATGGGTCAGGCATTTATCATATATAGGACTTTAGAGATCACCATGATCTAGTAAAGTGAGGGATGTAGCCCCATTTTTATAGCTAAGTAATCACAGTTTGAGAAAGGACAATAATTTGCCAAAGTCACAGAATAAATGACTAGGATTCTAACTCAGGGGTTATGGAATGAATGTTTGTGCCCCCCCTTCCCTCCCAAATTCTCATGTTGTAACCCTAACTCCCCAAAGTGATGATGTTTGGAAGAGAAAGCACAGTTTTTTGTTTCTGTCTCCCCTACGCCCCATCCCTGTGTGCATATTGTGAGGATACAGGAAGAAAGTGGTTTCTGCAAGCCTGGAAGAGCTCTCTCGCCAGGAATCAAATCTGGTGGCCCCTGGATCTTGGATTTCCCAGCCTCCAGAACTGTGAGAAATGTCTGAAGCCACCTAGTCTATGGTATGTTGTTAAGGGAGCCTGAGCAGACTAAGTCAACAGGTTTGTCTAATTTCAAGGTCCATAGAAAGCCAAACTGCCTGATTGTCCCCCCTTTTAACATTAAAATTTAATTATAAAAGTAATACAAATTAAGTTCTCATAAATATGTAAAATGTTAATAATGTTTGATTAACCTTTAGCTGTAGTCTCCTCTTGATCCCCCACGGGTTATCAGCATTAGGAATTTGGTGTGTCACTTCTCAGCTCTTTTTCTATACACTTACTCATATACCAATACCCTTAGGAAAAAAAATATCATTTTTCCATGGTGTGGTTTTATTTTTTTACATAAGTGACTTTCTATGTGTTGTTCTTCAACTTGCATTTTTCACTTAGGATTGAGTGGAAGTCCTACAAGGTCAGGGGTTTTTGTCTGTCCTACTCATACCTGTGTCCCCAGGACCTAGAAGAGAGTGCCTTGGACATAGCAGGTGCTCAGTTAACATCTGTTGGTCCGATCATGTGAGTGCAATAGCACCCTTTCACCACTGTGTGGCACTGCACAGTGGGCAGGCAGGAGTCCACCCTGGATTTTGCACACATCACCCTCTATTGATAACTATTCAGGATGTCCTGGTTTATCACTATGGCAATGCAGACGCCCTGCTTGTGTTGCTTGATGCACATGACATGTCTTTTTCTAGGCTGGACACCAAGAAGTGGCATTGTTGGATCCTAAGCAATGGTGACTTTTAATAGTCTCTCCACAGAATCTTTCAAATAGGCTTTACGATGATCACTTTCACCCCAGTGATGAAAATGCCCATCTCCCCACACTCTTGACAATATTTGATGTGACCACAATTTTTTTTGTTACTTCTTTTCTTATTTCTTTTCTTATGTGACCACACTTTTTAATTCTTCCTTGTTTGATGGATGGGAAATAGTACCTGCTTTAGCTTTTCCTTTCCTTAAACCAAAGGGTTCCTATTATATTTTTCTGTAGAAGAAAAGTAGGGAGAGAAATGGAGGAATCTCTGGAATTTACTCAGAGAAACTGGGAAAATTTGTAATAACTGTAATAACAGGACTGATCACAGTCGATGTCGATGTTCAATTCACATCTGGTGTCAGTCCTGGCCCTGCCTCTTGCTCTCAGTGTGAGTCTATGACAGTCCCTAGTCTTTCTGACTTGGGGTCCCCCCATGTATAAAGCATGGATAATACTACCATTTACTTTAAAGGGATGTTGAAAGATTTAAATGAATTACTATCAGTCCAGCACTTGCCCATAGTGCTGGATTAGAGTTTTTCAGATCATTAAAAACTTTCTATGCTAGCACCTATGTGTTTGATATATATTGAGTCATTGGGCCTCACATAAGTTCAATGAGGTAAGTACGACTGTTAAGTCCATTTTGCAGAAAAAGAAAGTAGAGCAAGGACAGGTTAAGCAAATTTGCCCAAGGTCAATGGCTCTGCCTCAATGGACAGAGCTAGAATTTGAACCCAGGTTGTCCAGTATCACTTAACCACTGCACTATGTGTCAAGGTTATGAAAGGGAAAGGAAGGAGCCAGATTGCTTGTCTGGGGAGCTGTGAAAAGTGGGATCAAGCTCTTAGAAAGGCATTTAGGAAGAGGCTACCACAGCTTCCATCAGAGAGTACCCCAGCCTTGTCCAGACTGTCCCAGGTGTTGGGATCAAGGACTGCTCCTGAGTTCCTCCTTGCTATTTCTAGAGTCCAGAGTCCATCAGCCCTGTGCCCACACCACAGACCCACCACTCTCTTGCCATGTGAAGTCAGACTCCCCCATCCTGGAGAGCCTCTGTTTTGCCTTGTTTAAATGCAAACCAAGTCTCCCTAAGAACGAAAAACAATAGCACCTGCAAAAGCCCTGCATGCCACAGAGGCCCAGGAAAACCTACTGTTCTTCCTTCTCTGGGCCTTTGGGACATTTCCAGATTTGAACTCTTCCTAATTCTCTCTTCTCAAAGCTCTTATTGCCATGAGGCAAATCTAGGACCTGTAAGTTCCATGGGTTCGGTGCAGGCAATCAGAGAATAAGAGATGCATGTCTTCAATTGCTTAAGAACAATAATGAGACTGAAAGTCAGTCTGCTTTTTATTATTACTGTGAACTCACAGTTCTTAACCATGCTGGTGATAAACTGCTCTTCCCTGAAAAAAACATGTGTTAGTCTAAGTTCTAAATGCCTGACAACATGACTGAAAGGAACCATTGTATTGTTAATGATGCCGTGGGCTAGCTGGGAGGCTCAGCTAGAATGGCTTGTCCCTGGAGCTTGTGGACTTGGTCTGCTGCTGCAGTTTGGGCTGAAAGATCCAAAGTCCTCCCTCTCATGCACGGCCCCTCAGCTGGAATGGCTGCATCTTCTCCCTTCTCACAGTCTTCCATCCTTAAAGGGCTTCCTCTCTAGATGACTTCTTTAATAGGATGAACCGGATTACTTTACATAGTTACTTAGAATTCCAAGAGAGCAAAAGTAAAAGTCATAGCCCTGTTAGACTTAAGCCTAAGACATATATGACCCCATTTTTGCTGAGTCAGAGGCCAGTCCAGATTCAATTCAATGGAATGGAACCAGGGTGTGAATTCAGAGCAGTCAATATGACACCCAGCACGACGCCATCTTGAAGCTGTGAAGCTCCTGCACTTAGGTAGTGGCCAACTCGGGTGACAAGGCTGTGTAGCCAAGGATTCTTCTTGAAGCCTTCCTTAGCCTCACCCAGTGCTCAGCCTCTGGGCAAGTTCTGGTCTCCTAGGACCCTTCCAAGCCCATTCTGCAGAGTAACCCTTTCTAACTCCCATTAAAATCAGGACTGATGGGCCATCCTGATCTGTGCTAAACTGTCATTCAGCACACTAATAAGCCCCAGCCAGTCCTGGGCCTGGCCCCCCCAGCTCCCCAGCAGTGACAGGGGTCTTCCAGAGCAGCAATCTGGGTAAAACTTCCAGGCATTGTGGCGAGTGGGTGAGCAAGTTTCCTGGATATTTATTGGGTCACCCATGTTGCTTGAGGCCCCTGATGGGACTATATGCCAATGGCAAGCACCAAACTGTCTATAAACTTGGCAACCCTCAGCCCAGATATTTAGGGGAGATTTCTCTGTGACATCCCAATCTTGCTCCATCTGGTCCTTTTCCACTTGTTGTCTTTAGAGCCCATCACCATCACTACAGCGACAGGCACTTCCCCCGTTCCAGGCTTTGTGCTGCGGACTTGGGGAACATCTCACTCTGCCCGAGGTGCTGCCCTCTTGGGGCCCCATCAATGCCCCTCCATTCCTCTTTGCTCTCAGCTCACCTGTGAGGCCTGTTCCACACAGTGCAATCCCGCAGGTCCTCCGGCACCTCTTAGCATCACCACCCTCCCCCTCTATTGGATCTGCACCCAAGTGTGTATATCTATTATAAAAGGGGGACAACAACCCAGCAGTATGTCACGGGAGTGATAATTACATCCCAAACTCCCATCATGCCGTCTGCTGCTGACCTCTCACCCTTCCTCTCTTTTAATCACCCCCCAGCATCACTCACTCTGACAGAGCAGCAGTACCGGCCCTGTGACCTGTCAGCCTGGGGACATGACTTATAGGGCCTCGTAGGTGGACAAAGGGAAGGGAGATAGGCCACATAAATCTCCCCAGTGAATAAAAGAGAGTAATGGAGTGCGCTCCCCAGGCCTGCACTAGCAGATTCTGGGGTCTTGTTATTTGGCTCAGAGTTACGGCGATGAGGAAGTGGCCTGGGCTGACATGTGGGTTCCAATCAACCTTGCCAAAGCAAGCAGCCTCCAACGAGTCCCAATGTCATGTCCACCTGGTGTCCCTGAGGAGGGTGGAGCGGCAAGCACAGCAGGACAAGGGGTGCAGGCTCTGAGGCAGTTCACTGCTCCCTGAGGGGAGGGGGTGTGGAAGGGGCACCCGCTTCATTCCAAGCAACCTCTGGCCTGGCCGCTCATCAAATGGGGCTCTCTGAGCAGCCTAGGCAGAGGACAGGGCAGAAGCTTCACCAGACTTACAGGTCTCCCTGATTTCTAGAGAGAATGTGGTGTGGTATGGTGCCTTCTGGAGAGAGGTTACCTGAACAAAGGACATTAAGGGGATGACATGATGGGTTGTTCTCAGGACCCATTGGGGCTTTCCAAGCTTCACTGATTATCATGAGGGGATCTATTTCCACAAAGCCATCCACAAAGGAATGGGAATCTGATGTCCAAAACCCTGAGTTGGGCAGGCATGCCCCTCTCATGAGTGGCCACTCCAGGCAGATGAGCTGGTAATTCTGAAACACACTTGTTCATAAGACATAACAGGTTTCCAAGGCCTTCTTTACCTACTCAACTAGCAGAAGGACTGCAAATGAGACCAAATATGGCCCCATCGTGGTATTTACTTGGACAGCAAGTGTTTTATCAACTTGGAATTTGCATTTCTTCAGACAGGGCAGGTTCATTCCAGCCAATACTCCCCAGATGCCTGCCACCTTTCTCCATCCCAGTTCACTGACCTGCCTCTTCCCACTGCAAGTGTGCTCTGAGGAAGGTCCTGCAGGCCCAGCCTGGCTCTAGGCTGGTCCTATTAAGACCTTTATCCTGTTAATAGTCCTTCTTCACCTCACCACCTACTGTAAGCCTCTTCCATCTAGATTACAGTGCATTAACTTCCTCAAACCCTTACAGCTTTCACCACATCCAAGCCTGCTAAGAACCCCTAAAATAATAAGAGAGCAGAGAGCACATCCTCATTTGGGTAAAGCTCAAACATGAGTTAGAGAGATTGACTGCTTGCTTTGGGCAATTCAACTGGTCAGTGAAAGAGAGATGAGGGTCTAGAGAATCTATTCTGTCTCTTTCCACCAGAGGTAATTGTATTGAGTTGTTGTCCTCACTGCACCTAACTGCAAGTACTTCCTCATCTTCCAGGAGCCCGGATCTGAGAGGGTCTCTCACCACTGCTGTTGGTTCTTAGCTGCTCTCAGGATCCACATGGAAAAGTCTCATCCAACTTAAGAATTTGAAGACCCTTTGCAAGGTCATACAAGCTCCATTGCTGTGCTAGTCAAAATCACAAAGGACAAAAGCCCTAACCCCAAGGGAATTTATTGACTCACAAAACCGGCAAAGTCCAGGGATAGGGACTGTGGATCCGAGCATTCAAACAATGTTTTCGGGAGCCTGTCCCCCTTCTGCATCCCGTCCTCCACATTGACCCTACTCACACAGGTAACCCCATTCAGTAGACTTTGGCTTGACTCAGCCTAAGCCCCACCAGCTTAGCAAAAGAAGAGTTTCTCTTTCCTAACAATACCAGCCAAGGCCAGGGAGGGGTAGTGCTCTCTTTCATGGGACTTGGGTCATTCATCCATCCCTGAACCAGTCTCTGTGTCCAGGGAAAGGCAAGTGTCTGAAGGGTCAGGGCTGGGTCAAACATGCGCCCCTCACCTATATGACATGGAATGTGGGGTAGCTTTCCCTAAGGAAAACTATGGAGCTCATTCCTGAATAAGGGAGGATCAAGACTGGGCCAAAACTATATGATTAACTATTGTAGTTACTGTGGTTTTGGCCCCCACCCCCCATCCTGGCCACTTCCTCTGTGCATTTACTGTTGCTAGTTCTCTGCAAAGATCCCAGTTTCTCATGTGTGGTGTCAACCATGAAAAGTGGCTTCCAGGCCTCCCAAGTGGCGCGCCGGGTTGAGCACAGAACTGTGAAGCTGTCCGCAGCCTCTGCAGCGCTGGTTCAATTCCCAGCCAGCCAGGGAGATTCCCATATGGCGCGGCAGACCTCTCCTGTCTCCCCGCTACTCCCCTCAGCAGTGTGTTTCGGTCCTTCTGCCTGTTCCCCACTCTGTTCTCTGGTGATTCTCTCACCTTCCTTCATCTCTGGCCTGAACTCCAGTGCTTGTATAAATAAATAAATTTTTTAAAAAGAGGCTTCCAAGCACCCCATTTCCATCACCTCAAAGGGTCCCATTTGATATTATGTAACCACAGTTCTGACTCCTGATCCTGCAGGCAACTAACATGCCAAGATCTTCTGACTCATGTACTGCTATTGAGCCACTGATCTTCCCTTCTGTGCTTTTAAAACTAAGGTGTGTGGCTTTCTATGTCACCCTACTCAATCTCAGCTTGATGGCTTCAGCCCCATCATTGCAATGCACTGACACCATCTAAGCTATGGCTGTGTGTTTCCTGCCCAAGTCCTTGGTTTTTATAAAAAGGCTTGACAGGGTGGGATTATAAGCAGAGACTTGTGTCCAGTCACTAGACACTCCACCTATGTGGACATCAATGCAACAACCAGACATCTTTAGTGAGAATAAGAATCGCAGTTATACCAGGTGGTGTCACTTACATGTGGAATATAGAGAAACCAAAAAAAAGGGTCAAACAAAGACAAACTATAAAACCAATCCTAGAAAACTGACTACAGATCTGAGGCATCCAAGTAGGGAGGGGGAGACGAGGGATAGGGATGTGGGGGTGGGAGCACAATGGACTGTGGTGGACTGTGGTGCTTTGGTGGTGGGAGAATGACGATGACCACACCTTGGGGGGGAAATCCTATAGTGTCAAAATACTAATGCAGATGTGAAACAACGGTACTTCATTAATGAAAAATTAATTAAAAAAGAATAGCAGTTATCTCATGAAATTGTCATGATGATTAAATGAGTTACTCTTTCTAAAGCACACAGTAATATGAAGACCATGAAGGTGTTTGTTAAACAAACAACTGGGACTTGATTGATCTAGAGAGGTGAACTAGAGCTATGTTATTATTCAACCCACATTTCTGTATCAGGGCCCTAGTCTATTGTGATAGGTTTTATCAAACACCTTGACATACAAGAATGTGATTATCTCTGGCCTTTCCTTCATCAATCTGAAAAACAAAAACAGGGAAAGTGAAGTTTGGCTGCTGCTAAGAGCAATGCTGGCCCCCGTCACCCACACACATTTCATGAGCTCCAAATCCATCATTTGAGTGTGCTTGAGAAAGCAAACTGTTCTAAAACTATCTGGGGAATAGCAATCCTCCTGACCAAGAATGTGTGGCACCACCTATTGGAAGTTTGGGACAATGTGGTATTATCTCTCTCCCTGGAGTCAAAGGTTAAGACTTGATCAAGAGTAAGTTTGGTCTCAGTTTCCTTGAGACCCAAAACAATAATCCCCCAAATTAGGACCTTTCCCTTGATAACTTATCAAACTAAGACACACCTTTAGCAAAAGAGGAAGGCACTTATGTCAGGTAATAACAATACGTTATGTAAATAACAGAATATTTAGCCACCATCAAGATTTGTATTGCCTACACACCACAAAGCCCAGAGGCTGATGGTCTTAGGAATGATTTGGTAGCTTTTCCACCTATCATGGACCCAGACTCTTTTTGCTTCTGTTCTGTTATCCTTAATCATTTGTGCTTCATGGTCACAAAATTGCAGCTGCAGTTCCAGACATCATGGCCTTCTTTTGGGCACAAAGAAAGAGGATAGATCAGCTCCAGTGGATTCTCTTCTCTAGGGAAACAAAATACATTTCCTAGAAGCCCCCAGTAGATTGACTCTTTAATCATCATTAGCCAGAAGGTCACATGGCTACCCCTAGCTACAAGCAAGTCCAGGCACACGAGTGTTGATACTCCATAGTGAGTGGTGGCAAAGGAGAAGAAAAGGGGGTTAGAAATGACTGCTCCGACAGTCTCACTGGCAGGATCTCAGTCCTCTTGATCCACCCCTCTCACAGCTCACCTTTAGAACTGGAAGTATCTGAATTTATCCTGTCCAATTGGTATCATAGCCTGGTTTGGCTATGATAAAACAGGCCCAAAGAGAAGACTTGCCCAATGTCAGAGGGCTCGTTAATTGCAGAACAGTGTCCTTCTCCATAAACGAGACTAACACTATGTTTTAGTCTGGGTCGGGACTCTCCAGAGAAGCTGTGGCAGTTTTCTGTGGCAAAGACCAACGTGGAAATGAAAAGCAGGATGGCGCTGTTTGATCTAATTGCAGCGTGTGGGAGACACAAGCTGCGGTCAACAGACACACCCATCCCAGTGGGATGTCGTAGGGGTTGACAATAACCTTGAATGACTAAATGAAATCTTTTTTTTTTTTTTTTTGGTTCGAGGTATATGCAACATTTTCCCCAAAGGTCAAGCGTTATGAAGACAGGAATGCTTGAATTGTTCAGACCTAATTACTTAATAGACAAGTTCGAGGTGTTTCTTTCTACCAAGGGGCATCATGAAAAAGTGACTGAGATGCTGAGTGCCACAAAGGGAGAACATCTAGGACCTTCTGTGCTTTCTCCTCCCCTCCTGCTCTCATTGCTGCGAGCCACAGCTTGCCCACACCTGAATGTGCTGAAGGACAACAAGGAGGGTGTGGACTTTGGCTTCATTCAACTCAATCAAAAAGAGTCCAGTCCACGGCTGAATACTTACATGTTGGAGGCAGGCTCTACTCCCTGCTGGGGCCGAGCCCTGGACAGGCTGAAGAACCTTCCTCTGGTAGGCTGGAGAGAAAAGGCTGTGAAGACCTCAGTCGGTCATGGGAGAGTGACCACCACCGGTGGGGTGGGGGTGGGGCTACTTTAGGTTGAGCTGAAATTGCGCGAGTGGTCAGGCAAAACCCTGGGGTGGGGGTGCGGGCAGTCCAGGTGAAATCAGCTGTAGGGCAGGTGGGCCAAGCCCAAACCCAGGAGGCTTTCCCTGTCCGGGATAGTAGATGCTGAACACAATTCCCTCCAACATCTGCCCAGATCCCCCACCCAGGGTCAGGCACCCCTGAATGGCTCCATTCTTGCCTGGGAAGGGGTTGCGTGTAGTCCTGGGGAAAGAGAGGGAGAGAGAGAGGGAGTGGGAGAGACCCTCCCTCCCCACCTCGCCAGCTGGGCCAGTGCCTCTGAAGAGCTGCAGTGCGCAGCCCCCCTGCACACCCCCCATCTGCCGTTTAACGATGATGGAAGCTGCTGTCAGTGCGTGGCGACAGTAATAAACACTCTTCTTAATAACACAGGGTGTACCTCTTATTAAAATGAATGGACTCCCACGGCGCAGCCCGGGGCCGCCCGGCTGGCAGCCAGCCGGGGACAGCAGCCCTCAACTGGAGCAGTTTATCTGCTGTAATTACTGGCAGGACAACGCAGTGGGGGCTCCTGGGGGCAAGCTGGGAATTGGTCCAGGCCCAGGCCGAGCTCAGAGATACATTCACTCATTCAGAGATGCCTTTATGGAAGGGCCTCAGGCGTCACACGCAAGGACACCCCTTCCCACATCACACCTATGCAGGAACACACACACACACACACACACACACACACCTGGAGCTGACACAGGAATACTAGGTGGCAACAAGCATCAAGACAACCAGCCACGTCCTGAGGGATGGCCAATGCCACGAAAGGCTTTTGTGCGTAAACAGAAGCAGGCACAGACCCCAGGGCTCAGAGACCACATGTGGGGCCATGAGGTTGGGGCGGGGGGAGCACCAGGAACCAGTGTATTTGACTGTGAGGCCAGAAAGACACGGATCCCCAAGGAGATCTCTGAGCTTACGACGTCACAGAATCATGGACACAAGCTCTCGTGGCATTTAACAGAATCATCACCCATCATTTAAGGATTCCTTACATAGTTTGTTGAAAGGACAAGTGAGTGCAACTTAGTGAGAAATTTCACAGGAAAATATGAGGACACATGTGAGGGTCTTTCAGGGAATCCAAGCACAGACTCACCATATGCACACGCAAACACATGTAGACAGACACGTGCATGAACACACACAGGCACAGGTGTACACAAGCACGCACAGAACCATGCACACTTGTCTGACACACCCCTTTCTCTGGGTAGCTCAGCACTAGAAACCAACGTGCTGTCCCCATCAGGCCGGTGATCTGAGACTCACCCCCCGCAATCTGGCTTTCTAAGTTATGTGTCCCCTTGAGAGTGAGGGAGAGGTGTTCTGTGAGGACCAGAGAGAAGACAGGCCCTGGGGTTCACCAACACCCTGAGACCTCTCTGGGACCCTTCATGGGCTGGGGGTGCCAACTTCATCCTGTGGAGCTCAAGACTTTATAGGATTTCCATCAAGGGAGACAGTGGGGAGACGAGAGACAAAATGTGTGTGTTTGCGCATTTGTGTGTGTTGTGTGTGTTTGTGTACCTGTGTGTCTGAATGAGTCTTCCTATATATGTGTCTGTGCATCTGTGTATCTGTTGTCTCCAAGAGTCTGTGTGTATCTGTGTGCCTGTGTGTGTTTGTGTCCTGCATGTGTACCTGCATGTCTGTGTGCACACACATGTGTAGGTGGTATGCGTGGGCCTCTGTGCATGGCAGACATACTTCCTACCCTCCTGTCACCTCTCCTTTTCTGTCCAGTGCTGGGACTACGCAAAAGAATTTGCCAAGAGTCCTACTGATTACAGATCTACAAGCCCTGAAAACCACCGGCCCAGCCTGGGAACATCTGGCTTATTTTAGCCCCAGCTCGCAAAACTGGGTTGGGGGAATGAGGCTTTTAACCCGTGAAAAGCCTATAAAAGCTTTCATTTCAAATCCCCTGAGCACATCCTCTGTTCCAGGCCTGGCTGTGCTCTTTAGCAACATCTTGTCACCCATCCCCACATCAGGCCTCTTGCCACACCACTTTCTGAAGAAGTTTCTTTATGAAGTTGCTCAAGCTTTTAACCACTGAGCCGTGCTGCTTCTACCATAGCTGGAGGAGCTGGCCCCGAGGAAAGAGAACAAGTGTCCATGAGATGAGGGGCAGGGGACGGTAGTGGCCTCTGTCATATTATCGGGGAGCCTAGCTGAACACAGGTGGGGAGTGAGGCGCAATGACTGTAGGGCACCCAAGGGCTAGGGCAACCCTGGAGGTGAGGCTTGCAATGAATCTCACTTTGGGCCCCTCCGTTACTTGTGTCCAGGTGACTTCAAGAGAACCCTTGGGTGGACAGGAAGCTATGAGGGAGCGAGGGGCTGGGTGGGAGGCGGGACAGCGCTGCATTGGCAGTGATGATGATGGTAACAAGCAAGTACTGTGAGCTGAGAGTCCACGATGAACCAGGCACCTGCGATGACCTTCTATATCCTCGTCACTAAAATGACCATCGTCTGCGTCACCTGTACTAGGAACAAGTGTACTAGGAACGCAGACTCCCAATCTGTACCCAGACCTGCAGGGAGAGAATCTGCATGTCAACAATTAGATCCCCAGCTGACTCCTGTGTGTGGTTTTCTGGCTTGCTCACACTGTTTTTAGTACAGTGTTTCCAGGAAATGGGCTTTTTGTCTTCAGATTTTACACATAGGGAGACTGAGGCCCAGAGAGGTGAAAATTCATTGTGCAATCCACAAGTTGGAAAGAAAGGGTAGCTTTGGAATTCAAGCCCAGGGCAGTCAGTATAGCTTCAAGGGCAAGCAAGAAGTGATAGGAAGTTGATGAGCTGATTCTCTGACCCTGAACTTTTGATTCTTGTTTTTTTAACAGCCTCCCCCAGGCTGTGCCCCCTGCCCCCCTCCACCGGACACCTGAAAATCCCCAGGGGAAGGAAGTTACTCTAGGGCTGTTCTGAGGTTCAGCCTTAAACCCATGCTAGGCAGCCCCCAGGCCCCATGAAAGGCCTGGGGGGCACTGCTCAGGTGTAACAGGGACACCATCTTGCTCGCCACTCCTGACAGTCCTGCAGCTGCAGCCTGGCCCTCCTCCGGAGGACACAGGAGCCCGCTGGGTGAGCATTTCCAGAGCCTGATGTTTTCCCACCTGCCTGGGGCATGAATGCATTGAAGCTACGATACTCTGCAGCAGCATCTCTGCCCATGGGACTGAGGTTCACGATGCGTCTCATTCCGAACCCCTCCATCTTCCCCATTAGCTGAGATTGCAGGTTCAGAGCACAAACATCGCCGCCTGTCACTGCTGCCGCACGTCAGTCATCAGCCGGGAATGGTCTCGTCTCCTTCAATCCATCACGCGAGGTTTCCATTGCTCTCACTGGAGACCACTCTGGGAGCCCTTCCCCTAGCCCCTGGCCCAGGAGATTTGCTGCCCTGAGAGGCAGGCGGGAGAGGAGGCTGGAGAGGCGAGTGGAGCATGAGAACCATACCTGACTACAGGAACCTCTCAGGCCCTCAACCCAGCAGCCGTTGGAGACTCAGCTACTCTACAAAGCAGGCTGGCCTCAGGTCCAGAGGAGGAAGATGAGGGAGTGGAGGGAGCAGAGGCCTCCCCACTTCTCCCAAGACATGGGATCTCTGCTGGCTGCCTCTGTGGATGCAGTTACTCCGGTTGGGATTACAGCCCTGGGGGCCCCACCTGTGGGCATTCTGACTCCATGCATGTGAGGTGGGGCTGCAGAACCTGCATTTTTTTTTTTAAAGCTTTCCAAATTTCTTTTTTCTTTATTTTTTTTTTAATTATTTATTTATTTATACAAGCACTGGGTACAGTAGAAGCACGGGAGGGTGAGAGAATTCACCAGAGCAAGAGCGGGGAGCAGAGCAGGCAGACTGATCAAATACACTGCTGAGGGAAGCAGTGGGCAGCAGGAGAGGTCTGCGCGCCATGTGGGACCCTCACCCGGTGGCCGGGGATCCAACCGGCGCTGCAGAGGCTGCAGGCAGCTTCGCAACTCAGCGCTTAACCGCTGCGCCACTGGGGAGACCCAGAACCTGCATTTTTAATAGGGCTGCTCCAGGTGATTCTGAGGCAGTTGGTCACTAACCCCAAAGCTGAAAACCTTTGCTGGTGGAACACTGATATATCAGCTAGGTTAGGCTGGGGTGCACTGTTGTAACAAACAGCCCCCATACTTCAGTGGCTTGAAACAGCAATATGTTTCTTTCTCAAGCGACATACTCCATGCAAGCTGGCAGGAAGCTCTGCTCATTGCAGGTACTCAGAGACCCAGGCTGACAGAACTCCATGTCAACCAGGTTTCTATGCTCACCATGCCAGTGAGGAACAGAGTTGGAGTGTCCATATTAGCACATGAACGTCCCAGCCCCAAAGAAACACTTAGTACTTTTGCCCACAATCCATTGAGGAGAACTAATCACAGGACCCTGCTTGATTTCAAAGGGGTGGAGGAAGATAAGCCTCCCGTAGGCCAGGAAAGAGAGAGTGACTGTGGTCGAACAGCTAGAACATCCCCCCACCAGCATTCAGGATGAAAGTCCAGCCCCTGCCTAGGGAAAATTGACCACTGGCTGGGTGAGCATGGCAGAAGATGGCAAACACAGACAGCCTAGGTCCACCATTATTGATTCTTGCATGGCAGGATTATTTATAATCAATGTATATTAATTATATTGTTTACTTTCATTGATATCATATCATATATTATATACTTACAAGTTTGTTATACTATTACAATAGTATACTATTATACTATTACAATTGTATTATACTACTGTATATTTTATAATTATAATATTGTATAATATTTTCATATTATAATATAATAAACTACAAATATTCAAATATATATTCTATTCATTAGCTTCCAGAGCAGGTCACATAATCTGTTAAAGGGAAGGACTGAGTTTAGGGTCCAGGTGTTTGGGCTCCTAGTCCAGGGTCTTTCCAATGAGGTTGGCCAACATGGTCAGAGCAGGTTGTTTTGCAAACTAAGCATTTATTGTTTTGGGTCTCCTGCAGTGAGCTAGGACCCTGTGCCCTTGGAAATCTTATGTTAGGTCTGCACAGGTCCACCCCCTCTCCCCTAACCCTTCGATGCTGCTGGCAGCCCTAAAGATAACTGTTCTTGTTCCTCCATCTCCCAGATGAAGGGAGACACTGTCAGCCTCAACCACCAGCATTCTCTCCATCAGCACGCCTGCTCACCTCTTCAAGCCTAGCGGCACATGCAGGATTCAATTCAAGGGCAGTAGGGAATGCAGGTGAAGCAGAGGAGTAGTGTGTCTGCTGCTTTCAAGTCCAAAGTCCTGGGGTAGAGTCCCTGGCTCAGTGATTTCCTCCCCACATGGACTTAGTAAACCTTATCCTTTCTGATGAGAAAGGATCTACAACATAGAGCAAGAAGAGCAGTCTAAGCCCTTTCTGTTCATTCCTCTAACAAACATTTATTGAGGATACCATGTGCCAGGCAATACTCTAGGAGGTGGGGGCACTAGGGGAAGCATGACAAACATATCTGCTGTGCTCGCAGGCCTCTGGCCCAGGAGGTTCAGAGGAGTAGGTAATAATCAGGTAAACTCAGGAGGTTTTACAGGCATGGTGAGTGCCACAAAGGAGGTAGTCAGGATGAGATAAAAGATAACAGAGTTGAAGTTGGAAGGCGACAGATTTAGACTGGGAGGTCAGAGAATATCTCTGAAGAGGTAACATTTGAGCTCAGGCTAAGGTGCATGTGAAGATATGGAGTAGTGTGTTCAGGCTGAGGGAAGTGCAAAGGCCCTGTGGCTGGAAAGGGGGCATCCAGTGTGGCTGGAGAAGAGAGAGCGCTGAGTGAACCCACCTGGGAGAAAAGTAAGCTCCAACACAGGTCACAAATGAGTGAGGTTCAGGGTATAGAAGGTGGAAATTCCAGCCTCCTGCCATGCCACGCCTCCCCTCAGGATCCTTCCCACTGCCACTGGCGCAGGGAGAACCAGAAAGTGTTCAGCAGAAACTCCTGGTCCAGCCAGGCTGCCCTAGGACCACCCTCTCACCAGCACCCAGGCAAGCTGAGTACCTGGCTGGCCCAGCTCGCAGGAGGGGAACAGCCCACCCCCTCTAGCCCAGAGATGTTGGAAGGTGGTGCTCACACACCTGGAAAGGTGGGCCAGAAAGACCCCTCACAGAGGAGACAGCTGGGGTCTGCCACCCACTGGAGCAGCTTCACTTCTGCCCTCTAGACGGCACACGCAGAGGAAGAGTGACCTCTAGTGATGGATGCCCTGCAGAGAGCTCAGGGCCCAGCTGGCTGCCGCTGGGCCCTTGTTTCAGAAGCCCAAAGTGGGCAAAGCAGAAGCCAGGAGGGGCAAGGCCATGTGGGAATTGAAGAGTCAAAGTCATCTGTGGGCCTGGAGCATGGCTGTTCACTGAGGCGTGGAAATGGCCTGGAGCGCTGGCAAGGGCACTGGGCATTGGGGGACAGGAGTCCTAAGGGGAGTCCCAACTCTGGCTCTGATTGCCTGGGTGATGTGGGTGGCTGAAACTTAGCCAGCTTCAGTGTCCTCTTCCAGGCATTGAGATCTCACTGAGTGTTACATCGGGACTCCAAGCAGGATTGCTGTCTCTACTTTAGACATGCAGATGTGGAGACACAGCCAGGGCTACACAGGGCTGGAGCCGAGGTTCAAGTTATAAGTGACCAGACCTAAAGTTCATCCCTTTCCATTGTGCCTCACGCCTCCTCTGCTTGGACCTCATCAGGGCACCAGCGCTTCTCAGGAAGCCCTTGAGTGCCTGAGTATGGTGGGTTCTCAGGGGTCCTCCTTGGAGCTGCCTGGGAAAGGAGGCAGGGCCGGTTCAGTACAAGTGAGCAGGAAGCAGAAGCTCATGTGTACAGGGTCTGTGTGTATGTGTGTGTGTGCGCAGGTTTGTGTGTGTGTGTGTGTGTGTGTGTATGTGTATGCGCACATGCACAGGGTTTGTGCATATGCAGGAGTTGCTTGTCCAGCACAAACCATGTCTCCCCACCCCCAGCCCTACCAGCCCTCCTCCTTTTGTTCTTCCACAGGAGCTTACCTGGGCGCTGAGGGAGGGTGGAGTTAGACTTCAGATGTTCCACTAGATCTGGGCCTCATGTTCATTGTGCATTTCAATCTGCACAAATGAAGAAGCTGAAAGAACCTCGAGGGTCCTGTGCATCTTCTCTACAATATCCAGCTTTGGTTGTATGCTCTGTGGGGGGCTCACTGCCTCCATCCCTGCATTCCATTCCAAAGTGGGGTATCTGGTATCTGCAGAAAGTTCCTCTTTATATTAATCTGTCATCTGCCTCCACGGAATGGTGAATCAATTCTTCTTCCTAAAGTCATAGAAGACAAATCTATGGAGCCTTTCTTATGATACCTCGTATCACAAGTGTCACCAAAACACAGCATTTTGAAAACTCTTCTGAGGAATGAATAGTTCTATTTCCCTTGCCCATTCCTCATGGAGTCCATCCCTCAGCTAGACTCTCCCCTGTCCTGATCTTGTCTCTGGCAACCTTGTCTGTTTGACCCAAGTTACTCTTTAAATACTTTGGAAAATTGTATGTGAAATGGACGTATCACAATAAAGAAACGCCAGGGGAAAAAATGCCATAAACACAACCAATTATACTGTGTATGCTACATGTTCCCACAAAATAGGGAAAACGACTGGGATCAATCACTTTAGAAAGCAATGGTGGCCTATGGGTTAAGTCTCAGCACTGTCATGCTATTATAGGGACCTGGGTTTGATCCCTGGCCAGGGAGTTAACCCACATGGCACGGCAGACCTCTCTTATCTCACCCGCTGCTCCCCTCAGCAGTGTATTTCAGTGGATCTGCCTGTTCTACTCCCCACTCTGTCTCTGGTGAATCCTCTCACCCCTCACCTCTGGCCTACACCCCAGTTCTTCTATGGATCAATAAATAAATAAATCTTAAAAACAGATAAACTGAAATAGCAAGGTTTCTTACTTCTGTTGATTCAACTATTCCAAGTTTTCAACAACAACAAAAAAATCTATTTTAGCTAGTCAAAGTATCATTGTTTAATGAATAGAGAGGGTAGGGGACAGCAAGAGAGATGGGGTCTTCCCCACCACACTTTGTAACCATCAACTACTGGACACTGGATCATATGCTCAATTAAATACATATTTATGGAGAATTTGGGGGCTTAGAGTTTCTGACTCACCTCCCTATTAGGGAATAAATCCTTGAATTGCCCTTATATAATGTGATCAGATTTTTGGAGAAGAAAAGAGGCCAATCTTAATGAACTGACAAATTTTTTTTAAAATAAATTCTATTTCAGAAGAAGACACAAAGAAATGGAAAGACATCCCCTGCTCATGGATTGGGAGAATAAACATTATTAAAATGGCCATCCTTCCAAAAGCAATATACAGATTCAATGCTATTCCAATAAAAATTTCAATGTCATTCTTCAAAGAAATAGAACAATTATTGATGAAATTCATATGGAACCACCAAAAACCCCAAATAGCCAAAGCTCTCCTGAAAAAAAAAAAGGGAATGGAGGCAGCACACTCCCAGACTTCAAACTACACTACAAAGCCATAATCATCACAACTGCATAGTATTGGAACAAGAACAGACACCCAGACCAATGGAATCAAATAGAAAATCCAGAAATAAACCCACAGATTTATGGTCAACTAATCTTCGACAAAGGAGCAAAGACTATGCATTGGAGCAAAGAAAGTTTGTTCAATAAATGGTGCTGGGAAAACTGGGTCGCTACATGCAAAAGAATGAAGCTTGACCACTACCTCACACCATACACGAAAATCAACTCAAAATGGATTAAAGAACTAGACATAAGACCTGAAACCATAAAATACATAGAAGGAAATATAGGCAAAACACTACATGATATGCACATCAAAGACATCTTTACAGACACATCACCCAAAGCAGTGATAGTGAAGGCAAAGACAAACAGCTGGGACTACATCAAATTAAAGAGCTTCTGCACAGCAAAAGAGACAATAACAAAAACAAAGAGATACCCCACCGACTGGGAGAACATTTTTGCACCCAACACTAATGATAAAGGACTGATCACAAAAATCTACAAAGAGCTGATGAGACTCAACAAAAACAAAGAAAATAATCCAGTAAAAAAATGGGAGGAAGAGCTAAAAAGAAATTTCTCTGAAGAGGAAATGCAAATGGACAACAGGCATATGAAAAAATGTTCAACATCACTTGTAATCAGGGAAATGCAAATCAAAACTACCATGAGATACCATCTTACACCAGTGAGAATGGCACATATTAAAAAAACTAGCAACAACAAATGTTGGCGAGGTTGTGGAAAAAAAGGAACTCTCCTGCGTTGTTGATGGGAGTGCAAACTGGTCCAAACACTATGGAGAGCTGTGTGGAGATTTCTTGACCTACTAAACATAGAGCTTCCATAGGATCCAGCAATTCCACTCCTAGGTATTTACCCAAAGGACACAGAAACATCAATTCCAAAGAGCACCTGCACCCCTATGTTTATAGCAGCACTGTTTACAATAGCTAAGCTTTGGAAACAACCCAAATGCCCAAAATAGATGACTGGATCAAGAAGATGTGGTACATATATACCATGGAATATTACTCAGCATTCAAAAAAGATAAACACATGCAATTTGCAGCAACATGGATGGTGCTGGAAGGGATCATGCTCAGCAAAATAAGCCAGAAAGAAAAAGAAAAATACCGGATGGTCTTACTCATAGCAGGAATCTAGAAAACTTAAATAAGGGACCAGGAAAATGAATAACTATAAGTAAGTGAAAATCAAAATCAACAAACAACTATGAACCAGAGACACTCTATGGGGGTGGGGGCGGGGAGGGGAGGGATTGGGGTCAAAATAAGGGGGTTGTAATTGTATGGGGAATATAAAAATAAAATTTAAATAAATAAATTTTATTTTTTTTAAATAAATAAATTTTTAAAAAATTATTTAAAAAAAAAAGAAATTCTATTTCCTTCCTATTTTGGTATCTGTATCCCAATTCCCATTTGGAAAACCAGACCTCCCCAACTCTTGGGGTATGTGCTGCAGGGCCCCAACCCCAACCCAAGAGACAGTAATCTAGTTTCCAGCTTCCATCACTCTGAACCCAACAATTGGTTCTTAAATGGGCATGGAGGCCTGTCAGAGTCAAAGGGACAGAGAAGTCTATGTCAAGGAATCTGAAAATAGGCTCTTCCCCAGGGGATTTAAGGACCAATGGCTGGAGCTGTTGTAGCTATTTTGTGACAATAGAGGGAGCAGGAACTATAATACAGTAGTTACTTTAACAGTGAACATGCCAACATCCATTTCCGAGGCTCTCACTGGCCTGCCTCTGTGTTTTGGCGTGTGGCAGGAGGGATGGCTATGCATCCTATTCGGCCCACCCTCTGCCACAGCCTCCTGCCTGGATCACTGGGCCACTTCCTTCTACATTCACATTCTCTGAAGCCATTTCCCTCCCACGGCAGACAGGAACCCCAGATCTTCACTGCCTGTGACCAGAGCTTCTAGACAAAATCTAAGGCCTGCCTCAGAGTTGTTTGGATGCCCTAAAGTCTCAGATACTAGGATCAGGGATTTGCAGTCCTTGTTTTCTGGGAAAGCTCTGGACACACAAAAGTCCTGAGCCAGACCCTGGCTCCCTGGAGCAGCAGCATCCTGCAGTTTAAGGGCCAGCAGCACAGGCCCAAACGCAGGCCTCCTGACCCACCCTCCATGGTGCTTTCATTGTCCTTCACCCCGGATGCAAGAGAAACAGGCTGAGAAAAGATAGGGCAAAATTGGAGGTGAAATGCAGTGGGCCCTGGAAGAAATAGTTTATGGGAATTCCCACATCCCCTATCTTAGAATGTGAGAGTGCAGGGGCATTCTAACCCAGGAGGTGACCCGGACACCCCGCTATTCTCTGCAATTCCAGCCCCTCCACTCTGACTCCACTACCTTCACTATCCCCATAGGTTGGCCTTGATCTCTGCCTCTCCCTTACCTGGTTTGTAGGGTCTTCTAGAGTGGAGACCAAATCTCTCGTTGCTTCTGGTCTCTCTGAGGGTGCTCACAGCTGCACATGGGGATCAGCTGTCTCACCCCACCAAGAGATGGAGGAGATTTTCCCCAGCTGGGCCAGGACACAGGCATGTGGTTGTTGTGATCATGTTTTGGGAAAGAACATAGAAGTTATGAGACTTCTAGTATTTCTGAGGTTTGATGACACAAGTGAAAGTGTACCTGGTGATTTCCCAGTTGGACACACCTTCCTCCACAGCTGCCAATCACCAGGAAGTCACTGTGGGAACAGGGGAGCCTGTTCCCTGCTGAAAGCTTCCATTGCTTTATTCATGCCACAAATTTATATCTGACACCCATGTGCCCCTTTAAGCAACTGGTGGCACAGACTTAGCAAAATAGACAAAATTCCTGTTCTTTTTGTTTTTTTTAAAGATTTATTTACTTATTTATACAAGCACTGGGTACAGTCAGAAGTGCGGGAGGGTGAGAGAATCCACCAGAGTCAGAGCGGGGAGCAGAACAGGCAGACTGACAAAGTACACTGCCGAGGGGAGCAGCGGGCGGCAGGACAGGTCTGCGCACCTCGCCGGTGGCCAGGGATCGAACTGGTGCTGCAGAGGCTGTGGGCAGCTTCACAACCCAGCGCTCAACCTCTGTGCTCCCGGGGAGGCCCCAAAATTCCTGTTCTTATAAGGATTTTTCTAGTGGGGATTCAATTAATAAAAAATGAGCAATATCCAATAACAATAGATATCATCTTGGAATTTTTGATGGGGAATTTTTAATGGAATTTTTGATGCAGGGCCCACTGCATGACTAAGGTGATAGCAACTGACCTAGGTGGTCCATGAATATGAATTGAAAGGAGTCAGTCATGGGGGAAGCAAGGAAAGTATATTTTGGATAGAGGGATGGACTAGTGCAAAGGCCCTGGGGTGGGAATATGCTTGACATATTGGAGGAACAGAGGTCAAGCAATATCTAGCATTTATTGAACACTTATTATGTGCCAGACAATTTCTAAGCCATATACTCTTCACTTAATTTTTACAATCAACCTATGGAGTAAGGGCCTTTAACACCCCTGCTTCACCAATAGCAACAACGGCACGTGGACAACTTGCCTAAAGTCATATAACCATAAAGGCCAAGTCGATTCCCAAGTCCAGCCCGTGTGACTGCAGGGTCTGTGTTCCTGACCACCGTGCAGGGGAGTCTGGCCAGGGCAATGCTGCAGAAATTGATTTGGGAATCTTAACCATTGCTGGTATTTGAAGCGCCAGGACTAGATAAGGTGGCTCAAGCTGATGCACTAAGGAGGGAAAGAGGAGGGCTGGGGGCTAAGCCCTAGGAGCAACTTTCAGAGGTGAAGCAACCAAGGGGGTAGGAGGTACATGGGAGCCCATGTTGTCATAGCAACCAAGGAGGACGCTGTTCAGGAAGAAAGGCAAAGTGAGAAGTCCCCAGGGTCAAATGCTGCAGGGAGATCAAGTAAAGCAAACAAGAAGTCACCACTGGATTTGGTTTTAAGGTGGGAGGGGCTCCTGCTGGTGACCTGGAGAATAGACTCAAGGGGATGGGGAATCAGAAACCCCACTAGAGTGGGTTCAGAGAAGAATGTGAACACACAAGTGGGGACAGCAAGTTGAGTTGATTCGAAGGCAAAGTGAAAAGAGCACTAGACTAGGAGTCCAAAGACTCCCCCTTGCAATAGCCTGGGGTCTTGAACAACAGGTCTAAATTTTCTGAGCCTCAGTTTCCTCATCTGTACATGGAGATGATATTGAGGCCCACTTTGCAGGATGACAATGAGGAATCAAACGCGAGAGATGAGAATGCCTTGAAAACCGCAAAGCCCTGTGACTAGAGACGGTATTTTAGGGCTCTCGAATGACTTCCTTCGTGTAGGAGTTGGGATTTGCTCCCTCCCTCTTTTTCTGCTTTAACCATCTGTCTCTCCAATTCGAAATCTGTTCCTCCTGACCCCTAGCTGACCGGAGCCTTCCCTCTCCCTCTGTCCTGCCATAGCCTCCTCCTCACAATCCTGGCTTGGCTCTGGGGGCTCAGTTGCATATGCAAATGTCTCCCAAACCAGCTGGTGTCTGCCTCCCTGAAACACATGTTCCAAAGCCACTCTGTCTCACCAGGGAGGGGGGACAGAGCCTCTGCCCGCTCCACGGTCCGGAGGGGACACATGGCCGGGCAAAGGCAGACACAGCCAGCAGATGGAGAAGGGCTGCTAGGCAGGGCCAGAGAGGGCAGGAGAGGGACTAGGAGAGGGCCCAGGGATATGTGTGGGCGAGGCGAGCAGTGGGCATGGATGCAGCAAGCAGTGTCAGGTGCTCGCCCGCACTCCGCAAGGTCACCGGGATGCACGCATCCCTTCTGCCCCGGTCGATGGGGCTACCTGGTAATATTTTGATGGGGCTACCTGGTAATATTTTGATGGCGCTACCTGGTAATATTTTGAAGCCTTCAACACTGTCCTAGGTTTTGCAAAACAAACCTTGTCTCCATTAAAAAAATCACATAAATAAAATACCTCAGACCTACTAAAGGACATCAAGAAGAGATGGAGGGACATTCATCTGTTCATCCTCCTGTTGAGGAAATCTTACAGGTTGTTTTTAAATTTGCATAAGCAAAGGCCCTCAGACAGCTCTCTCCAGGCACACGCCCCTCCTCTAGGGAACCTCTATCTCTAGATTCATCCCTGTAGGCTTCTTTAGACTTTTACCCCCAATGAATGCGCCCCTAACCTAAATGCAATAGTGCTTTGTGTGTCTTAAATTGCTATCTAAATGGCACATGGCCCATCTTCTTTTGCCACTTGCTGTTTTTGGTTCCCTGTTATATTTATAGAATCCGAGCATGTTGACAATTCTCGCTCTTGCAGTGCCATCTTGCCATATGCTTCATAGCCTGATCCCCAGGTAGAGGACACTCAGTCTGTGGCCTTGACTCTCTGCTTACCTCCAGCCCCTCCACCCAGACACAGACTCCAGGGGACACTGACTGAAAATCTTAAGCTAAGACCTGGGGTGGTTTTTACTTTCCAGCTAATGGTCCTGAAAGGACCTGGGGCTGGGTGGAGAGGGGAGGCGTGGTGTGAGCACTGTAGAAATCTGGGCTTCTAGAAGGGGTCAGCGAGCAGCCTCACCCTCGTCACAATCCCTCGCAGGGCACACACCTTTCTAGAGCCCCTGCAAGCTCTGACTCCTTCAACCTCGCACAACACCACGGTGTGAATGGGGTTGAAGGGACTCCCCCAAGGTCACCAGGTACACATGTGGACCTGGGCCTGTGAACCTCAACATCACTGCCCTGGGGTGTCCCCTGTGTGCCTGTATGCCCCACTCACTGGCCGGGTGAAGACAGTCCCTTCCTGGCTGGTGCCTCTCGCCTGCTGCAAGCTCACAAGCCTGAGGCCCTGCAAGAGGAACATTTGAGAGCATTAGGTACAGACAAGGAAGCAAGGATGTGGGGTCCCTCCATCTGGATCTGCTTTCCAGCCCCCTTGTAGCTGCCTAGAGTAACGTTTCCTGAGACTAGGGGGCCGGGGGCTCCACGCCCCAGCATTGGCTGCCCTGTTGCTGTCTCACTCTCCACAGAGAAAAAGCCCAGGATCAGAGTGCACTCCACCAGCAGTTGAGCACTGCCCTGCCCTCAGAGGGTGCACGCCTCACCCCACCCCATGCCAGGGTCCTCGGGCAGGGGAGGGATTCACACTGCTCACACCAGACATTCAGATCTTGAAAAGCTCTTTCTCTCTGCCTCCTTTTTTATAGCTCTTTGTGCAGACACGTCATTGATGGGGTAGCTCAGATGCCAGCGTTTGGGTTTCTGTAAGAGTTCCCTTGTTTCAGCCACACGGGGCAATTTTCCTGAGCAATGCTTAAGAGCGGAAGGAGGACACTGATGGTGGGCATCACAGAGTAGTCAGCACCGCATTCCGAGGACCCAGGGACAGGGGTGGCACTGAGCCTTGCAGAAAGAACCGCATGCAAATTCCCTTTCCCTGCTCCACGGGAAAGCGAAGCAGCTAGGGAACCTCTTGGGTACTTTCAACACATTATGCAAGTCTGGGCAAGGCAGGGAGGGGACCCGGGACCAGGAACGCCACAGGCAAGTGTCCCCTGCAACTCGCCATCTGTGTCAGCTGGTTAGAGCTGCTGGAACAAAATCCCACAGACTGAGTGACTTAAACAACAGAAATTAATTTTCTCACATTTCTGGAGGCTGGAAGCCCACGATCAAGGTCCCCACAGGTTTGGTGTCTCCTGCGTCCCCTCCTTGGTTTGCAGATGGCACCCTCTCCCTGTGCCCTCACCTGGTGATTCCTCTGTGTAGCTGCATCCCTGGGGTCTACTCCTATGGGATTGGGGTCCACCAATATGACCTCCTTCTACTAGTCACCTCTTTAAAGCCTCCAATGCAGACTTTCTGAGTTATTGGGTTTAAGACTCCAAAATATGAATTTGGGGGATACAGCACCTTATATCAAGGTCTCTTCACCTCCAAGCCTGAGCTGCTGCACCTCCCCCTGCAGTGACCTTTAGGGCTAACCGTCCCTAGGTCCGGCTGGGCAACCAGCGCGCAGGGGGAGAACAGCAAAACCCCCTGAAGACATACCTGCTGCACCTCCCCCTGCAGTGACCTTTAGGAATGGCTTTCGCCACGGTCCCTAGGTCCGGCTGGGCGACCAGCGCGCAGGGGAGAACAGCAAAACACCCTGAAGCAGGGGAAGTACAGCGAAGTTCCCTGAAAAGACAGAAGCTTATCAAAAGATAACGACCACCAGGAACCACTACAAGAATGCTAAATAACCTTATCCCGTCTTTCTGGAACTACAAACTTTAATCCCTTATTGTCTTTCTAAACTTCCTTCTTTCTTCTATAAAGGTCATTGCTTGTTAATTAAAAAATCATATGAAATCCTTAACACAAGGCTGACTCAAATGAAACATTACTAAACCCTGTAATAATTAAAATGTATATAGGTAAAAAAAAAGTAGTTAATAAAAAATATGATTGTATAGTTTAAAAACAAAACTAATGGTCTATCTACTTAGGAATGAGGCTGAGTCCAGATGTAGATCACCGCCCTGTTGGTGATAGGCTGAGCCCATGAGCAAGCTGATTTCATTGATATTCATTGTTCCTGTGCTTTCGGAAAACATATATATACTGGTCACAAACTCAAAGAAAATTACACTCAGATTTTCACTCTTGAAGTGTGTCTGTTTGTCATTTCTTTCACCGACGCCCTGGCCACCCTGCACGCTTCTCTCAACCCTGAGGTGGCCTCATCGTCTACTGCTGTGCTGGTCCGCAGCACTGAGCTCCTCACAGCCTCCCCCTCCCCACCACGATGATGTGTGCCCTGGGCCCTGGGGGGGAGCTCTTGAGACCCCCAGTCCAGCATGTCTGCATATGGAAAGGCCAACCTCACAGAGAAAGGGGAGATGTTTTGGAAGTTGAGGGGTATGGCTCTCTGTTTGAGAGAGAGGTGTGTGGGGTTGGCAGGAGTAAAATTAGCACATTCTCCTTAAGGACCCAAATGGAATATCTGTGACTCTAGGAAACAGCAGGTGGGGAGGGGAGTCCACAGACTCATGGCTGGAGGTGGCTTCTGGCCTCTGATGGGCACTGCCTTCTTCCCCAACTCTGTGTTGTCCCAGGCTCGCTCCCCAAAGAGAGTCCTGTAGCCTTGGCCTCCCCAGCTGCTGCTCTCTCACTCCACAGTCACGCAGCCACTCAGGAGGGCCCAGTGAAGGGGAGTGGAAGCTTGGTGCACTTGCAGAGGACAGGAGGTGACCCAGCCTTCACCTCACCTCCTCACCCCCTCCCCCAGCCATGTTACCCCTCCTGATCCTGCCCGAGCAGAGAACTTCCTCCAACCATGTGCTCCCCCAGCGCCCTCCCTCCTCTGCCCACAACCCCCCAGCACACCCAGGGAGGGCGCTGGAGCTGGCTCCTGAGCTGCCTCCCTCTCTGTGCTCACCTCCTGGTATGATTATTAAACACAAATTACAAAAGACCTGACCCAAGCGATCTTTAGTTCTTCTTTCAACAAGTGCTGCCTGCAGGGCCCTGATTCCAAATTCCGTTTCAATTATCTCAGCCATTTTAGACACAAAGCGGCCTGTGTCTGTAATTGCCAGCACGAAGGAAGCAGGGAGAAGAAGGTCCAGTGGCTCAAACTTGGGAAGTCGGCCTCCCGGTCTGAACTTTCATTTGCAGCGATTAACCGGCACCCAGAGCAAAGGGCAGGCTGCCTGGGCCATGCACCAGCCCTTTACCCTACCCTGAGCCTGCAGGGAGCAAGCCCTGGGTTCCACTCTCTCCGAAATACAAGCCCCAGAGGCTCCCCTGCAAAAGAATGTACTAGCTAACCCCTGACCCTGCTTCTGCATGGTGGTGGCAACCTTGCTGGACCCCCCCCATTTCTCATCACTCCTTCTGGGGAGAAGGAGCAGCCAACCCCCTACCCCCCACTGCCCCTTCCTTGCAGGAACTTCATGACGTAGAGGGGGAAGCCAGCTGTGAACTTGTCTGTGATCCTTCTCCAGCACCTCCCAGGCCCCACATTCTTCATAACTCTGGAGAATGGAGATTGTACCTTGCTCCCCCACATGTACCCCATGAGGTGCTGAAAGTGAGGGGAGGGGTCTGCCCTCTTTCAGGCTCAACATTTACTAGCCAGATGTTCTTGGGTGAGTTACGGGACCTTGTGACCTCCAGCGGGGTCTTCATTTGTGAAACAGTCCTGGGTCCTGTCCTCCTAGGGTGGCTGTGGGGATTCAACAGAACGTCGTGTGAACCCTGTGCCTGGCATGGGTGAGTGTGACATCAGTGCTCGCTGTTGCAGTTACAGGCCAATAAATTAGGGCGTCCCAGCCACTCTGGCCAAAACCACAGGTATAAAACCTCCAGCGCTCCCCTCCCAGCTGCCACCCCTCTCCCTCCCGGAAGTCCACGATCCCAGGAAAGGCCATGGGGCCGGCCAGATGCTGAGCCGCTGCTGACTGAGGCCGCCGCTGACCGCCCGGCCCCACCCGGGGAACTGTGGGCAGCGGCTGGCCCCGGGCAGCGGGAGGGGCGATTTACAGCCGCGCTTAGCCAGGGCTGGCGAGTCATTTGTCACGCAGGGCCCGGGCACCTTGTTCTACCTGTGTTGAGTGTGTTTTATTGGTGTTGAGCAGAGTGAGGCCAGAGCAGAGTCGGGGATGGGAAACCCACTCAAGTGAAAAATGAGGAAAGCCAGATGGGATTGAGAAGAGCGGAAGGGGGAGAGGCAGCGGGGAAGGAGGTGAAGGGGTGGATTGTAAAACACAAGACAAATGTGCATGGCCGCCCTGGAGGTCCTGGGGAGGGTCTCAAGCTCTGTGCCTCCCTCACCCCTGGCAGGACCCCACTAGAGCCCTGGAGGTCCCAGCAGCTGTGATGGCAGAGAGGTCAAAAACATGGAGGGAGGGCTTCATGGGGGCCGGGAGCCCCGGAAAAGAAAGGGGGTTTTAAAAAGAAGAGCAAGCTCACCCCTGGGCCCTCTGCACCCAGTCTTGCACCTCAGCCGCTCCTTCCCATCACTTCTGAAAACCTCTGAAAAGAGGCCCAGCTCTGACCTGCTGAGAATTCCATGCTCTGCCCTCAGTGTCCCTCAGCACAGAAGCTTCAAGTCCAAAACCAGGAAAAGAGAGTGGCCAGGCAGATTTAGAGATCGCTCTGTCAGGAACAAGGAGGAAGAGGGAGGGAGAGAGAGAGAGAGAGAGAAGAGGGAGGCAGAGAGAGGGGGAGAGAAGGAGAGAGGGAAGTAGAGAGATAGACACTCGGCTTTGTGCCTGCAACAAGCCACTAAAGGTGCATTTTTAATTAAATTTATACAAAATGTGTCAGTTTTATCTCTAGGTTTCAAACCTGACTCTTTTCTATCAAAGAGAAGTATTGATCTCCATTGCCCCGGAGCTACCTGACTGAATTAAACAGAATAAATAGAAGAAGGAGGACTAAAAGGCACAGAAACAACTGCAGAGAGGCAAAATCTAATGGCTCCACAGTCATTTGCTGCAATTAAAAAACAAAACCATTTAGAGGGGCCGTTTAACACCTTGAAGTCAGAAAACTCTTGCTTCAAAAAAAAAAAAAAAAAGCTCCAAACAGCTCCCAGGCAAAACATTTTAATTGCTCTAAATCCTTCCATCTTTGACTGCGTTGGGGTCTGTACATTTTCCTGCAACACCCAGGCACACGGAGGCTTCATCCTGGCGCCCTCACCATCAACTCCCAGCTCTCTGCTCCTTTGCACTGAGAGCTGCCTCTCCTAGGCCTAGAGGCACACTGAGGCCTAATGGGCCAGCCTCTCACCACTAGGCAAGTCACCAGGTGCTCTGCCTCAGTTTCCTCATCTGTAATAGGGAGACAGTAGGTCATAGTGTTGTCTAAGGGACGACAAAGGGCTTTGTGCAACGCCTGTGACAAGGCACGTGCACAATAAATGGTGCTTGAGAAAGTCAAGGTTCGCATGCAGACAATGCTGGATTCTCGCCAAGGTAGGGGCCTTTGTGGCGCTCCTTCCCTGAGCATGACCAGCAACTTCTTTGAGGACTTTATCCTTTGTGCTTTTTTCTGTGGGGCTCTTCTGCCATGAGACTCTGAATTGTGAAGTTGGGTCCCACAACCTCCCATTTTGCTACGTGTGGCATCAGAGGTGGACCTGCCAGTCAATTAAGGGGTTGCGCAGTGACGGACAGTCCACCCCAGTGATGTCTGGCCTGTGTGCCCATCTTTCTGTCACCCGCCTCTCAGGCCCAGTGGCTTCAGGACACGTGAACTTCATGGACACCTGGAATTCTGCTCTCTGGAGAGATCTCACGCTGGGCCTCACACGCTGCTGTCCCTGTCCTGAAATTCTTAATCATCTTTTAACAGTTTTCCCATTTCACTTGCCCCCGCAAGTTGTGAGGCCTACAGACCTCTGCATATTCCTGCCCACCCACGTGTTCCCTCTGTACTTATTTTTGTCACTCCAAACCACCGGGGTACTTTGCTCATTCCTTCTCTCTCTCTCCCTGCCTCAACTGGACCAAGACCAGATGTGGAAGCTATTTCCACCCCTTCCTGGTTCTGGCGCCCCTTAGCACCTCACATCTAGGGGGTGTGATCATTTCTCCTTCTCAGGTCTCCTCTCCCAGCAAGGCTCACGTGGGCCTGGTCACTGTCCACCACTAAGCTAGGGCCAGCCCCTTGTCACACAGAGCTACACAGAATAGATCTTACACCCACAGCATCAGTACCACAGGGGACCTTATTAGGACTTCAGATTCTTGGCCACCTCCTGACAGAATCACTGCTTCTGCACTGGACCCAGTGGTCTGGGTTTGAACAGGCCTCTTGGTGGTTCTGAGGGTCTCTGAGGTCTGTGCTTCTCACAGAGTACTCGTCACCAACCACCTCTGTGTCCCCAGGCCTCCAGACCAAGCATGGCCCCTCCAGAGACTCACACCCCTGCCCTCGAGTCCCTCCAGGGAGGCGGAATGTCCAGGCCACAGAGCCGTCACTCCTCAGCCTATCAGGAGAACTGATCATTCCCGTCTCCACGTGGGCAGTGGTGGGCTGGCCAGCACTGCTTAATTAAATGGGGGAAAGATCAGGTTAATGCCAGATAAGCAGGCGGGATTAAAACAGACAGAAAGAATGGACAAGGGGGAGCTGTCAGCACCCTGGCCTGTCTAGAGTGATTATTAATAATGATAAGCAGGAGAATGGGAATAATAAAGGAATAATGAACTGGTTCTGAAAGTGACAGGAGATGGACTCTGATAGAGGGCAGAGCCCTGGGGGCTTGCCGCCCTGGCAGAGGGGGAGGCCGGAGGAGAAGGGTTTGTTTGTGGTGAGGCTGAGGCCTGGGGAAAGGACTCTCTCTTTCAGGGAGGTCAACAATCCAAGAGGCCTGTCTGACCTGGGGTCCAATTAAACCTACACCCACTCCCCTTCCTCTAGGTGACTATGGGTCCTAATGCCCAAAGGTGCATCCAAATCATCTGGGGCTCTGTTTAACATGCACACCCCAGCCCACACTGGAGAGCTTCCCCAGGTCTAGGGGTGTAGGTCAGGCATCTGCAACTTGCAAGTCTCCCAGGAGAATCTGCCACAAGGTGAAGTAGCTTTGATGAACCCTGATCTTACACCAGGGAGGGTCATCAGCCTGGAGCAGAGGGTACTCTGCTTCTTTGGGTCATTGCAAAAGTCCATCTGGCAGTAGCTGACATTTTGGGGTAGAGTGAGGGGAAGCTATGCCTTCTGTAAAAGCTCTATGAAGCAGGGCAAATGTGCATTTGCAATGAGCACAAGGCGTGACCCCAAATTGGCCTTGTTGAGCCTGGGTCTCCTGACATGGGTGCTGAGCGACTCAAGACTTGCTGTCTCCTCCCATCAGTGCTCACATGTCCACAGGAGCCAGAGGGCAGTGGCAGTGACTACAGGGCGGGGGGGTGGAATTGATTGGCCAGGTCCTGTTCCTCCACTTCAGGGAAAGTGGGTTCAGTATGGCCAGATCTTTCCAAAGAAGCAGAGGGCTGCTTGTGTTTCCTATGACACCCCTGATTTTCAAATATCGGCCACTAATGCATAGATGTCAAAGACACTGTTTCAGCCAATAGTGAGTGCAGACCAGACTGTGAGTGAGCAGTTTGCAAGGTTCTTAAATGGGGCAGGGGCGTCCCTGGTGGTGCAAGTGGCTAAGAGGCAACCTACAAAGCTACCTGCAGCCTCTGCAGCACGAGTTCAATCCCCACTCCCAGCCAGGGAGCAACCCACATGGCGCAGCAGACCTCTCCTGACTCACCCGCTGCTCCCTTCAGCAGTGTATTTCATCAGTCTGCCTGTTCTGTTCCCCACTCTGGCTCTGGTGAATCCTCTCACCCTCCACACCTCTGGCCTGTACCTCAGTTCTTATATGCATAAATAAATAAATCTTTTTAAAAAGTTAAATGGGGCAGGGGTTTCAAGAGCGGCCTGTTCAAAATGCCAGTTCTGGACTAGCCAACCTAGAGGACAGGTGTTTCTGCAGCCATTTCCTTCCCAGCGTGTGGCTGGAGTGAGTAGAGCTGCCTGCCCTTTCTAGGACTTGATGGAGCCTGGTAGAAAGGATTCTGAGGTGAGTGGTGCTGGGGTGAGAGGGTAGCTCAGTGGCAGTTGTGGAGGAGGAGGGGCCCAAAGGGAGTGGCTAGAGAGGGGTTAGGGTTACGAGGTAGCACATCTGTGGGAAAACGTCCACCATTAAAAGGAATGAGGAAGAAAGGTACCAGGAGGGAAGCACTGCCAGTGTGTTACATGGAAAAAGCAAGATGTAGGTCAGATTCGTAGAATGGGTCCCGGTGCATAAATAAAACTGAGCTCTGGGTCTCTATTAATCTGTCCACACGTGTGTAGGTGCACTGCAACATTTAGAAGACACCATGGTCACCTCTGGAAAGGGCTGTGGAATGCAGAGTGGGTGGGGGTGGGGAGCAGGGCAGAAAGAAAAGGGATATTCACAGTGCAGCTGACCCTTGGACACTTACGAGCAGATATTTTTCTAAAAAAAAGTCCTTGGGTTCTGTATTCATGGATTCCACTCACCCCCCATGTTGACTGGTTGAATTTTTGGATGCAGACCCCGAGGATACAGGGGACAGACTATAAAGGACCTGAGTATCTGCAGATTTCGGTAGGGGTGAGGCGGGGAATAGTGAGGGGTGGGACCAGGTCCTGAAATCAGTCCCCTGTGCATAAAGGAAAGACTATAGTTAGGTTTTATGGGAGTCAAAATTATATATGAATTTTTGAGTGCACAGGAGTCTGTGTGCCCCTAACCCTCAAGGTGTTCAAACATCAACTGTATTTAGTTATGTAGCTAATATGTATTGATTGTGTCGTAAGACAACATCTTAAAATAAGATGGCATCGTCTTTTAAAGAGAAAAACTTTTCTTTTTTAAAGCTCTAGCATCAAAAGTTCTTACATCCCTGCTTATCCCCAGGTCAAAGGAACGATTGCAATACAAAAAGAGAGGGCGTCACAGCTGTTAAAAATGGTCTTGGGTGCATACGTTTCCTGTGTCCTTATTCTGGGTTCCACAGAGCTGTGCTTTCATTCTAATGTCAAAAATGATCGTCAAATGCCTGAGTTTTTCTCCAGATTGGACCATCGTCTGTCCCCGTTAGTTAAACTTGCAGAATTTTCCTTCCCAACCATAACTGTGGAAAATGAAACTGAAGATAAAACTTAAAAGGTAGCTCTGGGGTCTGAGCAGCCCCCCTGTTCTGGGATCAGGGGCTGAGGTGCTTCCTGACCTAGTTCTCAGGGGTGGCCAGGTTGCCCCTGCACCATGGAGGGGGTAGGGCTTGGAGGAGGGGAAGAGGGTATTGTGCAAAAACTCCCAAAATGCCATGGGGAAAACAGAAACCCCCCCAACCCCTCTACTTGAGATAGTGAGGGGGATTGGGAGAATCTTTTGTAAGTTATGTTTAGGGAGGCATAATTTATAAACAATAATAATTCACATACAACACACACATGCAAACAGCTTACATACCTAAAAAAAGATCATCCCTTTAAAGTGGGTAGTTTGATGAGATTTACAAAAATAAATGTGTAGCCACTTCCATAGTCAAGTTACGGAACTTTCCCATCAATCCCAAAGGTTCCCTCCTGCCCCTTTATAGTCTATTCCCACCCTACACTGGTTTGGAAATTTTGTTTTCTTCTGCTCCCTAATTAAAGAATTAAATGACATCCCTCCTCATCCCCCTACCTCCCCACCCCCCTCACTTAGCTTCTACCACGAAGTTCTGTCTCGTCCATCTGCAGCCCAGGAAGCAGCTTCCTTATCCAGTCTTTGTTCTATTAAGCTCCACTCAAGGAAATGCCTTTGTCCTTAAAAATGCAAGAGCACCCCAGAGGGTTTCTGCCTTGGGTACAGTGTAGTGCTGCCCAGTGGGTTCCAGCAGAATAAGCCTGGCCCTTTGCAAAGCTGGCAGCAGCCTCCCCTCTGCTGCCACGGAATAGGCCCCCTGTAACCCAGCCACAACCCTGTGACACTGTCTAGCACAGAGAGCTTGGCTGCCTGGCCTGGACCCTGAGGCCTGGGGTGTGATTACCTATTCTTCTGTTCTCGGTGCTGAAGCCCCCAGATCCGGAGAGGCAACATGTGGCCCTCTAGAGGGCACATCCTTGTCTCCAGGCAGGCCTGGGTTGCCATGCCATTCCTTGGTTCTGCTCATACAGCTACCAACAGAGGCGCCTCATGCCCACCCAGAAAAAAAGTTGCTGTTGGCTCCTCCTGCTGAGAAGACCGCAAATTCTGCTGCCAAATGCTGTTGTGGGGACTTCAGTTGGATTAGCTTCCAAGTTGGCACTTACATGAGTGAGAGTGGGGTCTACCTCCGCCCAGCCTCCTTCTGTGCCCTCCAGGAATACCACTCCAAATCAAATCCTCACCTCAGCCAAGCTATTGGGGTCTGAGAGGCCTGTGGCTTTGGAGAAGAGGCTGCTGTCCACACCCGCTGTGGACTGCCTCTCTCAGACTCCCTTCCCAGGAGTCTTTGCCCACACGCTCCAGTGGGACCACCTCAGGCCCACTGTTTGGGTCCTCTGGGAGGCAGCCGCCAAGACAGAGCAGGGAGTGCAAGGGACTGAGGAGGGAAGAGCCTGTGAAAGGTAAAGAGGAGGCAAGCAGTAGTGAGGGTGGGGGGAGATTCCAGGTGGTGGTCAAGTCTGAGATCTGTGAAGAGAGAGGTTTAAGGATGGCACAAAAGGTAGCAAGAGGCTCAGACTTGGCACAGCCCTGAGGAAGTCCTGGCCAGCCAGGGGAGCTCTGGCACAGAGACTGCCCTGGAGGAGCCTGTGTTGCCCAAGCTGGAATCTGTGCTGCAACAGGTTCAGCCGCTGGCTGAGTGCTGCCTGGGAAGCAAGCGCCTCATTCTGCACGCTGAGGCAGATCCTGGAGGCACCTGAATGCACTTTTCACTGAGCTTCTCTCTTGAAAGGTCTCGAAAGATGGAGCTGAGTGGTGAGGCCCTGAGTCTGCCCCTCCTCCTAAGCTCAGCTCGGAGACCTGCTGGCTGTGGGGTGGAGTGTGCTCTCCTGTCCCAGAGGCCTGAGGGCCAGACGTGTTTCCAGCAGCCTCAGCCACCCGTCTTCCTCACGCCTCCGCAGCATGGCAGAGGCACCAGGGGCTGCTATAGGAATGAGAAGGAAACCTTCCTATCTTCCTTTTGACTGCTAAGCTGGACACTCCTCCTGAGCAGACACCATCAGCTCTAGGGCAGAGGTTAAACAGTTCAGTGGAGGGTCTAGAGCTAAGGGTCCAGTTATTGGCCCTGGAAATATTCCAGGACTCTGCTCAAACTCTTTTGGATCCATGCTGGACACAGGGTTGGGCTTCCTGGTCAGAGCAGGATAACCCCTCTCTGCTGGGCACATGGCCTCTGCCCGGAGCTCATGTGCTCTTAGGTGGTATAGTGGCAGGGGGTCTGGGTCCAGAAGAAGGGGGCTTGCGAGTCAGACTCAAGTTTCAGTCTCAGAAACACGAACCTGGGTAAGTGCCCCTGGTGAGCAGGCAAATTGAGGAGGCTGGGCAGGGGTCTGGAAGTCAATGCCTGCCAGGCCAGAACAGATAGTAAATGAGGACACAGAGTGGGGGCTTGCTGAACTGCCCAAAAGGAAGAGGTTGTTTCCAAGCTCAGGTTGATCACTGCTGACCCCAGAGTGGACACATCTTCCAATTCTCTAAGAGGAGCTGGAATTCTGAGTTTAGTGTGAGGCCTTTCCATTCTCAATGCTGATAATTAACTAAAGAGTGGAAGAATCTGTGTAGGTGACCTCAAACATGACCTGCTAGCCGGAGTACCCCACTGCCAGCCCAGGGCGCTGGGCAGATGCCCACTTAGGTCCTGTCAGCGCCTAATGCCCCTGACTTATGTGATCATCACCAATCAGTTTCACGTGATCAGAACTGATCTTCCCCAAGCACTTCTTTGTGTGAGACTTAGCGGGTAGCCGTTCCTTCATCACCATAATAGCCCTGTGAGAGAGGCATTTTCCCAACCTTTCTCTGTCAGCAGAAAATCTGACACAACAAGGACCCACCCGAGGTCATGCAGTTGTGACGTGGAAGAGCAGATGCAGAGTGGCTTGGTCTACACCGGACCCTCATCACTGACTCCTGAGGGACACTTGGCACCCAACTGCCCAAAAGGCACTGAGCGGGATTCTGGACCTGGATGTCGGAGGGTGTCTAAGCTCCCTGTGCACTCTTTTCAGCAGGGCTATGGCTGCCCCTGCACCTGCGCCCACCCAGTGCTGCCCCTGGCATCATACCTCCAGTCTGCAGGCAGGATGTGTGGCTGGCGGGGCCGTCTACAGCAGCCTGAGAACTGGAACACAGATTTGCAGGCCTCTCCTCCGGTCTTCTCCCAGCCCCTTCACAGCCAGGTGTTTCCTTGTGGTGAGCAGGCAGAGGAGACGCCCGCCCTCCTCCCAAGGCAGGGCTGTTTGCTGCAGCTGCAGCAGATGTCCCAGGCACGCTGGCCGGCCAGCCTACTGTGAGAGCCAAGAGCCCCTGCAGCCCGGGAATTCTGGGCTAATGCTCAGCCCTGGCATGGTCCCTCTCTCGCTGACCCCTCTGGTCCAGGTCACCACGACAGATGCTGGGAACATATGCCGGGAATTAATTCACTCGGTCACAGCCACAGAGGGGCAGCGGCTTCCTCTGCGGCTCCCACCACCCTTGCTTTCTAATTTCTACTTCGCCAAAAGAAAAACCCAATGTTTCCCCTGCCCTTGCTCCTAACACTGCCTCCACTGGGCTTTCTCGTCATCATTCTGAGCCCATTGCCAAAGGCATTTTACTCTTAGAGGACCCCCACTGCCCCCGGCCACCAGCCCAAATAGAGGGGTCCTGGGGACACGCCTTCCAGGCTTTTGGTCTCCAGGTGGGTTACATCCGGGAGCTGATGAGTACTTGCCCCCTTATCTTTTTTTTAAAGATTTATTTATTTATTTATTTATTTATACAAGCACTGGGTACATTCAGAAGCGCGGGTGAAAGAATTCACCAGAGCCAGAGCGCGATGCAGAACAGGCAGAATGACGAAATACACTGCTGAGTGGAGCAGCAGGCACGGCAGGAGAGGTCTGAGCGCCACGTGGGACCCTCGCCTGCGGCCGGGGATCGAACCGGCGCTGCAGAGGCTGTGGGCAGCTTCGCAGCCCAGTGCTCAACCACTGCCACCGGGGAGGCCCCACTTGCCCCCTTTTCTTAAGGGAAGTTTGTCTCTCTCTTTTGGGAACCTGAATGTTCCCACCCTTCAGGTGGACAGACCCCTTACATCTAACTTAAATCACTCCTGCTACAAAGATTTTTTTCTGGATAATAGTAATAGCAGCTGCCTTTTAAGAGCACTTGGGTATTATTTCTCTTCTTTGCTCTTTCCTCCGAGGAGGGGCTGGGGAACTTTGTCCGTAATGGGCCAGATTGTAAATATTTTAGGTTTTGCCAGCCATATGGCGTCTGTCACAACTAGGCTCTGCTGTCAGAGCACAAAGCCAGCCACAGACAATGTGTAAACAAAGAAGGGAGGCTGTCTTCTGCAACACTTTACAAAAACAAGTGGGGGGCTGGCTTGACCACCAGCTGCAGCTTGCTGACCCCTGCTCTAAGAGAACCGGTCCAGAGCTGCATTTCTCAGTGGACACTGAAGTTCCCTCCTCTCTGCCTTCATCTGCTCTTGGCGGTGAGTCATTTGGGTTCCTCCACACACTTGGAGAGGCGCTGCGGTTTTCATAATAAATGCTTTGAAAATATCTCTGAAACTTGCCTGTTTCTTTGGAGTCAGGATCATGCCTTGTTTGACTTTACTCCTGGAATATGCATGGGACTTAAGAGAAACAACACCCTGTCTTAGGCTGAAGAAGCTCAGGGGCTGGCAGGGAGGCCACCATGGAGCTCTGTGTTCTCCAAACAGAGATAAGCTCTATCTTAGGAGTTTAGGAGGAAGGGAGGAGGCAGGAATCTGGAGAATGTGCTTCCTGCAAACTCAACAGCCACCTCTGGAAAACTTAAGGAAAGGAGACAAAAAGTTAGCTATTGAATTCATCCTGATACCCCAAAGCACTGAAAAACAAACACACAAATAAAAGGGATGCCTTGAGAAAGCTCAACATAAACATACCCTATGACCCAGAAATTTCTTTTTTTTTTTGAAGATTTATTTATGTATACAATGGGGTACAGGCCAGAGGTGTGGGGGGGTGGGGGGGTGGTGGGTGAGAGGATTCACCAGAGACAGACTGGGGAAAAATTAATAAAAAACCAACCAAACAACAACAGCAAACAAATGCCATCATCCGATGAGTTAAACAAAATGTGGGTTGTATCCATCCATCCATATGATGGAATACCACCCAGCAATCAAAGGAACTAATGACTACTACACACTAAAATATGAATGAACTTGGAAACAAGCTAAGAGAAAGCAGCCAGAGTCAAAAAGCTCCAACATATAAGAGTCTCTTTATGTGAAATTTCTAGAAATGACACATTTACAGAGGAAGAAAGCAGATCAGTGGTTGCTTTTGGCTGGAGTAGCAGTGGGATTAACTACAAATGGACACTAGGGGAACTTTCTGGGGTCATAAAAATGTCCTAAAACAGGATTATGGTGATGGCTGCATGACTCCATAAATTTACTAAAATCACCAAATATGTGTCTGCTGCAATGGGGATTTTAAGGCATGCAAATTATATCTCAACAGAGTTGGTGTAAAACAAAACAAAAAAACTGGTACTGACCCAATCTTCTGTCCATGGCCGAGCACTCATGGAGATGGTATTTTCTAGCAAAACACAGGCATTGTTGCCATAAATTATCCCATGTGACTTTCATATGTTCACTTTTCCATCCCATCCAGTTCTCAACTCTAGTAACAGCTGTCAGCATTTATGGGGCACTGCAATTAAGAGGACAGTACTAATATTATCTTCATTTTTCAGGTGAGAAAACAGGAAGAGAAAAGGAAACAACTTGCTCAAAGATGCACAGCTACTAAGTGACCGGCTGGTACTAGAGTGCAGTTGGGACTCTGATCCTGGAATCTGTGTTCTTCCCCACTGAATTTCTGTCCCCCAGGAGAAAAGCACAGTGCTTTGGGGGCATGGAGAATGATAAGCTTCCTTATCACCCTGTAGCAAATACTTACCTTTCACACAGGTGTCTGGCATCAGCGCTCCCAGGAACCAGGTAACCACCCAGCAAGGGGGGGCCTTGATTCAGGTAAGCAGCCTGTGCCACATAACACGTGGTAGCATCAGTTTCCATCTGGAACACATTGTTACAAAACCCCATTCCGAGTGTCCTGGGGCTTAGCCAAGATGAACCAACAATTAGGGATAGAGCTGACCTCAGCTGCAGCCACAGGCCTGCCCGTGTGAATTTCTTGCTTGAGTTTTCATCAGAGATGCAAGTTTCCAGGGAGTGTTCCATGCAGGGGCCTTCCAATGCCACCCTGTCTGCCTGGCACACCCGCATGCCCTGCTTGGCAGGGAGCTGATAGCTGCTTCCTGAACGCTTGTCCTGGGCAGACAGAGCTCATTGTTCACCTCCCTTCCGTGTAGCATGAACTTGTGGCTTCCTCTAGGCTCGGGCATGTAGCGGTCGTGAGGTGTTGGAGGAAGCGTAAGGCTACCTTGCAGGCCTGAGGGAGTCTGAGTAGCTCTGTCACTGGAGGGAGCCCACCCCACACACCAGGGTCTGTCACAGCACGACAAAGTTTCCTTCCCCTGTTGCCTTCAGCCCGGAACATGGCTCCTGCTTCTCACACAAGCCAGGAACCTGCCTTCCTCTTGGCTGCTGCCCTGCCGCTCTCTTCCTGGAACTCTTCCCCAGGGACCAGCCTTACTTCTCCTTCACCTTCTTTGGGTCTTTACTCAGATGCCACCTCTCAGTGAGTCCTCCCTTAAGCACCCCTTCCATATCACCGCACCCCCCCACCCCGTTCCTGCTCTAGTTCTCCCCATGGCGCCTACCACTAGTTGACACACTTTCTATTTTGCTTATTTGCGCATCTCCCTGCCAGAATGGAAGCGCTCGAAGGAAGGGGGATCTACTGGGCTGGGTCTATGTCTGCAGCGCCTAGAATGGGGCCTGGGTACTCGGTGGTGCCTAATGACTCACGAAGGAAGGAACTCCTCTCCCCAGGCCTGGCCCATGAAGAGTAGCTCTGCAGCAGGTGTCAAAGCCACCAGATTTTGTCAGAGACCAGCTGGGCCATCTCAAGCCTGCTCAGGGTGTTGAGTGCCAGTCCAGGAGAAATTCTGAGGTACCAGTTAATGTGCCACACGGAGGAAGCGGCAGCACCAAGACCGTTCCAAGTCTCCCCAGGTAGCTGCAGAAAACCACACTGTGGGCACCTGTGGATGCTTGCTCCTTCTCTCCTGCCCCGTGGGCCATCTCCTTGGGAGGCCCTTTGAAGTCTGGAGTGGGTGACGCCGCTGGTTGGAACAATAGGGAGGTATTTCAGAAGTTGAGTAAGAACTGGGCAGATGGTTCTGGAACCATCTGCCATTCTCTAGGAACTCAGAAGAGGTGTAAAGGATGAAGTCCAGACAGGGCCTGGCTGGTGCACAGGCAGGTGAGAGGAGACTTGGCCACATGAGGCCTGAGCTGGCCTCTTGTCCAGCTTTGCTTCTGGAACTTAGTACTGCTCTTCACTAGGTCCTCAGGCCTCATCCCTACCTTCTGGGGACCAGGGCTCTCAGCCAGGTTGAGAGGCTTTATACCCAGGCCCGACAGAAGCCCTCAGCTCTCTGGTCACATTGTAGAAAGAACTGAGGCTTGGTCTGGGAGCTGGGGCAGGCAGCTCCTCTCAGGCAACTGCTGGGAGAAGTTGCCTTCTGTAAATTTTTCTAAGCTGAATGCAGGGCAGGGGTGCAGGGGTAACAGAAATAGGCATTGAAAGCACAGTAGGGTCAGACACCTTGGTTTTGAGTTCTAGTCCTGCCCCTAGGTCACTGGACCATCTTGAGCTACCTCTTAACCTCTCTCAGCCTCAGTTTCCTCATCTGTAAGACAGAGTAACGGCGGTATTAACCTCACTGGGCAGTCGGGAGGCTTAAGGTACGCCTCACACGCACAGAGCCCAGCAGCTGGCATGAGGTGGGGTGAGCACTCATACACCTGGGACTGGTTGCTGCTGTCATAAAATGAAGTGGTCAATCCTGAGCCACTTGCCAGGGCTGGCCAAAGACCACCAAGGTTATCAGCATCTCAAAGCAGTTGAACTTGCCAGTAATTAAGGCACTGGAAACCCATTATTCTTTGGGTTTCAGAATAATGCAGAATCCAGAAAATTCAGCCTGGACAGAAGCTTCTCAGTGACCATGGGGATGATTCCAAAGAGGGGCTTTCTGGGCTGAGAGTGTGACTCTGGAAAGCAGGAAAGGGAACCCCACAGTCACTCAATCCCCAAGTTTATAATTAACAGACAAGCTTTCTCTGCCTGCTCGGAGCTGGCCTGGCTCACGGGGAAGGGCACAGTAGTGACTGGAAAATAACCCCCCAGTGGGTTTTTGATGTGGAGCTCTTTGTTTTTCTGAATTTTAATGAAGGGCTTTCCAGGCAGGAGAAGAGCAGCACTCAGCACTCCTGGTGGCTGAGAGGGGCTTCAGTCAGCGGCTGGCAGCCTCAGGGGCCGGATCCAAAGTGGCATCCAGGAGAGGTGGGCAGGGAGAGGGCCCTGTCCTCGGACAAGATCCCTGTCCTCGGACAAGATGTGTTCGGGAGAACGAGAGAAAAACAAAAAGCCCAAGACGTCTGTTTAAAGGGTTGGGCTCACCTCCAGATTTTGGCCTGTTTTGGACGCAGGCAGTGATGACACTTGGGGGAGCAGTGGAGACAAGCAGCGTGGCACCCGAAAAGTCAGAGGGAATCCCAGGGAAAGGCTGGCTTTGGGGGCCCAATGCATGGGTCACAGGAAAAGGGGAGAAAGAGGGTGTTGTCCAAATAGCCAGCAAACCCTGATGTGAAGACCAGAACGCACAGCTTGCGATCTCCTCAGCTGTGGCCACCCCAAAGCACAAAGGAGACAGAGCAGGTTCGCTGCCGTCACTGCACGTCCATAGCAAGAAAGGCATCACGTCAGGCCCCCCAGGCAGCCCTTTGCAACCTCCCCAGAAACCGCGTGGGGGTGGGCTCTTACGGGTAGAGGCTCCGGGCATGTGCTGTGTGCGCCTGTGAACTGAACGACTCTCAGGAGCTGCACCATCCCTTCACCCCCAGATCTAACTGGCCCTCCTCCTCAACAGCAGGGAGACTTCCCAGCAGACTGTTGCAAAGCTGCCCTCCTGACCCATTTTCCCCAGAGGGTGTTGACAGAAATGGAAGCAACGACCAGAGAATAAAGCGATTTATTACAAGTGAGTGATCCAATGTGGTCTACTGAAAATAAATATTTTTATCACAAAATATTCCATATAAAAGTTTTAAGCTGCTTGCCAGCTTCTTTAGTTTTGGGCTTACTGCATTTTGTCTAGTCCACAGAGAGATGATTCAGGCCCAGAAAAGGGGTCTGCTGGACCCCGGGGCTCAGGTGTGCGAGGGCTGCCCCACCGGGTCCTCCTTCTCGGACTGCAGCAGGTCCCACTCGGTGAGGAGCTCCGAGGACACCTCAGTGTATAGTCGGTCCCAGTCCCAGCTGATGTCGTCCTGCAAGAGGGGTGTCACTGAGGAAGCAAAGGCAGGCCCGTCCCCTCCATCAGCGACAGCTCCCACGGCCACCTACCTCCCGGACTTCGTGCTCCGGTGCCAGGACTTTAGTGAGGAGCTTCAGGTCGATCTCTCCATCCTGTGAGTGCAAAAAAGAAGCCAGGCTGTGCATGCTGGGGTCCTCAGAAACTGCCTCTCGCAAAGTGAGGAGGACCAGGTTGCATGTGGTAGACCCCACCCAGACACGCAGAAATGCCTTACAAGAGTAAAAATGTGAGTGGGCCACGTGCCACTGAGAAACGAGGGAACCCCCTCCTTTGTATGTGCAAGACCAACCCTGGGTGGACTGGCCCAGTCAGACGTTTCTACTGAAGCCAACGGGGCGGCCGGGGAGCAGGTGGGAGCCTGGCCCTGAGCAGCACTGGAATATGTTGGGCCCAGAGGTGCTGGGATACCCCAGAAGGCTGCCCCCCTCAAAGTACAGCTGCCAGGCAGCCCCTGGACGCATGAAGATGCTGTACAGAAGGTGCCTGGAGCTGGACCCTTTCTGGGGATCCTGTTCTGCTCACCAAGGTTTGAAAGGCCGAGTACTTCATGAGGTCATTGTCCAGATCACGGTAAGTCATCACCCGGTTGACCTGGATGCTGCAGGAAAGACAGACTGTGAGGAGGAGCCACTCCAGGCCCAGTCCAGAAGTGCTGCGGGCCATGTCCCCAGAGCCTCCCTGGCAGCTGGGAAGGACCGGAGGGGGAAGGAAATGTCTAAGAAAGTGGGACGCCTTGGACAGAGCCTACCGCCAGCAGCATCTGACAGACACTAGGGGGTGGCACCACAGTAGGGTATGTGGAGTGTGTTCGTACAAAGTGGCCAGTCTCCCACTAGCTTCACCCCTACTTGACTGTACCTAGGAGGGGCTGCCACTTGCAAAACAAAGTCTTCTTCCTGTACTTCTTCCAGATCTGGAATAACAGGTATATCTACAATGACAGGAAGAGGCAAAGGTGTCAGCAGCATGAATCAGGATCTTGTCCGCTTCCCCGGTTATTACCTGTCACCTTCCACCCACAATCCATGGTGCAGAGGCTGCAGAATGGACACCCGAAGTCTCTGGTCTTGGGGGCTCACAGATTAGGCCCGAGCACCACACTAGAGATGTAAGAGTAAAAAACTTAACAATTTCTGGACCCCAGGCCTCACCCGAGACACCTGTATTTTTTCAAAGACGTCCTCAGTGATCCTGATACATGCTCCAGGTCGGGAGCCACTGGAGTGGTTCTCCAGGGCAAGATGGAAAGAAACAAAGTCCCAGACAGCACTGGGCAATGTGCTCACAGCAGGAGGGAGAGGAAAGCAGCAGCAGCGAGCAATGAGCAAGTCCGCCATGGGCAGAGACAGAGGACTGAGAACAGCAGCGCCTCCAGGGGGATGGCATCACGAGCCCCGCCCTCATGACCAAGGTCCACGCATGCATTAGCGTGTCCTTATCTCTGCTAGCATCACAGTCCCGGTCACGGCCTGCAGCCTGGACCTGATGGACACGCTACAGCTAATGCACGACCAGGCTCCCCAGCGGTCTCCCGGGGGTCACGGTCTCTACTTTCCGGGTCTGATTTAAGAAACAACACTGATTGTAAGGATGGGTGTCCTCTTGCCGCCTCACAGAGATTTTCCTCTTCTGAACTTTGCACATGAGACAGACATACAGACAGAGGAGGGGGCACGAGGCCATTTCTTTTATCAGCCTAACAAGTCAGGCAGAGAGAGAGAGAGAGAGAGAGAGAGAGAGAGAGAGAGAGAGCACCTTAATTGTAGCAACTGCTGGAGGTACTAAAAATAGTCCATTTTCTCCCGGGGAGAACCTGACACCCTAAAGAATATGTCCTTCTGCAAACGAGTATCACTGACTGGCTGAGGGGGTTCGTATGTTTTAACCAGACAAGAGTAAAAATAGAGAAAAAAGGGAGAGAGACGGGGCAGGAAAAAAAGGCTAGGTGCAATCCCCAAAGCAGCCGCAAATGTTACAAGGAGAAACATTCCAGGGAGAAAAGAATGATGATGAGACCCTTTGTTTTTGCTTCCATGGACTGGATTCCACTGTATTTTGAAGCGGCTCTGTCCAAAAACAGCTGGGAAGACCTTTGCCTCTTTTAAGCTATTTGTTAACTAGACTTTGTGGTTGCTCAGATCAAGCGAGGCCCAAGTATACCAATGTCACCCCCCGCCTGGAGTCTTGATTACTGCCTCCACTGCGGGGTTACTGACGCTGTACCTGGGAAGAGACAGAGAACATGCAAGGGAGAGGCAGAGGCTCAGAACACTAGACACACAGAGAAAGAGTAATAAAAGGGGTGGGGAGAGGGAAGGGGATATACATAAAAAGGAACAGCTGATGGGGAAAAATAGTCTATACCGTCCCCAAGATAATGATCCAGGGCCTCCCCTGGTGGCGCAGGCGGTTGAGCACAGCGCTGTGAAGCTGTCCGCAGCCTCTGCAGCCCCAGTTCGATCCCAGCCGGCCGGCCAGGGTTGCACAAGGCTCAACAGAGACCTCTCCTGTTGCGCCTGCTGCTCCCCTCAGCAGTGTGTTTCCTCAGTCTGCCTGTTCTGTTCCCCGCTCTGTCTCTGGTGAATCCTCTCACCCTCCCGCGCATCTGACCTGTACCCGGTTCTTGTTTAAATAAATAAATAAAATCTTAAAAAAAAAAAGATAATGATCCATATTTATTAAGTCCCATTTAGAAAGGAGCTGTTGGCAGCTTAGATTCTCAGTGTCTTACTAGAGAATTACAAATGGAATGGTCTAGATTGTTTCTCATGCTAACAGAAAATAAGCTTGCTTTTTATTCCGGCTCTGCGTGATTAACACAGGCGGTGGTGAGGGCTGCTGACAGCACCACCCCCGGGGCCGGGTGCGCGGAGCCCCTGGGCTGGTGAGATCACACAGGCCCCGCGCGGGCAGGACGGAAGCTGGCTGTGCCACGAGCCATCAGCAGCCTGACGGTTTTGGAGTGAGCCCGTGAGCTGCTCCTGGCTGTCCTCGGTGTGGAGTCCAGCCTGAGATGAATATTCAGAAGTTGGTAAGACACTGCCCCATGCTGGGTGGAGGGCTCGGAACCGGGTCTTCCCAAAGTCCCTTTCCCTCCACAAAGTTGGCATTTGGGTCCTGTCAACTCTGCCCAGCTTCTCCAAGCTCTGAGGAGCCGCACTTCTGTCCAATGTCCACTCCGGCTCCCCGCGGGTTCCCCTCCTCCTCGCCACCCCCCTCCTCCAGACGTGCACAAAGGAGTGCGGGCTGGCCCATCTGTGACAGATCAGAGGTCAGCGCGGGCTTGGCAAAGGGGCGGCGCAGAGTGGCACTGGCGGGGCTGGCCACACAGTGGGATTTCTGTCTAATTGGAAGTCTGGTGCCCAACAGAAGCCGGTGAGGCGCCGGAGCGGGCCAGAGCCAGCCATGACAGCCAGGCGACGGCAAGCTGGAACGTTCTGGGGCAGCGACAGCTTGCGCCATAGTAGAGGTGTCAGGCCGTCCAACTCCCGGCCCCAGTGGAACAGGTGGCCGTGGGGCAGGTTCTGGGCAAACTTCAAAGAACTTCATGATTTTACCATTTCTGATCTATTTAGTGAAACTGTGATGCTTTTTATGAGACAATGTTGGTTTACAACACACAGTTTCTGATTTACAATCACGACCAGCTGCTTGCTTGTATGTGCATAGTATGTTCTTGGAACTTTTTGTTCTCTCTCTCCTTTCCCTCCCTCCTCCCTCCCTCCCTTTACTCTCTCTCTCTCTCTCTCTCTCTCTCTCTCTCTCTCCACGAAGAAACCTGGAAAAAGAAAATGAACTTGAGAAATCGGCTCCCTCACAGAATTACCTACATGGAATGGCCAAGCCTTGCCTGCCAACAGCAACAGCTGACTTGACCTGCAAGGACAGACGGATGACTCAGTCTGATTCACGTTGTAAAGTTTAACACGCAGAGGCACAGGGACCTAATAGGGACCACAAGAGGGACGCAGCAGTCCGCTCAGTCCTGCTGAAAAGCTACCGCTGTTTTAACAATTCAATAATCGTGTTAACTTTATTCTCATGTTCTTCTATGCCTCCAACAGGAATGACATGAACAGAAACCATGAGTGAGCTTAGCAAACCACAGGACTTGTGTCCAGTGTTAAGGGCGCAGGCGCTGGAGGCAAGAGGGTTTCATGTGATGTGACTCTAGCTTCTCTGTGCCTCAGTTTCTTCATCTGCAAAGCAAGGACCATAACTACAGCCAACTCTGACGGTTGCTGCAAGTATTAAATGCAGTAATCTTTACAGAATTCTAAGCACCATGCTCAGTACATTTGACAATACGGTAGTGAGCATGCAGAGAAACGCTAAGGCTCTACTTTTGCTTTCTCATTTACTCCTGCCCAGTGGCTGCCATTTTGCAGATAAGATCTTTGAGTGAGGCTCAGCAAGTAGAGCAGCTTGCATGAGGTGAGACCTTGAGCAGCGGATAGCCGGGCTTCCAACTCCAGTCCAGATGCCACTTCAAGCTGGTCTACACCCCACCAGCCTTTCATTGCTGCTTAGCTGAGGTGCCTTCAAGGACAACCCCAATAGTAGAGGGAGATAACTGGGACTTCCTGGACTTTGTGGGAGACTCAGTGGCCTCTGTTCTTGAGTATTTCTCTAGATTCCAATAACCATAAATAAGCTAAGTCTCTCCCTTACCACATGCCCCGACTGGCTACTTCCCTACAACAAGGCCAAAAGAGCCAGGATGAAAAGATGCACTGACACCAGAGAGCCGCAGAGACTCAGTCCCGGCACCCATGTCTTATTGGCCAGCCCCACAGAGAAGGAGGTGGCACCTCAAAGAGCCCCCAGAGGTGAGACGTGTCAGTGCCCGGGGAGCGGGCGTCCTGGCCCTTCTCAGTCCCATACATGTCTCCCTCCTCCCTTATCAGCTCTCCCCTTCCTAGCTCAGCTCCTTCAACAGGCCAGCCAGGCTCTCTGCACTGCTCCGACTCTCACGTCAGTTGTCTTGTAGGCTAGTAAACCTGCCTCCCTGCCCCATGTGCTGCCTGGTTAGCCACACGGTGGAAGCAGCATTCGTCTGCTTGTGTGTTTGTTGGTTCATTTTTTTCATTCCTTCATTCATGCATGCACCCGTTTATTCATTCAAGGAACACTGGCTTGAGCACCCACCATGTGGTGCTGGTAATAATAGCTCCATGTCTGCAAGGGGCACCGGTATAGTGGGGGCGGTGGGGGGCAGGGACCACAAATAAATGTTTTCGATTATAACTGTGAAGGAAACTAGATTCTGTGGCTGAAAATAACAGGGCAACCCAATTGTCTTATTTTTAAAAAAGTATGCAATATTGGATGTGGCAATAAATTCAAATGCTACAGACAAGTGGAAAAAAAAAGTATTTCCTTTCCTTACCTAAGATCTATTTTTTTCTCCCCATCACACTGTATTCAAGGGTAGCTCTCATTACCTTGTAGCAGGCAGAGCCCAGTAAAATTTGGTCTCCCCTAGACAGTAAACTAGCAGAGGGGGAAGACCACACCCCAATCACTTCTGTGTGCCCAAGGATTGGCAAACTAATGGACAACTGAGCAGAAATAAATCAATAGATACCCCCTCAAATCGGAAAGTTACACACACATTAGAGGCATGTCAACCTTCTCCATATCGTCCCCATTACAGCTTAATGAGTCCAAAAGTTGCCTAAGTAGGAGTCACGTCACAAGCACCACCAAGAGCCATCCTCATGCTTCCTGGACATTGTAGCATCACAGCACAGGCTTTGCCTCACTAGACAGCTGCAAGGCCTGCTGGGAAGGACCGTGCTCACAGAACAATGATAGAGGAAGAGGCAGACATGCACATCCATTCCAGGAAGACCACTGGGCTCCCATCCTGAGACAGAGACGCGCTGCTCTTCAACAGTCTCTGTGAGTTCCCTCTGGCCGTTGGAGTGTCCCGCTTTATCATTTCACTTTCTGGGGAGCCCCCAGTAAAGGCCTGTTAATACACAGCAACAGCAGAAAGGACTGGCTTCAAAGAGAGAGACTGCCCAATGGGAAACCCCTCAAGAGACCCAAACACAAGTCTGCCAGCAGATCTACCGAGCAATCAATCTACCAGGTGCAACCACAGAAGAAATGAGTGTTGCGCAAATAAATAGTATAAATAAGAGAAACACATGGGAAGACTAGTAGGCTCATTCCAACTGGTTTCTAAGACAAGCGCTGAAAGACACTCATGATGGGTAATATAACATCACACACGTGCCAAACTCCCCGGCACAGTCCCAGAGGGTCCTATCCCACTCCTGTGGCCCACACGCCTCATTCAATGAAGCTGGCCCCAGGTCCCCTTCAGTGCGTGTTCTGAGAGGCTGCAGACAAATCTAGCTGTTGCTCACTTATTTTAGTACAACTAGAAAAGAAAGTGATTCCTTAGACTACACTTGGCTTTCTCAGAGTATACACTGGTCAGGCGCTTGTGAATCTAAGTACTGAAGGAAGGAGAATAAAGGAGGCCTTGCAGTATGCGTCCCACCGAGGCAAAGATATTTCAGGCAGGGAGGCCTCCACCTCTAGACTATCTTCTTTGCAGATTTTCTTGGTTAGGGACTTCTAACCAATTTTTGGTTGTGTCCAGAAGGGTTTCTAGAGAGCAACACAAAGTCTCTTCTGTACTCCAGCATTTTCTCACTTGACACCTTAGTAAATAATACAAGAGGTTGGCTACCTACCCTGCCAGGTTCTTCCAGGTGCTTCGTGTCAACATCCATCTCTCTCCATCTACTAAGTGAGTCCTGATGGGAAGGGGGCCAGGTGGGGACAGACAACCTCTTCCCCGAGATGCCATCCCCCACAGGGCAGAGCATCCAGGGGCTGTTCAGGGCTCACAGCCAACCATTCAGAGCCAAGTTCAATAACCAACCCATGTGAAAGGGATCTGGACACACTGCTTAAAGACACCCCAATAAGAGCAGTTCAGACCTAGCTCTAACACTATACCCAAAGTCACCAGACCTCAGGAGAGCTCGTAAAGAAACAACGTCCATGTTTTTAAGAGATGGCAACTTTAGACCAGAGATCATTATAATTTTTCTCTGCAGCTACAAAACTTTGTTTTACTGAATGCTGTTACCTTCTGCATCACGTATGGGGAATTTTAAACAGGCAAATGGAAGAAGGTCTGATTGAAGATGAAGTTAAGTGAAAGAAATTGGTCTCATTTAGCACATGACAGGATTCATCTGTGTTCCCAAGTCCACTGAGGTGGCATCATGGGCGTTTCATATTCATGAGCTGCTGCGACACTGTGTCCCCTCATTTACAAAGAGCCGTGTTCAGCAAATTCTGTCCCTGTGGACACTCCGCGCATTTCATGGTCTTGTCAGAGAGACATCAAACGCTCCAGTAACCAAATACCAGAAAATGGCTTTAATTAGTGGATCTCAATCGTATAAATAATTTTTTTCTAAGTGAAAAAAATGGAGAGTTTTTTAAAAGGGAGAAGAAAAGGGGAGAGCGGTAGGCAACAGGCTTCAAACACCCGAAGGAACAAGGGGAAGTGACGGTCTCAGAAGAGCTCTCGAGCGAGCCTGGGCCCAGCCCCCTCGGTCCCCTGCACAGCCCCCTCCCCTGAATCAGGGCTCGAGGGGCAAAAACACATTTGCAGTTCCCTGGCAGGTCCGCTTTGTGAAGTGTCCCTGTGACTTCGCCTGTTCGAGCTGGGTCTAGCCCCTACTCGCTCCTGGCAGTGGCAGCGACAGACAACGTACATGGAAGGAAAGGATCTGAAATCTGTGGTTCCAGCTGGAGAACTGGGTTGCCAAGGCTGCAACCCTAGCAAAATGCATGGTCGAGATGCGTGGAGAGTGTCTGCCTGGAATGCATACAAGCAGGAGTCCAAGAAGAATGAGATGGAAGAACAGGAGGATGCCCGTTCACCCGGTCCCAGATGTTGAAATGCCTCCCGCTCCTGCCAAACCAAACCTTTCCTCTAGTGCTGGGGAGAGGTCATGGGCATTCAGAAGATGGAAACAGACCCCTCTCTCAATGGACAGTGGGTTGGAGAGGATAGTTAGGACTGATTTTGGATCTTGAGATCAGCCAGGCCCCAGAAGCATGTGGTGCTGGCCATCGGTTGTGTCCAGGGAAGGGGCTTTGCTAGGTGTGACCACTCAGCTCATGGTCTACCCGGGGGTGGGAAGGCCGACCTCCTGTGGGTAATACTCTGAAGGAGCCAGGACTACAACCACCCCAGAATGACATTTTCTCCATCACCCCACTCAGGTCCACTGAGTGCTGCATGACAGTCGGTCTCAGCAGTGCACACGGCTGCCAACCAGGGCTGAGCCTTACAGGCAAGTCCAAAGCTATTCATGAGAGCCAAGCATGGCCTAGGCAGGTTTCTCTGTAGGGAAAGGTCCCATTCAGCCCTGGCAGGACCCTAGTTGTCACCTGGTGGAGTGACCTCTAAGAACGATCCTACTGCTGGGTGCCGACAGCAGCAGGAAAGGCGTACCAGAATATAGATGCTCACTGCCCCCACCAACAGCTCTCTCTGAGCTTCCAGGTGCTTCCAGCTTTTATCTGCAGAGATGTGTTAAGGACAAGAAGGGGTAAAGGACTTTAAAAGTGACGAGGCATGAAGTGGCTGGAAGGAACACCAGCTGAGAGCTCTCCACTCTCTTCAATAAGGCCCAAGATGAGCGACGCAGTGTTAACGTGACAGCGAGCGCCTTCCCAGAGCCGCCCCAAGTACGTTAGAAAGCAGGCATATCTGATTCTATTTCATCCTCCTCGTGTTGCACTCAAAAAAACAAGACAAACTACACCGCTTTTATTCTAAATCCTTCAGTTTTGTATTTTTCCTTATATATATTTATTAAAAAAATGCTACTTTGATCGGTACCACCCGTGACACCCCCACATACGGAACGCTTCTGAGCTGTTCCCTCCGCGCGAGGCCACTGCCGGTGACAGCCAGCTGGTTTTGATCACAGCCATCCCGAATCGGATTTTCATAAGATAGATGAGGAGTCTTACTGCTGCTCTCTCTCTTATCAGATGAGAAATGGGGGGAGGGGGGCGCGGGTCCTGGGGGAACAGCGCAACAATCAAGGGCTGCGTGGTTCTTTCTCTGTCCCTCCGCTGCTGCAATTTTCAAAGGCGCTTGCCTCGGGCACTTTTAAATGATGGTGTCTCAATTCTGTAATCATCTTTCAAGAGCTTTCTCTTAAAGGGTCTTTTAGGTAAACCTAGTTCGTCAACCACACTTATGGACTCGGGAATCACATTCCCAATGTGTGTCCTCCTGTGTGTGTATACAGAGAGGAGTACACACACACACACACACACACACACACACACACACACGAAAAATTCTGAGAATTTTTAGAAAGTTTGGAGAACCAGAAGCTGCAAAGGAAGGTTCATTTGGCCATATGGCGTTCATCTCCTGCTAGGCTAAAAGGGTGCCCCCGTTGCCTCTCCCCCAGATTTCTGTTATACCGAGGTTGTACTGTCTCAGATCCTTTAGAAATGAATCTCCATGTGTGATGTGTCAGAAGGAAAAGATTTCTCTAGCTGAGGGCTAAGTGATGTGCTAAATCTAGTCTCAGGTGCATCAACATACCTGTCCCTTCCCACCTCACCTAAGCGAACACTGGCTGTCAGGTCCAATCTGAGTAATGCACCATGGCCATCTCTCCGGGAGAACACAGTCCCCAGCCACCCTGGGCCGTGCCTTGCTATGGTCTGGGATACCAAGACTAGCTGGGGCAACTCTACCTGTCTTTTCACATTGCAGCAAGTATTATGCCTCTTCCTGACATACTTCCCATGCTTTGAAAAGACACCCTAGAAAACTGAGTATTTATTGCTTTCTAGTCAGGTAAACTATGCAGTGTAGGGCCTCCTGGGTGGCGCAGGGGGTTAAGTCTCAGCACTATGAAGCTGCCCGCAGCTAAGTTTGATCCCCGGCCAGGAAGGTGACCCACATGGCATAGCAGACCTCTTCAGACTTGCCTGCTGCTCCCCTCAGCAGTGTATTTCAGTCAATCTGCCTGTTCTGTTCCCCACTCTGTCCCTGGTGAATCCTCTCACCCCCCACACCTCTGGCCTGTTCCCCAGTTCTTGTATGCATAAATAAATAAATCTTAAAAGAAAACAACAACTATGCAGTCAAAGATGTCTGCAGACAGTGGTTTCCATTAACATGGGGCTGTCTGCACTGGCCCCCCTCAACTCCCCTCAATCCTCACTCAGCTGCTCTTGTCTGTGTTGAGAGGGGAGGGGCCCAGCTGCACCCTGAAAGCTTGTGGTCATATCTGGGTCTCCCAAAAATAAACAGATTAGCTTTGTCCTGTCCTGATCTTGCCTCTTGTATCCAACCGGGACAGAACTCAAGGAGTCACAGAATAAATACCCTGATTGCTAGTGATTTCAGGGAGCTTTAACTCTTATTTTTGGCAGTGCCTAATATGGAGTGATTTATTATTAATCACATTCCTCCAAACAGACTAGAGTAGGCACGAGTCTGACAGCGTGTTCTCGGCGTTGCTGGAGGAAGGTGAACACAACCTGCATGATTTACAACACGTGTGCACACAGGCGCAGACATAAGGCTCCATTTCCATGCTTCCCATTCCACCCCTTAACTGGGGACTTGCAAACAAGCTGCTCACATGAACAAAGAAGATGGAGCCCCAGAGAGGACCCTTCAACAGAACTTCAGGCAGAGATGTCAGTGATGGAAAGTCTAGTGTGACCCAGAGATCTCAGGGCACCATGAGGAGCATCAGGCACTCTGTCCCAGCTCTGCCAACACAGCAGAAGGTCTGGCCAAGACGCTGAGCTGTGATTTGCAGCTGGACAGGGGTAAAGAAGAATATGACTGAGTTGAAAAAGCCTAACAAGTAAATTCTGCTGCAAGTTAAAAACCCTGTTCTCAAAAGCTTCTCTGAGATTCTGCCTTTGGAAGGCCAAACCAGCCACCACTGTGCCTGCTGAGTACAGTAATTCCAAACATCTCTCCACCCCATCAGCTCCTAGACATCTACTTTACTGTGGCATGGGCTATTCCTCAGGGAGGGTCACAGGCCCTTAAGTCACCTCCAAATAACAAAACCAAGTAAAAACTTCTCGTTGCGTTAAAGAAACTTCTGGAAAGTTCCTTGTAATTTTTCTGGTCTTGCTCAGAATGGGGTCCAGCTCTGGTGAAACCCACACTGAGGAGAAAAGAAGTTGGACTCTGTGGCCTCGACTGCACATCAAGGAAGCACTGAATCTACATTCCTGGGGCACAGAGTTATACCAGTGGGTGCACCTGAGGCCCAGATTTGCCTCCAATTTGCTGACCAACAGTTATATGTCAACGGGGGTGCTAAGTTCCCTTATGACTGAAATGAAGTCTGTTCTATCTATTCTTATTCTGGGGGTGTCCACTAGTATAGTTCTCATGATACACATTAAAAAACAAAAGTAATAACAACATCCTGCTGATATGCCTACTGCAGTCTTTCTGGATGTTCTGGCCACATCCATGGCCTACGTATCAAGCACCTGAAGTCTTTTGTTTGGAATTGCTGTAATTATTCATTTTCTAAAATCAAATGATTATTTGATAATGAATTAATCTACATGAATTCCTCCTGTGGTCCCACTATGACCTCAATTCTGTATTTACATGGTGCCCCTGTCTCCTGCCTTCGTGTATCCATTTGTTTCCTCTACTGCACAGATATCCCTCAACTCAAGCTGGGCTTAAGTCGACAATGCATGCCATACACCTACACTACTGATCATCATAGTCTAGCCTGGCTTCTCTTAAACATGTGCAGATCACTCATGTTATACTTCCATTAGTCAACAGTTGGGCAAGACCATCAAATGCACAGCGAATTTACAATAAAGGGTTGAATGGTTCATGTAACTGATTGAATGTTGTACTGAAAATGGTGGTCTGGGCCTCCTCTTTTATAGTCAGGGCTGGGCCTTTTGTAGATGCGATGGCATTTGGACACAGAATGTGGGCAACACAGCAGACTGTACAGGGTTGGTTGCTGGTCCCTGATCACGCGGCTGACCAGGAGCTCAGCTTGCAGCCCTGCCCAGCCTCAGGAGAGATGCAGAGTCTACGTATTGCTCACCTGGGTGAAAAATCAAAATCTGAAATTTGAAGCATAGTGTCTACTGACTGTTATCACTTTTGTACCATTGTAAAGTCAAAAAATTTTAAGTCAGACTGTCATAAATGGTGTTGCAAAGAGGGGCCATGGGGGACCATGGTGTTGCAAAGAGGCAGGCTGACAGGAGAGGTACAGTGACTGCATGGCCCTGTGGGATCGGGCACTTACAGACCTCCCAAACTCCCAACGACACTCCCACTGCAAACCACACAAGCTCGGTGAAACTCTTCCTGTTCACTATGAAAAAGGTTCCCCTCTCCAGAGTTCACGACATAGGGCCAAGAAGTCACCACGTAACATCCACTCAGTGGAGTTGCCAGAAAAGACGGTGTAATGGGGAAGAGAACAGTTAAACCTGAAGACCTCACTTCACATCACTGAGTGTTAAAGACTTGGCCTAGGGCTTTTCTCCACTCAGTCCAGACATTCTTGTAGACAAGACTTCAGAGTGAGAACATCAGTAGAGCGAGCGATATGTTTTCTATAAACTTAACACAGCATCAGGGACTTCTTAGCACCACCTGCTTAGGTAGTCCCCAAGCCTCCTTCCTTTGCCTCCCTAATTCTTTAAGTTTTTCTAGAAAAATATTGATTTTTGATTAAATCACATTCCTTAAAATCATTTTGTCTTTTCAAGTTCGAGGTTTCTAGAACTAAAAGCCTAAGGTCTTTCTCACTCCATGCTTCCAGGCAAAGGAGCTCCTATAAGCCAAACATATAGGAACAGGGTAAGGGTGTGGTGGGAGCCTTTGTTGCAAAGATTAGGGGTGTTTCTGTGCTTTCATTAAATTTTGTTCTGTTTACAGGATATTGAGTTAGACACTTGAGAAACTAGTCACTCCTGTGAGAAGCGGTATTGATAATTAATGTTTGTAAGTATTTGCAACGAGCCAGATATGATGCTGCTTAGCTGGCAATACTTGAGTTAACCCTCACAGCAGTTCTAAGAGGAGTCACTGTGGCCATCACCTGTCCACAGAGGAGGAAACTGATGCCTACTAAAGTTAGGTAGCTCACAGTCACTAGCTAACTAGCGGTGGTGTGCTGGTAAATATTTAACAACCAGCTCTCCAGGGAAAACAAGTCCTTGTCGGTGGTATCTGCCAATTCTTGTGGTGCTAAGAAGTCCCAGATGCTGTATGAAGTTTACAGAAAGCATATCAGGATAACAGAACAGTTTTACTAAAAAAGAAAAAGGAATCGAGACAACAGTGTTCCAATTTATCTGTACTTAAAGATTCTTTCTGCTTTCTCTTGCTCCATGCTACAGATGTTTAGGCTCAGAGCGACTCTGCTGTTTGCAGGAGAAAGGATGAAGGATATGGTTGAAGGATCAAGGGAGGAATCAGGAGTCCTAAAGAGACTTGGAAAGCGCAGACAGAGATGAACGGGGAGAGAGGAAGACAGAGGGTCGACAGGGTGATAGCCCGCCCTAGATAGCATTTTTCTAATTCCTCTGACAGTCTAGCACCTCACATCTCATCCAGCCTCACTGCCAGGCTGTGTTCAGCCACTTTTACCTATTTTCCCTGTTGACATGGATAGAAAATTGAGCAATTACCCTTAAACTCGGAGCTCTCAGATCATCCAGATTGCTACACTTACAGAATTAAGTCCCCAATTGCCCCTGGCTAGAAGTGGCTCAACTCAGCTTGTCCTTTAGGAATTAAACACTTTTTGGTTGGCCATAAGGATTTATTATTCCTAAGGTTTTGAGCTATTTGATTCTGTCAAAACCGGCCCTCAAGACGCAGAGAGCACAGTCCTCTGGGGGATTGGGGGGTGGGAATGAGGCATGCCCCAGAGACACAGGATGAGGGAGGTCTGACTCCACCCATGGTCCTGGGTCATGCCAACATGCAATGGTTATGCACAAGTTAGATCTCATCCCTTTTTACATTTCAGACACTTTCCACTTTTTAAAGATGCATTTTGGGAATCTCAAGTTCTTTCCCATCTTGAGCATGACTCTGTGATAAGCTGAATCCTTATCACAGGATTCAACATATCTAATTGTGTTTCCAGATTACTTCAATCTGAATATTGTTCATTTTAAGGACAATGAATTTCTCTCGTCCCATTTGTGTGCCTCTCAACATTCATCTTTAACGTTTCACGTTCTACCACAGTTGTTTCTAAGAGCTGGATTTTAAAGCTGAAAGAGGTTAAAACCGGCCTGGAAAAATGTGGGGTTAGAGGGTGACAGACTTCTGCTGTTCTCCCCCACCCCACAACTTCCCCTCCTCCTTTGCTGGTAACTTTATTCTTCCTTCAAGTTAAAGTTTAAAAGTCACTTCTTCAGTGTGGCCTTCCCTAATATCCATCCAGACCAGGTCTAACTGTTCTCTCATAGCACCTCTCTCTTCCTTTAGTGGACTCGATCCTGTTGTGTGACTGTCTGCATTTCCCCAACTAGTCTGTAAGCTCTATGAGGATAAGGATTAAGAATCTCTGTACATACTCATACCCCCAGTTTCAGCCCCAAGCAGCACACATAGTAGGTATTTAACAAATGGTAGTTAAATAATAGACTTGCCCAGTCATTTACAGAGACTGGATTCAATCCTCTTCCAGACCCTTCCATGACAGACGCCCGACAGCCTCAGGGCAAATCAGAAACTAGACTCAAAGAATTGGAAAGATCAATTCTGGGACCTAAAAGTTTGGGACTCAGGTCATTTGGGGCTCTGCCTGCCTATCTTTCTCAGTTGTCTCCATAATCATGAATCCCAACATCCCTGAAACAATGTCAGCTCTAGCTCTGTCAGTAAATCAGAGAGTTGGCAATCTTTAAACTTCATTAAAGGCAGTTTATGTGGGGACACTGGGTATCCATGGCCAAAAATGGACAAGCATCAGGGTTTAGTTCTGCAGAGCCAGACTCTTTCGTGGTTACCGCCAAACCCGTATTTAGTGTCCACATGGATTCTCTCCTCAGGTCTCCTTAGGCTAACTTTGGGGTGATTTTCACATTCTTTTTTGCTGAAACCAAGCCTATCCATCCTTCAGGACCCACCACAAATTCTTCCTTCTTCCTGAAGGGCACTCAGCCCCCCAGGATGGCTTCCTTCTCTCAACCCACAGTCTTCCCAATGTAAACCACCAGTCCAGCAACGACCATTTGCTGCCTCTGCCATGCATTATAATGTTGTCCGAGCAATCGAACTCTTTAGTGATTTTCATCTTTCAAGATTTGTTTCCCCAACAAAACCCTGTATTCCTTTGGAATAGAGCTCCATAAGGTCTTGTGAAGGATTTGCAAATCACTTCCCCAAAATCAACTTGCTGATGCATTTTGTTCTGTTCATAAAGTGATTTTTTTAAATTCTATCATTTTCTGAAACATGAATTTGAAAACTTTGAGGTCATGACATCTGTTCTGTGGGTTCACCCCATGGTCCGGCCATTCAATATTGTCTCATGCTTCTGCTCTTTCACTTTCAGATTATCTGCCTGGACCCCAATAGCATTTGCACTTGCAGCCCACTGGGGCCTTGCAAACAGTCTCCACATGGTGCATTCTGGTCAACCAAAGGATCCCCAAACCACCTCTACAAGTCACTCTCTGTTACCCATTCTATACTCTAACCTGCTTTCTATCAAAAGCTCCTTTTTTCCTCTATTCTGCCTTCTTCCACCAGGAGTTTGAGGCATCAAAGTGGAGAAGGAAATACTTTCCCTAGGTATCTTCCCCAGGGAAGGAGAGACATGTACTAAGAGAAGCTAGGGAGGATGGATGCTCAGAAGCAGATCAACAGAGTCATGACACCTGAGAATTTTCTATAAAAGATCGAGGAAAAGTACAGCACCTCCTCACTAGATCAGAAGCTGCTGGAGGGAGGTCAACAATACCTTCTCATCACCTGGGGTTCTCAATACAATCTAACCTCCAAGGCTGGTGGTACCTGCTCTGGATGGCCGCTCCTCATTCTGTTCCCCAAGATTCATTGCCATTGGGATTACTCACCAATCATCATCCCCAACCCAGTACAAGGAAACTCAGTCCCCTCGAGGTGACAACGCTCCTTGCAATCACCAGCTCAGGGAACCTGGGTGTGATTTTATCATACTTCCTCGGGGATACACGAAGCTCTGCTTAATGTCATTGTCAAATAAGTACCCAAGGATGAATCAGGGCAATCATTCATGCAGCTTCCCCTCCCTCTGGTTATTCTAAGTTCAAAGAAGCAACCTTCACTAGCCAACCAAGTAATTCTCTGAGCAAAGATAATTCTAGAAACTAGTTAAATGTAACACATGATTCCTACTGTGTAATGGATTCTAAACATTCACATACAGTGAAATGGACTAAGTCGAGTGTGAAGTGTAACATATGAACTGATTTTCCATTAAAGGACTTGAACATAACTGCATGGAAAACAGATTGACAGTGGGAAGAGGCATCTCTCCTAGAAGGTAAAATCAAGTGCAGTCTCTGACAAGGGTTTCATGCTTCTGAACCTCAAGAGCCAAAATAAAGGCCAAATCACAAATTTCACATTCAAAGTTTATGAAGGGGAAAAAAATCAAGAGGCATTCTGTGAAAATAGGTATCGTTCTTCTCTCCTCCTTTTATGAGATTATAGTAAGCATCCTATTCGTCATGCTAGGCACTCTGTATTACAAACCTGGGAACTCACATTAATACAACCTACCTGTGGAAGGAAATGCCGACACAGGTGAGGGTCACACATTTGTTGCTGCCTCCTGGCCAAGAGCAAGGGCTCTGGGGTCAGTACTCAAATACTGGTTGGGCTATGCAGGGTTGTTGGTATGGAGGTAAGAGGTAACTACATCTGCCTTCTAAATGCTGGTGCCACCATTTACTAGTTGTATGACTTTGGGCAAGGTTACCTTTCAGTGCCTTAGTCTGCTCATCTTTGAAATGGGGATAATGAACCATCCAAATGCCTATTAGTATATGATAACCAAAATGTGGTATGCCATACAATGGAATACTATACATCTATAAGAGTGAAGAGGCTGATGAGATATATAACAACCTGCATGGACCTCAAAATCATTATGATGAGTGAAACCAGCCAGACTCAAAAGCATACATACACATATGATTCGATTTATGGAAAATTCTAGAAAATACAGCCCACTGTGTAGTGAGAAAAAAACAGCTCAGTAGTTGCTTGAGGACAAGAGCAGAGGAAGGATGGATGAAAAAGGGGCATGGGAAACTTTTGGGGTGATGAAAATGTTCTGCATATTGATTACAGTGGTAGTTTCAGAGGGTATGTACCTCCGTCAAATCAGACACAATTAGGTTGACTTTAAGAAATTTTCCATAGTTTGTTTTGAGAATTAAATGAGAAAACAATGCACAGCACCAGGCTTAGTAGCTGGAACATGGCAAATGTTTGCCAGTGAGCAGTGATGCAGGTGTACACTGTGGCTTGAAATTGGAATCTTCTTGGGAATCAGAAGACTAGATTTCCTCCCAGAGTCCTGGGACTTTGTATGATAATCTCAAAGCCACAATTTCTTGATGTGTCAAGTGACAGGTTTGGACAAGAACTGCCTGCAGAGCTCCTCAGAGTTGCAACAATTTGACTCTGACATGATGACATCACAGAGGCTGCCGGCACAACCTTCTAACAATATGCATTTATGATGTGTGTAAACTTGGGTATTCAGAAGATTGTGTTGTTAACATTTAACGGCTACTCCTTGTAACGTTATTTTCACACACTGAGGAAGGATTTCAGAAGTCCTGAGAAAGAGTTGGAAAGAGGTCCACAATAGGATGGAGAGAGGCCTGGAGAAGAACAGCTGCCAAGTAAACCCTCTACAGGCCACGAATTAAACAAGCACCTCAGAGTTACAGCACCAATATATACAGGCTTACTGCTCCTCACACACCCTATAGTATAGTTAGGGTCTGCATGGTTCCTGCCTCCTGAGTCCTTGGGCCTATCTTAGCGGAGAGTCACCCTCTGTCCCATTTAACCAATGGCTGAAGCAGCAGACAATTTATGAGGATAGGCAGATCAAAAGTGTGGCTAGCCACCGGGCACTGAGCCACCAGAGTTGCCAGTTTAGCAATGGGAAGACAGCCTGGTTGCATGTCTGGGAAAGCAGACTCTGGGAAAAGAAATGCAGGATCCCTCATTTAACAGGGTCACTGGGAATTATTAGTGGGTGGAGAAGTTTGGCAGCTAAAGTGAGTATAGTGAGTAGTGCTAAGGAAGACTATCTAAGAAAAATAAATGAGCCTGCCAATAAGAGATATTGGGAAAAGCCAAGAAAAATGCTGAAGAATGATGAGAGTATGCTCTTAAGTGCTTATTAACTTCATAACGCAGGCTGGACTTCTCACCGCCAATCACTACCTTAGTACCTTTTTTTTTCAAAGATTTATTTACTTATGCATACAAGAGCTGGGGTACAGGCCAGAGATGCAGGGGAGTGAGCAGACTCACCAGAGACAGAGTGGGGAACAGAACAGAGAGACTGACTGAAATACACTGCTGAGGGGAGCAGTGGGCGAGACAGGAGAGGTCTGCTGCACCATGTGGGTTTTCCCTGGCCAGCTAGGGATTGAACTTGTGCTGCAGAGGCTGCAGATTGCTTCATAGTGCAGTGCTTAACCCCTTGCGCCACCGGGGAAGCCCTACCTTAGTACCTTAAAGACTCTTTGGACTAGGGGCCTCCCCAGTGGCGCGGCGGTTGAGCGCTGGGTTGCGAAGCTGCCCGCGGCCGGTTCGATCCCCGGCTGCTCCCCGGCCACTGGAGGAGGGTCCCGCATGGCGCGCAGACCTCTCCTGCCGCCCGCTGCTCCCCTCAGCAGTGTACTTCGGTCCTTCTGCCTGCATGCCTCTATAAAAAAAAAAAAAAAAAAAAAAAAAGACTCTTTGGACTAAAGTGAGGCAGAGGTACTTTTTCACAGTTGCTGTACTCTCCAGCCCTCAATTCTGCCTTTTGGAGGGGCTACAGCAGGTTGTTAAATTTAAGTTTGCAAAATATTCATCCAGGCCATGTATTTAAACTAATGCATCAGATCCTGGGGCTTCAACCCCAGCTTGATCTGTGAGTGGCCTGGGTGCCTGCATTTTTACCATCATCCCCCAGATTATAAAACAAATGTCCTATGTGACCCTCATCCCAATCTTGTGAAATAGCTAAAATACAGGGAATCATCCAACTTTTAGAGATCTAGTTCTCTCCTTCACTTTGTTTCTGATGATCCTGATAGCCACATGCAGAGGTCAGTTAGCAGAAAGCTTTGGGACTCCACTTCTAGCCTTGAGAGAGTAAGTGGAGCTGGGCTTGCCTTCCCACTGTAAAAAGGAAACTGGAGACCACACATACAGCTGTTTTTACACAGGGGACAACTAACTGGTAGCATAGAACTGTGACTCCTAGGGGAAGGGGAAAAAGAAGGAAGCAAGCCCTGTGGGCACCCTGGCTTCCGCCTGGAGTTACCTCCTGGGCGCTGGCACACAGAGCAGGAATTTCAAATAAAGCACAGAGGTTTTGCTGAGATGAGAAGACTGTGATCAAATTTTAGAGGGCTGGGCCTCCCTGGTGGCGCAGGCAGTTGAGAGCAGCGCTATAAAGCTTCCGCAGCCTCTGCAGTGCAGGTTTGATCCCGGCAGGCCACGGAGATGCCCACATGGTGTGGCAGACCTCTTCTGTCTCGCTCGCTGCTCCCCTCAGCAGTGTATTTCAGTCAGTCTGCCTGTTCTGTTCCCCACTCTGTCTCTGGTGAATCCTCTCACCCTCCCACACATCTGGCCTGTGCCCTGGTTCTTGCATGCATGAATACATATATCTTTAAAAAAAAAAAATTTTAGAGGGCTAAGGTTGTGAGAAGCAGAGTATGAGAGAGGCAAGTGATGTCACAGAAGAGCTCCAGAAATCTTGATTGAGTGACTACTGAGCTGTACATGAAGAGGGTTAAATTCCACAAGGCTGGGCAAAGAAGCTACCAGGAAGATGTGAGCTGAACAACTACCAGACCATATACAGAATGGAAGAGGCACAACTCCACCCAAGAAGAGTGAGGTGACCTCACTGAACAGCCGACTCAGCAGAGACACCTGAGGGCTTTGGTGTTTAGGGTTAACTCTAGACTTGTCCTAACAAAAACTTTAAAAAAGCCTCAAAATGATCAAGTTGACCAACAAATACATGAACTACCTAGCAAAACAAATAGATCAGTCTTTAAAAAAAGGCATTCAACAGAGTAACATTCACAATGGACAAGCATTTAGTTAGAAAACTACTAATTATGTGAAAAAACACAAAAATATGACTTGCAACCAGAAGAAAAATGACTCAGAAAATGTAGAGGTGCTAGAATTAGTGGAAAAGCACTTTAAAACAGCTATTACAAAGACTACTACCAAGGATAAAGAAAAACATGAACAGGATAAGGAGACTAAATGGCAGTTTCTTCACTTGAAAAATACAATATCTGTACCCCAGTTCTTGTAAAAACAAAATAAATAAATCTTTAAAAAAAGAAAGAAAAACAATATCTGAAATAACAAATTCACGGGGTAGGCTTGCCTGTAGACTGGACATTGTATTAGAAAAGACAACGCAATAGACACTGTATTAAAAGCAGATGGGAGGAAAACAAAAGGAAACAGCCTCAAGGGACATGGGTGGAAATTTCCACCAATATAGCCCATATACCTTTAATTGGAGTCCCAGAAGGAGCAAGAGGAGGAAATAACATTTAAAGAAAGATGACTAAAATGCTCCACATTTGATGAAAACTAAAAATCAACAGACTCAAGAACTTCAAATAGGATAAATAAAGATGAACCACACCAAGGAATATAGTAACCAAACTGCTAAAAATTCTGATAAAAGAAAATGAATCTTAAAAGCAGCCAGACAAGGATGACTACCGACTTCCCATCATAAACAACATAAGCCAGAGGACAATGGAATAACTAAAGTGCCAAAAGGGAAAAAAATATCTGGTGAAAAGTCAAGACATTTTCTGACAAATGAGGCTGAATTTGCTGCCAGAACATACTGCTCTGTAGAACATATTAAACAAAGTTCTTCAGGCAGATGGAAACAGGCTGACACAAAAGAATAACATGGAGGAATGGTAAGTAGGTGGGTCAAAAGAAAATGGCTTTGGTGATTTAACATACATAAGCTGGTTGAATAGTGCCTGGTAAATACTGAACACCAAAGGAATATTCGAAAGGAGGTTTTCCCAAGAGGTTGTAGGAGCCCAGAGAAGGAACACCTGAGTCAGAAGAGGAGCAGAAAGGGAAGATATTTCAGAGGAAGTGATATTTCTGCTGAGATTTAAAGGATAAACAGAGTGAGTGGATAAAGAAGGGGCTGGGTGTTCCAGGCAGAGGCTATTATGCAAGGCCTCTCTGGAAGTCTATGACTTTCTTGAGGACATCTTACCTCCTCCATCATCTGATCCATCCAGGCTCTGCTGTCTGAGGCGGTGACTGCCCCCACAAAGGAAGGAAAGAAAAGCAGAGTTAGTTCCAAACAGAGAGGGAAACAATCCTAATTTTAATTGCACAGACGGTCCTAGATACAAGTGTCTCTGGAACCACTTCCCTCCATCAACTGGGTTAAATGTAATTAGGCAACTGGGCTGCCAGGTATGGTTGCACAGGGCACATATTGCACCACTCCACAGGCTCCCCCTACCCCTGAGGTGTGAAATTCCACCTCTACCTGGAAACCTTTCCTTCTTTTTGATAGAAGTCTAAGGAGAAAGCTAGGCTTAGAAAGCTGGTACTGCTTCTGCCCATGTGTATCAAAGCAGAGCCCTGGCCCAGTGCCCCGATACTAAACGTTCTAAAAACCACAGGGTGGGAGATGTGACGTGGGTATCCTTGCCAGGGTCCAGACCTTCCACCAAGAAAGCAGCAATAGCCAGGCCCTTGATTCCCATGCATGGACTCCAGCCCCAGACCACAGCAGATTCATCTGGTTTTGACCGCTGTGTAACACAGGTTGAGTGGATAATGACCACTAAGACTGCACTGCGGACAAAGGTCACCCTAGAAGGCCATGAAAATACTGGAAACATACACCTCCATTTCTTCAGAAGCTCTTCTTCCTGACCTGAAAAAAAGGAAGACAAAGCTGATGAGAACCCACTAGTCTCTTGCATTGGCATGGTACGTTGGAGTGAGAGGGGCTTCAAAAGCAGGTGTGCTTATTGGTATATTCCAGGTTCTTGATTAAATTGTCTTAAGTGTTTTGTCTGGATTCCTCTGTATAGAGACCAAGGTCCATAACCCGCATGAGAAAAAGAGACACAGTAATGCCGTCCTAAGAGTTTTATTTCAGCATAACTCCAAATTAAATTGTTGTATTTCAGTGCACAATGGAGTGAGAAGTTCAAAACTCAAATGGATCTAGGTGAAATAGTGTCTCCTTCTAACAATGAAGAGACTAGACACTCCTGTCAGGTGAATAGGGCCCTGAAGGCATCTCCATGACAGGGCAGGAAGCCTGTGTGGACACATGCAGTGAAGGCAGGGGTTCCCCAACTTAATTGTGTAGGAGAACCTTCTGGAAGCTTGTCAGATGTGCTGACTGCCAGGTCTGGCAGTGAGTTATTTCTGGATCAGCTGGCCTAGAGGAGGGAGAGCCCAGAAATGCTACCTGCAAACAAATTTCCAGGTAATTCTAATCTAAGTCACTGTGGGCACAGTGAGAGATGCCCTCACTATATATAATGACTTCTAAACAAGACTGGCAAAATGCTGACGAACATTAAAGTTAGGCGTCAGGTACACAGTGCTTACTTTTCTGTATGTCGCAAAAATTTCATAATATCTGTGTGTGTGTGTGTGTGTGAGAGAGAGAGAGAGAGCGAGCGAGAGAGAGAGAGAGAGCGAGAGCGAGAGAGAGAGAGAGAGAGAGAGAGAGAGAGAGAGAGAGAGAGAAAATACTTTTAAGTTAGAAATCATTGCCAGGATGCACAGGGCAGAGGGTGGTGGCACCATCACAATGACCAGGGGGCCAAAAGCAACCACAAAGCAATTCCTGCAAATGCACCGAATCCCCTTCTGGATGTGATCAGAAATGAAGCCTAAGTTTACAGACAACTTTCCATGAAATTTAGATTGTGTTAATTCCATTGTTGAAAGAAAGCAGGAAAGGAAGGAAGTGGGGCAGAGAGAGGCAGGAAGAAAGATTGATGGACTGATTTTTGGCAGAGGTCAGAGAGGGAAAGACAATGGCAGGTAAAGTTGGAAGAACAGGGAAGAGCAACTCTTTGGGGGCCTCCCAGGCTGCATTTTTTGACTCTCAAAGGGCCAGGCAGAGAGACTGAGCAACAAGGGGTAGAACAGAGGGGGTCCGGGCATCACCACTGCGGTGTTGCCGGGTGATGCTGGTTTCCACACTGTTCTAAGTCAAAGGAATCCGACACATTGAGCACCCGGCAGCCAGGCAAGCCACCATCTGCCTGTGGGGCATGGAGGCTCCACCCCAGACCCAGTGCTCCCCAGAAACACTGCCTCTAACTGTCCTGGTGATGCAGAACCCGATCAGCCTACCATCCAAATGACCCAGCAGCACATCACCTGCAGCAGCAGGGCTTGCACGGAAACAGGAATCAGAGAAGGAGAGTAAAGAGCTACATAGAACAGGCAACGCTTTCATTTCGCACATAAGAGACATATTTGTCTCTGATTACCCTGAAGAGTTATGACTGAATCGTTCCTTTCTTAGGCAATGTGTCCCGGCAAAAGTTGCAGTGCTCTTGTCTGAAGGAAACAGTAATGACGACGCTCATCTTTGGAGGAAGGCTCATTAATTGCCACTTACCCACCCAATACCCATAACGGGGATGAGGTTCATTCAGTGTGGGTCCCGGTGAGCCCACACGCTGCTCGCTCTCTAGGGGGAGCCCGAGGATTCTCCCAAATCTCATGGCACTCCAGGGGAAGGAGCAAGATCAAAATGGAGCCCCGAAGGAGAGAAGCAGGGCACCCTCGGGTGGTGCTCTTGCTCTCTCCTCTCTCTGCCAGGCACAGGTTCTGGGTAACCTTCCCACTACACATGGAAAGCCTCGTGGGGACCCACGCAAGGCCCGGGACGGAACACCCAGCCTTTGAGGAAGTTGGCCTCCTCCCGGTATCATCTCACTTACAGATGACTTTGGTCTGGACCACATAGCTGTTTATTTTGGTTTGGTTTTGCTGTGAATTTGTTGCCCAAATTGGGAGATTTTGTACCAAAACCCTGATTGCACTTCTTCATGGGAAGCTAGGGGAGCTGTGTCATGGATACCTCCCCCCACCCCAGCCACACACACACACACACACACACACACACACACACGATCCCCAAGCCTGGATTCCTGTCCTCCCCACATTGGGGGGTCCAGTACCAGCTCATCACTGAACCTGCACTGCTGATTTTCTTATAAGTAGAAATGAAGAGGCAAGTGAACTGTGTCCCACAGCTATTTGGCTATGAAGATCAGAGGGCAAAAAGGAGACTAAGTGTGAAGCCTATTTTAGGGGAATTAACAGGTAGTCTACTTCTCTATAGAAAATGCAAATAATCTGCACATGTATCTCAGCAATGTTTTAGGAAGCTATTCTGGGGCCTCCTTGGTGGTGCAAGGGGTTAAGATGCAACCTATGAAGCTGTCCACAGCCTCTGCAGCAAGAGTTCCATCCCCACAGGCCAGGGAGCAACCCACATGGCGCAGCAGACCTCTCCTGACTCTCCCGCTGCTCCCCTCAGCAGTGTACTTTGGTCAATCTGCCTGTCCTGTTGCCCACTCTGTTTCTGGTGAGTCCTCTCACCCCCACACCTCTGGCCTATACCCCAGCTCTTGTATGCATAAATAAATCTTAAAAAAAATAAGTTATTCTAAGTAAAACACTACATCAAACTGCCTTTACCTGCCTGAGACTCAGAATCAGCACCAAGATCCCATGTGCAGGTTGTGCCCGTGAGTGTCATGAAGTCAATTCAGAGAATCACCACTTGCCTTTCTTGTCCTTGTTTTGGGGGGTAGCGTGGGGGGAATAACGGCATAAAATAGAAAATAGTAAGGACAAGTGTTACACAAACTTGCCTTTCGGTTTTATATACAGCTACAGCCCCACACGCAGAAGGTATATTTTAACTGTGGGTGACAAGATTTTAAAAAGAAAAAGCAGCGGCCTACCACAGCCCCCTAGGGCAGATTAGCTAGAGGACTGGGGCTAAAGCTCCGCCTGTATGGGGTGCAGGCTGATGTAGAGAAATGGGGGGGGGGTCTAGGTCATCTTCTTCCTTTACTGACACATTTCCGGGGAAACCGAGGTTGCCAAGGAGTCTGTGTGACCTGGCCCAGCGCCCCGCGGGCATCTGCAGAGCTGTGCTCAGCTGTGTGCAGGCTTCTCGCCTCTTCACGCACCTCTCCTCAGAAGTGCTGCTGAGGGTCTGGGAAGATGAGGATTATAACAACGCTGGCAAGACCACTTCACATGAAGGCGCACGTTGGCACTCATCACTCACACCTTCTATCAGCGCGGGTGAGCCCCGAGGGTTTTGTGGCCCATTTCACAGACGGGATGCTGGGCACGGTGTGTGTGCTTCGCCAACTCACAGAGCCACTTAGAGACCCTGAGAGGAGTCCTCTCTGGCCTCCACCCTAGATTCTAAACACACCATCCCCAGCCCTCTCAACAGTAGACATTCTGTCCCCAGGGCACCATGACATCTGATTAGATTTACTGTGCTGGATTTACCTTCTGGATCATCCAGATTTACGGAAGGCAATGGGTGGGACAGACAGAGAATCTTTTAGACCAGTTCTTACCAGTGGGCACAACAGACTCACCCCTGGGGAGTCTGCTCAGTGTCCATGTGTGGGTCGTACCTGGGGCCTCCAGCGGTAGTAACTTCTAGAACTGGGGTCCAGTCACACAAATGAGAACCACTGCCCACCTCCACCGCCTCTCAAGAAGTAGGCTGCACTCTCCTACTGCCAAGCAGCAGACGGAAGCCACCCCAAGTTCCTCTCTGAGTTGTCTACTTTGTGCAAACAAAATAGGACCTGCAGGAGAAGCTACACACACAGAGCCTCCATTTCTAGGGCATCTGAGTTGGCTGTCCTGAAATTCAGACAGGACTCCAGGATGTTCATAAATACCAAACAGGTGCTCGCACCCTCGCAGGCCCAGAAGCGATTCAGGTCTGATTAGAGATGCCTGTTCAATATGCAAAATGTACAACATGGAGGTTGCTGAACCAGCATTTTGAAAAGTTAATTAAATGCCGGGTTTCTCCCAATGAGCTCCTCCATCACCTGCTGGCTGTGCTGGCCATTTTGCAGGATGAAGCTCTGACTCGGGACAATGAGAGTCCATGTTCTCCCTTGCCACCCACCATGGGCCATGGGGCGACAGCAGGAAGGGCTCACTGGCTTCCTGCTCGCTGGCGAGATGCACTGGGCCTGCTGGGTGATTTGGCGGGCAGGAAGCAAAGCTGCCCCTGTCCAGCCCTTTCTAAATCCCTGAAAATGCTTGCCATGAAGTTGCTTGTCAAGCTTGTGGGCGTGGCCTTCATTCAAATGCCAGTCCCTCCTCTGGCGGTTCCCTCCTGGTTTCCAGCTCCCCTTCCTGAAGACCCAGGCTGGGTTTCTCCTCCTTGGCCCAGAAAGCCCATCCCCAGGCGCCCATCCTGCCTGAGGAAGGCCGATGACTGGTAACAACAGTAAACATTCACTGAGCTTGTTGGGGGTAGGCACTGTTAATTATCGTAGTTGTATGTTACTATTACTTAAATCTAATGTAGACAGCATTGTATGTTATCTTATTTCATTGGCTGCACTTTACAGGTGATTCTGTAACCACCCAGCTCATACTGCAGCACGCTCTGGGCTGATGCCAGAGCCCAGTTCCTAGCGCTGACCCGAGCCGGGCACAAGGGCAGCTCCATAAGGCAGGGTCCGTGCACCCCAGACTCTGTTCCAAATCCAACATGCACTACTCGTGACAAGCCCGTTTCAACTTACAGTAGTGCTGTGGCTTTGTTGGGCCTGACGACTTGGTAGCTGGTATTGGCTTAATTGTCCTGTGCAACTTCTAAGCATATTTTATGCACAACAGGAAAGTTTGAGTCACAGCAGAAAAGAGGCCCCATCTAGCTAAGTCACCTTTCCTTCAGGAAAGGTGCAGAGGCAAATCCTTTTGTTGGGCATTTTGAGACGATTCAAGGGGCAGGATCTGGTCAGCTGAGGACAAATGAATCCCACTGGTGCATCCCAGGACTGCAGCCATCAGGACAACCACCCGGTCTGGTCTTCAGTGGTAAAGAAGGGTTGTGCTGTCAACCCTTCAGCACCTGCAGAGCAGGCCTGCTCTGTCCTCTGCAGCTTCAGGCAGAGGCCCAGATAGCGGCTACACAGGTTACGTGCTGAAGGGTGAAAGGCAGCCCTAATGTAGACATCACCTCGGTTAAAATGTTTCTCTCGAGTTTAATGGAATACTGCAGAGATCTAAATGGAGATAAAGCACCACGGCTCAGAGAACAGCCAGGATGCTGTCTTTATGTCGCATGACAATGTTCAGTGGTTAATTAGACACCGTTAACCTATTTTAGCAGGGGACATAACTGGGATGAATGGGGGGAAGTGTCCTTGAAGTCTCTTCATATCCTCAGCACAGATTGGACCCTAGACTCACCTCCCCACTGCAAGACACAAGAGGCTTAAAATAGACCAAAGTGCCCAGCGTCTGGAGCCCTGGCTGTCCCGGGAAGGCCCTCTGCTGGTCCAGCCCTCTCTGACCTGGTCATGGAAGTGGAGGGTCTGGACCAATGGCTCCTATTACGACTTTTTGTTCAGGAGAGAAAGGCTAAAGTCACATTAAGGGCTCACATGAGGAAAAGAAGAAACTGCAGGCAGGAGCCAAATTAATGGGCAAGCGAATGACAAGGGGAAGAACAGGGACGAGACGCCAACTAAACTGGCGCCAAAGCTACGTTACAATTTCAAACGCACCATTCCTCTCAAGGAAAAGTAGTCAAAATGCCATTTTCTTACAAGCTTTCCTAGCCTCATAATTGTTACATGGCCAATAAATCCTCACAAGTGCATCTAGACTTCACCCAGGTGGGTTTTACCCAGCCAGCGAGGGGAGGAACTGTCCTACATCACACATTGCCTTGCTAGGCACCCCCAAACCAAGGCTCTGCTTAGTTATAAGCCATAGGACCCGCCAAATGAGCCTCCACACCGGAATCCAAATTTGGCACGAGCTCAGCCACCGGGTCCATTCAGTACCAGGTGGCAGACTTGGAACTGGGATGCTTCTGCTCGAAGATGTCCCCACCCCTCTAACGCTGATTAAAAGCCAGACACTTCTCATGAACTGTGGTTTCCTTGTCCGATCAACTTCTCCTCATTTCACTCTCTCCTGAAACTGGAGTCCCTTCCATTCCTGCTTCTTACTGTCCCTCTGCACTGTGTCCTGTATGTATTTGGAGGGATGTATTTTCTCCCTTCTTTTAAAGGCAAGCAAGAACTCCCCCGCACCCAGATTTTGACACCTTGGGGTTTTAGATGATATTAGGTATATTTATCCCCTGCCAGTATAATCAACACAGCATCTAGTAGAAAGATGAAAACGGCCGGCAGGCCCTATCAAGTTATAAGTATAGAGCATCACAAGGCAATTTCTGGATGAAGTGTGCCCCCTGCTGGTCACATTCAAAATAACACCTCTGTTCCGATTCTCACTCATAAGCATTTATCAGGAGGGAAAAAAGTGTTGAAATATATTGATTATGAAGTTTCAGTAGCTAAAAGTAGTTATGGGGATACCTACCGCGTGTGTATACAATGGAACACCACTCAGCAATAAAAAAAATAAACTTTTGCCACTCGCAGCAACATGGATGGAGGTGGAAGGGATTACGCTCAGTTGACATAAGCCAGAAGGAAAAAGAAAAATATTGGATGGTTTCACTTATAGAAGGGACATAGGGAAACCATACAAGGGATCAGGAAAAAAAAGACAAAACTAGCAGGCAAACTAGAAATTGGAGACATTCAGCAGGGAGGTGTGGGCAAGGGATCAAAACAGGAAGGAATTGCCCAAAAGACTATGGTGATGGTTCAGGGGTGTCTTGGTGGTGGCAAGTGTGGGGACAACACTGGAGAGGAGAAATCAAACATCGTACAAAAGTGAATGATGATGCAAAAATAAGTAATTTTTTAAAAAGTGTTTAAAAAAATTAAAAATAAGGTGTGTCTATATGTACATTCTATCAAAAAAAATTTTAAAGGCTCAAAACTCTAGATCTTAGGTCTCTCACGTGGACATTATTTTATCCAGAAAACTTATTGAATAACTATTTATTAGGCCTATTGGTAGGTCCTGGGCTTTTGGATCTCTTGCTCAGGATTTTGCGATCTGGTAGGAGAAAAGTCAGTTACTTCCAGAAGACTCAAGAGCAGCGCTGAGACTCCCACCACCAGTCACCTGGGGTCTTCTGATGAGGCAATGGAGACCGGTGTTGTTAAAGGGACCTAACAAAAGCCTCCAAGCTAGCTGGGTACAGAGTTGGAACTAGAAATCAAGGCTCGAAATCTCCCATCTGCAGCCGGTTCTGCTGTACCCCACACAGGACAAGTCAGGTGGAAGTAAGCAAAGTATTACGGGGCCACTAAAGAGGGAGCTAGTCCTTGAGGTAGGGGGGGCAGCTGGGGAGACTTCCTAGACAGTGCCATCTGAAAGAGGAGTAGGCCTGCACCAGGCAGGAAAGCTGCAGGACTTTTCCAGCTGCAGGAATAACCCGTGTGGAGGCATGGCGCATGAAAGGGCTGGTGGACAGAAAACGCAGGGGACCTGGTGGAATTGAAATGCAGACAAGGTGGCGGCTGACAGTGAGCACGGCACCCGAGCTGGCTGGGAAAGCCACCAGACTTGAACATGATGCCCTCACACGCTGGTACCCACTCTATAAATACATACACTGATATGGCTGGGGACAGAGGGGGAATAAGAAGCAGGCAATGAATTTTCTCTGGGTTCCTTTTCCCCCCTTCAAGTTACTTAAGTTCACAATTTAAAGAGAGGTTTCAATGAAGAAGATGCAACCCACCTCCTAACACAACAGAAAAGCAGCACAGAATGGGTCCGTGGAAGGTCTATTATTCCTCTTGCTGGGTGAAGGCTGGGAGGAAAGGCCGCTGGGAAGACATGTTTCCCAAAGATGTGCCATTTTCAAGAGCCCCTGCCTGAATTTTCCAGAGCTGTGTGTTTTCTGCGTCTACTTAACACCTTTTAAGTTGATTCTTTACTTTTACTAATTTATTTTTACAGAACACTTTAAATCCTCAGTGGAAAGTGAGCATTATCAGTCATATAAAAGGTAGAAATAAAAAACAATGCAGTCCTACAATACCACAAAGTTTATTTTGTTATGGCTAGACAGTGCTGCTTGCCAAAAGTCTGAGCCTATGGCTTATTCTTTCTTTTTAAAAAGGTAGATGAGGGCCTTCCCTGGTGGCGCAGTGGTTGAGCACTGGGCTGCGAAACTGCCTGCAGCCTCTGCAGCACCGGTTCGATCCCCGGCCACCAGCGAGGGTCCCACACGGCGCGCAGACCTCTCCTGCCACCCGCTGCTCCCCTCAACAGTGTATTTCATCAGTCTGCCTATTCTGTTCCCCGCTCTGGCTCTGGTGAATTCTCTCGCCCTCCCACACTTCTGACTGTACCCAGTGCTTGTATAAATAAATAAATAAATCTTAAAAAAAAGAAAAAAAAAAGGTAGATGAGTGAGGTCAGGAAGGTGTTACAGAAACACCAGCTGCAAATGCAGACGTCCCCACTAATGTGGTCAGAGGGGCTGGAAGCTAAAGGAGAAGAGAAGATTGTTCTCAGGCTCCGGGAAATGTGGCCATAAAGACAGTGAGAAGAGAGTACATGGTGACTGAAAACAAGTGGAAATCATGTGTCTACAAGTCCGGAGCAAAACTCTTATCAGAGTTTCTGGAACCCTTTATTTTAGACTTTTTTTTTAAAGATTTATTTATTTATGCATACAAGAACTGGGGTACAGGCCAGAGGTGTGGGGGTGAGAGGACTCACCAGAGACAGAGTGGGGAATAGAACAGGCAGATCTACTGAAATACACTGCTGAGGGGAGCAGTGGGCGAGACAGGAGAGGTCTGCTGCACCATGTGGGTAGCTCCCTGGTCGGGGATCGAACTGCTGCTGCAGTGGCTGTGGGTAGCTCCATAGGTTGTGTCTTAAACCCTTGCACCACCAGGGAGGCCCCTATTTTAGACCATTTTTAATCACTGAATGAGCTGTGTTTCACTTCTCTTGGAGAGAATTTTCTTCTCTGTCATGGAGAAGCCTGTCAAGACTCCCTTCCAGTTACTTTCTCATTGTCTTCTCTGCCCCACTGGTACATCCGGTGAGGGCATGCCACCCCCCAACCCTGTGAATACACTGAGATTCACCCAAGGGGTGGGGGGCTCAAAGAGAAGATGCCATGCCATTAGAGGTGACTGGGGTGCAGGTATCAGGGGGGCACAGGGCAAATGTGACAGCCCTCTGGAGGTCTTGGGCCCGCAGCCTGAAGATTGCTGGTGGAGATAAACCAAGGATACCCTGACACCTCAAAACACAGCCTCTTGTATAAACACCCACATTCCCACCAGTGAGCAAATAGGGTGAGGGTCACATGGGTGAAGGAGGTCAAAATCACTGGCAGACCCAGCAGACTAGAACAAAACCAAGGTGAAGAGAGGGGCTCTATTTCGTGTGCATATTTATAACTACAGCTGCCCAAGCTGCTGCTTTCATACTAAAACTGCACTGGGTTACTTCTCAATAGAGAACTAAAAAGAAAAGGGAAGAAGTAAGTGTGATGTTCACATATGCATTTTATTTTTGAGAGGCTGAATCCATCAAAGGGAGAACAAGGAGATTATTTATGTCGGGGGAATTTTAACCCATGGCTGGCATCTCCAGCTGTCCCCTCCTGGCGTGGAGCTGCTCGCACTGCAAAGCAGCAAGGCCCCCTTTGCAGAGACCGTCTGGCTCAGGGGACACAACTTTCTTCCTTGAAAGTTTTTTGGTTCAATAAGATTGCCTCATATGATCAACATCTCATTTCTGCGAGGGTCCCGGAGGATAGCAGGAAAGACAATTTTATTCTAACAGCTTCGCTCCTACACAAATAGTGCAGTGCATGGCCTTTTCATGAACTTGAGATAAATGCGTGCGGCTCTCAGGCCTTGAGGATGGGCATGGTTGTAGAATGAGAGGCACGTTCTATTACACTAATTAGCTGGCTGACCTTGAGCGGTGGGGCAAGGTGACATTATGGGTTTTTCTAACTCTGAGATTCTAGAACTGAGTCAACAGCCCCAGGCCTCATTTTCTCCATCTCCACACTGAGGGGACCACACTCCGTGACTTCTCAGGGCCCTCCCGGTTCTGGGAATGACCGCTAGCCTGGCCTCTCCCAAGCCTGGCCCTCACCCCATCTGTTTTCTGTTATTACCATTCCCTGTCCTGACGACCCCCAAGCAAGTCCTTCCAGCCCTAAATTTCAATCGCTGCACAATGCTGGTGTGGAGAGCTCAAAAACATGGGGGGGAAGGGGCAAGTAAAAACAATGACATTTTCTCCCTATTCAATCACTTTTAGGGACAACAAAGTCAGCACAAATTCTTTTCTGACTTAAGATCAAGACTTTGCGTCTTGATCCTCCCTTCTCTTCTCTTAGCTGCTGTCAAATCCTGCCACTGTGGTCCCAGTCTCCTGGGGAAGTGTGACTTGGTTTATACGCCTCTCCTGAACAGCTACCCTGCTCCACCTTCCCACTTGTCTGCTGTGACTTTCTTCCTTTCCAAGCAATTGCACCTGCTGAACTCTCCAAGGCTCCAAACAGGGGTGACAGAGAAACCAGCCCTGTGTGCCCAGGGCTGGGAGGACTCAGCGCCCCAGCTCAATCCCCTGGGGCCCAGACAGCCTCGGTGTGGGTGCTGAGCTCTGCCCAGCTGTCAACCAGTGGCTCCAGCTCCGGGTCCGGGCTCTGGAATCAGTGTTCAAGTCAGAGCGTCGCCGCCACCAGCAACCTCCCTTACGTGACCTGGGCAGGTCACGTGAACTCTGCACCATCCGTGGTAAAGCCACACCCCACTTCAATGGGAAGTTGCAAGAATCAAGTTATTTCCCGTAAAGCAGAGAGCACAGTACTTTGCACAGTGCACAAAGGCTCCTGCTGCCATTGCGAGGAGCTTCACTACTTCTCTGATTCCTACCACCAGTGGCGGCGCTGCTGCTGCTGTTCTCTTTCCCTCTGTCTCCGCTCCCGAGCTGCCAATGTTGGCTTCAGATGCTCTTTCTCCGCCTCACCTCCATAACTGGACCCCAGAGACGGCTTGTGGGGCGTGCCCAGCAGAGCTGCTTCACACTTTCTCTTCTATTTTATTTTATTTTATTTTTTTTATAGAGGCATGCTTTATTTATTTGTTTGCTGGTTTGTTTGTTTGTTTTGTTTATACATGCACTGGGTACAGTCAGAAGCGCGGGAGGGTGAGAGAATTCACCAGAGCCAGAGCGGGGAGCAGAGCAGGCAGAAGGACCGAAGTACACTGCTGAGGGGAGCAGCGGGCGGCAGGAGAGGTCTGTGCGCCATGTGGGACCCTCCTCTGGTGGCCGGGGAGCAGCCGGGGATCGAACCGGCGCCGCAGAGGCCGCGCGCAGTTTCGCAACCCAGCGCTCAACCGCTGCGCCACCGGGGAGGCCCAACACACTTTCTCTTCTAGACCCATCGTCCTCCCCCCAAGTCCCTGCTGCCCTGAGCTGAACTCACCTGGCCCCCGCAGCTGACATGCCGGCAGCCTGCCCGTGAGGTGTGCCCCCAACACCCAGCCCTCTTACACCTCTTACACCACTGCTTCCCGCCACAAAACCCGCTTCACCTCCAGCTTCTCACTGCCCCATCGCAGTTTCCATCTCCTGCTTTATTTCTCTGCTTCTTGGTTCCCATCCTTCATTTCAGGCCTTCCGTTTTTTTTTTTCTGTTAGAAAAGCACCCTTTCCTGGCTTTTGAATCCCTTCTGAAGAAGCCCCTACTTCTGGGAAGCTTACAGAACTAGGTGAAACAATTTCTGTGCTACTCAGTATACCGGACACCCCTCCCCCACCTCCAGAGCACGACAGTCTCTAGAGGACAGTCCTTCATGGACCTCTGGCCTCAGCCCGATGGGGCAGTCCACAGAAAACATGATCCTCCCCAAAAGCTATCCCCACCGCTTCTTCTTGATTCAAACCCCAATTATATTTGGGGTTGGCAATGGGCCCAACTAAATATCCACTTCCCCAGCCTCGTGCCTTGAGGGTGGGCATAGGCTTCATTTCTCTCAGATGAGGAAGATGGGGTCATCCTGGAAGCACCTCCCACTCCCTCACCTCCAGAAGACAAATTCTTCACCTTCACCTCCATGCCACTCTCCCTTCTCCCAGTCTGAAAGCAGAGTAAGGGCTGGTGGTCTAGCAGTCGTCACACAACCACAGGCACAAGCACGACAAAGACCCACGTGCTAAATGGAGATGGTGGGCGAGAGTTCTGGCCCTCACGAAGCCTCCGGGAAAGGTTCTCTGCTGCGTGCAGCCGAATGCAATCTCAATAATACAGCACATTTAGTGGTGACAGAAATCATTCCCCTCAAGGGGGAACACGACTTGCAGAAAACCCAACCTCACATAATCTTAGTTAACCTTAACATACAGCAGGATTTGAAGAGGATACAAGAGGAGTGCAGGTCTCAGGACACAAAAGAGAGAGATCCACCGAGATCTGCTGCAAACTCGGGGGGAACACTGGCAGCCGCCTCTAGAGCAGGACCATCTAAAAGGGGAGTGCTGCTGGAAGAGGACATTCCACGGGGAGAGACGGATGTCGCTTCACATCTGCCCCCAGTGCAGACCACATCCACAGGCACTCAGGGGAGGCATGAGGTGTCCCTCCATCACTGGCCACACGGTCAGCCCTTTGGCAGCTCTCTATGGTGAAACAATACTGCACAGGCCTGGAGTTCAAGGCCCTGGACAGGCCTCTCTACTTCATCTGCTTGCTTCCTTCTACTTCTCAAGGCAAGCCCTGGCTCCCATCACCTTGGCCTGCTTGTTTCCAACATGCCGGCACCTCCCTGCCTCCACACTCCCGGTTCCTGTGATTGGAAGGCCTGTCCCCCCTTGATGTCTGTCAGCTGTTTCACTGACTAAAATGGACTGACCTGTTTCATTTACTAAAATGACGAGTTTGAAGCAGCCATGTAGAAAGCATTTTCCAGAAGGTCAACCATACTTTTTCAGTTAGAGAGGGCCTTTGAGACCACTTCGTTCTGACACGGAAGAGAAAGAGCCCAAGGGTGCTGAGCGAGAGGCACAAGGTTACACCTACCCTCTCCTTGAGGACCTATCTCTCAGCTCAGCGCTCGGGGGGAAGGAATCTTGGACACACCCAGGCTTATACACCTGGGATTTCCTGAGAATCAAAATGTTTGACAGCAAAGAAAAGACCTTTGAGGCCATCTAGTCCAAACCCCTCAGTGAACCCAAGGAGTCCAGAAAACTTGCCCCAAGGCCACAGAGCGAGTGACAGGCAGGAGGGGACTAGGACGCAGCCAGACCCCTGACTGTACTTAATGCACCTGGACCACCTTGATCTGGACTGAGCACCCTCTGGACCACTCCGCCCCCGGTCTTGCAAAGGAGCCTGAAACCAGAGGCGGGGCTGCTAGGGCTCCCCAGCAGTACCTGGAACTGGCTCCCGAGCTGCCTGTCTGGGAATGGATCCAGTTCTTGGAGGGCACTGCAGGGTTAGAAGGAAGATCATTTCCAATGCCTAATTGAACTTAATGACGAGCCTAATTAGGCCTTTTAATGGCAGGACTGGCATGGCCTTGGCTTGTGCCCCTAAGTACAGGCTGCAGCCTTCACACTCGCCTTTGTCTCAGGGTCAGGCAGCTGGCTGGGGTACAGCTCTGCACATAGGCCAAAAAGCAGGTTCAGAGGGTATGGGTCACACACTTGTTCGTGCGTTTCTTCCCACGGGCTGAGCATGCTGGAGATATGTCAACATAGTCCTCGGGGACATCTGCTGAGGCTCTGCCACGTGCAAAGGCCCGGGGGCCATGGGCTCTGAAGCAGCAAGGGCAAAGGACAGAGAACAGGAGGGTCAACTTCTGACTGGCTACTCACGAGCTGTGTGACCCTGTGCAAGTTATCTGACCTCTCTGAATTTCTGCCTCCTCATCTGTAAATGACGTAATAGCACCTACCTCATGGGGGTGTTTTGAGGATGAAGGAAGACACTGTGATCAGCATAGTGTCCGGCAAAAAAGTCACAATAATTGGTGTGTGTGTGTGTTTTCTCATCCACACAAGTGGGCTGCACAAGATGTGGGGTGTCCACACAGTTGTAGTGTGTCCCCAGAGGGCAAAATCTAGGTCAGAGGATGAAGCTGCAAACTTCCTAAAGACTTAAGCTGCTTGAAAAAAAATCAGAGGGGTGGCTAAAAGCAAAAAATCTAGAAATAGCATATATGCCCACCAACAGGAAAAAGTGCACCATTACCAGGGAATTATGAAATCAGCAGTTAGAAAAATAAGGTAAAAAATGCAAAGTGTGGCACACATTATAATTCCATTTATGCAAAATATGTATTTCGTAGTAGTGTAAATATAAAATTATGTTTATATGCTATATGTATACAAATTGTACAAAAATATACACTGTGTGTTGCTGGTAAAAGATGCTAACGAACTATTTCTTGAAGTTACTTCTAGAGAGCTAAAGTTACTTCTAGGCTTAGAAGAGAGAGTTTTAGGCAAATTTAGCTTTATCTGATTTGTTTGAATTTTTACATCATTAACGTGCTCTTGGTTTGCTTACACAACTAAAGACGACTTTCTAAAACATACACTTCCATTGAGTTCCCAGCAATGAGGGGGTCAAGCAGGCCCTGGGCAGCACTTGCAGAGATGCCAGAGTTTAGAGGCGGCTGAACAAAACTGGTTGGAAACCTTCCAGCTTGAAGACCTCTCTCGGCACAAGGTGGTGGTCCCCAGGGAAGGAGCCTGCCCGAGGATGTTGCTTTCTGGCTGCTGTCATTGAAAGGGGCACTTCCGTCGGCCTGCCCCTTCTTTGCTGGTGCTCAGAGGCCTTCTGACTCTACAGTCCTAGCCCTGGCTCCCAGAAACGACCAGCCCTAATCATAGGAGAAGCTGTACTTCCCTGGAACAAGAAACTATAAAGGGCCAAAAGTCTGAGCCTTTATGGGACATGCTAAGAGTCCACTCAAAAACCACTCATGGTTTTCAGTTACGCAAGATAAATTCAACGGTCACTTAACTTGTCAAAAAAAAGCTGATGGCCTGAAAGGAAGCTCTGGGGACAGTGGAGGCCAGGGTTTCAACTCACCAGCTTTGAGGAGAGCCTCCCCTAGGCCGCCTGGAAGCAGTACACCGACCTGGGCCCTTAGCCACACAGCCGGTGGACCCTGTGTGGGCCGGCTGTGTGGCCTCGCTGTCCTGTCCCTGGTGCACATGTATGGAATACGTTCCTCCCAGCCCCTGTATGCACACCTCCCCTCCTCCCTGGGCAGCAGGTACTCACCGCTGCTCCAGGGAGGGAACCGACCAGGGCTGCTTGTCAGGAAGACTGCTCCACTTTCAGAGTGGGAAGTGAAGGGTCCAAATGCTCCTCCACATGGGGCTTCCGCGAACAGACTGCTATCACCTTCAACTGGGAGGCACTTGACAGAATTGCAAGATTCCAATTATTTCATATTTAGTCATTTGCATAAGTAAATTGGTTTTGTGACACTAGACAAGACATCCAGGCCCCTAAACTGCGATGACTGTACACAGAACATTCTTGCTTGTTGGGAACCAAACATCACTGTGAATCCACATGCAAAGACATGAAGTTACTCCCAGCCCTCCAAAAACCTCAGTGAGAGAAAGGTTGGTGCACACTACATAACGCTTCCCTAGCCTCAGGGTCTAATGTACCACATGCAAAGCCTTAACGGTATTTTCCAAAGGGTCACGTTATGGTAAAATTACACGTTACTGGCAGTCTGCCTCAACCTGAGAAAATCCCATCTATGGTCTGTCCAGGGTGACTTTTACGGATGGGCAGTTTTGGAGCACTACACAGCCCGTAAAAGTCAGGCAGTTTCATTCTCTGCTGAGATTCAGAAAGGGCCTCAGGAAATATGGCAAAGGAAAATTGCAGAATAGATACTTCCATCTGTGTGAGGCAGTAAAAGAAGATGTTAACTTGTATTTTTGGGAATCAGGATGGAATACAATGCTGGAATATCTCTGTATGGAACGCAAACAACTAGTAAATGGGGGCAGCCTCCAAGAAGAAATCTGGGGGCCCAAGGGGGCAGCAGAGGGAGAGGCTCACTTGCACTTCACAACCTGTCTCTTTTACCTTTTGAATTCTGCCCTAGACATACTTCTTATTTACAATTCACTAAGAGTTCTGATATCTCAAAACAAAACAAGGTTAAACAATGACTAAAACCTAAGAATTTACCATCTCTGCTTCCTCTCTTCTCTGGCTCTCGCTCTGGCTCCCAGCCCCGCCCTTGAGAGAAATGATTCTTTTTTTTTTCAACTTAGTTACATTTGAGCTTTAAGGGCAAAGCAACCCGACTCCATGAAGACAGAATACTGTCCTTACTGCAGTGGTTCTAACAAAGTTAGGGCCTGTGCTGGGGGTTCTCCCTGCGGGACGGTGCTCCCTTGGTACAGCTGGGAAGAGCAGAGGAGTTCCTTCTCCCTGCCCAGAGGAATGACCACAGGCAGTACAGTAGCTCCCTGCTGTGCACAGTATCTCCTGTCCTGAGTAGGACGGGACAATCCTGCCATTACCATCCATTGTTCTGATTCCTCCCTGTCTATCCACTGCCAGAACAAATGAAATCTGCCAAAACAATATGAGTGTTTAAAGATAGAAAAGGATGGAGGAAACGAAGACAGAAGGATAGAACCAGCTTGACACACCCCACACATTTCTCTACTGGGGTGAGGGTACTTACTCTTCACCTGTCGCTGCAATGTACACAGTCCTGGTGCTCTTTCATACTCAAAATAGACTGAACACAGATGATTTCCAGCAATAAACAATGCAATTAAGAATTCTCTAAGCCATTAAAATAAAAACGATCTAGTTCTTCCCCTACCGTCTTTCTGTCCAGGCTCTGAACATAAGTTGAGAGCAAAGTAAAAATTACTCTTTGGGGAGCCTATGCAGAACAAACAGGTGTCGGGTGAAAATTCAAAAACATGGTGTTGTTTGGCCCTAAATCCATGTCCCCTGAAGATGCCGTGTCTCAGAGGCCACCGGAGGAAAAACATGTGCGGGTGGCAGCACTGATGACAGAAGTCGAGACAGGGTCTAAGCAGGGAGCTGTCGTGAGTCCGCCCAAGTGTCACAGAAGCACCCTGGACACAGTAATAGAAATGGGTGCAAAATTCGCCCCTGGGACCTTCCCTACTCACCATCTCACCATCTGCTATGGATCAGTCTCCTCTGATTTCATCCAATCTTGGACACTTAGCTGATGACTGACTGACAGTTCAGCCATGGTGCCCAGGGCCCCTGTCACACCACAGCCACTGTAGGTTTTTGGTGGCTAAGGGCTGCAGGTAGAATGTGAATTCCCAACGCTCCTAAACAAAACTGTGCTTATTGATGAAATCTGAAGGTCAAGATTAAGTGCTATGACTCAGGGAAACCTGAGCCCTTTTTAATTACTGGAGCTCTGTAAAGAATGTCCAAAGCTCTCTCACTGATCAAACAGATACTGGGCACCTACATGTGCAGGCACCACAGGAGCAGATGCAAAAAAGACAAATAAATATCTCTCGCCAAGTCCACTACGCGTTCATTATGAATAATGAAAACTCAGAGTCAGCTGCAGCTCTCCAACAGTTCGGGAAACAATAAAAACCAAAAAAGCCAAGAATGAAGAAAGGGCCACATGGTAAAGCATTCACAACAGGGGTGCTTGTGGCCTTGCAACTTTTCTACAAATTTGAAATTTTTCTAAATAAAGAGTGGAGCGGGGAAGGAGGCAGGATTGCAAGTATCCCTACAGTCTAGTCAGCCAACCAGTTGATGAGAGAGTTCTTCACTGAAGAATTTCTGTTAAGAAGTGAAAATTGGAAAAATCACCATTTGGTCAGTCTTGACAAAATCATGGCTCCAGGTGGCGATGGCCAGTGGACGCTGAGACCCCCGGGCGGGAGCCGGGTGGGGGAAGTGGAAGTCACCTCCTGGGCCCGCCAATCAATCACAGCCTCACTTGAGGTAGGAACCCTCTGAGACCAGGGCTCGAGATGCAACGCAGGGGGACAGACCAGCACCGGCTAACAAGGATCCCGCCAGAACAGTGAGCCTGGATCCGACTGCCACAAGGAAATGGAGGAACAAGTGACATATCGTGACTGGGGAGGAAGGAGGAGAAGGAGCCGGGTCCAGAACATGAGACACAACACAGGACAAGTTTCTTTAAAAAAAATTTAAAATTTTTAAAAGTCGGGGACAGGGAGGGGCACGTAATCGTGTAAAGCGTGGACCTGGGTTCGTCCTTTTTACAATCCAACTGTAAAAGACATCGAGACGGCGGGAGGACCTGGCTAGGAGCTGGCTACCAGATGACACTAAAGAATCATGATTAATTTTGCTAGGCATGTTCACGGGATAGGGTTAGTAAACAAAAACAGTCCTTTTCAGGTAACCAAAATTGCCTTCAGCAAGAAAGGAAGGAGAGAGGAGGGCAATGACATTCTCCATATATTGTCAGGCTCGTCTGCTCATCCTTGGCCTCATAAAAGATAAAGTGCTTTTCATATCCATGCATAATGACCTTGTCTATACCCAGGCCAGTACTGCCCCCTCTCTTTCCACACACGAACACTTCAACATTTGAATGGAAATCTGGGATGGACAGGTGCGTGTGTTCAAGGGGACAGGTAACAGCCCAGGGGCCTTGGCAGCGCTCTCTCAGCATCCACGGCACCCACATCATGGCACCTGCACCCCCAGGGCCGCGTCTGGCTCACCAGTGGGGAAGCGCTGACTAACCGGCCCTCTGTGAAGGAACTGGCTGCTGAGGGGATGGACAGCCTGTAAGAGCTGGCCTGGAAGGACAAAACATGTGTTTGCACCTGTGCCTGCAGAGCGGGGAGCCACCAAGCCCCGGGAGCTTTTGCCTTTCACACTTTTGTTGCCTAATAAGAATTAACTACTTGCTGCTAACAAGAAGGTAGAGACTCTGGGATGGCAATGACACAGAGGGAGAGGACAGAAGCCCTTTAGTATTCTTGAAACATCTATGCCATTAAAAAAAAAAAAATTAAGAAGAGGGAGAGAAAGAGGGGAGGAGGAGGGAAGGGGCAAGCGCGGGACCGGCACACGGCCGTCCCACCGCCATCTTGATGTCCTTGACGCGTGCAGATGGTGCGGAAGTGGCTGGCACCAGAACAGCCCATGAGGAGGAACGGGCGGCCAATGGAGATTTATGTGAGGAGAGTGAGATGGACAAGGTAAAATTGTCAGGAGGAGTTGTTAGAAAGTAAAATATATTGTGACAATTCCACTCCTGCCGTTCATCAATAAACTGACAGATCATTTAGTGTCAATTAGGAGTGATAGATGGACAAGTCCCCATGATCCTGGGCCAAAATTAATGGCTGGGAGGGAGAGGGTGATTGAAAATGACGGCTGACATTGAGAGCAAAGTCCTGAAAGTCCCTGAGGGGCCATTACTTGCCTCATTCCCTTGCAGATCGATGCAGGGACGAACCCAAAAACAGACACTCTGAGACAAAACTTAATCAGACTACCTTTCCTTCCTCTCTTTACCAAGTCTACTTGCCTCTTGTTCAGCTCTATTCCCCATAGCCACGTCAGTGTCCCACCTCAGGCAACTTCAGCGCCAAGGACAGCCTGTTTCCAAGACGGACTCTTCGGAAGAGCTATGTCTTTGGTGGCAGGAGAAGGCACAGGTAGCGAACCCAGGTCCCAGGCAATTCCTCAAGGCAGCCTTTTCCTGTGGCTCACTGGTGAGCATTCGGGTGGTGGCACTTGACAGCCCCAGCCAGCAAGGTGGCTGACCCCTGCTGTGTTGTCTCTATTATGGGCAGTGTTACTCAAACAAAGCAAAGGTATTCCCTGGAAACTCCTGAATCAGATATGTAAACAGCCTGCCCCCCACTGGCAACAAAGAGCCAGACCTCACAAGCCTCACTTTCCCCCTAACTCCCGTGCAGAAGGGTGCCTACCTCATCCATGGCTTACCTGACATGGCAGGTTGGGATGATGCACCAGTAAGAGGTAGCTATGGACTGAATGTATAGCCCCCTATTTATATGTTGAAGCCTTAACCCCCAATGCAATGGTGGGGGGGTCTTTGGGAGGCAAAGACCCATGACAGGATTAGTGCCCTTATAAAGAGAGAAAGAGGCACCAGATCTCTTTCCCTGCACATGTGCACATGCACACACAAAGGAAGGCCACATGAGGACACAATCATGAAGAGGCCCTCACCAAGAACCTGATCACACTGGCACCTGACCTTGGACTTCCAGTCTCCAGAATAGTGAGGGATGAATATTCGTTGTTTAAGCCACCCATCCTGAGCTGACTGAGACAGGTGTCTAGCACAATGCCATTATTATCATCCCCAAAGAATTTATGGAGAGTCAAGTACTTCCCAGTGTGAATTCTCTGCTCTAAAGAGACTGGTAAAGGTTACTGTGCCCCTGACACGAGGCCTCCACCAATCCTTGCACCTAACTGCTCTCCTTGTGATACTCTGTCTAGCAGAATTCACCAAGCTTGACCTCCATCTCTGTCCTCCATGAGGGACCCGACCTTACGGTGACTCTCCTTGGACATCACGTCGCCATTCCATCCATTTCTCACTTAACAGCAACAGCTCGAGTTTGCAGCCTCAGTGGACAAGGTCCTAGGTGCAGCCCAAGAATTAGCTCTCTTCTCCCCCAGTTGGCCCCGTTTACTGTTTCTATTTGAAATCTGTTCTACCTGCTTCCAGATACGTGCTCGCCTTTACTTGGAAAAAAGGTGCGGAGCTGGAATGGGAGCATGGAGTAGCCATCCTAAATGAAATGCTCCCAATTCCCTGCTCTTACCCAGCCTTTCCCAGCTCAATCTGTCCTCAAGGGAAATGTCCCTGCCTCTTCCTGTCCTCGGTGAAGGAGTCTCTCCTGGAAGGTCTTAACCTACCCCTTCAGGATCCGACTCCTTCGCATCTCCCAATTTCACCTGCATCACACTCACAATTTTCAACACAGACTCCCCCTTCCAAATATTGCCCCATCTCTTTTCGTTCTTTCTCAGCGTAGGAGGATGTTTCACTGTCCCCATATCCTCACTTCCCTTTTCAACCCACTGTAATCTGGCTTTAGCCCCAATGTTAATCACCACGACCATGTTCTCAAAGTCCTTTGGAACCCCCAAACAGCCAAATCCAAGGTTCTGTCCATGTTTTCTTCTATTTGTGTAGATGACTCGTGCTTTTTTTGACCACTCTTCTAGACTCCCACACTGTGGAAATTATCTACCAGCATCTCCCAAATCAGGTCTCTCCTCCTGCATTCCCTGTCTTACGGTCTCACTACCCGGCCAGTGTTGAAAGGTAGGCACCTAACAGTGACCGTCAACTTTATCAACTCTACCCTGCATCCTACGAATGGCATGTCTATTAACCTACCTCAAAAATGCCTCCAAAATGTCTCTCCATGCTCACACACTGTCCAAGTGCAGGCTCCTATCAGCCCTCATACAGAGCACTACCTTCCCAACTGATCTTCCAGTCTTCTGCTCTCCACTTCCCACACTGAGAGCAAAAGGATCAAAGAAAAGCAATTATCTGACTACACATTAGTTCAACAGTCCCTGAGTGCTTATTACATACTGGCACTGCAGCAGGTACCCAGGGGTATGTAAATAACAGTCTGTCTCTGCTCATGGAACTCATACTAAAGAGAAAACGACAATGTATATACATACACGGACATATGCATATAGGTCAGCGGTGATAAATAAAGCAGAAAATGGGAACACGGAGTGTGAGGTGCTACTCTACATGTATGACGTCAGAGAGTGGAGACCACGGTGAGGGTTCTTCATGCATTACTTCCAGCCTATGCAATAGTGAGTGATGAGTATTTGTTGTTGTTGTTGTTGTTGTTTTAAAAATTCTTTTCTATTTATTTATTTATTTATCTATTAAGATTTCTTTATTTATTTGTACAAGCACTAGGTACAGTCAAGCGCGGGAGGGTGAGAGAATTCACCAGAGCCAGAGCGGGGAACAGAACAGGCAGACTGATGAAATACACTGCTGAGGGGAGCAGCGGGTGGCAGGAGAGGTCTGCGCGCCATGTGGGACCCTCGCTGGCGGCCGGGGATCGAACCAGTGCTGCAGAGGCTGCGGGCAGCTTCGCAGCCCAGCGCTCAACCGCTGCGCCACCAGAGAGGCCCAGTATTTGTTGTTTAAGCCACTCAGCTGGGCTTTACTTTGACTGCAAGGAACATCACTGGAGGGTTCTGAGCAGACAAGCAAAATGACCTCATCTATGTCTGAAGAGGGTTATTCTGCTATGTAGAGATTAGGCTGAGGGAGACAAGGGTGGACGGGGAGGGCCGATCAGGAGGTTCTCACTTGTGCCAATGCTGTTAATGATGGGGGCTACGGCCGGGCACTGGCAGAGCAGACAACAGATGTGCTTCAGCCACAGACTTAACATGGCTTGCTGCTAGGCTGGACATGAGCTGAGATCCAGAGAGGAGTCCGGGGTGAGTCCCAAGTGGACGGTCTGAGCAGTGGGGAAGATGGAGACCTGAGGGAATCACTGGGAGGCGAAGGCTGGAGATAGGCAGAAGGGGTGAAAAGTAAAAGGATTGATCTGGACATGTCAGGGCTGAGTCACATGTTCAAATGGGAAGGTCACAGGACAACAGGTCAAAGTCAGGGGAAGAACTAGACTAGAGGTAGAAATTTTGGTGCCACCAGAGTGCAGGGGAAAGTTAAACTACCAAGACCGTTCAAGATCACTGGAGACTTAGTGTCGACAGAGGAGTGAGAAGGTTGGAAGATGAGGCGTGGGCACTCCCGGGGGTCAGAACAGGCCACAGGCTGAGGGGCGAGCAAGTTAACACATGAAACAGAGAAGTATCCCTCTCTGAGAGAAAACTGACTGGACCTGGAGAAATCATCGATATACTCACTGAGGGGTAAACAGTTGAGACATAAGAGGATTTGTCCCATTGCTATATTTGAAAATAAATTCCCGATACTACATGCCTAAAATAGCCCTAACAATTTAAAATTGGGATTCCTTTATAAGATTTTCATTTGCATCTGAGACCCAGATTTCAAAGCCCCCTTCTTGGTTAACACAAAAATGAGTGTTATGTTCTACAAAGAAAACAGTGTGGTATGTAGTGGCATATGAACAGAAAAACAGACCACTGGTGCAGAAGAGCAAGTCCCAAAGTCGGTGCACATGCAATGATGCAGAAATGGAAGGGCAAAGAGGGCATTTTATTTTTTTATTTTTTTTTTTAAAGATTTATTCATTTATTTATTTATACAAGCACTGGGTACAGTCAGAAGCGCGGGAGGGTGAGAGAATTCACCAGAGTCAGAGCAGGGAGCAGAGCAGGCAGAAGGACTGAAGTACACTGCTGAGGGGAGCAGCGGGCGGTAGGAGAGGTCTGCGCGCCATGTGGGACCCTCCTGGGGCGGCCAGGGAGCAGCCGGGGAACGAACCGGCGCCGCAGAGGCTGCGGGCAGCCTCGCAACCCAGCGCTCAACCGCTGTGCCACGGGGGAGGCCCAAAGAGGGCATTTTAAATAAGTGGCTGGGACAAGAACAATTTCAAAAAAAGAAAACTGGATCCATACCTCATACCATCATCGGAATTAATTCCACATGCATCAGAGAACTAAATTTTTAAAAAGAGAGGGTGTGGCTGTGTCCCAATAAAACTCAATCTATAAAAACAGGCAGCTGGCCTGTGGGCCACAGTTTGCTGAATCCTAATATAGAGGAAACAAAGAAGGATGACTTGAAATACTCACGTATGTATGGTTATTTCTTTTTGTAAAAAGTAGTAGAGGAAGGATAAATCAGAAACTAAGACAGGTTACCCACAGGGGATGGCTGGGAATGAGGGGTAATGAGCACGGGAGTGAGAGGTCTGAGTACAGCCTCTACACCATTTTGAGATAAGAAGTATGTGCTATCATTTGTACTTGCTTGAACCTAATTATGAGGAGACAGTCAGAGAAATCCAGAACAGGAGACATCCTATAAGCCAATTGGCCTGGATTCTTCAAAAATATCAAGGTTTTAGGGAGGTTAGGAGGGGAAAGAGTATTTAGACTAAGACAGACAAAAGAGACAGAACTACTGGACACAATGTGTGGACTCTGGTTGGATGCTGGAGCTATAAAAGAAACTCTGGGACAGCTGGGAAAATTTAAACTACATATTACATAGTATCAAATCATTATGAATCTTCATAGCTGTGATGACAATACTGTGATTATTTGGAGAATGTCCTTAATCTTGGCAGAATCATGGTGAAGTGTGTAGAGGTAAAATGTCACGACTTCTGACTTCTGCAACTTGTTTTCAAATGATTCAGAGAGGAACAAAAGCGTGCATGCGTGTGTGCAGACAGATAGAGAAAAAGAGGGGTGGGGAGAGGAAAAAAGCAAGAAAGGATAAGAACTGGAGACAATATGTAATTCTGCTAGTGCTGGATGGATATAACCACCACTGAAGGAAACTAGAGCAAAGTCTAGCCTTTGAGAGAAATTCCCTCCTGAGTAAATCTGAAGTAGTTAATTCAGCTGGAGAAAGTCACCCACTCCTGTAGGTTTTATTTGTTGGGGGGTTACCTTTCATCTGAGACAGGGCTAGGGATTAAGGACCAAAATGATCTGTCATCCAGCAGACAATTCTGTTCTGTTTGGAAAATTTCACTGAGAAGAACACAAAATGCTAAGCTATAGGTGAGCTGTGAGAACACTATATAGGGGGAGGCTGGCCCCACAGGACGCCTGACTCCATTCAGATGATGGCAACGGGCCGCTCACAGCACAGAAAGCAATCTGGGGGGCGCCGAAGGCTGCGGAGATCGAAAATACAGGCAGCGACCGTCAATGCAAACAGGGTTTCTTTGGGGGATAATAAAAATGTCCTCAAATTGATAGCAACGATGACACAACTCTGAAAATACTGAGAATGTCCAAAATGTACATTTTCAATGAGTGAGCTGTACAGAGCATGAATCACATCTCAATAAAACTGTTATAAAATATAAAAGAACACCCCAGAAAACAAAGAACCCACACCTCCACCCTCAGGAGCTGCCCGCACTCACTTGTAGGCCTTGGTGGAGTCATCTGCCCAGCCTCCTTGTCGGCGGGGTGGCTTGGGAGGGGGCACCTGCCACGAAAAAGAAGACAAAATAAATAGGGTCACTCACCACTGTCATTTCAACATGCACCTCCACCAACATTCACCTATCCGGATCTTTCGAATAAACATACAGTAACCTTTCTGATTTGCTAGGAAAGGCTGGACGTTTTCATGCCCTTCTGGTGAGTATATAAATTGGCAAGATCTGGAGGGCAATTTGGCAATGTCTACTGAAAGCTTTAGAAATGCTCATACTTTTTTAAGCCAGCAATTCTAATCCCAGGAATTTATCCCAAGGAAATAATCAGAGAGAAACGTAATGCCATTTTTGAATAATGAATAGTTGGAAACCAAAATGGACATCAACGAGGAACCAAGTAAATCACAGGCTGCGCATGTGAAAATTCTACATAGTAATGAAAAAAAGCTATGTTAAAAAATGCTTAGTGACGGGAGAAAGTTCAATCTATGTCAACTTGTAAAAAGTTCATTTTACACACTTCTGATTCTGGGAAGCTCATGAATACCTATTATCTGGTGTTAATTAGCTGTAAGTATGCTAGGAAGAGGAGACCCCAGTGACTGAAGGAATTCTGGGCAATTCTGAGTCTCCCTCTTTGGGCTGTTGTATATTTTCCAAATATTTTTTACAGTCAACTTATATTACTTGTACAAACAGAGGTGTAATAAAGATATACCAGAGAACCTTGCTTAAAAGACAATAAATATTGTCTACTATGTTAAAAATCTACTCAAGAGCCTCCCTGGTGGCGCAAGGGCTTAAGACGCAGCCTATGAAGCTGTCTGCAGTCACTGCAGCACCAGTTCGATCCCTGGCCAGGGAGCTACCCACATGGCACAGCAGACCTCTCCTGTCTCGCCCACTGCTCCCCTCAGCAGTGTATTTCAGTCGATCTGCCTGTTCTGTTCCCCACTTTGTCTCTGGTGAATCCTCTCACCCCCCACACCTCTGGCCTGCACCCCTGTTCTTGTGTGCATAAATAAATAAATATTTTTTTAAAATCTACTCAAGTTATTGGGGCAGTACGTATTCACCTGCTATGGAGACCCTCAGAAACCCAAGCTGCAGGCATTCTTGCCAGCACAGCTCAACTGAAAATTCCAAAGGAACATCAAGTAATCCACTGAACCACTCCAGTAGGGTAAAACAGCAAAGAATCTTTCCTATACTGACCCACCCAACATTCACCTAGGACTATTTCTTGAAATATCAACTTTTTCCTGAGAGCCTCATATAACTGTCATTCTCAGTCTAAGGATATACTTGGTATATCCTTACTAAGGATATAAGGTACTAAAATACTAAGGATATAATGTACTAAAACAGGGGCTGGCAAACTTTTTCTTTACTGTAAAGGGCAGGCGGTGAGTATTTTTGATTTTGCAGACCATACAGCCTCTGCTGCAGCTACTCCACTCTGCTGCTTCAGGGTAATAAACAGTCACAGGCAATAAGGAAGCAAATGGATGTAGTTGTATTCCAATAAAACTTTACAAAAACAAGCAGCAGGCCAAATTGAGCGAGGAGGATGTGGTCTGCTGACTCCTAGATGAAAATGTGTCATTGCAGCTTCCTTTACGTCCATGGCTTCAAGCTCAACATGTGATGTTTTAAGAAAACACCTTCTTGATATGCCACAATACCTTTCTATTTTTTGATATTTCTATTTTACATCAAAATACGTTTTCCTTCCTGCCTCTCTGGTAGCACCCTAGCCTGCCAGGAGGGGAAGAGGGTCAAAGAGATTTTCTGTGCAAAACGAGGCAGAGGCTATGGCTGTCCTGCTCTGCACGGGGTCTTCGTCGACCTCAGCAGCAGGCAGACAGGCGATGCGGAGGGGAGGGGGCAGGCAAGCTCTCTGTGAGGTCATACATGGGCAGTGGCTGGGAGATGTCTCGGTCCTAATAGGGAAGCTTCTCATTTAGTACTCTGAGACCAAGGATAAGACCTCGTCTTTGTAAATACTCCCACTATGAGTCCTGTTAGGGTCACACGCAATACCGTGTCTGTATGAGACAGACTCAATTAAACACTTTAACCAAGTTATAAAAGGTCTCCCCCAGAGGTCAACTTTGTTCCTTCTGTGGGGAGGTGACACTATCCTAAGCACGCTACATGAGTTAAAAAAACAAAAAAAGATGTTACTCGAGATTAATGAGATTGAGAAGAGGCCGAATTCAGAGTGCATCTGGTCTGTGGGAAATCTAGAAACTGGAGGTCAGGCTTAATCTGAAGAGAGCACACCGGTAGATGCTGAGGGCGAGGTACCCAGAGTCCTTCCAGGGACAAGCTGCATCCAGCATCCAGAGGTGAAGCTGAGGAGGGATCCCTCAGTCATGGGGATCCCCAAGTTTTACAGTTTTCTGGTTACCTATGATGGTTTTTATTGGGGCCACTTTATCCTGGGGCATCCTGAGGATAGCATGCAAAAACTTGCAATACATGTAGGCAAGTTAGACACTTATACCAACTCAGGAAGTTCTGAGGACAAGGAGAGATCAAGGAAGCTTAGTAGAAAGAGTGAGGCTTATCCTGAATTGGGAAGATAGCAGAAATGAAAAAGAAAAGCATTCCAGAAGCAACCAGACCCAAAGGGCACAGGGAAACTAGGACAGTGCACAGCACCCCAGGGCAGCAAGTGCTGTTAACTGATCATTGGGCTGGTAAGGGCCACTGGGGAAAATTGGGGGGCGGGGGGGGGGGTGGTCTGTGTTCCTTAACATCAATGCAGGCCTTCAGTGGAAGCTGATACTACCAGATCATAATGCAGTAGCTTGAAATTAGGTGCAAATGATCTGTTTGAGATATAAGTGGATGACTGGTCTTAGCAATATAACTTAAAACTCTGGCTGGCTCTTGGCAAGAAGCAGCCTCAGAATGCCTATGCCTACCTATTCTCCCTGCAGACTCTGAAGACATCTAGCCCCGTTTCAAAAAGCATCCAGTTCCCCCCCCCCCCCCCCCCCGCCCAGAGCAATCTGAAACACTGAACACCCAAGGCCATGCAGTGCTGTGGCTGCTCTGCTGCTAGAACTCTGTGCTTCACCCTCCTGAGGTGACAGGTTAGATGCAGGGGACTTGGGGGCCTGAATGCCCTCCCTAGTTCAACAGTCAGAGCTCCTGCCCCTGCCTTCAGGGTTGGGAAGTTGTAATCCTTTAGTATGGATCCTTCCATTTGGGCCAGGCTTCTCCCTCTTCAGCCCAGCCCATCAGGTATGGACATACAAGAGGAAGCAGGAATGTGCAATTTACTTTTTCTCAAAACTTTCTGAGTTCTCTGTGTAACAGCCTTGTCAGTTAAAGGAAAAAGAAAGAAATTTACTTTTGCACCATCCTTGAAAGTAGAAACAATCTATAGGCAGGCTAAAACAGTGGTGGTAATATATTTTTCATTCTCAAGCATACCAACTCCAGAATTCTCCTGGACCAAAAACTTGGAGAAGCCTTACCCATCTGAGTTAAGCACTTTGGAAGAAATCTACTTGCTCTGAGTTAAAGAGGAGGGAGGAGAAACTGGATGGGAGCAAGCGAAAAAAGCTGGAAAGCAGACCTGATCCTAGAATCCCCAAGTCCCAGTTTATTCTTTAAATTGCTCTGCTTCTGAAAGTCAGGGGCACAGCCCCAAGACAACGGCTGTGAAAACGATTTCCAATTTTGGCAGATTTACTGCCAGGTAACATTACCCAATCTTGTTTTAAAAAAAGAAAGAGTCTTAAAATGTGCACCACCAGGAGGGACAGAAATAGGAACGGGTGACGGTGGCCCTTAGGCGGTGCATCCCTGGTGTTCTCTCTTGAAAGCTGGAGTCACGTCTCTGAGTGTGGGAAATAAGCACAGCCTGCCGGGGCCGCCGCCTGATGGACAGAGGGGGCAGGACCCCGCATAGCTCCTGAAGAGAAGCAAAAATGTGTTCTGTCCAAAAATAAAACAGGGGCAGGAATAACAGCGAGTAAAGAGTTGGAAGCACGTGACTGGTGGTTGCGGTCCTCAAATACCAGCTCTCCACAGAAAGGAGCCTGTGAGAGGCAGAGAGCGGGAAATTCAGGAAACAGCCTCTTTATATGGTCTCATCCGACTGGGCCAGCATTCAATTCGCTGGAATTACCAAGTCAGAGGGAGCCTTTAGGGTCAGACTTGTTTCTGATCTTTATATGGCTCCCCCAGATTCTTGAGATGCCGAAATAGGAAAGATGCTACAGTGCCAAAAAAGGAGCCTTTTGGGCTCAGAAACTTCTCACACACTCTCAAAAGTCCTAGAGAAGCCCACAATATGAATCAGTCCCCAATCCAAATGGCAGCCTGTTTCAAGAAGCCAGTTCGAGCACATGAGTAAATTTCACATAGAATTCTGCAAAAACAAATTTAGTTAAGAAAGATCCACTGCGACCTCCACACCTACCCATCTTCCAGTTTCTAGGGGCAATACAGCTACCAAGTTCTACCTTGATTTCTGCTAAAAACACCTGCCCTTCCTTTCTCCTGCAACCTGGAAGAAGACACAAGAAAGGTGTTCCTACAGGCTTGAAGCGGCGATTAACACTTAGCATATGTGCACCCACTGCAGGGCCGGCCCGTGTCCCGCCGATCTGTCCATGCACAGTTCCTTCTCTGCCCATTCCTTCCTCCTGCTTCAACCCTGCATCTGACAACTAATTCAATACAGACCCAAGTTTTCCCCATGTGGGTTTAAGGTCATGGGAGATAATAGATCTTCCAAGTTTATAACTGAGTCCTTGTTTGTAAACATAGTTCTTTTAAGTTGAGACCAATCAAAATGAAAAACTGAATCATTAATAGATGCTAAAGCCACTAGGTGGAAGACAGAATGGTGGGGAGCTGGACATTATCTTGGTGCCAAAGAATGGCGCCATATGTTATGCACCAGTAGCAAGAGGGAGAGGTCCCTTCCAGGTGGAGATGTCCATCACCACCTAACTCTGTGATCAAGCTTAGCAACGCTGACAGTGGGACATGACACACTGCCACCCAAATACCCAGGGAACCCCCAGGGAAAATCCCTCCCCCACATTCAATCAGAACCAAGGCTTCCAATTTGACTTCCAGATTACTGGGAAATCAGCCGAGAGAATAAGTTTGATAACGCTAGTGAGAAAGGATCAGACAAATCTAGCATGTGGAAACTATAGAACAGGCTGAAAAAAAGGGTGACTCACCTACAGTCACCCTATTGGCAAGTAACAGAGCAAGACCCAAAACCATATCTGTCCGACACCAAAGCTTTGCACTGACCACATGGACATGGCCCTAGAGGCATGCCAGCTAGAATGGGCTGGAAGCACAGAGCAGCTACAGAAAAGCATCTGTCTGGGCCGAGACAAAATGCCCAAAGGCCAGAAACCAGGTCAATGACATCTAGACTGAAATGAAGGAAAAGACCAGGGAGGACGAAACCGAAAGGACCATCTTCACTTACACTCCAGGCACAGAGTAAGAGGCATCCACTGATGATCTAAACATGTTCAGTAGACGGAAGAACCAAAAGATAGGTTGGTTTGAACCTTACCTCCTTGGGGACGCAAGCTGAGGGGAGGTAGAGTCAAATCAGGATTAAATAGGGTTGCCAAAAGTAAACTCCGACAGTTGGAGCGCTGAGCCAACCGTATTAGGCCCAAATCAGTATAATCTTTCTACTTGGGAAGTAGCTGTGTCTTCACTGTGTGTCCCAAAGTTTCATCTTTATTCCAGCAGTGCTGCAGCTTTGAAGAATGAGTGACTGAATGAGGAGAAGAAGTGGGTTTGCCAGAAGGGGGAAAGTGAAGGGGGAAAGCTATAGTGTTAAAGGTGAGGGAAGGGAAGTAGGGAGAGGGAATACTGAGGAAGGGGCAGACTTGGGTCAAACTTCTAGATTTATCAGCTTCTAGCTGTGTAGCCCCAAGTTAGCCACATCTTCACTAAGCCTCCTCCTTTTCCAAGTGTGGGCAGTGAGTGAGGATCAACAGTAAAAACCGGATAAAAATCTCTGGCACAAAGCAGACACTTAAATAAACGGTGGTGATGGTGGCAATTATATTACCCATCAGAAATAATCACAGTAATAAAATGCAGACTATGAGGGAAGAAATACTTAATGCCCACACTCAAGTATGGAAAGTTCTGGGTAGGCAAACATTGTAGAGCCTTTTGTTTAGGGCTGCCTTGACAAGTTTAATCCCTGGGACCCAATTCTTCCCTACTGCAGCTTCCCTGAGGAGAGAGAAATGTGTTAAAGTAGGGTGAACCAAGAAGCCACAGCTCCAGCACTCACTGAGAAATAAATGTGATGTTCAGGAGGCCACAGTGTCTGGTGATTACAAGGGAGGTGTCACACTTCCCCAAATATTCACACACACCCTATGGGAAAAAAAAAAAATCCCATGCCCCATAGCTCAGCACAGAGTCATCCAGCTGTCCACTTCAAATGACTCATGGGATGGGGCTGCCAGCAGTTTGTCGAAGAGGTCCAAGGAGAACAGATTTTAGTTCTGAAAATCATTCTTAGAATTCATCCTGGATTTTCCTGCCTTGGATAGCATCCCCTCCATGTCAGTCACATCCTGGTGGGTCGTCCTCCATCAGCTCTTCGCTGTCCTTGTCTCTATACCTTCCAGACACTTAGAAAGCTGTGCCATTTGCCCATACTTTCTGCAGCTCAGCCAAAGTAAACATTCCCTTCAACTTTCATCATAAATCAAAACCTATGTTTTTGTCATTCTCCTAACTCCTTTCAGTTTGTAAAAATCCATCAGGCATGTGTGCAGCCAATGATGTGCACAACAGGGAGGGTGTGGGCTCCCCACGCTCCAAGGAGCAGTCCCTCCCAGCACCTGTGACTTTGTGCAAGCACGGTCTAGACTTGCTCCCTCAACCAAATCCAGAGCAGAATAACTTGGAGCAAGTTGAGAGCAGAGGAACAAGCCGTAACCTTGATGCTTTCAGAAACCTGATCCTCAAGGGTGATGATGGAAAGTGAGTGGCAGGAGTTTGAAAGAAGTACTAACCCCCTGGCTGGTGGCCCCATCATGTGAAGCCCAGAGGGGGCACAACAGCTTGTTCCCCACCCTGTTCACTGTGGTGAGACGTTGGCTCACACTTGTGGAAGCAAGAGGGAAGGTGTGGATGGTACTGACTGTTGGGAGAACAGCTGACAGTTTTTAAGTTTGTTAAACATTTGTTTTCAAAAACTACCACTTCCTCTCACCATCACGTCTTTATTAAAGGAATCTTTTCTACCTCACCAAATTTGGAAGGACACAAAACAAGATAAAGAATGGTTGCCTAAATTGGATACATTTGGGGCCTCCCCCAGGTGGCGCAGCAGTTGAGTGCTGGGTTGTGAAGCTGCCTGCAGCCTCTGCAGCACCAGTTCGATCCCTGGCCGCCGGGCGAGGGTCCCACATGGCGCGCAGACCTCTCCTGCCACCCCGCTGCTCCCCTCAGCAGTGTACTTCGTCTGTCTGCTTGCTCTGCTCCCCGCTCTGGCTCTGGTGAATTCTCTCACCCTCCCATGCTTCTGACTATACCCAGTGCTTATATAAATAAATAAATAAATGGGATACATTTGGTTTATGGCAAAGGCACTGCATTATTCTTGGTTTTCTCATTTTGGTCAAAACCTCCTCTTTTCTTCCTCTTTGAGCAGTGTTACAATATGCTACCCTCTGTCTCTTTTTCAGCCTATCAGTACAAGCCCAAGGTTGATTTCTCAGGCTCTTTCCCCACTCTTCATTAAATAAGACATGCTGAAGGCCAGCCACACTACTGCTCCCAGGTGACAAGGGCCTGGTACAAGGGCCTGATGACCTGGGTACAGCCCCTTAATCCATAAATGTTGCTACGCAGTTTAAGGCTCTTGTATAGCTGCCTGCCCATGAAATAGAACACTGCCAACCTCTCCAACTCTAGAGGCCTTTCTAGATTAGCTGGAATGCTCGGCACAGCATCTGCATGGATGGGCTTGCCCATCCTGGCAACTGAATCTCAAGTCTCTGGGCCTATTTTCATATCCAAGCTTCTGATCACTACTTCCAAGTGAACCTTTGATGTCAGAATATTTTCTGTCTCAACAGCATGCCCCGCCTGAATGGCCCTGCCAGTTATTCCAAGAGAAAATCAACACAATCTGTTTCTGCAACAACTACTCTCATTCTTTTCTTGCCAACAGTACCACTTGAAAAAAAACCACAGTGGATTCTGAAACAATCCAAAAGCAACTGGCAGGTTCTGGATCTAGTAATGGGAAAGCAGTTTTTATTCAACTAATTTTCACACAGATAACCATTATAATCTCTGGACAAAATATAAAAAAACAACTATTTGAAGGCACTGGAGGGCAAACAAAGGCAGGCATAAACTGGAGGGGATTTTACCCTTGAAAGAAAAAAAATGCACTGGGTAAAAACAAAAATCTATGTTTAAGTGAATTTTCCCTTTGAGTGCACTCTCAAGTTTGGGCAGCACTGAGTAGCTAGCATTCAAGCAGAAAAATGCAGTTTTATTAGCTTGTGGATAACTTTTGGGGCAGTCAGAGTCACTAAAAATAGAGAGGGTTAAGTTCTGGGAAGGCAGGAACTCCAAATCTGTGTATAAGCTCCCCTAAAAATCTTTTGGTCAGTCTGTGAACTGCACCCCTCCCAGAAACCCAGTGAAAAGCAGTTGTTGATGGGCTAAAAAAATCAAAAGCTGAGGAGAGAAGAGATTTCAGCACTGCTCATTATAATGGACAGGGAGATTGATGTTTGAGTTTCACTAAGTTAGAGGCACTTGGTACACACTTTATGTTTTCCAGTGAGACCATAGAAGGGTCACACCTAGGAATAAAGACCATCTCCCGGAACTAGGGGGTTTGTTCTGGGACTAAAATAGATGTGACCTAACAAAGCCTAAAACCAAGTCTTTATAGATTCAAGGCAATCTGTATATAATTAAACTGCCTACTAGTAGTAGGCTAACAAAACTAACACAAATCAGCACTTTCAGAGGAAAGTAATCCAGGGTCTCTATAATATTTGATCCACAATGTCCTTTGTATAAACAAAAACCACCAGACATGAAGAAGCATAAAAACATAACCCATACTCAAAAGAACAAACAATAAAATTGACCCTAACATGACCCAGCTATTGGAACTCACGGACAAGGGTTTTAAAGAAGGTATTATAAACATGTTCAAGAACTTAAAAGACAGTCATAGTGAGTAAACAAATAGAGGACAGAAAAATAAAAGTTAGAAGACAGACAAATATATTTAAAAGTTCAATATCTGAAATGAAATGCTCAGTCTGAAGATAGCAAATGAAAAAATATCAGTGAACGTGAACACACATAATTGAAAATATCAAATTTGAACAACACAGGACAAACCTGTGAGATAGTATCAACTATGTAACAAATTTGTAATCAGTGTCCAGGAACAAGGGGAAAAAAATTGAGCAGAAAAAATATCTGAAGAAAAATTACTTAAAATTTCCCCAAACTGATTAAAAAAAAAATAATGATGACTTACTGATTGAAGAACCTCAGCAAATCCCAAGAATCAATACATGGAAAATCACTTCTGGGAACATCATAAACTGCTAAAACTAAAGATATAAAGGAAATCTTTAAAGCAGTTGAGGGAAGAGAAGAAGTTTTATATACCAGAGGACAATTGTCAGAAACAGCAAGTGTCAGAGGACAAGGAGCTGGCAATGTTTAAAGGGCTGAAAGAAAAAATCCAGAATTCTGTACCGACAGAATATATTCTTCAAAAATGAAGGCAAAACAAAAATATTTTCAGATAAAGCAAGAAGAGAAGTTATTCCTGGCGTATCTATACTACAAGAAGGTTCTTCAGGCTAAAGAGAAATGACATTGAATGGAGACCTGGATCTACATGAAGAAATTAAGAACAAAATATAAAAAACCAGAAATGCTGGACATGTGGGTGATTGTAAAACACTAACTTTTTTTCTCTTCATCTCTCTCAATGGCAGCTGTTTAAAGTGAAATGACAAAGTGTATCACTGAGTTCATGAAATATGGAGATTTAAAGTCTATGACTTCGGGCCTCCCCGCGGGCCTCCCCGTTGGCACAGCGGTTAAGCACTGGGTTGCGAAGCTGCCCGCAGCCTCTGCAGCACCGGTTCAATCCCTGGTACCCGGGTGAGGGTCCCACATGGCGCGCAGACCTCTCCTGCCGCCCGCTGCTCCCCTCAGCAGTGTATTTCATCACTCTGCCTGTTCTGCTCTCCGCTCTGGCTCTGGTGAATCCTCTCACCCTCCCACGCTTCTGACTGTTCCCAGTGCTTGTATAAATAAATAAATAAATCTTTTTTAAAAATTTAAAAATTAAAAAAAAAATAAAGTCTATGACTTCACTAGCACCAGGCAGGCCAGGGGACACACAGAATTTTGCTGCAAGGGTCACATGTATTATATGAAGCGGTATGATGTGAGTTCTTCGTAGCCAGTGCTCAGTTAAAAGATGCATGTTTTAAGCTCTGGATCAACTGCTGAAAAAACAGTATAAAAAGTTACATCTGAAAAGTCAAAGGAGGGGATAAAATGAACTATAAGAGCAACTGACTGAACACGATGACATAATTCTCCATTACACTGAGTAAAGGCAGGGCACCAGGAGTGTTTCAGTCTATCCCCAATGACATTCAACATCAGCCAGTACTCTTTTCCTGCAAAGTATCATTATTAAAAGAATATTTTACTATCATCCTATGTCTTCTCAGTAATTACACACATGCTACATGAAAAAAAAATCTAGCCCCACTAATGATTTCAACAGGGCTCCAATGATCACCACCTTATGGTTCCTAGCAGATGAGGTTCACAGCACACGCTTTCCACCTCTTCACCTCTTGCCCTTCTCCTATGGACTTCATTTTTCTTGCAGCTGTTTCAAGCAGAACCTGCTCAATTCTTGGAAATCCCCCAAACTGAGGTGCCAGGTAATGCTGCTGCCTTACTACTCAAAGTTTCTCTAGAGCATTATTCTTCCACGTTATTATGGAATACTTCTTTTGAAACTCACACTGTTCAGCTACGTCGCCACTCTGACCCTAACAATTGCCTGAACATGCATGGATCAAAAATTGGGCACTCCTGTTCCACGACTGGTGCCATCACTCTAACCAAAGTCATCATCTACATGGGCATTCATCTGAAGTTTAGCCTCCTAAGGCCCCATCCTGTAAACACCAAAGTCCTTGCCACTTTTTCAAAAGGTTACACCTGGAACTGCTCCATCCCTGAACTAACTAGTTCCCCCTTCCCTTCCAATCTCAAAACTGCCTTCTTGGTTTCATTCCTTCCCGATCAACCCAGCTCATTTTCCAGGTCCATCACATCAAGCCTCACTCCCTTGTCTTTTAACCCCATTCCCCAAAAACTCCCCCAAACCTGGATCAAGTCAACCACCTGCCTTCACTGTGTCGATATTCAGCAGGCTGAGGTGTTAGACAAAAGAGCACAATAAGACAAATTAAGACTTTGCCAACTTATGTCTGCCTTCTCTCATGTGGGTCCTACCTGATCTCCCTGCTCCAAGTCTCAGGCCCTGAGAGTTGCTGAGGGCTCTAGAAAGGGAGGGAAGGTTAAATCCCTGCAGGCACTCCTGTGGAAGCATTTGTGGTAGCTGCCTAATGGGATCGATAATGAAAAGCGTCCAAATAGCCAAGCCTCCCGTAACTTAGCCATATTTTTTTTCTTGTAAGAATTTACTTTCCTATCTCATTCTAAATTCACAGTTTTGAATTATCTTTCTTAAAGAAGACTTCTAAGTTTTACAAGCATTGGGACCCACAAAACCAGGATCCATCCCTTACTGATGACTGACAAAGTGCTGTTTCCAAAATGCAAATCTGATCACGTCTCCCCACAGCTTAAAATCTGCAGACATGAAGGGTCTACATGCCACCCAACAGAATGAGAAGCTCTTCCCACATGCTCTTCTTAGAGACCTCAGAATACATGCTGACGCCTCCCACATCTGCTTTCATTAGTGTTCAACCCTCTTTCTTAACTTCCAGACCAAATTTTCAATTGTTCTTGGACAAGACAAGACCTCTTTGAAAACCATAATGGTAACTCAGGTCTAAGATGGCCAAGGTTGAAATAATTATCACTTCTAATTCCCTGCTGCTGAGAGTAAATTCTCAAAAATGCCATTATCTACTCAGTCTTTCTAGCTACCCGTGGGGTCAACTCCACCTCCCTGCCCTCTACCTCTAAGAGCAATCTGTCACTACATCCATCCATCTTTCCTTCAAAATGTCTTAGGGCACCAATCTATCTGCTTTGCCAGCTCTGCCAGGCTTCATTGTTTCACCAAGCAAGGCACATACGCCACTGGTGTAAGCAAGGTGACTGCAGGTGGCACATAGAGGTGCTTTTTAAAAAATAGTCAGGAACGTGGTTTAGTGTGTAATAGGGAAAACGTAACTATTACAAGCCAAAATTTCATCAGTAAACTTTCTTTTTAAAAACAAATGTGGGCACACGGGGTTGAGACACAACCTATGAAGTTGTCCACAATCTCTGCAGCATAAGTTCGATCCCCGGCCAGCCAAGGAGCTACCCACATGGCACAGCAAACCTCTCCTGACTCGCCTGCTGCTCCCCTCAGCAGTGTACTTGGGTCAATCTGCCTGTTCTGTTCCCCACCCTGTCTCTGGTGAATCCTCTCACCCCCCACACCTCTGGCCTCTACCCCAGCTCTTGTATGCATACATCAATAAATCTTTAAAAAAATAATAAAAATAAATAAAAACAAATATGCCTAAGTATAAAAGGGGAGTTGATTTAAAGAAAAACATTAATAACAATGCTACTGGTATGTGAACACCCAAAACTGTGAAAACAGCCATGTGAACACCCAAAACTGTGAAAACAGCCTAGGGGTGCCCAGAGGTTGGGAACGCTGTCTGAGTTCATGCTTCATCTTCTGGGAGGAGGGGAGGGCGGGCTTGGCTCCACCACCTCCTCAGGGATCCCGGCAGCAATCGCTCCCACTCCGGACCATTCCACCAAACTGCCAGATTCACCTTCTTAGAAAACAAAGTGAATAATGTCATTCCCTGCATTAAAATCTTTGCGGGTTCCCTATGACACACAAAATCAACCTGAATTTCTCTGTTAAAGGGCTTTGAGCTTGAAATGACACAGACCAGTGTGAGCAGCTGCCACAGTCCAGGTGAGCTAACGGTGGCTTCAGCCATTTTCCAACTCTCAACTTCTCTTTTTCTCCCCTAACAAAATCTTATTTACAGCCATAGATTCTGAGAAGTCCTTTCTCTGGGAACCTTGCCTAAACATATGTCAATTCTCATTACAACAAAAGTGCCATTACCATGAAAATTTTCACATAGCAAAAAAAGATTTCTGAACACAAGCCAGTAATCTATTTGAGTTGAACCAAATTCCAATATTATAATAAAATCTGCAAGTCCCTTCGGAATGAGCTCTGAGCAGATATGACCTGTGGCTGTTAATCACCTGTCCTTTTAATGCATAAGAAGGGGTGCTGCAATGTCTAAGCTAGGGGTTCTCATCTTTCTGGAGGGAATGCAATAGTCATAGATCACAGGCTTTAACTGAGTTTGTATCATTGATTCATTTACACATTTTTATTAAGCAGCTAGCATATAAGTAGACTCTAGGTGACTCTTGACTCTTACAGTATGAAATCAAAGACATTTTCTAAATCCTATCAGATCATAACCAAGTCAGTGCTACTTATATAACAGGCAGATTTCTCTCCTAGTATTATCAAGACCTATCATGTACATATAAATATGAGAACAATCTATCCTCGGAGGATTTTACCCTCCAAGGAAGCTAGGAATGTTTAGGACATAAATTATAAACACTGCAAAGTCCTGGACTCCTAACAGCTCCTTATAAAGAAGGGGCCAGAAGAGTCAAAAGCCGTCAATACTACACTTGAGCACATCCCACAGGTTTCGTGACCAGCAGACACACAAAGTGGGAGGGCTGCAGCTCAGATGCCTCAATGAGGACAAGGCTAGAAAAATACTGTAAGGCCACAACTCATCATCTTACCAATTATTTCAGTGTCATACAAGAGATGTTGGGCTCACACTGTTCATTTGTCAAAGGCAAGGGAGCTAGTTTTCATATATATGAAAACATCTCATGCTCGCAAAGTTGCAGGTGGCTACTAATCCATAACCTGCATGGTCAACTGCCCCCTCACCTGTATGGTCATCTGTTCCACTGACACATGCACCACACCACACTCTCTCACCTCCAAGGCTCGGCACACGTTCCACCCCCGAGTCCTTCCCTCAGCTAACTACTACTCATCCTTCAAGGCTCAGCTCAAAAATGGTATTTTTCCTAGACATTTCCAATGTCCCCAAGAGTAAAAGGGCGGGTATTCCCACAGCCTTCTGTCGTCACTCCCATCTAGCACTAGGAGGACAGACAACATATCTGGTTTATCACTGTATTGCAACTCCAAGTACAACGCCTGATACACAGAAAGTTCTCAATCAAGTTTCACAAGTGAATGAAAGGATGGCTGTTACCGTCAACTCCAAGGTCACTAAGGTCACTCTGATCACACCTGTCCTCATCATGCCCTACCCCATTACCCCCAGAACCACAGAGTGATATGTCAGCAATGAATCTCTGGAAAGATTTCCAATTTCTAGACAGAGGGTTGGGTTTTGAAAACATGGGAGCTACTGACAAATAACTGGTCAATGGCATAGGCAGAAGGGCTACTACTAGTGGAGACAAATAAATTGGGTCTTCGGTGACACAAAGAATTCTCACCAAAAGAACTCTTCATCTAAATGTTTCTTTGCCCTAAGGAACAGTTAGTTGTATGAAATACAAGTCTCTCTCTCTCGAACAAAACTGCAACTGAACACAAGTTGATAATACTTCCAAATTCTCCTGTGACACAGACAGTGACAGTAACAGTGTGCAAATGTCGGGCACTGTCCTGAGTTTTACCCTGTGCAGTAACTGCTCTGAGCAGCCCCAGGCAACAGATGAGGAAACAGGCTTAGCGTAACACAGCGGGATCGGCGGAGCATTAAAGACAAAATGGCCACCTGTTCTATTCCTCGGGTTGTGTGATTCACGGCAACACTAGCTAGCCTCACGGAGCATGGGGCTATGCTCTTTATGAGTCTTCTCATTTACCCTCCCCACAGGTAGAAGAGGGGAGCTTAAAGTCCTTTGACAGCACCCCCTTCCACCCCAGGATGTGCAGGCGGCCAACAAGAGTGATTCTCTACTTTACAGAGAGTAAGATGACGCCTGAGCTGTCAGAGGGCGTTGTCCTGGGACACTGAAAGAGCTGGAGCCAGCGCTGAAGGAGACTCTCAAGATGCTATTTCCACTTGTAACCGCACTTTATCCTGAGATGACATTCCCTCCCACACCATGGCCAGCCCCAGGGATGGGTCAGGGACACAAATCTGCCCACCCCAAGGGCAAGTTCAAAACCAAAGTATGCAAAGCATGACATAAATAGGAATGTGGAAAGTGCATTCCTCATCAACAGTTCCACATCAAATTCCCCGCATCCCTCTTGGACGACGTTATCAGAAGCATCATTCGATCCAGCCCATCGGAGGGGGCCTACGAAAAAGGCTGAAAAATGTGACCAATCAGGAAAGTTATTTTTGTGAGAAAGAAGAAAAATGTCACCAAAAAGGGTTAGCAGATAACCCTATTGGGCCGAAAATAACTGCCGGGCTGGCAGACCAGTCAGGGAACAGGCAGAGGGCGAGGGATGTAAGGCAGAGCGCCCAGGGAGCTCCAGCTGAGCGAAGCTGCTGGGCGATGAGGAAATTGGCCTAATTTGGGAACATGAGCCCAGCAGCATTTCTCAGATTCCTGCGCGAGAATCTGGCTCACTTTCAGTTCTGAGTCCTAGGAGGAACACCAAAGGGATGGGGGCGGAGGGTGGAGGAAGAGAACAGCTGTGACTCAAACACTTCTGGAGACAAGTGGACAAATACGGATGAGCAAGTGAGAGAGAACACACTTCCAGCTCCAGAAGAGTCCTAAGAGGAGAACACAAAAATCTCTTCACTCTCTCCAAAAGTCTTTACTGGAGACCTTCACACTGACCCACCTGGCAGGTAGGAGAGGCAAGGTAATGGTTAAGCACCTGGCAGGAAGTCAGAGAAACTAGAGACAGATTAGCTGCATGAGTCCAGACAAGTGACCCAACCTCTCTGCAAGTCTCAGTGTCTTCGTGTTATGGAGTGTTATCGCCGGATCTTTTCTGGAACAAGTTGTGTAAAAACAAAATCATTTGACTCAACAAAAGGTAAAAATCCAGCCAGAGAAATCCAGTTTAATTCTCAGAGCTGTTCCCCCAGAGACAGCTATACACTGCATACACGTAGGTGCTCATCACCTGAATGGTAACTGAACTGTGCATCTACTGACCCAAGTCTGACTTGTGACAGGTGGCAAAGAGTCACCCCAAACTGGAAGAGTGTGGTCATCCACTTTCTTAGTATGCAACCACTCTCAAGAGGTGCCTGTGAGCTAGATGTGGACTCGACACCTCACACGTATTACCTAAGTTCATCTTTCATCTTCCCAACGACCTAGAGAAGCAAGCACGACTCTAACCAAATCTGAGCTAGCAAAACTACATGAAGAATTCACCTTCTTTGGTCAATCAATACAGTTAGCTAAGTTCTCTAAAATTGGGCCTCCCCTGGTGGCGCAGGCGGTTGAGAGCCACGCTGTGTAGCTGTCTGCGGCTTCTGCAGCACTGGTTCGATCCCGGCTGGCCGGTGAGGGTCAAGGCGCAGCAGACCTCTCCTGTCACACCCGCTGCTCCCCTCAGCAGTGTATTACATCAGTCTGCCTGTTCTGCTCCCCACTCTGTCTCCGGTGAGTCATCTCACCCTCCCATGCATCTGGCCTGTACCCCGGTTCTTGTATAAATAAATAAATATATCTTTTAAAAAAAATAAAAGTTCTCTGAAATGTATAGAATAACCAAACAAATCCAGACACCTTTCCTGTCCTACTAGAGAGGGGGGAAGAGTTAATGACTTGGACAGCGCCACAGGTACCCTATGGGCAGAAAAACCCCAGAAAATGGCAGGAAAAGCATAAGGAAAGAGCTCACGAAGGGCTCTCTGCCAGGTATCCTGTGACCTCAGCACATACAATTTTCCACCAAACTCTATACAAATTTAAATTAGAAAACTAGAGAGGAATGTGGGTATTTTTTTTTCATTACTAAAAATAATCCTTCCCTTTCATACCCAAGCCCATTAAAAAAAAAAAACCTTTCTATAAATTCTTTTTTTTTTTTTTTAAAGTTGACCTGTCAGTGCAAACCACCTACTCAATAGCCATCCTCCTTTTCGCCCCACCAACCCCCCCATAGTAAGGGTATGGCAGTGTGCCCAGCTGAAAACTCCCTTCACACTGAAGGTCATTGTGAAACCCAGTTCCAACCTAAGAAATGTAAGGAGAAATCTACTCTGTGAGGTCTCTGGCTATTGCCTTCCTGAAACACACTTCCCAGGCATGTACCTTGAACTCTTCAACTATTCCCTCTCTTCCTGCTTCGAATGAAGATCTGCTCCCTGGGGAACAGACAGTAATCCTGGAACCAAGAGAACAAGTCATGAGCCCCAGACGGCAGAGCAGGAAAACAGGAGGGGCCAGGGAAAGCAGCTGTTGGCCAGTGACTACACCCACCCTGCCCTGTCCTCCCCAGGACTTTCTGCCGTGAGAAAAATCACTCTTGTCTAATTCGAGTACTAGGTTGAGTGTTCATTGCATGGAGGCAAGTTCAAGACAAACAGGTATGCATGGAAATCAATCCATCCTAAGAGGGCAGGAGCTTGAAAGTCAAATGGAAACAGGAGCTAAGCAGATCGGATGTGAGTAAATCTGACCTGTGTAGTAACGTAACTGAAGCAGCAGAGAGGGCGGTCCAGGCAAGCGAGCAGCAGTATCAGCTCCAGCCAGCCCAGCATTCCCACTGTGCCAGAACTTGTGATTTTAAAGAGAAGTCCCAAGTCTGGATTTTTATGTGAAGTATCCTAATTTCTAACTAACAACCAAGTTAAAAAAATTTTAACTCTCTATGAATCACACAAGACATGGCTGTAAGTTAAATTCAGCCTGAAGGTCACCAGTTTTCAAGCTCCATCAAGAAGAAAAGGCAGAATTAAAAAGAACACTTAAGTTCTAGAAAAATAAGACGGGTTAGCAATATACTTGAAGCTTATGTGTCAGACTGTGTTAGGACTTTGCATCTGTTATCTCAGTTTTTTTTCCTTTCCAGTCACCCTACAAAGTATATATATTATTGTCTTGGTGTTACCATTGAGGAAACGGAGGCTTAAAGACGTGAATCACTACATTAGTCACAGAACTAATAAGAGGCAGCGCCGGGGTGTCAGGTTCCTCCAACTCCAAGATCTGTGCTCTTATCCACTCTTGAAAAGGAATCCCCAGTGCACCCCAAAAGCAAAAATACTGCGTCAAATCACTACTAATCAGCGTTTGGATAAATGAGCAGTAGTCCTGGAAGAGACTTCCAAATCAGTTCCAAAAGAAAAGGCTTAATCCTCCTCCTTCGCTGCTCTTCAATAAAGTGTGCAAAGCACTGTCCAAATACATATGCACCGGTTTTTTGAATGAATGTTTGTGCAGTGCTTTTCAGTTTATTAATAAAGTGCTTTCAAATGCATAGTTCACTTAATCCCCACCAACCTGATGGCATCGTGACTGCCAGCTGACAAATCACAAAATGGAGGATCAGAGCAGTTAGTGGACGTGCTCAAGGTTCAGGCAATTAGCAGAGGTGAGTTTCAAGTGCTGGCTCTCTGTTGCCAAGCCGTCTGTTCTGTCTATGCCAGCAGGCTGCTTCTCTGCTCCCTTTACCAGCACTCCTAACTCCCCCAAATCTCTTTAAATTGCTCATTTCTACTTGACACTAACGTAACTCCAGCACTCCTGAGAGTCCCCAAGTACCATATTTACGTTTTCATGGAGCTTCACCCCAGAACACAATTAACAAGAGGTCAGAAATAAATATATCAAGTTATACACTCAGAATTGGAATGTAAATGGGCACATACACAAGTCTTGGGATCTAATTTTAGAAGAAACAGTCAAAAGTCCCACACAGCACAGTGAGCATCTGGCCCCGGGGGAGGCTGCCCACACTGCTTTAAACCTCAGTTGACCCAAGAAAGGAAGAATTCTGGAATTCTGACTGGACTTCACTTTCAGGGGCACCCATTGGGTGATGAACAGAATGACTTTTCATCATGTTCTCCCAAGAGTGCTAAGGCCCCGATAAAGAGAGGGAATTGTCTCTGGGGAACTCTGCTGGCATCCAGAAAGACTGACAGAGTCATCACAGTCTGTGACTCTGGAGTTACACGCTCACAGTTCTGACTCTGGGCGGGGAGGCCGGGGGGAGGGGATGATTGGGTATGGGGGCCACACAGGGCTTCCAAGCCATCAGATCATGCTGGGACCTGCTGGTTCATCACAGGCTCACTTACCTAACCATTATCACTTGCTGGAATCTCCTCGGTGATTAAGCAGATCTGTAACCAGTCATGTTGGCTGCCAATGATCACTAGAATACAAGTTCTACTACAGCAGGTATTTTGTCTCCTTAGTTCACTGAAACATGCCAAATCCCTAAAATAGTGCCTGGCATACAATAAACTTTACTAAAAACTTGTCCAAAAAATGAATAAATAATCTGGTGCTGAGACAGATCCTCTTAGACACACTGTTTAAAGTGACCAGAAGGCCCAGAGTAGATTTTCATTAACCCAGTCTTTTGTCCATTTCTCTTTTAAAGGCACCCACTAAGGTTCAAGCTCCTTGAGGTCCAGGGTTGGGCCCAATAAGTGTCCTTTCACCATCTTCCTACCTTATACTACAACCCCCGGTCCCCGTCCCTCTAATGCTCCATTCTCTGCCCACCTGGTAAGATCACTCAGATTCTGAAAACAATCCTCACACAGCCTGGGCCTCACCCCCTCAACTCATACTTGTTCTGTGGGGGCACTGAGGAAAAAGGGTACAGTAATAAGACACAGTCCTGCCTTTCAGAAGCTCACCTCTTAAGAGCAAGCCAGTCATGTCAACAACTACAATACGATGTAATAAGTGCCATCATGGAAGTGGTACAGCCAAAGTCACAAACTGACAACCCTCAGATCTAATCTAGCCCATAGGGTGATTCCCTGTTTTTATAATTAGTTGCTAACCTCTAATCATGTTGCATTCATACAAAATTTTAGACTGCCAGTGTCTCTTGGAAAACGAAAAGATCTGGACTACCAGGCCTATCTTCATCACAGCAGTAGTGGGCTTTGGCTAGGTAGTTTGTGGTTGCCCCCTTCGAGAGGACATGTGGCCTCTGGTTCCCACCTTTTCCCCCACCCACGCACTCCTTTCTGTCCTCAAACAATGAGGCCAAGAGTCAGTCACCAGGTTTTCTGTGCTGGCAAGGTTGTTACATTAGCATAAAGAATTGATTCACTCATATTTCTCTAACAGGTGAGAAAATGAAAGATACATTCAAAGGGTCATGTGGAGAATTTAAAGAAATGGTAGAGAATTTATTTCCTATGAAAGTGAAGAATATCCCTACACATGTGATATGTAAATAAAGTGTGTCTGTGTCTTGTCCACAGTATGCTTTGCTCACGCACAAGCCAGGTGCCTCAGTTTCTCAGCATAGATCCCCTCAACTGCTGTAACTTACTATGGGCCAACACACTAGATGGCTGAGGAACCAGGTTTCCTGTTGTCTGGGAACCCACTATCTAGGGGGGCAGGCTGACATGAAAAACACAATGAGCATATAATGTGCACAACACTATAATAGGCACCATGGGCTCTGGGAGGAAGGAGCCCTCAGTGGAGAAGTTAGGAAGAGCTGACAGAGGGGATTTCCTGCAGCTCACTTCTAAAATGGGCACAGTTCTTTCAAAAGGGCAGAGGAAGATTAAAAAGGGGTTCTGAGGAAACCACCAAAAATAGTTACCCTGACATTAAAAGTATTGCTCATCAGGATGACCCACCCTCCACAAAGCAGCTAGACAAACTCCCATAATTCCAGGTCTCTTATCCCGAAGTTTCCAGGAAAGTAAGGCCAGCACTGACCCCTTCCTGCCTGAAAAATTGAGAAAGTACAGGTCACCACTCAAAGCAAATGTCCAGTTGTGTAATCCAACCAGATGTCACCAGCAGGGCTCACTGGCATTTATTCAACAGGGGAAAAAAAACCCACAAACACCTGGATTTTGAAACTTCCCAATCCCTTCTTCAGCTAACTTAAGTTCTTCACTGAGACTATAAAGCAATGCACAAACACTACTGCAGAATCAAAGAGAAAAAGTTCCTCTGTCATTTGCAATGAAAAGGAAATTTCCCAATCAAGGCAGGAAGAAAGGTTGGCATGAAAGAGAAGAAACAGGGCCTCCCCTGGTGGCACAGGCAGTTGAGCACCATGCTGTGAAGCTGTCCGCAGCCTCTGCAGCGCCAGTTCGATCCCCGGCCACCGGCGAGGATCCCACATGGCGCGACAGACCTCTCCTGCCGCCCGCTGCTCCCCTCAGCAGTGTATTTCGTCTGTCTGCCTGTTCCGTTCCCAGCTCGGCTCTGGTGAATTCTCTCACCCTCCCACGCTTCTGACTGTACCCAGTGCTTGTATAAATAAATAAATACATCTTAAAAAAAAAAAAGAAAAGAAAAAGAAAGAGAAGAAACAGGGAACACGAAACCCTTGCTCACTAAGTAATCCCTATCTCTTAGGAGAACTTCTGTAGGTGTTTTAATACCTACCTCTCCAGACAGAGCTGAAAAGGAAGTCTTGCCGCTGAGATGATTCTCCGCTTGAGCTGACTGCTGTTGAGCTCGGCGACCCATCTTGGCCCCCTGTAAGGAGATGAGGGACATGGCTGACCCAAAAGTCTTTGAGCCATCATGGGGACAAGAATGCAGGGAAGCTAGTCAGGGCTGGACTTGTGATAACATGGTAAAGGATGGAACTTGAATAGCTTTAACACATTCTTAGAAAATGCTCCAAACCTTAACACGAAGGATCTGAGGTCAGTCCTATTTGGTAGGAGAATAGGAAATTCATGATCTCAAGGCTTTCTTTTAGCTGCCATAGCTCTCTTCAACCCAAAGAAACGCAGTTGGAAATTCTAGAATGAGCAGAGAGCACCTACCCACAGCTCCTGAAGACTGTGGTAAAGGATCCTGTGTTCTATGCAGGGTGTTAGGGAGGTCTAATTTCAAAACTGAAGTTTGGCATGAAAATACTTACCAAAGGGATCTGGGGGGAAAGAATTTTAAAATTCTACAGCAACTGACAGACATTGCCTTGATTTAATTTGCCTTAATTTGATTTGAACTTACAGACATGAAAGGAAAACTCTTACAAGGAATTTGAGACATCAGTCTTGGAAATTAAAACACTTCAAATTCTGAATCACCACATGAGGCACTTGCAGGTGTTTCCCTAAGTCTTTCTGGGGTAGAGGCTGTCTCTCAAATGCTTCCTAGCACATAAACAAAGCTTTATGTAGGTGGGCACGAAAGTATTTAGACTTTCATTTGTTTGCTTTTTTAAAAGAACAGCATTAACAGAAACACCTTTAGATCTCGTTTGATTTCACAATAACTGTAATGCCATTTTACAAACAAGCACACTGAGGCCTAGGAAGATGATTGCAAGGCAGACATAAATCCAAGAGCAAATCATTTTGTCTTCAAATTCTGAGTTCTTTCTACTACACCATGCTGGAAGTGCTGGTTTCAATGAGATGAGTTACATGGGCGCTGCCTGAAAACCCTAATGTAGTGTTTACATTTCAAATTCTAATCCATCATTTATTTTTCAGGGATAATGTCTTCCTGGTAATAAATGGCTCACTTTCTTCCCAAAGTGGACAATTCTACACGTCCCCTCTTTCCATCTGCCATAGTAATGGACATCTGAACATGGCACCTGCAGTGGGTGTGCTGAAACAAAAATTAACTGACCTTGTCTCTAAATGCTTATGGCTTCGCCGATAACTACTATTTTAAGATTTTAGACTTTTTGATGTCTAGAAAAACTACTTTGCTACCTGATTTTTTTATATTTTAAAGGTATAGTCTGTGTTGTCATCTCCCACTGGAATGAAGACAGGCATTTTGCTTCATTCCCTGCTCATTCTCCAGCACCTAGAACAATGCGTGATACATAGCAGGGGCTCAAGTATTTGAAAGAATGAATGAATAACTACAGCCATATCCCCAAGTACCACACAAGTTCAATTATCAGAAAGGTCTGGTGACCTAATATGCCCCGTGGTCAATCAAGCAACCTGTTTCCCCCAACACAATTTGCTCCTGTCCCTCACATCGCCTCTCTAGTAACTTGGAGACATGCCAAGCTATCAGGACACTTCAAAACAGTTATGGATCCCACAGCAGAAACTAAAGACCTGCTCTGTGGCCCTAAGTATCTGTGATCTTAACTAACTTTAAAGGTAAAAAGGTTTGAGAGGGATATAATGCAGCTAAAAACACCCAATACGACAAAAACACCAATGAAGTTGGGTCTTGAATCTAGCTAGGTATTTACTGATTGGGTCTTGAATCTAGCTAGGTATTTACTGACTATATAGCCTTGGGTATATAGCCTCTGAAGCAATACCAGCTAACATCTTTTAATAGCTGCATATGCCAGGCACCGCATTAAATGTTTCCCATGCATTATTCCGTTTCATTTTCACTGCAACTCCCTGAAGCAGAAACCAACATTTACATCCTAGTGATGGCGAAACCGAGGTCTGGGGAAATTAACTTTTTCAAAAATCCATGCAACTGCTCTATACTCCACCCCTGGGCCTGAGCACCGAGCCACTCTCCACGTTATAACTCTGAGCCTTGAGTTCCTCAGCTACAAACCTGAAGACGACCACCTCCCCATGGGGGTTAAGGACAAGAAGGGCGCCGAGGGCCTTCCTCCCTTCCTATCCCTCCTTCCCGCCTCCCTTCCTCGACAAAGCAGTGCAGCTTTACAGGAACTTCTGGCAGGAGAAGTCCCAAGGGGAAAAGTCTAGGCTGGGTCAAGTGAGCTCCTGGCCCGGCGGTCCAGCCACCCCGGCTCCGTCCATTCAAGGAAGTTCGCACTCTGAGCTCCAGGAATCTGAGGGGAGCCGAGAAACTTCCCACGGTCCCAGAAAGCGCGGGGGCAGGGCGTGTTTTCCCCTCCGCGAGGCGCCCCCGCGGCCCAGGGGCGGGGCGGAGGGGCCGGCCCCTCCCCGGCCTCACCCGGCCGCGGCCCGGGCAGCCTCGCGCCGCCGCCGGAGACAGATCCCGCCTGCGGGCCTCGGGGAAGCGGGGGCCGCGAGGTCGCCCTTCCCCGCCCCCCCAAATCCTGGCTCTTGACCCCAACCCCCCGCGTGGGTCCTCACGGAGGTGGCCGAGCTGCGGCGCCGCTCCACGCCGAGGTCCAGCACGTCCTCCATCTCCGCGGCCGCCTGACGTCACTTCCTGGAAACCAAGTGGCCCAGTTGCGTCCTTGACGACGGCTCCACTCTTCCAGCCCTGCGCTTAAAGGGCCCGCCGCATCGTTTCTGGCATCTTTGTGCCTCCCTCCAACTTCAACCAAATCTTTCCTAAACCTGCACTGGTAGACTTTCGGAAGAAACCTCCAGACATTCAGTCCCGCCAAAGCTGTTTCTGTGGGGCAGTGCTAGTCTTTAGGAACTGTCTACTTGCGGAGTTCTGTTTTAATACCAAAGTTTTTAAGTGCAAAACTACTAGTAATAGTAGTTAACTAGAGTGACCCCTCCCATTTGTGTGGCTCTTTGCAATGGACAGACATTCACAGTTATTAGCCTCTGTGAAGGGGATAACAACCTTGTATAGGAAGTAAGATAAGTTGTATTGTCTCCATTCCACAGATGAGAAAACAAGATCACAAAGGTCAGGTGGTAGTAAATGGTTTATAACAGAAAGTGCAATATACATTATCTCTGCCTACAAGAAGTTGACAGAGAGGCTGAACCAACACATCAAATACCTGAGTAGTTATAACTCTCAGAAGTATAAATATTCCCTCCAATAACCCCATAAAGTGAGCAGCAGTAATAAATAACTCTGTTGAACAATTAAGGACAACAAAGTGCAGAGAGATGGCTTGAGGAAAATCATCTTAGTTTTCAGTAAGAGAGAAGGTGCCTTTCTAACACCAATTCTAACTGGAATGTTTTTTTTTTTACCGGCACATACTGCTGGGTCACTCTCATAGAGAGAGCTGTCCCCTAAATTCCCATTCTAATGGGGCAAGCTAGGTGAGTCTTTATTGACTCTCTATGTAAGATTGCCCAAGTCAACATCAGTGGCCAAGTCCCTGGTACTGGTCATCTGAGACCCCCAAAAGATGGGCTCATGGCCCTAAATGTGAGACATGACCCAGTATCATACTAGAGGGGTAAGACCTAGATGGTCACTGCTTAAACATGAGGACTTGAAAGTGGGACTTGCACTGTAGAACTGGATGGCAAGCACTTCTTGAATACCCAATGAATTACTCAGTTCGTCCCTTCATGCTTGCTGGGTAAGGCTGTGCGTTGTGACAGCAACAACACTGCCTGGGTGTCAGAACAGCTGAAGTGTGGTCCTAGCCCTGCTGTAACTACCTGTGCAGGTAGGCAGAACCCTCTCTGGACTTGCTTGTTCCCTGGCAATTACTCTTAAAGATTAATCCTAACTTGCTAACTCTAATTCTCAGGAGAATTCCCTGTTAGATTTTAATGTAAAGCAACATTCATTGCCAAAAAAATTTAAGATGGATGAAATATTAGCTCCAGCAAGTCCCTTGTTTCCTTTTTCCTTAGCACCAAGTGAGGAAGAAGGAATTACATCCTTGTATTTTTCCATTTCCTGTGAACTCATAACCCTACCACCACCACCTGATGGTCAGTTCCCAAACCTTCACTCTCAACTTCTCCAATTTTCTGAAAGCAAAAGATGGAAAGTGCTCACCCAGGCAGAAAGAAGCCCAGAAGTAGTGGCTTCCAAACCTGCCTGAGTCCTTGACTCATCTGTGAGGTTTGTTAAAAATACATATGCCAGAGCCACAGCACCAGAAACTGAGATTTGGCCGAGATAGAGTCCAGAAGGCTCTCCCTTTCTCCCCTCCCACACTGCAAGTCAGTTTGCTTAGAGGCCTCAGGAAAGCCTTCTCTGACCACCCTATTTTAAATTGCAACAGTCTTCAACTTAGGCTCCCTCTCCCCCTTCCTTGCTTTATTTTCCACCAAGGCACTTCCCTTTTATCCACTACATCATTTACTTATTTAGGTTATGTAGTTATAAACCCTCACCTCTAACTCCAGAATGTGGGCTTCAGGAGGGCAAGGTTTTTGTCCTGGGGAAGAGAGGTTGCTTTTTTCACTGTATTAGCCGCACAGCTCAGAACAACACCTGGCTTATAGTGAATGTCACAGTTCTCAAACGATGGCACAGTAGTTAAGTATGTAGACTCCTGCCCTCGACTTCCTGGCAGCGTCCACAGCTGCCTGCCCTACCTATGACCCTGGGCAAGTTACTTGTGAGTTTTCTACACTGAGGTATCCTCATGTGTTATGTAACTGAAAATAATGCTCACCTGCGCACGCAGTGTGGCCCTTTAAATTGCTCTGTGCCTCAGTTTCCTCAACTGTTAAGCTGTCAAGGACTGTCCTGATCAACTGCTGATGCGCCTGCCAACAGCCCTTCATTTAGTGGCCTAGGAGTTAGGAGCAGGAATCAGGCCTGGCAGGAAGGGTGCAGGGAGGCTGGGTGAGGGGTTTTTGGGGTGCAGCACTGATTCCTAGCAAAGTCATCAACTCAGAAGTAAATCTGTGAGAGTGTGTGTGTGTGTGTGTGTTGGGGACTGGGGGGGAGCGGGGCAGGGGCGATTTGTCTTGCCCTTCCTAAGGTGTTTCAGGAGCAAAGACCTAGACGCTTAGACCCAGAAGAGAGAGAGAACTTCCCCGCAGCCCTGGCGCGAGGGCGGCTGAGAGCATCTGGAGGACCTTGGTGCGGACGGCGGCTGCCGCGCAGGGCCGGGCCAGGAGCGGTGCCCGTGCGCGCACGTCGGGCCGGGGCGGGGGCTGCTCCCCTTGGCGCCGGGTCTGCCTCCCTCGCCCTCCCGCGGCCCGTCCGCCCCGGCCCCGGCCCCAGCCCTCCCTGCAGAGCCTCCTCCACTGGCGGCCTCGCCTCGCCAGAGGGCACCCTCGATCTACCGGAAAGCGCCACCATTTTTCAATGCCCTGGGAGCACCTCCCAGCTTCTGCAAACCGCCCGGCTCAATCTTGTCAATGAAGACTCGGGGCCGGGACCGCCGCAGAGCTGAGCCCGGCCCCAGCCCGGCTGCCAGGCCGGGCGTGACCCGGCTCGAGGGTGGGCACGGCCGGCGCAGCCCCGCGCGGGCCCCGAACCCGGCGCGCGGCCCTCCCGCCTGGCCGGAGGCGGCCGGGGTCCGGGGGCCGGGGAGGGCGCGGGAGACCGGGGGCGGCCAGGACCGACTGACAGCTGGCGGGAGGACCAGGGAGGACCGGGCGGAGAGGGAAGGAGGGGATTCATCGGAGTAACTTTCCAGAAAAACAGTCAACGTGTAGCAGGAGTGACTCCAAGAGGGGAAAAAAAGTTCAGCTACCACGTCGAGCGAGAGGGCTCGCAAAGTATTTTGCAAATGGGCTCGGCTTTTCCTGTGCCTGTTTAAAACATTAAAATCGTGCAGCAGCAAAAGAGGCTGCGTGCAATGGGCCCTCCCTCCCCCACCCGGGCCGGAGACGTCATGGGAGGGAGGTATAAAATTTCAGCAGAGAGAAATAGAGAAAGCAGTGTGTGTGTGTGCATGTGTGTGTGTGCGCGCGCGGGGAGACGAGCCGGCGAGGGGAGAGGGGGGAGCGGGAGAGAGGGAGGCAGGGAGGGAGAGAGCGAGCGAGAGGAGCGAGAGCGAGCAAGGGAGCGACGCAGAGAGCCTAGACCCGGGGACCGAGCCCCCGAGGCGAGAGATAGGGGCCGGCGCCTGCGAAGGAAGGAGTCCCCCAGCTTCCCGGAGCAGGCGTGCAGCGAACTGGCTTCTCTTTTCTTTTCCTTTTCCTTTTTATTTTTCAAAGAGGAGCAGGGAACAGAAGCAAAGGCCGAGGGAGAAGACCCGCCGAGGTGCAGCTGACCTGGGTGTCCAAGTGGATTACTGGGGCTGTTCTCCCAGGGCCTGCCCGCCCTGTCTTACAATTGCACATAACCCCACGTCCCAGCCAATGAAGACAAGAGGCAGCGTGAACAAAGTCATTGAGAAAGCCCCCGAGGAAGTGTAAACAAAAGGGAAAGCATGAATGGTGTGCCTGAGAGACAAGTGTGCCCCGCACCGCCCCCACCTTTAGCTGGGCCAGCGGCAGCCCAGCCCTGCCTCTCCCCACCTACTCACTGGTGATCTGACTTTTTTTTCCTTTTCTTTTCCATTCTCTTTTCTGATTCTCCTTCAGGGCAAGGCCAGGATTTTGATTTTGGGACCCAGCCACGGTCCTTCTGTTCCTTCTTTAAAATACCCACTTTCTCCCCATCGCCAAGAAGCGTTTGGCAATATCAGATATCCTCTCTATTTATTTTTACCTAAGGAAAAACTCCAGCTCCCTTCCCACTCCCAGCTGCCTCGCCACCCCTCCCAGCCCTCCGCTTGCCCTCCACCTGGCCTGCCGGGACTCAGAGCCCAGCAGAACCTGTTTAGACACATGGAGAAGAAACCCAGAGCTCCGAGGCACACAGTCGGCTTCTCTGCGCTCCGGGTTGCCAGCGCTTCCTGGAAGTCCTGAAGCTCTCGCAGTGCAGTGAGTTCATGCACCTTCTTGCCAAGCCTCAGTCTTCGGGATCTAGGGAGGCCGCCTGGTTTTCCTCCCTCCTTCTGCACGTCTGCTGGGGTCTCCTCCTCGCCGGGCCTCCCAGCCCCCCAGGCCGCTCTCCCCAGCTCGCCTATGAAGATGCACTTGCAGAGGAGTCTGGTGGTCCTGGCCCTGCTGAACTTGGCCACAGTCAGCCTCTCTCTGTCCACTTGCACCACCTTGGACTTCGGCCACATCAAGAAGAAGAGGGTGGAAGCCATTAGGGGACAGATCTTGAGCAAACTCAGGCTCACCAGTCCCCCCGAACCATCGGTGATGACCCACGTCCCCTACCAGGTCCTGGCCCTTTACAACAGCACCCGAGAGCTGCTGGAGGAGATGCAGGGGGAGAGGGAGGACGGCTGCACGCAGGAAAACAGCGAGTCGGAGTACTATGCCAAAGAAATCCATAAATTCGACATGATCCAGGGGCTGGCGGAGCACAGTAAGTCCAAATTCTCGCTGGGGTGTCTGCTCTGGAGGGTCTGAACTGGAGCAGGGAGGTCCGCAGGGGGAGGCCAAGCCTGGCCACACAGCAGGGTGCCCCACTCACTGAAGCTAGGAGGTGTGATGCACAGTTGGGGCTGGGGAGGTGGGTGGGGAGGGAGCCAGGTCCATTCTGGGCAGAGCTGGGGCGCCTCTGGGAGGCCAGGAGCCCTGGGGTCCAGCGGCTCACGGGCCTCCTCACATCACACCCTGGATGCATTTTAATTGATAATTACACTGTGTTGTCCTACTAACATGTGTGTTCTCACACACGCCGTCAGATAGGTAACTGTGGCCCTCTGGGTACCATAGGGGGCAGGGCCGACTCTCCTGAGAACCCTTAGATTCCCAGAGGATAAGGTCTCCTCCCTGCTTCTCACGGCTCATCATGACATGTCTCCGCCTCAATTTTTCTGGTTCTGGGGAAGAAGGTTATACCTGTCCCAAATTAATGTGTGCCAAGCTTGCTGAAGCCCAGGTAAGAGACAGCTCCTCCCTGCCCAGGCCCTCGGTCTCCGCCATACACGCGCCCACGTGAGCCATGTGCGTGGGGGAAGGGCCCGCGCCTGTGTTCACACGCACATGTGCTGTGGGTCGCTGTGTGTGTAGCGGTATGTGCGGCGGGCAGATGCGTGTGCTCAGCACGGGCGTCCTCCCGGCCTGTGGACGCTGGGGAGGCAGGGGTGAGGCTCTGGATGTGTGGCCGATGGCCGGCGGCCCTTTTGTGTTGTCTGCGTGTCATTGCAACAGTGGGTGGGAGGTGTAGCGGTGGGTGCAGAGGGGACACGGGTGTCTGGGAGCGGGTCCTCCCAGGAGGCTGCTGTCTGTGCTGAGAAGCAGGGAGGCTTCTGGGCGAGACATCTGTGTGTGTTTGTACACGTGTGGAAGTCATGTGTGTTTACTGAACGGGGATTTAAAAAACCTCAATACAAGAGAGAGAGATTTGGCAGATGTTGAGAAGCTGACAGCCCAGGAAGGAGGAATGTGAACCACTCGTGGGCCAGGGACGTTGGAAACAGCCCTTGTTTGCTTTTCCTACCAGCAGGTGTCCTCGCCACCCTGACCACCTCAGCCCCAACTCACCTGGGAGGTGGGCAGCGCCTGCAGTGGGGGCGGGAGGGTATGATGGAGCGGGCAGGGTGAGGGGGGTCAGCAGGAGCCGGGGAGGAGGGGAATCTGCACGGGTCGAAAGGAACCTGGCTAGACAGAAGAAAGAGGAGGGGGTGGCTGATGGGTGGACCAGTTCTGGCTGAAGGTGCAAAAGGCCCCACCGGGAGCTGGCCCACACCAGGCCCAGGAGCCTGTGGTTACTGGCGAGAGCTTCCCTCTCCGGTTTCCTGTGACTGCCTGGAGCGCCCTGCCCTAGGATGTGGCTACCGTGTGGCGCAGAGGCTGGAGGATGAGGCAGAGTTGATGTCCTTGCCCCAGGTCCTTAGTTGGGGTCACTCAGGGTTGGTCAGTGGTTCCCAGAGGTACCAGCAACTCGTTGGCTGGGCTCCAACCCACTGGGTACCCACAAAGGCAGGAGACAGTGGCCACAAATGTCAGAAGAGGGTGGAAGGCTGAGGCCAGCTGGAGAGGTATGAGGAGAGTCCAGGGCCAGAGGGAGGGACCCGAACCTTAATGATCTGGGTCAGGAGGAGGAGTTCTGGGGAGGAGGGATTCTGAGTCATCAGGGCCTACTCAGTCTGGAATCCTGAGCTGAGAATGAATGAGCTGGATGGATGCGAGGGCACACAGGTGCCGGTGGACGTTGAGTTTGTGCAGACGCTCAGGCACAGGTAGTGAGCAGCCTTGGGGAAACCTGTGTAGCTGTGAGCTGCAGCTCCATGACCTCAAAACTGCAGTAGGTAGCATGGCCCTGGGTCCCGGAGGCTTGATCAGGCCTGCAGCAAACCTGGCCGAGTGAGCAGGATGCGACGTGGGATGTTGTGGAGGGGCCCGGGCTGAGTGGGACACGGGCGGGGCCGCAGAGACCCACAGGTGCAAACAGTAAACAGGCCCAGACTCTGCAGCTGTTCGAGGTGACACGGAGGCTGAGCAGACGTGGCCGGGGCCCGCCCTGCAGCTGGTCAGGTGCTGGGCCAGCCCGGGGAGCAGACACACACAGTGCTCTAATTATAAAGCAGGCCGTGGGCAGATGCAAAGGCCAACAGATGCCGAGTGGGACAGAGAGCCATCATCAGAGGCTTGGGGGAGCAAAGTGTGTCCTGAACTAGTAAGGGCCAGCAGGGGTGGGGCTGGGCCTGTGGTGGGGCTCCAGAGGGGAGCCAGAGCTTCTGCTAGGCAGGTGATGAGAGCACGTTCCCTGCCACCTTTCTGCACTTCCAGCAGAACCGATATTGGTGGGGGTGGAAGGAATGATAGCAAGGACCTGGGGTGTCTGGAGAGCAAAGTGCAAGAAGGACTGATGTCCAGTGGCACAGGAGAATAGGCGCCAAGGCGAGAGCATGGAGGACAGCACCTACCCTCTGGCTCTGCCCTATCAAATAGGTACCCTGATCTCCCTGTTTTACACGCGAGGAGTCTCAAACATGCATCAGTTAAGCAATTGATCCAAAAAGAGCAGGGACACTGATCTAGACACTCTGCCTGCGGGATGCATACCTTTTTACACTAATGTAAATTGCTTAAAATATGCCTTAATGTAATACACTTAATGTAAATTGCTTAAAATATGCCTCTTAAAGTAAATGTGTATTTTACTTGAACTTAAAGTCTGACCTTTAGCCTTTAGGCCCCAACAGGACTGGGATTTACAATATGAATGAGTCACATGTTGGAGCAAGCAGAAGACAGGAACTATTATCTTAGTAACCTCAGTGGCAGATTGCATAGGAATAACTTGACGTGTTATTTCTTAGTTCTGCTTATTTCAATGGCCCAGAGATTCATATTGCCACAGACATTCCCCCAAATTCAGTGAAAGGATTTCCTTTATCTAATGAAGAGTCTCAAGCTGGTTAAGCAACTACACCATGTGGAATTGAGCAAGTCATTTCTTTGAGCCTTGATTTCCTCATATGTAAAGTCACAGATAATCTCTAAAAGTCCCTTTCAACTAAAACAATTTTATGGTTACATCTGGGATGATTCAACAGTCTCTGGTGGGGAGTAAAAGCAAGACTGTACAACCCCAGTCTTTATAATTCTCCAGGATTTTGCCATGGGATGTGAGTAGAGGTATCTTGCCCCACATGGTAGGAAAGGACACAAGCCCTTTCAGCTCCTTCCTCACCCTTGTTATCAAGATATCATCAACTGCTTTTATCGTCTGGCTTCTAATTATCTGTGACTGGCAGGGGACTCTTGTTTTTAGCCAAGGACAGTGCTAAGGCAGTCAGCAAAGCCAGAGTTCCTTAGTAAAGAAAACCTGACAAATCAGCCTTTCTTTTCTAGCTGCTGCATTTAGATTTTGTTCATTCTGAAAATTCAGAGACATGATGTATCTAAAGAACTCATTTGTTCAAAGTGCTAATACCCCCTACACCAGGTTGGTGTCTATCCAAGTGTGACCCAGGGGCGAGGTAAATGTGCAGAATGTGGATACCCAGGCTCCACCCCAGCCTTGCAGAGTCAGAACCTCTGGGGATGGGCTCCTGGGGAATGTGTATTTTCTATAAACTTCTTATTGACTCTTGAACTCATTGACCCTTAAAACCCAATGAACTAAGGCAAACCTTCCCCAGAACGACTGCAAGCACAAGTGTCTACAGAGGGCAGGCAGCTAAAGCAAATGATCTAAAGGTAAAGTAGAAGCTCTGGAAAACTAGAGACCTAGAACTCTCCATTAAAAGCCATAGCAACAGCACCATGACAACCTGCACAGGACACTTGGCCTGAGGGTCCTGGAGAGAACAAAGTGTGTGGGAGACTCGGTGGGAGGGGACCTGGGGTGCCTATAGTCTGTTTAAAGAGGGCATCCAATGCTCAGCTCCTGCACACTTGTGCACTGAGGAATGTGCCAGAAGAGCAGAAAATCTGGATCTTTCTGTGACATTCCCCCACTTTTAACATGGGCTGAAAATATTTATGAACTTCTAATTCAAAAATTTTTAATGGATGCATTGGCCAAATAGCCTGTCTAATACATTTAAAGATTAACCTATTTGAAGCTTACACCACTAGAGCAATGGTTTATCAAACTTCCAGAACATCTGGAAGTCATGGCACCCTTCGTAGAGCACTATAAATGGTGATTCTTAATACTGACTGCACATTAGATTCAGCTGGGGAATCTTAAAAATAAATAAAGCTCTGAACCCACACACTCCGGTGCAGCCAGAACCTCTAGGGAACAGGTCTGGGAGTCATTTGTTTTTAAAGTTCTCCAGGTGATTCTCATGTACAGCTGGGGCACCGGGCCACACTGATAGATAGAGTCCCATCACTGGAACCAGCAGGAATTCTGTCTACAAGGAGAGGCACATCTGTAAGCCCAGGTGTCAGAAAACATTTTAAAAGGCGTTGATCTAAACATGATCAGCTGTGTCCAGTTTTTTCCAGGAATGCTCCACCTGAATATTTTTTGCTATTTTTTTTCTCCTGATAGCAAAATGCCATCTACCCGCCCCCCTCTCTCTCTCCCTCTCCCTCTCTCTCTCCCCACCCCCTTCCTCCTTTTCTCTGTCTTATGTGTAATGGGGAAAGTTGGTCATGATTTACTTCGTGAAGGTGGATTCCCCACTCCGGCTCTCAGGAATACAAGTGCTATTCAGAAGCATGGCTTCATCACACTGAGGACTGGCTCTTGTCCAGGCCACGTTTGGTTGGTGAAACCACCCTTCTACCTACCAGGCGCTCTCTCAGGTTCTCTGTGGCTTTGAATCTCTGCTTGAATAAATAAGATCAGCAGATCTGTGTTCAAATACCACATCTGCCACCTACTAGCTGTGTGACCTTGGGAAATCATAGACCTTTCCTGGCTCCCAATGTTCTCATTTGTAAAATGGTCAATTTTACTTATTCTCATTCCCCTCAAGGACTGTTAAAGGGTCAGATGAGTTTATAAAAGTTCTATGCAATGGAAGGTGGATTTATTACATTTTATTTATTTATTTACACTCTCATTCTACAAGTGATGGAATCATTTTTCAGTGCACTTCAGTGTCAAGAAAATGCCATTTACATTCTTTTCTCTCCTAGGAAGTTCTTTTTTAATCACGAACAACTGTGTCTGAACTTTGTTTACTAGTGTCAATTTTCTTGTGTCAACCAATTCATGTGTAACCCTGGCAGAGACCCTTCTGGATCAATTTCTTCATATAAAGAGGGTGGCACTAGATGATTCCAAATGTCCCTTCCTACTCTCTTAGGGATTTAAAGATTCCAGTGATACAAAATGACCCTTTCCACTTCCTTCTTGAAATCTTAAAAATCCCACCAAGGGGAGGCCCTCTTAGGGAAGAGATAACTGATGCATGGACTGGAAAAGCCAAGAAGGGCTGGTCCAGTGTGTGGTGAAGACCCTTTTAGCTCATTGCAACCCTCGACTCTGGCTTCCCACCGTCTCCACCCCACCCCGACTCCCCACTAGCATGAGCCATTTTCCATTCTCGTTTTCTTTTTTATAGCAACAGGCACATGACATACCATTTATTCCCTCTTTCAACAGTTACCGGAGGTACAGTTATAACTGAAGCCGTATTGATGACAGCTCTTTCAAGATCCAAATATGTCAGTACTCGAGAGGGTTGCCAGTCCAAGTGGCTTATCCACATCCAGAGGGTTACACACTTGCAAACTTAAATACTAAATTGCTGTCACTGATTCTTCCTTCTGGTTCTATCTGAAATGGTTTAGGGGCTAGTTGGCAGTATTTGTTCTTTCAGAGCCAATTATTAAGGAGGGCTTCATTAGCCAGCATTCACACATTTGTTTTCCTAACATCTGTCCCATTAATTTTCTAAGAACCAGTGTCAGGCCCACCAGATGGCAGTTTCCAGAAACACTCACTCATCCTTCCTTAAAGATCAGTAGTGCATTTGCTCGTTTCCAGGCCTCTGATCCTCCCGCCTTGTCTGGGACTCCCCAAACCACCCCTCGGGGTGATTATGAGCTCATTCCAGTCATGTCCATTATGTGTGGAATCTGGGTCTATGAGCTTGAATTTCAAGTTCTGGCTATTGTTACCATTTGTGTAGAAAGTTTTTCTCTGGGTGTTAATGTTGCTCAGCGCATTCAGGTTGTTATGTATATACGAGAAAAGACAGGATTTTTTTCTCTTTTCTGGCTCTGAGGGGCAGGAAAGAGCATTTGCTGCCTCTGCCTTCTGGGACAGAGAGGCCAGCGGGGGTGACAGAGGCTGGCACAGCCCGTGTGGTCGAGGCAAGAGACCCTTAAAGAGAAAGCAGCCACGGCTGATGAGCCAGCTCAGTCTGAAGGAGCATCTGTGGACCTGCCTGGCTGGAGATGTGGGATCTTGGCCATACCCACCCACACCGCCCCAATAAGTCCCAGGCACATGTTAGTTATGTCACTGTGCTAACACTTTCTGGGGCTCCCTACTGTTGGTGGAATAATATCCTAACCTTTCAGCCTGGCACCCGCTGCCACCCCCTGCAGACTCCAATCTACTGTGGTGACCTTGGCTCAGGACTCCCACCTGGGCACTCCAAGCCTCTCATTCACCCGTATTTCCTCCCTGCCTTTGCTTCCTGCATTCCTTCCCTAAAAATCCCTTTCTTCTTCATCCTTAAACCCTTTCCTCTGGTCAAACCTCTTGCAGATCAACTAATCACCACTTCCCTGAAGTGGCCTCTGCTCTCTCCCTCCCTTGACCTCTGCAGCAGCTTCTGGGCTTTGCAAAGCCCTCGACATGTTCCTTCTGGTCCTATATTTGGGCCCATGTGCTAATAACCTTCCCTGGATGTTAACCTCCTTGTGGCTATTCACTTATGCTTCCTGATGTTGGCACTGTCTGTGGCACATAGCCCTTGCTCAATATGTCTTTCATAAATAAATAAATGTTCACCCAAGTAAGCAAACCCACGATTGAGTTTACCAACCGAGATGATTAAACTACAAGGGGCGATTACTGATCTCTTGCGCATCTGTATTGTCTACAGTAGTAGGAAAAGCAGGCTAGAGAGCCTGCCAGAGTTGGTTGTCAAACAAGGGCGGCAGGGGGATTCCATGTGCATGTGACTGGCCAGTTGTTAGTGCCATGTCCTGGGACTCCACGATCTCCCTGCTCCTCCATCAGGCTGAGTGTGATTCCAGGGCCACCAAGGATCTTCTTTGTCTCTCCACCTTTAGGTCTGAAGCCTCCAGTCTTTAGGAGGTCACAGGTGGGGACTTTGGCCACTTGGCAATATCTGTTGGCAGCACACTGCTCGGTGGGACTCACTCACGTTGCCCCTCTCCCCGCTGCTTTGTCTCCAGATGAGCTGGCTGTCTGCCCCAAAGGAATCACCTCCAAGGTTTTCCGTTTCAATGTGTCCTCAGTGGAGAAAAATGGAACCAACCTGTTCCGAGCAGAATTCCGGGTCCTGCGGGTCCCCAACCCCACCTCCAAGCGCAATGAGCAGAGGATCGAGCTCTTCCAGGTGAACCCTGCCCCCCAGAGCCTAGACCCCACAGATGAAGCAGCTCCTTTGCCAGATCTGTGCAGAGTTCAGCAAAGGTAGCTGTGACTCCTGCCTTCACCGACCTTAGTTTCTGTATCGGTGTAAAAGGATTGAAAGATCAATAACTACGTGCTCCAAGGAGCATTCAGGAACCTTTCATTTCCCGCTGTCCCCTCCCCTGTGCTCCTGTGCAGTGCCATGTGTTGTGGATCCCGGTCCTGGCCTGGGCACTTACTCCTTTCTCTGCCCTGTAGATTCTGCGTCCTGATGAGAACATCGCCAAGCAGCGCTACATCGGTGGCAAGAACCTGCCCACGCGAGGCACTGCCGAGTGGCTGTCGTTTGATGTCACTGACACGGTGCGCGAATGGCTCTTGAGAAGAGGTTGGTTGACGGTTTGGAAGTAATCTCAGGTCCCTGGGGCCTTCATGAAAGAGTGGAAAGAGCAGAGAACTAAAGGAGTCACGGATCTGGGTTCTGGGCCCACCTTTGCCACCAACCATGTGTCCTTCATTCGTTCACTTGACTAGTATTATTCTGAGTCAGGCCCTGGGAACTGATCAGTGAAAGAGACAGGTGACATCCCAGATCTCAGGGGGACTTTTGTTGTGATGTGAGAGACATCTAATCAACAAGCAAACACTTTGACTGACAGGCCTTTCACATAGTGATAAGTGTCATGAAAAACTGAAGGGGTGATGTGATCAGAACTGGGGTGGGAGGTCAGCACTAGATGCTCAGGGAGGGTCTCTATGAAGAGGATTGTGTGAACAAGTGTGTCTACGGAGTATGAGATTTGTGTGACCAAAGGAGCCGGCCTGTGAAGGTCAGGATAAAGACCATGCAAAAGAAGGAAACCGTGGGGACCAAACCCCAGGGGGACCAGCTGGCTTCGTTCCATCTGCAGCAGACAACCCGGTGTGCCGGAACCCAGTGTGCTGGGGGGTTAAGAGACATCTGGGCTATGTGATTTAGGACCTGGCAGAGCTGGTAAGGTTTTAGGACTTACTCCAAGTGGGATGAGAGGTCCAGAAGGGGCTATAAGGAGGGCTGGCGATATGGAGTCAGGTGCTTTGGTTTACATTTTTTTGAGGACCCCTCTGGTGGCCAGGAGCTCAAGAGCAGAAGCAGGAAAACCAGGGTGGGAGGTCCCTGCAGCAGGTAGGATGAGAGTATCTTGGGACTTTGCTAGGGCAGCAGCAGTGGGTATGGATTTGTTCTCTGCTTTGGAGGTAGAGATAATAGAACAGGTTGGTTAGGTCTGGGTTGTGAAGACACCGGAGGAGTCTCGGGTGACTTCTAAGAATTTGAAGTGCTGGCAGCTCTCACTGAAATAGGGAAGACTGTTTTTCCTCTTGAAGGCTATTGAAACAAGGAGATGGCGGGGGTGGGGCAGGTTCTGTTTTGGCCAATTAATTTGGAAAGGCTTGATAGTTAGCCAAGGAACTGCCCACTGGGCATATCTAACGCCTTGCACCCCAAATATCTCACCTGCCTCTGTTTCCTCATCTGGCAAATAAAACAATGGCTCCTTCCCTGCGTGCCGTGCCGGACTGTTTTAAAGATCAAATGTACTTGAGAGAACTTTGTGGCTTTCAGCCTGTCAGACAAGAGTAAGCTTTTATTGGGTCAGATAAAGAAATGGAGGCTCAGAGAAGTTAATGATTTGACCAAGGTTGTCAGCCTGGATTAGAAGCGGAGTCTCCAGACTGATGGGCCGGGCGCCATGACGTCATGCTTGGCTGTTCTTCCCCTCCGTAGTCTGTGGTGGGGTCTGCTCTGATGCTCAGTATTTGGGGGGCACCTCTGGTGGCCCCATCTATGCCTTCCCTCCCTCTGGTGAATTTTCCTGCTGTCATCAGCTGCTGTGGAGCCACAGTCCCCTGCTGCACTGATGTTCCGAGTCCCTGGCATGGTGGGTCCTTTAGTCCTTGGTGTTTTAGGAAACTAGGGGTTAAACCTCCAGTGAGCACAAATTGCTTGGCTACATATGGTTTTATATTTAACTAGTGGACAATACGTTGTTTTTTCTTTAGAGTCGGGATTGCACATAAAACCTGGATTTCTGGCTTTTCTTGAACATTTGGAAGGCTTCCTAAAAATAATCCAGCAGAGTAGTGGCCACCTCTTCAAGGCAGGCCCCACAAGCCCCACCCCTCCCCAGTGTTTCCCTTGTAAGGCTGGCAGTCCCTAGATAGCATGGTAGACAGGCTCGTGTTGCTCACTTTTATAACCTAGCTGGGCTCCAAATTTGCAAGGCTCCAAATTTGCAAGTCTCTTCTCAGAGGGATTACCTGGTGGCTGGGGAGGCAGATCATGGGCTGGAGTCTGGCCCCAGCCACAGGGGTGTCTGGGAACTCTGTCCTATCCCTCCTACTGAGCATGAAGGCGAAAGCCTGAGAGAGTCCTAGTGGATCTGCCAACAGCAGCACTGTTGGGAATTCTGACTCACACAGCACTCCACCTAGGACCCGGCATGGCTACAGAAAGAGAGGCCAGGGAAATGAATCTCTTAGCTCCCTGTCTGATTTTGATCAGCTCCACCTGGATTTCTTTGAAGCCCTGGGCACTTGAAGGAGTTCTTATTTTCACAGCTGCAGAACTCAATGAACAGTTTGCATTGAGAATGATTTCCATCCTCCTTGAGACATCAAAAAGATAATTCCATAATAAAACCTATGGGTCCCCCACCCACCACCCTTACCGCTGCCAGTTCTGAGATTAGTTCTTCCGAACCTTCAGTTCCCATTTAGGCAGATCTGCCCACTCCTTGCACTGGGGAATCACACGCACATCTTCAAGAGTCTTTCAGAGTTCATGGCCCCAAACAAGGCAGCAAATGGACTCCAAATGGAGCCATTGGAGGTGTGGACCAATGAGGAAACTGAGTCATACATATGGTCTTGGATTCATTCAGCAAACATGGTACACCTGGTACCCAGGCTGATGTCTGGGTCCTAGAGCTGGCTGGAGGCCTGTCCAGGGTTGGGGCCCAGGTCCTCACACCCCTAAGCTTCTCTCTATGCAGAGCCAGGTCTCCCCCACAGGCTGGCAGAGAGCCTACTTAGCACTGTGACTCAGGGCAGGGATACACTGGGAAAAACCACCACTAGAAAATGCTCACCAGTGAATGTGTGGGCATCTTCCCTGGTGGTCTCTGACCCCACTCTTTGTCCCTCTGTACCTGTAGCAGGAGTGTGGCGCTTGCATAAGGCTGTCTATGTGTGAATCTCTGTTCTACCACTCTGCTGGGCACTGGGCAAGTCATTTAATTTCCCTCTGTGAACTCATCTCTATCATGGAGCATAATACATGTTCCCACTTTGTAGGATTATTCTGGAGATTAAATGAGCTCATGCACAGTAAGTCTTAAATCGGTGCTTGACAAGTAGTAACATTCCACAAATGTCTGCGCACTCTCCCTAGACAGAGCCTGAGTCCACCTGCTTGCACCTACCACCTGTGCCCTGCCCCTAACGCTCCCCAATGCCTGTCTGCTTCTTGACTTTCCAACTCATGAATCAGAATTTGCCACTGCAAGTCTCTCCTGGCCTACCTTGAACCCTTTTGGGTACTAGGAAGTATGCTGTGCAGCCTGTTTCAACTGTTCCAGCTCCTTCCAGCTGCCTTAAACCAGAAAGAAGCTCCTATGTCTCCCTCCCTCTCTATCATTTCTTGTTCTGTAGCATCCTTGTTGTAAAGGCTCCTCTCTATCCTTCCCTTCTGGTACAGAAATCTTCGAGCTTAGCAGCTATCCATATGTCCCAGTGGCTACCCTGATCGGGGCAGGAGAAATTAGGCTAGCCCTGGAGCTTATGGAAGCAGGGGCTGAGCTGGTTTTTTATCAGTAGCAGTGGGACATCCTGGCCTGCCTAATGGTAACTAGAATCTCTGGCTTGGCCTATTTGCCAGTGAGAAGGATGCCAAGCCAGCCTGGACTCCGGGTCTACTTTGATGACATCAGATTTCAAGAAGACAGACCCTCGGGGGCTCCCCAAACTGGATGCTCACATATAACTGAGGTGTCATCAGGGAGCAGTAAATCAATCAGCTCTCTGAGATGTTGACCTTGAATCCAGGGGGTCCATCTCCATGATCTCTCCTATGCCTGCCCAGGATCAACAGGGCACCCTGATTGAGTCTTCCCTGCCAGAATTGACATGCTACTAGACCCTTCTGGTCTTCCCACTTAAAACTACTAGATTCCTTTGAATTTCTCACTTCGTTCTTGATCTTCCTTTAAAAATTCACTTTCCATGACTTCTTTCACTAGTTTCCTTGCTTCCCAATTGCAGTTACTTAAACACCTGATCTCACAATTACTAGCAGTAAGTGCCCTCTTGCACCAGAATATCAGCTGCTGAGCCCTGGCACTGCCAGGCTTCCTTCTGAGTGCTCTCTCTGGGCTAATGTCATCTGAATATTATGGCTCAGCCTCCCCTGCCCAAGTATTCATTTATCCTCATGAGCCATTCACATTTCCAGCTTCCTCATTAAGGTCAACAAGGCTTCTGAAACACGAAACCTGCAAGTAACCTTTACCTCATTATGTCCTTGTTCCTAAAGGAAACTGTGGCCCAGCGTCTCCATGAATTTCATCTTGTCTCCTCTGAAATCTACCCCTCTCTCGACATCTGCAGGCATGCCCCTGGTAGACATGGCAGCATCTTTCACCTGAACTGATTGTGCTGGTCGTCTGCAGATGACCGAGCTCTGGCACTGCTTCCTGGCCTTTTAATCCCTGAGCCACATCCCTCCCTTCTTCCATCTGGCCTTTTGAGTGACTGCTTCTGCTGCAAAGCTCTTCAGTTTTCCGCTTCCCTATCTTTTCCAGCCCCTCTGCCTCTTCCTTTCATCCTTCCTTCAGCAGATTGCCTAAAATATCTCCTCTCCCAACAACAGCAGGATGCGGTCAGCTTCTCCCCTTCCTTGTTGTATCCTCATTCTTTTGCCCCCACAGGGGTAGGTGGCAATTTTTTCGTAATACCATTCTTTGAAAGTAGATGAGTGTTAAAATTCTGCTTCATGATGCCTACTAGTTGTGCCTCCAATTTGGTTGTTCGTGACGTAACAGAAATACCAAGAATGAAGTGACATGAGCAGAAGGTCCACTGTGGCGTGGACAGGACTTCCTGTCTCCTATTACCCTGCAGTAACTTAGTCCCTGGGGCTGCCTATGGCAGCTGAGGCCTTGGCCCCTCGTGCGTGGTGGAGGGCACATTTCTCCATCACACAGAGTGCTTTTCTCAACGATGCTGTGTCTCATCTTGCAGAGTCCAACTTAGGCCTGGAAATCAGCATTCATTGTCCGTGTCACACCTTTCAGCCCAATGGAGATATCCTGGAGAACATTCACGAGGTGATGGAAATCAAATTCAAAGGTAACAAAGTGGATGTGTGTGGTAGGATGGGTGGGAGGCGCTCATAAGGCAGGAGGGAACAGAAACCCCTACCCCATCCCCAGACCAGGGACCAAGCTCTGTCACAGAGATGGCTGTCATTTTGCACTTGAGTAATTCTGCTTTGCTCCCAAAGCGATAGTTGCAGCTTGCAGTTTATAGATAATCGAGAACACATTAGCACCTGGGGCAAGCGGCTAGACTGGCAGGGAAGTCACTCAGGCAGATTCAGCTCCCTGAACTCCTTCACTATAGCAGGCGTGTACTTTTTAGGAGAGTGCTTTCTGCAGAGTGCTTTCTAATTTAATTTCACAAATTAAATGAGATAACTGCAAAACCCTGTCAGGTATGCTCAACAAATAATAGCTGTCTTCCCCTTCCCTGAAAGAAATGAACTTTGGGGCCTTCTCTGGTGGCGCAGGGGTTAAAGTCTCAGCAGCACTACCAACCACTGTAGTGTGAGAGTTCAATCCCCGACCAGGGAGCTAACCCACGTGGCGCAGCAGACCTCCTGTCTGGCCCGCTGCTCCCCTCGGCAGTGTATTTCAGTAGATCTGCCTGTTCTGCTCCCCGCTCTGGTGAATGGGTGAATCCCACTCTCTGGTGAATCCTCTTACCCTCCCCACCCGCCACACCTCTGGCCCACACCCCCGTTCTTGTAAGCATAGGTAGATAAAAATAAATTTTTTAAAAAAGAAATGAACTTTGGTGCCCACAAATATGAGTGCCCCGACTACGGAGCTTTCCAGTCCTTGTCAAGCCTCCCAGATCCTCAGCTAGGAGCAATCTGGGTTTAAATGATTGCCTCAGGGCTCAGTGTGTGTGTGTGTTGTAATGGTCAAAGAGTTAAGAGCCAGTTCAGGTTTTCTAATGTTTCTAAAGTACTCAGCCTAGACGTACTGTGGATTTCTGGGACATTCTCCTTCCCCTTCATTACCCCGTTTTGGATAATTAAGACACACCTGAGGTCAGGTGGTTTTTCAAGGTCAAATCGACTGAACCAGGGCCTGAGGCTAGAGGCCTGTCTGGGAAAGGTGCAGGTTGAGCCCTGGCAACCCACTTGTCCCTTGTGAGCACTATTGTACAGCCTGCTTCTCCTACAACACAACAGAAAACCCCCAAACCTTAATCACAGAACCTCAGAACCCAGAAGACTTTCAGAGTACATACCTCCAGGCCAAGTTAGGATGAAATCTTCTCATTTCAGTAAACCTTGATGACTTTTCAGGAAAGGAGATTTGAGATCTGGCCTCCTGTTTATCTCAGTCCCAGCGCCTCTTCTGAAGTCCAAGCGCCTCCTGCCATAGTCAATTACAAGCCTCAGGTTCTGAGCCTGAGAGTCTAAGTCTCAGAATCCACACTGACAGCCCAAAGTTATGTGCTGCCTAGTGACGGGGTTGCCTCCTGGAGCTGGGAAGGCCCTGGGAAACATCTCAAGGGGGGCCTCTGCCCTTCGACTCACGTACCCAGAGGAAGGACCTGTCCAGGGCTTCCTGTGGGCTCTTCGGATACTGGTTCTTCTACACAGTCCTCCCCTGGCTGCTGTGTGGGACATTAGCATGAAGCTGAGCCTCACCCCATGCCTTCCTCCCGGGGCGGCGATGGGATGGGATGAGAAAGCAGCCTCCACCCTGGCTTCCTTCCCTCCGCAGGTGTGGACAGTGAGGATGACCATGGGCGTGGAGATCTGGGGCGACTCAAGAAGCAGAAGGACCACCACAACCCCCATCTAATCCTCATGATGATCCCCCCACACCGGCTGGACAACCCGGGCCAGGGCGGGCAGAGGAAGAAGAGGGCTCTGGACACCAATTACTGCTTCCGGTGAGCCTGGGTGCACTCAGGGACCATGAACCCCTGCAGATAACCTTGGTGGGGGGCCTCTGTGCTAGCCACAAACCGCTCCAGGAAAGAAGACTTAGAGCCTCCTACAAACCTCTTTGTTTTTCTCAGACCTCTGCTGCTTTTCTGCTGCTTAGCTCTGTGCAGGGCTGAACAGAGTAAATGAGGAGGAAAGTGTTGCCTTTTAAAATATTTTGAATCAAGAGACTTGGTTAAAGCCTCTTCATGGTTCTCTTGATTTAAAGTACTTTTCAGGTGTGCTTGTGTCGGGTTGCAGGAGTGTGTGTGTGTGTGTGTGTGGGGGGGGGGGGTTGAGGAGGGATTCATGCAGGAATCTCCAATAAAGAAGCGCTCAGTTCTGAAGAAGTGTCCAAGAATGCTAATGAATGAGGGAAAATCACCATTTGCAGGGAGAGCAGGAGAAATGAACTAATTCAGAAGTTGGGTCGCCACAGTAAAGAGATAAGACAGACCCTCTTCCTTTATTGAGGAGCAGTTTACCTTCTCTTTTATAAGGAAGGGAAATGATAAAGCAGGCATCGCAGTAACTGAACGATAAAAATTGACCACTTCTGTGGGCAAGTGTGAAGGCTGAACAGCTTTAAGTATCGGGCGTGAGGACTTCGTCTATGGACACAAGGAAAGCTCGAGAAGGGTGTCAAATTTGAGCGAAGCCTTGGAGGATGAGTAAGGTGTAGTAGGGATATGGGAGAGGGAAGCTTCTGGCGAGCATGAATGGGTTGGGCTGGCTGTAGAGCAGGATGCCTGAACGGAGCTGGGGAGAGTGAACAGGGAAATCTTTAGATCTAGAAGTCATCTCTCATGAGGAATTTCTGGATGAAGTGGGGCTACTGAGCTCGGGAAACCAAACTTGAAGGAAAGGCAGTGTCGTTGCCTCTTTCTGCAGGCTGGCGGGTGGTTTGATTTATGTGGCTCTTCATCAGTTCAGAACGAAGGTCTTGGCTGCAAGTGACAGTGGCTTACACCACAGAGGATTTTTTACTCATAAGAAGCCTGTAGCAGCAGGCTCAGGGATGGTGTGGCTGCTTAATGATGCCACTGAGGACACAGGCTTTCTCTTCTCTCCCCCAGCCTGTCATGCTCACCTTGCTGGCTTTTCATCTCTTGTCGATGGGCAGTGACTGCTCAAGTTCATGCTTAGGACAAGAAACTAGTTTCTTTTCCCTCTGTGACTTTTCTAAGGATTCACTCCCTGCATTGACCAGAGTTTTCTCTCACTCCCTGCATTCTGGGTGGCATGTCCAGCCCTATCTGCAAGGGAGGCCAGGGAAACAGGTATCTGGGGTTCTAGACTATACACAGGAGGTGGCAAGGGAGAAGAGGGGATAGGAAGAGCTACTGAATAGATAGCCAAGAGTGTCTGCCATGTTTCACCCTAGTTTTGGAAGTGGCAGGTTCTAGGTCTCAGTAGATATTGAAGAACAGGCAAGGTGCCTTGATGGCAAAGGGTGTTGCTGACTGGACTTCTGCAGGCAGCAGACTTGGTCTGTTAATTACATTTGGGGTGATCTAGGAATCACGAGTCTTATGGAAGGCTATTGCTTGTTTTGACTGAATGGCCCCTAGATTGAGTCTAGCAGCCATCTACTATAGCACACACGCTGTAGGAGCTTAGAGCTCATCCTGCTTGGGTGCGTGTTAGGAAGGTAACGACAAAACCACACAACAAAGCCGAGTGAGCCCATAACACTCAGAACTTGGTTTTGCACGGCACTTTATATCTCTGCTCTGATTCTTGATGTAAAAGGGGGCAGAGCCAGTTCTGCCTTGTTTTCACTTCTTCATGCATCACCTATTATCTGCCTGTTATGTCCTTGGGCTAGTGGTGTTCCATGCAGGAAAACACCTGCATGATTTATCCATCTCAGTGCCCTTGACTCTGGGAACCCCTTGGTTAGAGACACCTCTGATGATCACCTGGCTGGGCTCCGAGTGCCCATGTGAGGGCCGTCTGTGACATATTGAGGCTGATTTTCTCTGTGGCTTCCTGTTGTAGCAACCTGGAGGAGAACTGCTGCGTGCGCCCTCTGTACATCGACTTCCGACAGGATCTGGGCTGGAAGTGGGTCCATGAGCCTAAGGGCTACTATGCCAACTTCTGCTCGGGCCCTTGTCCATACCTCCGCAGCGCAGACACGACCCACAGCACGGTACGGAGCTGGGCTGGCTCCTACGGGCACCGGGGTTGAACAGACCAGGCTGCTTGTTAAAAAGAGTGCTCATGAGACTGCATGTTGAGTGAGCAAACCCCCTGGGGGGAGTCAGGCCCTGTGGTGAAGGTTCTCAGGCGCCCATGTCCCTGCCCAAGGCCACTCGGTCACATTCTGTCCTTGCAATTTTCCTTCCTAGTCTCAACCAGAGTTTTTACTTGCTCTGTTCAAAGCATTTGTGCCACCCTGGAAGTGGATGAGCCGCCCGGCACCGCCCTGAAGGTCAGGGATGTGCTCACGTTGCTCACAAGGCGCGTGGGGCAGAAAAGGCTTCTACCATCAGTAATGAAGTGTCACAATTCCAGCCTCATGAGTGTAGAAAAAGAATTTTGGAAGATAACGTGAAACCCAGCAGTTAAACTAATATGAAGAGACAGGGGCAGTTCCCGACTCTGACACCATCTTGTCTCTCCCTCAAAGGGAATAGAAAGTGGGAGGCAGTTTCCTTGCAGTCCACAATTACTGCCTCCTATTGGGGGCCCCACAGTGACACTTGCTAAGTGACTCGGGAATGTTGAGTGAGAACATTTTTCACTACAGCGATCAGTGACAGCTAGGAAGCCCAACCCAGGGTGTTGAGAGAATTTCATAATCAATGAGCAGCTCCCCACTAGCTGTCCTATGCGTCATCTGACATCCCTGAAACAAGTGTGGGTGCTCTGCACTCTTCCTCTGTGGATGAACAGCACGTAGGCACTCCCCAAAACTATATCCCGGCAGTTCCTCCCGATTAGCATCCGTGGCCCATCTACCCGTCTACTCAGCCCCGGGAGCAGCTTCTAGAACTAGCAGGTTCTCAGGGCGCTGGGCCTGAGGCTGGGCTCGCCAGCCTCTGCATGACGTGCTCTCCCCGCAGGTGCTGGGACTGTACAACACCCTGAATCCGGAAGCGTCTGCCTCGCCGTGCTGTGTGCCCCAGGACTTGGAGCCCCTGACCATCCTGTACTATGTTGGGAGGACCCCCAAGGTGGAACAGCTCTCTAACATGGTGGTGAAGTCCTGTAAGTGTAGCTGAGCCCCAGCCGTGACAGAGGAGAGAGAAGTGCCACTGCCTGCCTGCCTGTCCTCGGGAAACACAAAGCAACAGACCTCACCTCGAGGCCTGGAGCCCTCGACCTTCAGCTCCAGGCAAATGGCTAAGATGGAGGTTCCTTTCTGGAACACTTCTCTTTTTGCTGGCTCTGAGAAATCACTGTGGTAAAGAAAGTGTGGGTTTGGTTGGAGGAAGGCCGAATTCTTCAGAACACACAGATTTTCTGTGATGTAGACAAGAGGCGGTGGGGACAGAGGAAGAGGGACTGCAAGTCGACACGTCGTGTGGCAGTGGGACAGGCATACCCCAGGGAGGAGGAGGGGCAGACATGGCCAGCGTGGGGCCAGACTGGAAGACACTTCTGAGCTGAGGTCAGATTTGCTCATCGCTGCCTCACATCTGCTTTAGGGAATCTGGATTATGTTACACAAGACCAGCATTTTTCTTCAGACAGGTTGCTAAGACAAAGGCCCCGGATTGTATCTCATACTACTGGGGATGAAGGACAAATCTATTATTTTTGCAAATTGTCCTCTCAACATCAGTCAGCATCAAGGATCATTATGGGGGGGGGGAGGGGAAGAATCTAGGTAATGTAATTCCCAGCCACCAAGTCTATTGGGCCCAAAGGATATGCTGAACTCCCAAGCAGAGCATGAGAATTAACCCTCTCCTGTCTGCCCTCTGGCTCCTCCCTCTTGCCTCCTTCCTCAATAGCATTTCCCCTTGGACATCCGGCTAGACACCTTCCAGGTCAGGGTGCACATATCTGCATCTGGGGTCTGTGCAGCCTTGGGGCTAAAGGGCCGCCCGCCCCCCAAGACTCTGTGTTCATCTGGTATTCCTGGAAGCAGGTGCTACGAAGTGCCAGGCCGCATATGTGCACACAACGACGTGGCCCCAGACGCACAGACTGAGGTAGAAAGACATACAAATATTACTCTCAAAATCTTTGTATAAATAAATATTTTTGGGGACTCTTGGATCATTTCATCTTCTGGAAGATTGTTTCTAGAACAGTAAAAGCCTTAAGGTGTAAGACTGACTTGGTAAATATACTTAATTACCCTTTTCTTTTCTTTTTAAAGATTTATTTATTTATTTATACATGCACTGGGTATAGTCAGAATTGCGGGAGGGTGAGAGAATTCACCAGAGCTAGAGCGGGGAGCAGAACAGGCGGACTGACGAAATGCACTGCTGAGAGGAGCAGCAGGTGGCAGGGGAGGTCTGCGCGCCATGTGGGACCCTCGCCTGTGGCTGGAGATCGAACCGGCGTTGCAGAGGCTGCGGGCAGCTTTGCAACCCAGTGCTCAACCCCTGCGCCACCGGGGAGGCCCTTAATTACCCTTTTCTTAATTCCATGTTGACATCTAGGAAGCTGGAATCCAGGAAGCTGGAATCCTGGGCAGAGAATTGCAGACCTCAGATGGCTCAGTGTGAATACCCTGGAGAGTGGCACGTTTCCTGCCACCTGAGAAGATCGCAACACTGTTCTCTTCCTTATTGCAGAATATTTTATTTGTAGACATACAGGCCGTGCTCATATCTGCAGAAAGTTTATAAATTTGACTTCCATTTAACTGTGGGCAAATCACTTAGTGTGGACCTTTGCACGTGGAAGGTGGTTTGTACATTCCCTGTATATCACCAACATCATCATTTTTCTTACCCCCAATAAGAATTAGAGAAACTGTCTGTGGCATATGGCCTAAGAATATGAGACAAAGTCCGTCATCGGGTTAAGCCTAAAAGAGCTCATCAGGAGCCCCCTTTAAGACAATGATCTGGTGTCAGGGTTTGGGGATGGAAGAGGGTAAGAACAAGACAATCCCATGCTTCTTAGGTCACAGATCCCAGAGCAACAGAGAATTCTACTGTGTCCCCCTGAAGCATCCATCTGCAGTGCATGGGGAACTGTCCAGCACTGAACCTGGACACTGACCCTGTTCCTTTACTGAAATCACTTTACCACTGGTAAAGGTAAAAAAAGTTGATCCGAAGCAAAATCTTGCTGTGTGTGTGCATGCGTGTGTGCGTGTGTGCATGTGTACGTATGTATGTGCCTTGTTCCTTTTAGATTTCTCCCCTGAGTTTGGTCACAAGGAATTTTTCCTGCTTAATCCAGGCCCAGCCAATCCAGACTTTTCCCTGGGCCTTCATCCCATGTGATATCCATTTGCCTCCACTGTATTTTGGGGGGCATTCCCCTGCCCCCAAATTCTAGCTGGTGGGATTATGTTCCATCTCACCCAAGGGAACCAGTGGGTGCAGAGATGGGGTGTGAGTCTGCTCAGTGCTTTACCTATGGGCCACTGCTATCCAGTTTCATAGTCTATGCACGTGTGGCAGTCATTCTTCCATTTCAGTGGGCAGGAGAATCACCAAATGTTTATTAAAAAATGTACAATTCAGGCCACAGCTCTAGAGATATCTTTAGCACTGTGGTAGAGTCGAGGTTGCCTAAAAGGTATACTTTGAGAAAGTGCATTATATCTGACATTAGTGGTCCTCACTTGAGGCTTAAAGAAGGAAATAATCATTCTAGTGCCAAAAAAAAAAAAAAAAAAAACACACACACACACACACAAAACCTTTTTGTGTAACCTCATAGGTTATCACTAAAATACTGGCCTGTGATTCATCCTAATGAACCATGAGATATGTCTCCTGAAGTATCCCAAAGAAAACAGAACACACTGTGATTCCAAATGTTTGTTTTATGTTTGAGTTCTAATCTTATCAGCAGATACAAATATGGGCAGGGGCTGAGGTCCCACCTTCTCATTGCACAAGGCACTTATTAACACTACAGAAACCTGAACCATTGTCTGTCCATCCTCAAAATTACACTCTTGTTTTGGGGAGGGACACTGCTCTTGGAGGGACTCTATTATGTTTATAATCAAGAAAAGGCTGGTACTAGTAGAAGGATTTGAGGGTACTTGGGTGAAAGAAAGGGCAGGCTTCCAGTCTGGTCTTCTACCTGGTTAGCACACGATGAGCAAAGTAAGAAATCAGCTTGAGGATTCAATTCTGACCGGTGACCAAGGGCTATTCCAAGCACTCTAGATAGTCTAGAAGTTCTTTTACGGGGCTCATACCCTCTCACCCTTTTTCACAAGATCCATATACGTGATTCTCCCCATACCCCTTATCCCTCAACTCAGTATTTCAACAGAGGACTACGAAGGAATTCTAATTTGTCTCCTAACCAATTCACAACCAAGTTAGCAAACCACTAGCCAGAAGTTCCAGGAACATCTGGGACACATTCTCTCTTCTTTCCTGCATCCAATATAGTTCATCCTTCATAAGCAAACACATTCCTTTAATGGCTCAAACCTTTGTTTTCAGCCACTAAGAGGGCAATAAAGTCCTTTTCCTCTCTGCCTTTTTGGGTGTCATCTTTCTTTTGGGATTTCAATGCCGAGTCTATAGAACCTTGTAAAAATCCTAGATTCTGGATTCTTACCCAATAACTCAACAGGGCAGCTGGGGCAATCCTTCGGTGGGCTCTGTAACCACCTTGCAACCTTTTCTCCAGCAGAAGCCAGAGAGAGGACCTAGGAAAGATGAGGGAGTGAGCGAGCAAAGGGTCAAGGAAAAAGCAGTCAGGTGCTGAGCAGCATCATCCTGATGAGCTGTTTACACAACAACGTGCAACTATAGATTCACATGCCCTGTGGCCTGCCAATGGAGACACGTGCACTGACGACCAGCTTCCCTGGTGTGGGAGCAACTCTTGGGAGTAGCCTGAACCTACCATCTGCTGAAACAAAATGTAAGAAAACATTTCTTTAGAGCTCACATTTCTAAAATGAAGTTTAAAAAACTGCCCAGTAATGAAATAAGATGAGAAGTTGCTCCCATTTCATTCTTGTTTGCAAATACTGATTGTTGGGAATTAGTAATTGGGAAAAAAAAAAAAGAAAAGAAAAATACAATTATTTATTAATTTTAGAAATCAGTAATTCCAAAGGGTGCCTTTACCGTGGCTCATGTGGTCAACAGCACACGGACTTTCCTCCACTCTCGGGGAAACCTGTGTACCCCCTGTCCCCCAGACCTCTGAAAAAGGAAGAACAACTTTGGTAGATAATATTGTTGGGATTTTAGGCCTGTAGAAAATGAAGCTCAATCCCGGAAAAGAAGAGGAAGCAAATGCAAATAGCCAAAGAGCCTCTTTTATATCATCTATGTGTGGTAGCAGGAGAGGGACAGAGGACCTAAGCAGGTTGGGGGAGGGTAACAGGGGTGAAAGAGACACGTGTGCTCTGACAGGGTATATAATGCATCAATGAAATGTCCCCGCTGCCAGCCAAGTTCCACCAAAACCCAGTTGAAGTGTTGCCTGCTTGGACTGGCTGATGGACAGCAATCTACCGCCACTTCTGCTGGAAGGCATTGATTGGGGACTGAGGCAGCCAAAAAATACTATGGACCCTGGCAGCGCTGGTGGGTGCTTCCCCCTCAGTCACACACCCAGGAGTGGCAGGAGCAGTGAACAGGGTCTTCCTCATCGTGCTTGTGATTCATCTTTTAGTGTGAGCAGGATCTGAAAGAGAAGAGAGGCCCACTCAGTGATGGCGTGCCCTGTTGCTGGATTAGTTTGCAGCATTGAGAGTAGCAAAGTTGTGGTCCAGGTAAGTCAAGTTCACCTTTCTAAAGTGGAAGACTTCATTTTAATCACTTTGGTTGGAGATTTTTCTAAGGTTTCCCTTTCTTCTTTTGCCGTGATGTTCTCACCCCCCAGCCTCCATAAGAACAGTTTATCCTTTTGCTTCTTAAACAGAAGATGCTCAATATGTTAACGTTTCTAGAAATTCCAGGTCAGCATTATTAGCATTCAATACTGAGCCACATGGGAAAACGAAACAATCCATGTATGCTTGATTTGTCCAGATTGTTCCTCAACATTGGAGTTCTTCCCCTGCCCACGCCCCACAATGTACACCTATGTCACACACCACCTGGCTTAAGGAACATTATCGTTACCCTGACTCCCCTGTGAGACCCTCTCAATTCCTCCCATCTCTACCATCACAAATTTTGTTTGTCTTTCCCTTATTTGCTTTTTATTTTTTAAAAAAGATTTTTATTTATTTATACATACAAGAACTGGGGTGCAGGCCAGAGGTGCGGGGGGTAAGTGGATTCCCCAAAGACAGAGTGGGGAGCAGAACAGACAGACTGACTGAAGTACACTGCTGAGGAGAGCAGCAGGCGAGACAGGAGAGGTCTGCTGCGCCATGTGGGTCAGCTCCCTGGCCGGGGATTGAACTCATGCAGCAGTGGCTGGTGATAGCTTGGTAGCACTGAGACTTAACCCCTGCACCATGTATACCTATCTCCCTAAGTATTGCTTCTGTGGTTTTGAATTTTATTTTATGCTGCAAACTACAGCATATATGTATATATACAACCCCCCAACTGGAAGAACTGCTCAGGTTATATGTCGATGTGGACCTGCAGGGTCAGAAATACTTGTACCATCAACTCTCTAAATATCTTGTATTATTTTCCAAAGCAGTTATACCAGTTCACACTCCCTAAGGCAGGGGTGGAGCTTCCCCAGGGCGCCACTTCCTTTACATGCCAGCAGAAGTGGTGCTGGCTGAGTTTAAAATTTGTGTGAATCAAGTGAGTCTACAATGGTCTCCTACCATGGCTTTAATTAGCATGTCCCCAATTAAGAATGAGGCTGAGATTCTCTGAAAGTAGCCATTGCAGATATGTGTTTTTTTCCTTCTGCAAATGTCTCAACATGGCTTTTTTGCTTATTTTTCCGCTGAGTTATTGTCTACTGATGTTTTAAATATAACTATTGTTTTATGATTCACATGGCACATGTCTCACCCATTTAACAGTAGCTTTTAGTATATTCAGAGTGGTTCGTCCATCAGCACAATCCATTCTAAGTCATTTTCACTGTCAGAAAAATGAAACCCGGTAATAACCGCACATTTCCCATGAATGGAATTCTCCAGTGTGGTCCTTGGTGTCTGGCTTCTTTCACTGAGCACAGTAAGGCCATCCGTGCCGCAGCATGCATCAGCTCTATCTGGCTTTTTATGGCTGAATAATAGCCCATTTACTTATTCACTCATCAGTTCATGGGCAATTGGGTCATTTCCACCTCTTGGCTATTAATGCTGTGATAAATAACCGTGTACAAGCTTTTGTTTGGACATGTTTCCATTTCTCCTGGGTATACATATAGGAGTAGAATTTCAGGGTCATATGTAACTCAGTTTAATTGTTTGAGTAACTGCCAAACTGTTTTCCAAAGCAGTTGCACCACTGTACATTCCCACCAGCAGTGTATGAAGGTTCCAATTTCTCACATCCTTGCCAACACATTATTGTCTATCTTTTAGATTATAGCAGAATCCTGATGGGTGTGAAGTGGTATTCTGCTGTGGTTTTGATCTGCATTTCCCCAGTGGCTAATGATGTGGAGACTCTTGTCATATGCTCACTGGCATTACATATCTTCTTTGGAAAAATGTGTGTTCAGATCCTTTGACCACTTAAACAATTGAGTTGTCTCTTTTATCATTGACTTGTAAGATTTCCCTATACAAACTACCTACAAGTCACTTTCACACGTGATTTACAAATATCTTTTCCCATTCTGTGGCCCATTTCAGTTTCTTGAAATGTCCCTAAAAAGCACAAATAGAGGTCCTTTGCTTAATATTTGGATACTAATTTTTTGGTTCTAGAAGTTACAAATACCTTCACCAGTTTATGACTTGTCTCTTCATTCTCTTGATGGTGTCTTTTACTTTTTCCCAAAGACTGGTTTTGTGATTTATCAATTTATAAGAAAGTCATACTCAGAGATAAAAGTTAGACCGTACTTACTTACATACTTAACAAGCCATCTTTTCAGAAAACAATTTTTAAGACATGTTAAGACTTCCCAAAAATCCGCAACGATCACCATACAAATGGTTACTTTAAAAAAGCTTAAGAACAGTCCCCTGTGTTCCCTGTTCTTAAGCTTTAGGAAACAACACACACTGTCTTTATGGTATCTTAGAAAAGAAGTTATTAACGTGGGGCCTCCCTGGTGGCGCAAGGGATTAAGAGGCAACCTTTGAAGCTGTCCGCAGCCTCTGCAGCACAAGTTCGATCCCCGGCCAGGGAACTACCCACATGGCGCAGCAGATCTCTCCTGATTCACCCGCTGCTCCCCTCAGCAGTGTATTTCAGTCATTCCTCCTGTTCTATTCCCACTCTGTCCCTCTGGTGAATCCTCTCACCCCCACACCTTTGGCCTGTACCCCAATTCTTGTATGCATAAATAAATATATCTTAAAAAAAAAACCAAAACACCTAGACTGAAAATAGGTCCATTCTAGCTAATCAAAGGTCTGTTAAGCCTGAAGTCAGCTCATGCACAGCTCTGCCCAGCACAGCTGTAGCCACACCCCTGGGGGCTCCTGGTCCATTCAGGTGAAAAGGGCAAGTCCTCTCCTTGGCTCACTGGGCCCCTCATGGTCTCACCTTCCTCTACCTGAAACACACTCTTTGCAATCTTTTCAGTGGTGAAGGTGTTGTAGGAACAAATTCTTTCAGGTTTTATGTGCTGGAAAATGTCTATTTCGTCCTGATTCGTGAAAGACAGTTTTACTTAAATACATTTCTGACTTGGTCATTCTTTCCTTTTATCAACATGATGTCACAATGGCCTCTGGTCTCCACAGTGGTTGGGGAGTGTATGGTCTGTCACTGCATTCCTTGGGCAAGTCTCCTCATTCTAGTTGCTTTCAACATCTTCACCTTTAGTATTCTTCAGTATGGTGTGTCAGCTGTGGATTTCTTGTGTTTCAGTGCTCAATTTGTAGATCATGGTTGTCAATCCTAAAAAAACCTTCACCAATATCTTTTTAAATATGGCCCCGTCCCTCCAACTAGATATGTATTAAGCCTCTCGCTTGGTTTTCTGCCACTTTTCGTTCTGTGCTGCATTCCAGATAATTATTTTAAATGCATCTTTGAGTGCATTAAATCTCTCTTCAGCTGGGTCTAATCTGCCCATCCACTGATTTCTAAACATAAATTACCATATATTTTTTCAATTCTCAGAGTGCTATTTAGCTCTTTATCAAATCTGGTTGCAGCTTTAATTTCTTGGTTTAATTCCTTTCTTTATTTTCTCTAAACATATGAGAGCATTTATTTTTCACTGTTTGGTAATTTCCAGATGTTTGTCATTGCAGATCTACCAACTGTTATCTATTTTTGCTAATTTTTTAAGGTGCCATGTTTCCTCATTTGTTTTGTGATTTAAGCTGTGGCTTCACAGCTCTTGTGGGAATTATTTTAAATTTGAGTCAAAGGAGGATCCTCCCCGAAAAAAAATATGCATTTAATTCTATTAAGTGCCTGTACCTAGCCCCAGCTCAGGAACACCTAAAGTCAAATTTTCGGTTTGAAGTTTTTCAGGCCATCTAAGGAATGTGAATTCATACCCCAGCTTACAAGAGGAACAGCTTGTGCTTATAAACGATCAGGTGATAGTTCCCTAATCAACCTCCATCACCATGAAGATTCGCACAGGCAATCTTCCTTCAGTGCCTGAGGGGGTGGCACTAAGGTGTCAGGAGAGGATTTATTTCAGGCTGACCTTTACATGGAGAATTGTATTCTTTGGAGAGTCCCACCTTTATGTGAGGGGTCTTTTGACCTTGGGATTTGCGTGTTGTCCCTCATGCCCTGTCACAGTTCTGGGCCACAGCCACTTTGATCCCCCCTCCTGCCTGGGGATCCAGAGGAAGGGCATCAGGCCACGAAAGGAACACAGGAGAATAATGTTACTGCATTTTCCCTCTGGGCATCTGTGGTCCTGATCACAGCCTGCCTCTTTTTTATTTTATTTTATTTTTGATAGGATGTTGGAAAAAAAACAGTCATTGAAGTTAACCCATCTTCCATCTTTTTCATATTGCTCTCTTGGTTGGAAATTCTCTCATGTTTTGGCCAAATGTCCATGTTTCATACTGTCTATTTATACACTCAGTGTTGATCAAATAAACACCAACTTAATAAAACCCTTTATTAAGTTAGTTATAAAGCCAACAAGCAACATACACATAAATTATCATGTGAATTACTCTTAAAAAAATCCTTAAACACCTGTAAGATACCTTATTTGGGCTTGATAATTATCAGAGTCCAATGAATCCCATTTTCCTTTCCACCTGTTCTTCCATTAGCACCAGGTTAAAGTAACTGGCTTGTATAACTTTAACACAATGACTGAAAATATTTTTAAACACAGTAGTCAACATTTGTCAAGGTGAAACACACTTCCAGAAGCACCTAGGAATGGAGAACTACTGAGGAAACAGCAGATTGACATTCCATGTTGGGGCATAAGTTCCTTGAGCTCAATGGTGGACAAACTTTCCTCAACGACCTAACTCATTGCTTCTTTCACCCTTTTTTGGTGGTGATGGTAGGGAGGCGGCTGTCGGGCTCGTTTAGCTAATCTCCCCTACTACACACTCTTTTGGCAGTGCAGAGGCCATGCATTTGAGCTATTCACATGAACTGAGCCCCCTGCATTCTCCCATGTAAATATTTACATGGGAAAAGCTCCTTGGTAAATATTTAATTGATGAATGTGGGAAATTATCACTAGCAGCATTCCCTATGGGTAGCAAAATACTTCCAACTAACAATACAAACTATGCTTCTGCAAACAGCAAAGGTCTGGAATGATAAGCAGCAACCTGCACTCCACAAGAGAGCTGCTACCCCACCACCCCCCATCAGCTGTCTGAAGAAAGGGAGGCAAAGTTCAATGACATCATCTGCCATCTGACTCACAGCTCTTCCAATTCAGAATAGACAGAGAACTCATCATGACTTCCGCGCCAGTAAAGAAGGCCCAGACCTCAAGCAACATGAACACATAACTGAGGTTAGTTTTCTCCTGCCAGGGTGTGAAGTGAAGAAAATAAATAAAATTCAAAGCTTGATTTTAAATGAATCACCTATATGCAAAGACTTTATAAATTGTGCCTCTTAGCTTTGTCCCTAAGAACTTTCCAGCCGGTCAAGGTGGTCCTGGCAGTTCTTCTGGCAACATTCTTGTTTGATAAGGAGAGTGAACAAATCAATTTATTTATATCCTGAGTGACACTGGGAGAAAGGGACAGCTGGGGAGTGAGGACTAACCTGCTGGCCTCTTACCTTCCCGGGCATGGCTCCAGTATGCAGGAATGAACAACACAGGCGTGAGAGCATCAGATCCATTTCATGAAACCCTGCCTGGGTGACACAAAGGCGCCAGGCACAGCTGCGAGGGGTCTGTTCAGAGCAAAGGCAGCCCCAAGTAACACTGCAATGCAGCACGTGGGAGGAGGGAGAGGACTGACCGCTGCCACACCACTGAGTTCTCCTGCCCTCCCAGAAAGTGTCCCTGATTTCTAATGAGCGGTACAGACACTTGGTTTAACTTTTAGATATTAAAACCAATGTGGGCTCAAGTATACATCTGGGGGAAGACTTCTACTCACAAATGAGCATCGAATAGTTTTAATAAAATGCTATTTTAAGAATTCTACTGTCAAGAGTAAGTCATGCACACAATAGGCTTAATTCATTCAAGAAAAATGTACATAGCGCAACTCAGAAAGCCGGCTTAATGCTGACGTATCTGTAAAAACCACGTTGCCCTTATTCTAATTTATTTTCTTGTTACAATAAACCCTGAAGAGTTTCTAACTGTTGAAACTGGGTGGAAAATGCATGGGGCTCACTATACTAGTCTCTTATTTGTGTAGGTGTTTAATATTTCCTACAATAATGAGTAAAACAAAACAAATCTATGACCAAAAAAAAAAAAAAAAAAAAAAAAACAAAACCCCACACCAAACCGGTATGATGGACATGATAAAACTGCATCAAAAAATAGATACAATTCTATTTGAATGATTTTCACTCAGTCTCTCTCTCTCTCTCTCTCTCTCTCTCTTTAAGATTTATCCATTCATACATACAAGAACTGGGGTACAGGCCAGACGTGCAGGGGGTGGGGTGAGAGGATTCACCAGAGACAGAGTGGGGAACAGAACAGGCAGACTGACTGAAATACACTGCTAAGGGGAGCAGTGGGCGAGACAGGAGATGTCTGCTGCGCCATGTGGGTTAGCTCCCTGGCTGGGGATCGAACTTGTGCTGCAGATAGCTTCAGATGCTGAGATTTAACCTCTTGCGCCACCAGGGAGGCCCCAGTGTCTCTTTTTTAAAACTACATTTAGATAATGAGTATCCTAAGGAAAGAACATTTAACGTTTGCCGAGTTGTGTGTATGTGTGTATGTATTGTACTAACCTTTATTTGTAAGTCTGATCTAAATCAAAGATCGTGGGGTCTAATTCTATGATCTATCTGCTTCTACCTAGTTTTGAAACATAATCAGTTCAGCATAGCTGATATATTTGTCTATGTTTATACTACACATTATAAAATTTGGATTTATAAAATTGTTAAATCATTAAAAGGAGAATGATTTATTTCACAAAAAAGTTCTACTTTTTAAAAATATTTCTTTTTTAAATAGAGTTCAAATGAATGAAAAGTGACAGAGTAAAACAATCTAGATGCTTTAATCTGATTTCTGCTACTTATTATCCTTTCAATACTGGGATCTAATAATGATGACGACTATTTTCTGACCATAGGAAAAATAATGGCCATTGTAGAAAATCTTTGGTAAGGTTTAAGAGTGGATTTTTTATGTAGATTTGAGTTCAAAAGAGTTGATGTACAGAGGGTTTTTGCCTATTCTTAGAACAATAATTTTTAGCCTGACAAAAATTCAAAATTATTCCTTCTGGAGGAGATGCAGCATTAATTCAAAAAGGATGCCTGAAACCAGTTCCTTGCCTACACATCAAGAGAGAGTAGACTTTCAAACACATAAGGAAAGTAGATGAAGGGACTTTGGACCAATGACTTTCTGACTTTTGTTTAATTGCAATGCAGAGTCAGCAATATATTATACAAGAACACACACAAAAGTATCACAAAACAGGGCCTCTCTGGTGGCGCAGGGAGTTGAGCGCAGCACTGTGGGGCTGACCTCAGCCTCTGCAGTGTGGGTGAAATCCCGGCCGGCCAGGGAGCAACCCACATGGCTCAGCAGACCTCTCCTGTCTCGCCTGCTGCTCCCCTCATCAGTGTATTTCAGTCAATCTGCCTGTTCTGTCCCCCAGTCTGTCTCTGGTGAATCTGTTAGGGGGGAAAAGGATGTCCCAAAGCTAATTCCATATAGGCTTTGTGGACTCCACCCCCACCCCAGGTCAAAGCCAAAGACACTGGGAACTCCAAATCCCATCACCACCAAAGGGAAGGTGGCTGGGACCTGAGGGTGGGGTTAAGCAGCCAGGTGGATATAAAAGGCAGACACATGGGCTTTGGGATCCCCCATTTTGACTCTCCGCCAGCTCGCAGCGTCCGGCCAGCTCTGAGAGTGACTTTGGGTTTCCAGGTCGTCAGATTGGGTAAGACGCATTAAAGACTTTATTTTCCTATTTTCTCCCTGAGTTGTACATTTTCCTTATTTCCTTTTCCCTTGTAAATAAACCTTTTATGAGCCTTTGTGTATGTCTGTAGTAGAGTATTCATAAGTCCCTTTAAAGCGCGCGGGTGAGGACCCATAGCCAGGAACCCGTTCAGTATCGGGGATGCTCTATAACAAATCCTCTCACCCTCCTGCACATGTGGCCTGTACCCCGGTTCTTGTATGCATGAATAAATAAATCTTAAAAAAAAGTATCATAAAATAATTCTTTTATTACAGATGGACCTTAGTGTTTTTCTTTTTCTTCCATTTTGTTCCATTTCAGGGTGGGGGCTGGGAGAAAGAGGCAGGATGATGGTTATGGCCACTGGTATGTTAGTTAATGTCTAACAACTGATCCTCTGTGGTGAAGCAACCTAAGCCCTTCTGTGATGCTGGCTGATTTCTACCATAGCCGAGATCAAGTAACCAGCATGAGATGACCGAAGGCAGACGTGAGAAGAGAGAACGACCACTGACTCTCAGGAGCCAAGTTGTGATCCACTGCACTGATGTGATGACCCACCCGTAGGTCATGACCCTCAGTTTAAAAACCATTGTTCTGTAATCTAAACAATCAAGTTAGCAGGGAGTCAGAAGACACTGTTTCTAAGAAGTGTGGAATGAGCATGCATTGTCCTGGGGGTGGCAAGCTGCCTGGGCACTGCCCTGACTTGGGTATCTCTGAACGACTCTGCCTTCAGGTTTCCCAACTGACCATCTTGGGGAAATGAGCTGTTCCGTCAGTAACCTTAGGAATAGCACAATTTTCCTGAGCTTCAGTTTCCTTCTCTGTTACCTGGGAATAAACTTGTGTGCTTCACTGGACCATTGTCAGGGCCAAACATGGGCATCCACATTACAGCACGCTGAAAATTAGAAAGGGCTCTACAGAGTAGCAGTCAAAGGCAAATGATTCTGTTTAACAAAGTTATTCACAGAACAGAAAAGTATATCCTCTGTCACAGAAGCAGCTCATCAGTCACACCTGCCTTGTGTCTGCTGCTGAAATTCTGAAGTACCTAGCTGTCCCTGTGAACCCTTCTACTAGCTCCTTTCCCAAAGTCCTTTGCACGCTGTTGCTCTATCTACAATATGGCAGAATAGGGAGGTTCTGATAAACATCATCCCTACTAAAACTACAGAAAAACTAAATTTTGCTTTCAGTATAATGTACCAGTTCATCGCCAGACACAGAAACATAACACCGCTGTGTTCCTGCCAGGTTGGTGACTCCTTGTTGGGCTAGAGTGGGGAAAAGGTAAGGGACTTTGTGGCCAGAGCCGTGGCCCTACCAGTCAGTCTATGAAGCCAGGGACCAGGCACAGACCTCACCAATTTTATTTAGTGAATGGGAAGTACAGACCTATTTGTGGTGTTGGTTCTGCTGGGTTCAGTTACAGAAAATCTGGCTGATTGCAACACGGTGGCAGAGCTCTCCCCTCCCTGCTGGGAGATCTGAGAGACTGGATGCGTGTGCTACACCTCAAAAGACCCACACCCCTCGCCAAGCACAGCACACTCCATGCCAAGCCCTGCACTACTCGAGCCAAGGCCCGTAAGACCCACAACAGAGACAGGAGCAGCAAGGAGGTGGGGCCCTGAAATTTGGGCTCCATGAAGCAGTGAACAGCATTTGCTTTGCAGAGCAAGGGAAAAAGAAAGAGTGCAAATCACTCTGTCTGGGTTAACCCTCTCTCTCTGCACAAGACTGATCTCTAGTCTTTGGTCTCTCCAGCATACCCTCCCTCACTGTCACCAAGTTAAACAAAGAAGATTAACAAACAAAAGCAAAGATAGAGCATCCCAACTGGAAAAAACAAATAAGTAAAAACAGATGCCTAGGAGACAAGTTGCATCTGAGCACAAAATGGAAAAGCTGAAAGAGAAGAATAGAAGTCTGGAGACCCATGCAAAGAACAGAGAATTTTAGGGCCTAACAAAGATTTTAGAATAATGATGCTATTCATTATTGTATTATTATGTTACTCATTGATAATCACTCACTGAAATCCTGGAAGGACAAGCAAACACAGAAAGGCAGATGCAGGCACTCAGAAAAGAGACCCAAGAACAAAAAGTTTTTCACTAAAAAGAATGAGTGTGTGTATAAAATACATGCAAAACAAGATGCTGAATGAAACGAGGACAAATAGAGGAAGCATATTAAATAAATGTAAGTTGGCAGAAGAATTTCAGAAGTTGAAGATGTAAATGTGCAAATGACCCACGTTGCAGAAGAGAGAGAAGTAAGGTTTAGGATAAATGAAGAAACTATGAAAAATATCAGACTCTGTTAAAAGAAGAAACGTAAGGATAACGGGTATTCTAGAAGGTGAAGAGAGAAAGAAAGGAACAGAAAGAAGATAGTCAAAGAATAGCTGAGAACGTCCCAAAGGAAGGAAAGAATTGAACATGGAAGTCTAGGAGACGGAAAGAACACCCAAATGCAAAATGACCTCATTGTTAACTTATCAAACCACAATGATAAAAAATATTAAAGGCTGGGGGGGGGAGGGGGGAAGAATGAGACATAAAAAGGCCCTTTGATTAGGCTGTCATCAGATTTCTCAGCAGATACAGTCAAGGCTAAAAGACAAAGGAATGATATAATTCTAAAAGGTGGAAACTTCCAGCCAAGAATGCTTTATACTACAAAACTATCATTCAGATATGAGGGAGAACAGACTCGAATGAATATTCATACACCCGTGTGTTCAGAGCAGAATGATTCACAATGGCCAAAAGGTGGGAACAACTCAAGCACCCACAGATGGACGAGTGGATAAACAAAATGTGGTCAACACAAACTATGATTTGTCATTCAGCCTTAGAGGGAAGAAGTTCTGAAACACAATACAACATGGATGGTCCTTGAGGACATGATGGTAAGTGAAATCAACTAGTTGCAAAATGACAAATACTGTATGATTCCACCAGCGAGCAGTACTCAGGATAGTCAAATTCATCGAAAAAGTAGAATGGTGGTTGCCAGCAGCTGGGAGAGGGGGTAAAAAAGGAGTTAAGTGTGTAGCGGGGTATAGAATTTCAGTTTTGCTAGAAGAAACAAAGTTCTAGAAATGGACGGTGGTGATGGTGGCCCGTCAATGTGAATGTACTCAATCCATTGAACCATATACCTAAAATGGTTAAAACGGTAAATTCTGCTTGATCTGTTTTGCCATAATTAAAAAAAAAGATATTCAATAATAGTAGATACTGACCATTTATTCTGCTCTAGGGATTATAACAAGTATTTACTGCCTTCGTTGTCCTAGTTAACCCTATAGTTGTATAGAAGCTAAGAAGCGAAGGGTGGAAAGTAGGGGAAACCTATTGTTTTCGTCTGCTTCACATCCCATCTGCTGTGGTTTTAGCTCTTTTCACTGCTCCCTGTTGCCTCGATTCCAGTCAGGCAATTATGGCCAGACTACAAATGTGAGTTCCATACCCTTTGTTCACAAGAGTTGGCAAGTGATCCAGACCTGGCCAAAGTCCCCATCCCCTTGCTTGCAGCAACAGCTTTAAGAGGTGGTCATGTCATCCAAGTCAAGCCAAGCCAATCACAGCCCTAGTATAAATAAACCCTTGGGATTTATATCAGCTAACATAGAAAGAGAACCCTCTTTACTCTGTGGTAATTAAGCTGGAAAGAATAAGCTGGAGTTGCTCAAGCTACACCTCTCCATCTGACCTTACTACATGGAAAAAAACACATAAAGGAGGAAACAGGGAGATTAATAAAGCTGTGAAGAAAAAGGAAAAGATGAAGAGAAAGAACATGAGGCAGAGAGGGGTAAAGGGAGAGAAAGATCTGATCACACTTAGTTCTTGGATTCATCCTAATCCTCCAGGAATGCGAGCCCATAAATCCCCTTTTTTCTTAGGAGTCTGAGTAGGGAATTTGTTACTACAACCAAATGCATTCTGGATCCCATCAACGGAGACTGAGATGTCAGAAGCACTAGAATGAAGGTGAAAGCTGAAGTTCTGAAAATAAATAAAAATAATCAGCCCAGAGAAAGAAATCCAGACCGGCAGGTCCAAGGGCAGAGCTGATAGAATGCGCCCCTCACAAGGAGGGCCGCCCTGATCGTCACTGGCGTAAAGTGCAAGTCAGGCATTTGGTAGAACATTCATCTTGGAATGGTGTCCTCTGTTTCCTAAAGGAAGGAATATACAAGTCCGCTGAAACGATCAAGGGCTAAAAATCTATGCAAAAACTACAGAACCTGGGATATAGCAGCGCTTAAGAGATAGCTGCTATTACTATTATGATTTTTTAGGTATAATGACCACAGGAAGCGAGACCTGGAAATCTCAAATCGCCATGTGAGAGAAAAGAAGTTTGAAAGCTTCACGTAGTAACTTAAATTTCATCTCTTCAAGAGCTTTCTTTTTAAACTATTGTTTCTATTTGTTTTTAAAAAAGGAACCGAGCACAAATTAAAAGAAAAAAAATCAAACACAAAAGGGTAGAGAGTGGAAAGTGTCTCTTCTGCTCTAGACTCTCATTACTGGTGTGTGTGTGTGTCCTCAGAACACTTTATGCATGTACAAACATATATTCCCTCCCCTCCTTTTTACAAAGGGGGAGCATAAGCTACAACAGGTTATAAAAAAAAAACCTTTTACTTAAAAATATATCTCAGAAATTGTTCCCCACCAATACAAAAAATCTACTTCAGAAGAACTCTTTAGGTTAGTCTGTAGAAATACTCTTCAAACTCCAAATTCCAGGACACCTTTCAGCAGGGGTCCTCTCATGAGGTCTTCCCACAGTCTGTCACTCTAGTTCCATAGCTTTTTGTAAGGAAAATTGAAATGGGCCCCAGACCAGTCTGTCATCTTGCTATTGTGCAACCAGGAGATAACAGGAAACAGCTTCTTCCTCTTCAAACAAATGGCCACCCAAGAGGGAGTTCTGATGGAGGAGCCAAATTATGGAAGCTTCTATTTGGAGATGCTATGACAAGAAGGAGCTCCTTAGAGGGCTCTGGAAGGTAACGGGAGAACTTAAGCCTCCTGTTAGCATCATTTAACAAAACAGGGCTGCTGGTGAAGAGAAGTCTGACCTTGGTTTGAGATCATGAAGGCTCTGCCATGGACACTGATGGCTGGACAAACAGGACAGGCAAGCTGATAACGTGACCCATTTCAGAGGCCAACGCTACTGGAAACTCAGTGTCCTTGCCGAGGACTCAGATGGGACTCACTGTCACAGAGCAGAGGTCCTCCGGTTCCTTTAAAGTTGAGTTCAGGGCCTCCCCGGTGGCGCAGCGGTTGAGCACTGGGTTGCGAAGCTGCCCGCAGCCTCTGAAGCGCCAGTTCGATCCCCGGCTGCTGGGTGAGGGTCCCACATGGCGCACAGACCTCTCCTGCTGCCCGCTGCTCCCCTCAGCAGTGTATTTCGTTAGTCTGCCTGTTCTGCTCCCCACTCTGGCTCTGGTGAATTCTCTCACCCTCCAGCACCTCTGACTGTACGCAGTGCTTATATAAATAAAGAAATAAATCTTAAAAAAAAAAAACAAAATAAAGTTGAGTTCAACTATCACCATCCTTCTCCCAAAAGTTCTTCCTACGAGTTCTTGCAAGGCTCCTGATGATGTTTGTTACTTTTTCTTCTCAATGAATCCATACATCCCACTAATCATTTTTATTACTCTTCACTCCTCTGGGTGCTGTGGTTCGTTGCAAGCCCACCTCTTAGCTACTGTCCTGTATTCCCCCTTTTTCTGTTATAACAATAAAAGTGATTAGAGCAGTCTCTCAGTCTTTCACGATCTCTGCTCCATCAGCCAAGATTTTATTGTTTTACTTTCTGTAGTTTGTTTTATGAAAGCGATAAATTCCTTCACTCGCCATACATAAAATTATATTATATGTATATTTGACTATGCTTTTTTAGCTTGTGAAATCTACCCTCCTCTTTCCCACTCCCCACTCCCTCTTGGGTATGCACCCCTGCTTGAGATTTACTGTATTGGGCGTGGATTTAAGGATTCATTGTACCATTTCTTTTCCATCTAGTTCAAAATATGTTCTTTTTCACTCCCACAAAGCTGTGTACTAGGTGTTCAAATTTTATCTATTCTGGGTCAGAACAATCTAAAATTCACAGAATGGTAGTATGGCTTATAAATTATACCAGTGTCCATGTATTTGATAAAGTTGAATCTACCACGTAAAAATCATCAGTTTGTTCATCTCTTAAGCTTTCAATTTTTACTTTATTAAAAATAAAACAAGACAGGGCCTCCCTGGTGGCACAGGGGTTAAAGATAATGCTATCAAGCTATTGCCAGCCAGTGACGCACGAGTTCGATCCCTGGCCAGCCAGGGAGCAACCTACATGATGCAGCAGACCTCTCCTTCCTCGCCCACTGCTCTCCTCAGCAGTGTATTTCAGTAGATCTGCCTGTTCTGCTTCCCACTCTCTCTGATGAATCCTCTTACCACCTGTGCCTCTGGCTTATACCCCAGTTCTTGTATGCATAAATAAATAAATCTTAAAAAAAAATAAAATAAGACAAAGCTAGTGTGGGAGCCTTTAAAGACAGCCCTCTGAAAGTTCTGTTTCGCCCTATGTGGCCGCTGCTTCTTGAACATGGTCTGTGCTTATTGACTTACTTCTACCAAAGGAAATACAGCAGAAGCTTTCGGATGTCACCCCCAAGATTTAGTTATAAAAAGGCTGTGGCTTCTGCCTTAGGTTCTCTCTCACTCTTGCATGTACTACTTTTCAGGGGAGGCAGTGGTCATATTGAGAGGCATCTTCATGAATCTGCTTGGGCTGCCATAACAAAATACCACAGACTGGGTGGCTTACACAACAGAAATTTCTTTCTTCTTCTTCTTTTTTTTTTTTTTAAAGATTTTATTTATGCATACAAGAACTGGGGTATAGGCCAGAGGTGTGGGGGGTGAGAACAGAACAGGCAGATCTACTGAAATACACTGCTGAGGGGAGCAGCAGGCAAGACAGGAGAGGTCTGCTGTGCCATGTGGGCTGCTCCCTGGCCAGCTGGGGATCGAACTTGTGGCTGCCAACAGCTTGATAGCTCTGTCTTTAACCCTTATGCCACCAGGGAGACCCACAACAGGAATTTCTTTTCTCACACTTCTGGAGACCAACTATCCAAGATCAAGGTATCGGCAGGCTTGCTTCCTTCTGAGGCTCCCTCCTTGGCCTGCAGGTGGCCGCCATCTCCTGTGTGTTCAGTCTCTCCTCAGTGTACTCACATGCCTGTTGCTTGTGTGTCCAAATTTCCTCTTTCATAACAGACTGGATGAGGGCAGTCTCCTCTTAACCCAATCACCGCTTTAAAGGCTCTAACTGCAGTCACATTCTGAGGCACTAGGAGTTAGGACTTCAACATATGAAGAGGGGGTGGAGGGCAGTGCACACTTCAGCCATAACACTCTGAAGGGAGCTTTTGAATATCTTTTAGTGCGAAGGCATCTCAATTATAATTGTCTTTAAAAGTCCAATTTAGGGGCCTCCTTGGTGGTGCAAGGGGCTAAGTCTCAGCACTCTGAAGCTATTGGCAGCCACTGCAGCACAACTTCCCCAGCCAGGGAACCCACATGGCACAGCAGACCTCTCCTGTCTCACCCGCTGCTCCCCTCAGCAGTGTGTTTCAGTCAATCTGCCTGTTCTGCTCCCCACTTTGACTCTGGTGAATCCTCTCACCTTCCCTACACTTCTGGCCTACACCCCAGCTCTTGTATGCATAAATAAATCTTTAAAAAAAAGACTGATTTAGTAGCAGTGTGGAAGAAAAAAGCAGGATGAACCTATGGTAAAGAGATTTCCACAGAAAACACTGTAGTAAATGAAACAAAAATCCTGGACCTACTGTTGCGAGGCACTTAGAGGACAAGTATAATAACCCGTGACCAGTGTGCTTTGAGGGTGAGGGGGCTAGTTCAAAAGAGTCTTAGTTTTCTGGCTCACCTGTGATGAAGGTGAGGAGGAGGAGGTGGAGTGTGTCTGAGAGGATCCGAGTTCTGAACGTGTTGTGAGACAGTCAGGACATATGTCTAACAGTGACTGGGGGCTAAGTCTCAGCACTATGAAGCTATCCCAGAGAGAAGTCTGGGCTGGAGAATGGGCGCTCCACATATGTTCTGTGCAAGTGCCAGCCCCAGAGGAAGCAGAACACAGGCAATCTGGGAAGCCACACGTGACCGCCCTGGCTGGTGTGGGATCATCAAACAGTGAGATCAGCCAAAACTATGGGAGAAGACCAAAGAGACGGTTCCAGAGAAAGAAATTTCCCAAATAAACAAGAGTTTTATAAAAAGAGACTAAGAAGGAGCTGCCAAAGACGGGAAAAGGGGAAAAGACAACACTAGGAAAAAAATTTAATATTATTTTAAATTTTTAGTTTTAGCATGTGGACATGAGTTCTCTAAACTGAGTAATTAAGTAAACCATCTTTAATTATTCCTCGCAAGATTTATTATTCGGCATACTTTTTAACGATGTGTTAGGATGGTCTGGCTGAGTTGATCTTAGTCAGAATTTAATTTAGCCTCAATATTTATACCAGGTGCTCTAGTACTCAAGTACTAACGGTACTTCTCAAGGTACTGACAGTACTGCTTTTGCATTCCCCCCTCGTGTATATCTCCCATTTGACCTCTGATCCAGTTGAAATTCTTTGAATTTTTTGTTTCAAGTTTTACTTCCACTGCTGCCTTGAATTCCTGTTCTCAGTAGATAGTTAATTAAAATTAATCACTAACATTTCTCAAAATATGAAATTGTAATCATTCTTTTTGCCTTACTCGAAGATCTGAAATTCGATTTTTCCTTGTGTATCTTTATTCTCTGAATTAAGGCTAGGGATCTTGTGATTTAGTTAGTTATTCATTACATGCACTGAGCACAATTGTGCGCTGAGCACAATTAATATTATAGGAACTTCCTACTACAAGCCCAAAAGGCCCAAATGAGAATGCTACCCAGCTGAAAGGTAGACACAAGAGAGAAATTCCAGAAGCTTCAAAACTCTAGTTACAAATATGTTAGTCTGAATAACTGCTTTGACTCTAACGTTCGATTTTCAAAACAAGAAGTCACCTTCCCACATGTAAAATTGTTTTTCTTTTTTTCATTAATGAGATTTGAAAGCTGAAGTGTTACTTTAAACTGAGGTTATGAACATGGCATGTGGCAGTTTATAAATCTGTACCCTTCTGGAGTTGAATTTCGTTCCTCAAAGTGTTAAGATGATAATCAGCAGAAAAGGAAAGAGTTCCAGGTCAGGAAGATATGAGAAATACTGGGTAAACAACAAATTTATTCAATGAAAGATTCCTCAGAGCCTTTAATAAAATAGCATGCGTTATGATTATTTAAAAAACGGCAGAGAGGAAATGGCATTTCTCAAACTTATCTGACTGTGAAGACTTGTATTTTGCAGCAAACTGCAAAATCTGTAATTGAACAGATCAGGGCCCTGAGCCCAGGGAATTAGGTGGCTTGCCCAATATCGCACAAGAGTTAGCAACAAAAAGAGCCAGTTTCTCTGATTTTTAAATCGGGTCCTCTCTTCATCTTCCGACACTGATGGCAGGCTATTTACCTTCCATCCTAAACGCTTTCTAAAGAGTACAGGACAAAATTGATTACCAACGACCCACAGAAACTCTGACTTCCAAGACTTAGAGATTTCCTCCTTCTGGAGCAATGACAAGATGATCTTTCTGGGAGTCTGTCAGCTGCTTGCTCTGTGGCCATGAAATACACTGTGGGGGCGGGAGGTTGCACAGGAGGATGAGCTCCCTGGGATGTTTTAGGATGCTTAAAAGAAAAATGGATTTATGCCGAGGATCATTCCTGGAACAGATGTGAAACCAAATACTTCATATCACAATCCTGCCCCCACCCTTTCTGAAAGGGAAATGAAATAGCAGGATTAACCTGCTCTTCGTCAGATCATGCTTTGTTTCTTTCAAAAATCCCATGACCCGGGCAGATTCCATTTCCTGCTACTCCCCTTCCTACAGACAGGAGGGGAGAGGAGGCTTCCCTCCTGCTCTGCAAGCACTGGGAGGGAGAGGGGGTGGGAAGGGTGCGCCTGACAGCAACACAGCCTGATGCTGGGCAAGCGCGCCTACCGCCAGCACCCTGCTGGGTCTGCCCCCGCCCCGCCCTCAGGACGTTCTCTGATAGCGTAATGGACATCTCAGGACACTGATCCCATCCTCAGTCTGGGAGAGGGAGAAATTAGAGCTGGCTGAATTCTGGGCACTCTGGAAAGTGCACATAGAGACTGAAAAGTGATTCACTTTTTAATTTTTTTGCCCTAAGCCCAGGGTTTGGGAAAGAGATGGATGAATTTTTAAATAAAATTATATCTTAACCAAGCAATAACGAGCAAAGCAGAAAAACAGGGTGTCGTGCATATAATCATCAGTAAGCTAGCTGCACCACACTTTAAAAGTGATTAATATCGCAAGTGTCAGAACATAAATTCTTCTGTGAGAGCCAAAAAGGAACGGAGGTTTCTCCATGTCCTCACTCAGCAATGAAATGCTGTTCCCCCTAACAACCCTGGCAGCAAGACCAGACTCTCAGGGGGAGTCAGTAGCACTTGCCTACTTTTCATCAGGCTGGGCTGGAGGGTGTTCTTAGTCCGCAGAAGATCCCGGGGACCCGCAGTCACGAACATCAAGAGCACCCTGGTAAGCCAGCGACTGGGTCACTTGAGGTGTCTCTAAGAATCACCTTTCAAAGTCCAAACCACTTGTTCAGTCATATCACAAGTGGCCAACAGTACCGAGTGCAGGGAGGGGTGTCGGTGGACAGCAGAATTAAAGGGATTAACAATGGGAGCAAAGGAATTGGTGGCACAGCTAGCCCCATTCTCAGCTGCTCGGTCTTGGATTTGGAGCATGAGGTGAAGCTTAAAGCTCTGAAACTATAGTCAAGGTCCTTCTTGGTCTGTGCTGACTAGAGCAACAGAAATACCCCAGAGCCTGACACCTTTCCAAACGGGGACAAAAGCAAGTGAGGCCAGACCCTGAGACAGCTGCTGTCTCCCAGGCACACCACCTTGGAAGGATAAAAAACTAAAGGCAAAGCTGGGCCCAGCCATCATTCCACTCAAGACCTTAGAATGTACTTGGCACAAAAGAGGCAGTCAAATATTTGTGGAATTAATGAACAGGAGGTGCTAAATAAGTATTTATTCAACAATTTGGCTAAGATTGATGCAACTTGGAGACTCTGCTTTTTACAGATCAACTATTAACTTTTTAATATTTATTGATGTATATTTCATATACTAATAAAATCCGCCCACGTAAAGTTACGTAGCTAACTGGTCTTTAGTGGAGTCACAGAGTAGCCATCACCGCAATCTAATTTTTACAACGGTAAGTATAGAAAGAAACCCTGTGCCTATTAGCAGTCACTTCCCATTCCCCTGCCCCCATCCCTGCCTCAGATTTACTCAGCATTATATTTTCAAGGCTCATCCATGTTGTAGCATGCATCTGCATGGGATACTCTTTTTTATGGCTGAATAATATTCCATCATAGTATCTAATGTATATTTAGGTGGTTTGCACATTAAAAAAAAACTATTAAGTAATGCTGCTAAGCACATTAGTTTATTTGTAAAATTTTATTGATTTATCATTGGTTCATAATCCTAAATACATTTCAGGAGTAGCCTCACACCTCAAAATGTGTATGTCTTTCCACACCCCACTATCAATTTCTAGTGCTGTTAACACTATCAAATGGACCCCCTCCCCTTTTCTCCTCACCCCTTCCTCTTTCCCTCTAGTAACCACCATATTTTCACAGTCTATGAAATATTTTTGCTGTGTTTTGCTAGTCTGTTTCCTTTGATTTTATATATATATATATATATATTCCACAGGAGAGACACCATCTACTAATTATCTTTCTCTTACTTATTTCTACCTAGCACAATCACCTCAAGTTTCCCTCCTGTTGTTGCAAAAGGCAAGATATCATCTTTTTAAATAGCTGAGTACTATTCCATCCAAAATATATATACACACCACAACTGCTTTATCCAGTAACCCACTAATGGGCATTTAGGAGGTCTCCATCTCTTGGTTATTGTTAATAGTGTTGCTATGAACATATGGTTGTAAATAGCTTTTTGAATTGGTGTTTTCATATTCTTTGATTAAATTCTGAGGAGTGGCACAGCTGGATGATATACTATTTTTAGTTTTAGTTTTTTAAGGGATTTCTATACTGTTCTCCATTGAGGTTGCATCAATTTACATTACCACTAACAGAGAACAAGGGTCCTTTTCACTCCACACTCTTGCCAACAGATGTTTGTTCCAGCCTTTTCAATACAAACCATTCTCACAGGTGTAAAGTGACATATCTTATGGTCTTGACTTAAATTTCGCTAACAATGCATGAAGGTGAGCATCTGTATGTCTTCTTTTGCAGACATGCCCATTCAAATCTTTTGCCCATTTTTTAATTGGGCTGCCTTTTTCGTTGTTGAGTAGTATGAGTTCTTTGTGTATTTTGTATATTAACCCCTGAGGTTTGTTACATGTAACATGACCACACTGTAATATGAGCCTTTTTATGGTGAGTTAGGTTCCTTCTATTTCCAATTTATTGAGAGTTATAATAAGGGGATGTTGAATCCTGTCAAATGTTTTTTCAGCATCTATTGAACAGATGATGATGTGTGAATATTTTCTTCTAGTTGATAGACTGCCTTTTCACTTTTGTGTTGGTTTCCTTTGTTGTAAAAAGATTTTCAGTTTGATGTAGTCCTATTTATTTTTACTTTTGTTTCCTTTGCTGTTGGATTTGTGTCTCCAAAGACACCTCTGCTGTCAATGTCCAGGGGTATACAGCCTCTGTTTTCCTGTGTATCCCATGGTTTCAGGTCTTACATCCAAGTCTTTAATTCATATTAATTTTTGTGTATGGTGCTAAATAAGATCTAGTTTTATTATTTTTTCATGTGCTGTCTGGGTTTTCCCAATACCATTTGTTGAAGAGACTTTCCTTTCTCCATTGTATGGTTTTGGTTCCTTTATTGTAAATTAACTGTTCATATATGTGAGGTTAATTTCTGGGCTCTCAATTCTATTCACATTTGTCGTCTGTGCATCTGTTTTTGTTCCAATGCCATACTGTTTTACTATTGCTTTATAGTATACTTTTTTTTGTCATGATACCTTTAGCTATTTGGGATCCATAGAAATTTTACAGTTCTAGTTCCTTTTCAAGGAAATGTCCTATTTCCTCAAAAATGCTTTTGGGATTTTGTTAGGAATTAAGTTGAATCTGTAAATTGTTTTAGGTAATATGGCCATTTTAATGATGTTTATTTTTCCAGTCCATGTACATGTCATATCTTCCATGTCTGTGTGCCTTCTATTTCTTTTTTTCCCCCAAAGATTTATTTATTATTCATACAAGAGCTGGCAGGTCTACTGAAATACACTGATGAGGGGAGCAGTGGGCAAGACAGGAGGGGTCTGCTTCGCTGGACCTCTGCTGGGGAGCCAGCCGGGGATCGCATTTGTGCTGCAGTGGCTGCTGATAGCTTCATAGTGCTTCTTATTTACTCTTTTGTTTAACTTATTGTTTGTATACAGAAACACAATAAATTTTTGTATACTGACTTTTGTATCCCACCATTTTACTATATTCATTTATTATTTCTAGTAGAATCTTGATAAAGTCTTTAGGATATTCTATGTATCACCTTAAAATAGTGATAGTTTTACTTCTTCTTTTCTTACCTGGATTCTTATTGTATCTTTTCTCGCTTCTTAATTGCTCTGGCTAGGGGTCCAAAACGATGTTAAACAGTGATGGTGGTGGGCATCCCCGGTGGTGCAGCGGGTTAAACACAATGCTGTGAGGCTGTCCGCAGCCTCTGCAGTGCGGGTTCGATTCCCGGCCGGCAGGGAGATACCCACATGGCAAGGCAGACCTCTCCTGTCTGGCCCACTGTTCCCCTCAGCAGTGTTTTCGGTCTGTCTGCCTGTTCTGCTCCCTGCTTTGTCTCTGGTGAATCCTCTCAGCCTCTGGAGCCTCTGGCTTGTACCCCAGTTCTTGTATAAAAATAAATAAATCTTAAAAAAACAAATAGTGATGGTGTGATGGTGGTGAGAGTGACCATTTTGCTTACTTCTGCTCTTAGACGAAAAATTTTCAGTTCTTCACCACTGAGTATGATGTTAGCTGTGGATTTGTCACCTATGTAATATGGCCATATTGTGATTTGGTATTTATTATGTTGAAGTACTTTCCTTCTAGTTCCACCTTATTGACACTGTTTATCATAAATGGGTGCTGAGTCTTATCAAATGCTTTTTCAGCATCTATTGATATGCTCATGTGACTTTTATCTTTCCTTTTGTTGACATGGTGTATTACCTTAATTGATTTGTACATGTTGAACTATCTTTGCATCCCTGGAATGAATCTGACACTTGGTCATGATGAATGATTCTCTTAATATACATTGTTGGATTTGATCTGCTAAGATTTTGTTGAGCATTTTTGCAGATATAGTCATCAGAGATTTTGGTCTACAATTTTCCCTTTTTGTGCTGTCTTTGTCTGGTTTTGAGGTGAAGCTAATGCTACCTTCATGAAATATGTTTGAGAACATTCCCCCCTACCCTTTTGACTTTTTGGAAGAGTTTGAAAGATTGGTATTAAATCTTCTTTGAAAGTTTGGTGGAATTTGCTAGTGAAGCCCTCTGTTTCAGGGCTTTTGTTCTTAGGGATACTTCTGTTTACTGTTTAAGTATCTGTACTTGTGATTGGTCTGTTTAAACTATTTCTTCCTGCTTCAATCTTGGAAGGATGTATGATTCTAAAAATTCATCCATTTCTTCCAGGTTGTCCAATTAGTTTGTTTGCATGTAGATGTTCATATCAGTCTCTTATGATCTGTGTAATAGCTTTTATATGGACATATGTTTTCATTTCCCTGGACATATACTTAGTAGAATTGCTGGGTCATAAGGCAACTTTATGTTTAACTATTCCAGAAACTGTCAAACTTTTCCAAAACAGCTGCACCAATTTACATTTCCATGGTAAAGCACAAGAGTTCCAACTTCACTATAACCTTACCAACACTTGTTATTCCCTGTCTTTGAATTATAGCCACCCAATGAGTACAAAGAGGTATCTCATGGTTTTAATTTGCATTTCTCTAAAGACATTTCAGGTGCTGTTGGCCATTTGTTACCTCCTTTGGAGGTGTTTGGAGAAATGTCTATTCATATCCTTTGCTCATTTTAAAAACTGTTTTGTCTTTTGATTGTTGAGCTGTAAGAGAGCTGTACATATTCTAGATACAAGTCTTTTGCCAGAGCTACTTTTTCCCCCATTCAGTGGGCTGTATTTTCATTTTCTGATGGTATCTTTTGAAGCACATGTATTTTTGATCAAGTCCAGCCTATTTGATTTTTGTTACTTATTTATTTCATATTTACGAATTTATTACCTAACCCAAGAGCATGAAGATTTACTCTTATTTTCTCCTAGGAATTTTATAGTTTTAGCCCTTACACTTGTCTTTTATCAATTTTGAATTAATTTTTGTGTGTAGTGTAAGGTAGGGCCTCAACTTCATTCTTCTGCACGTGGGTAGCCAACTGTTCCACCACCACTAGCCTCTTCAACCACAAGCTGAAAAGACTATTCTTCTTCATTGAATAGTTTCAGCACCTTTGTTGAAAGGCAGTTGGCCACAGATGTATAGATTTATTTCGTTCAATTCTCAGTTCTATACCTTGATCTATCCTATGCCACACTGTCTTATTTAAAATTCTCTGACTCACTATTGACAGTCTTCGCTGTATCCTTTTTTATAGAATCTCAGCAAAGACCTGAGCACAATAAAGCTTTTCTTTAAATGAAACAGGGGTCATTAATAACTTCTCTCAATTTTTAAAGCCACTGTACTGTGGGTAAAATCTCAGGAAGACAACATATGTGAATAGAATTTAGTGTTGTAATAAAATTAAAGTTAATTTGCATAATCTGAGTACACATAATTATTCTGCTGCAAGATAATCTGAAGCAAATAGTAAAACAATTCATGTAAGTGTATTATATCATCAATTCATATTATAAAGCAAATTCATCATCTTAAATTTACATTTACAAGGCTCTGTTTTTGCTAATGCTCATTTTTTCCATCTTTCTCACCTACAGTGACCTTTCTTCCTGGAAGGTGGTAACTCTCAGGTGTTCTTGAAACCTCCAGATGACAGGTACCCACAGGCCCATGTATTATGAATTAGGTCTGAGGCAAACAAGGGTCATAGAGTGGCATTTCTATGTGTCACAGTCAAGAAGCTGGTAGAGAGCGTCTGCAGGAAGGCAAGGTGGTCCATGCAGCATCAGGGAAGGAGACTCAGAAAAGAAACTGATATTTCTTAACATCCCTTCTCCCCTTCTACCTAAGAATGAGGGCTTCAGTTTGCATGGGGAGGGGGCGAACATGCCCAGCTAAGAGAACTTTCTAGACTCTTCTGTTGCTAGGGAGAAGCAGACATGGTGTATTAGTTAGAGCTGCAAGGCTTCTAAGAGAGTTTTCATAAAGTGGACAGATTTGGCTGGTATCTGCCTTTTGTCATTTCCCCTCCTCTTCCTTTCTTGCCTGAAACATGGACATAATGCCAGTAGGAACCAATTTATCACCAAAAAAAAAAAAAAAAAAAAAAAAAAAAAGAAAGAAAGAAAAAGAAAGCCAAGACTTTTGGGTTAGTTGAGCACAACAGATGACATTGGCTCTTCAGTTGTGTCTCTGAAGAGCTGCACTAACCTTAGACTTACTGTCTCTAAACATTTAAGAAAAATAAACCACTTATTTATGCAAGCCATGTTTTTGTTTTTGGGTTTTTTTTTTTTTTTTTTTTTTTTGAGTTTCAGTTATCTCAGGAAACGCTCTCCTAAAGAATTCAGGGGTGATTCCTAAGTCCTCTCTCTTTTCCCTCACTTCCCACCTCCTGATCCACCCCCCTGCTGCAGAGGTCTCAGAGTCCTTGTTTCATTCCCACCAGTCAGAACTGCTGCCCCTTCAGAGGTGTTTCAGGATGTGTGGGAAAGATCACCACCACCACTGCCCCCAGTCTCCCATCCATGGGAACAGATCCAACTCCACAGGATCCGTATCCTCTCCTTTCACAGGCCTGGTTCCACTGAGGGAAATTTAAATGGATGGAATCAAAGGCAAGTTGGCTTCACCCACCTATGCCCCCACACTGCCAGGAATCCACACTAGGGAGAATGACCAGGCACTCTGAGGGAGGCCTGGTTGGAGGACCTGGTTACCAATCACTTAACTCCATTAGCAGTGGAAGTTGGGGAAAAAAGCAGGGGTTGCGGGGTGGGGGTGGTTCTGCAATAAAGCTGACTGGGTTTGAATTTCAGCACAACTGACTGTGTGGCTTGGACAAGTAACTTCTCTCAGAGTTAGTTTTCTCATATGAAAAACTGACGTAGCAAACCACCTACTTTTGTAGGACTGAAGATCAAATGGAACACATAAATGCTTAGCACAGTCCCTTGCCCATAACAAGCCCTCAGTAAATGATGACTACTGCTGTTGATGGTGGAGGGGCTGGTGGTATTGCAGCGGTGAGCAGAGAGAGTTTGAAGTCAGATCTGGGTTCAAAGCTGACTTCATTACCTGCTAGTTATGTGAATTTGGATTGTCTCCTAGTCTCTGCACCTGGATTTTCTTTTCTTTGTGAGGAAAATACCTGTTAACTCACTCACTCATAAACAACTATAGTGACTGGGCTCTACACCAGGTTCTATGTTTGACTCTGGCATATGAAGATGACTAATACAAATATAGTCTCTGTCCTAGAGTTTAGTGAGGGAGAGAGAAATTAATGAAAAATCACAAGGAACAGTAATAAATGCTACAAACTGGGCCTCCCTGGTGGTGCAAGGGGTTAAGACGCAACCTATGAAGCTGTCCGCAGCCACTGCAACACGAGTTTGATCCCTGGCCAGGGAGTTACCCATATGGCGCAGCAGACCTCTCCTGACTCGCCTGCTGCTCCCCTCAGCAGTGTATTTCGTCAGTCTGCCTGTTCTGCTCCCCACTCTGTCTCTGGTGAATCCTCTCACACCCCTCCCTCCCCCCGCAACTCTGGCCTGTGCCACAGTTCTTATATGCATAAATAAAAATAAATCTTTAAAAAAAAGCTGCAAACTGTAATAAATGCTGCATAGTTCTCTATGAGAGGGGACATGCCCTTATCACAGAGGCCCAGGAGAAGAAATGCATCTGAGGACAAGGGGAGTGTTCCAGGTGGAACAGAATCTTCAAAGGCTCTGTTGCAGTTCAGAGAAGACCAAAATGGTCAGTGTGGAGAAAGCCAGGGGGAAAGTGCTGTGGGGTAAGGAGGGAGCGGAAGAAGGCCATGTAAGACCATCATCTAGTTTTCAAACAGATGGTTTGAAAAGCATTGTTGTAGGCAGCTGAAAGTTTCCTGCTTCTTTCCTTAATGGAATATTACTTAATAATCAAAAAAGATAAACGCATGCAATTTGCAGCAACATGGATGGCGCTGGAAGGGATCATGCTCAGTGAAATAAGTCAGAAAGAAAAAGAAAAATACCGGATGGTCTCACTCATAGCAGGAATCTAGAAAACCTAAATAAGGGACCAGGAAAAAGACTAATTATAATAAAGTAAAAATGAAAATCAACAAGCAACTATAAACCAGACACACACTATGGGGACGGGGGAGGAGGGAGTAGGGGGGTGGGAATTGTATGGGGAACATAACCAAGATGAAAATGCATGCATTGTGCAAAAATGAAAAATGATGTAAAAAATATATAAAATAAAATAAAATAATAATAAAAAAATAAAATGCAAATAATATTATTTTTGCTGGAGTCATGCAAAGTTCCTCTCTTCTTCCTTCAGGAAAGACGGATATCCCCTACACCTAATTGCTGCCCTCTGCTCTCTTTAGGAATTGCCAAGTGACCCAAGTGTATGTCCTCTTCCCAAGCTGCTCAGATGGATCAACACAGAGCAAGGATAAGCTGATCCCAGCCTCCTCCCCACAACTCACACTCTGAGAGACATCTCTGTTATAGCTCCCCAGGGGGGCTGAGTGAGGTCTCCCTCGACCTCCATCTCTGCCTCTGTCCAGCCCTGATTCCTTCTATTACCTTCCTTCTCTAGACTTAGATCTCAAGAGTGCGCCTTACTAAGCTTACTGTACACTATCCAACTTTTGATATTATTTGACAGCAATAGGACGTGAAGGGTCAAAATGGGAGCGAATGGACCATGTGCTTTGCATGGTGACATTAGGTAAGGGTTGCCATTTACTGACTACCCATCATGTGCCAAGCACTGGCGTGGGTGCATTATCCACACAAACTGAGTCTTGTAAAAATTGTGGTGAAAAACATACAACAAAATGTAGCATTTTAACTATTTTTATGTGTCTGTAACTCAGTGATGTGAAACACATTCACACTGTTGTGCAACCATCTCCACCACCCACCTCCAGAGGCCTTTTTCACCTTGCAAAACAAAAACTCTGTACCCATTCAGGATAACTTCCTCTTTTCCCTCCTCTGAGGCCCTGATTCCACTTTCTCCATGAATTTGACTACTCTGGATACCACACATGAGTGAATCATACAGCACTGTCCTTTCGTGTATGGCTAACTTCACGTAGCATAATATCCTTTAGGGTCACCCACGATCTCACATAGGTCAGCAGTTCCTTCTTTTTAAAAGTTGAGTATTTCATCATATATATACACACATATAAATCACATATAAATATTTATCTGATGACAGACACTTGGGTTGCTTTTGCCTCTTGACTACCGTGAATAATACTGTTATGAAAAGGGCCACTACATGCTATTTTCTGAGTTTTTTTTTGGTCATAAATGAATTATTGATCTTTATTTTATTTTTTTTCTTTTTTTATATATTAAAATTTTTAAAAGATTTATTTATTTATTTATACAAGCACTGGGCACAGTCAGAAACGCGGAAGGATGAGAGAATTCACCAGAGCCAGAGCGGGGAGCAGAACAGGTAGAAGGACTAAAGTACACTGCTGAGGGGAGCAGTGGGCGCGGCAGGAGAGGTCTGTGCACCATGTGGGACCCTCGCCCGTGGCCGGGGATCGAACCGGTGCTGCAGAGGCTGCAGGCAGCTTCGCAGCCCAGCGCTCAACTGCTGTGCCACCAGGGGAGGCCCTATATATTAATTTTTTAAATTAATTTTTTATTTTTATTTTCTGAGTTTTTACAGTAGCCATCTTAATGGGTCTAAGGCAGCATCTTATTGTGGTTTTGATTTGCATTTCCCTTATGATTAGTGAGGCTGAATGTCTTTTCATGGGCTTATTGTCCATATGCATGTCTTCTTTGGAGAAATGTCTATTTATATGCCATGCCTATCTTTTAAATCAGATTATCTGTGTTTTGTTGTTAAGGTAACCTATAGTCTTTCCATCAACCCTGTGAGATGGGTATTTTTATCCTTATTGTACAGATCAGAAAACTCATAGAGGTTAACGATTAGCTCAAGGTTGCCAGCAGGTGAGTCTAACTTCAGAGACACGCTCTCTCCATCCTGCATACTGGTGTTATTGACAATGACAGTGGGAACCCTATATGACACTGAACTTGAACCAAAAGTAAGTATGGAAGAAGTAGTGATTAGGAGGACTTTAGTTTTGTTTCTGAGAACACTGTACAAGTATAAATAAAAAGTGTGACATTTGACTCTAGTACCAGGATACTCGACACTAGGTAGACCTCTAATATTAGGGTACAGTGTCCAGTTTCAGTATGCCATACATTGACAAGAAGCCTAAAGAACTCATGGAGAATTCAGAAGAGACTGAAAAAGACAGTTTAGCATTCAGAAGCAAAAGCTGATTTGTGATACAGGTGAAGAAGTCTAATTAACTGACATAGAGGGGGAAAAAAAAACCCTGAAGGACAATGTTTTTAAAGTAAACTAAATCTCATTCGAACTTTCGATCCCTTATAATGAAATCCCTGGATGTGGTTTAAAACAGAACCCCTTTATGATGAATTCTATCGTAACAAATAGGTTTACAGTAAGGTCATGGATATCTGTAAGAGGCTGTAATCCAAAAGCAGTCAATGCTTTATTTTATAGGAAGTAGTTTAATATTCCAAAAAACATTTGAAATATTTTAAATATCTAGTAAGAAATATTAGATAATTATAAGGAAGGTTAACTCTGATTTTGAAGATTGCTTAATAATAAACTTCATTATTTGTGAAATCATCTCTAGATTTCATTTTCTGAGGTTGAACATTTCACTTGAAGACAGGAAAACAGATGTCTATTTTCCAGAAAAATTTGATGTGTGTGTTATGTAAGTTTCCCTCAGGGCTCATGTGACAAGGTAATGAAGCATTCTGGGTATTGCCAGAAACACAGAGGGTATAATCCTGCCCTCAAGGAGTTTATGGTCTTACTGAAGAGACAATTCACCTAAGAAGTAAGTAGTGAAAAAAAGAGTAAGGATTATAGGAGACAAGCCTACCTGGACTCTTAGAGGATAAAAAGGATTTGCACATGTGGACAGGTATTCCAGATGTTGGCAAAGGTGGAAATATGAAAATCCACTCATTCACATATTCAATTGGAATGTATTAAGTCCTTACCATGGGCTGGGCACTATGTTTGCCCTGGGGTTTCAGAGTCAAATCACACCTGATCTTCATCTTCTGAGGAATGACAACCTGGGGGTGTGGGGGATAGACCCGTCACCTAGAAGGACACTGAGGGCTGGAAATGCCACAGCTGAGCTAATGATAGAATTCAACTGGGGCACAGACAAAAGCAGCTGAAGAGGACTGGGGGTGGGAATGGAACAGGGCTGAGGCCAGAGGAGGCAGATGGTAGGCAGAGGAAACCGTGTATGTGAACGATGGAGCAGAGAACAAACATCCTCACTACAGGCCAAGATGTTGCTTGGTTCCACGGTTTTCACAAGATGTTACCTTTGCCCTTCCCTTTCCAAAGCTTACACATGTATCTTTTTTTTTTTTTTAAGATTTATTTATTTATTATTTATACAAGCACTGGGTACAGTCAGAAGCGTGGGAGGGTGAGAGAATTCACCAGAGCCAGAGCGGAGAAGAGAGCAGGCAGAAGGACCGAAGTACACTGCTGAGGGGAGCAGCGGGTGGCAGGAGAGGTCTGCACGCCATGTGGGACCCTCCTCCGGTGGCTGGGGAGCAGCCGGGGATCAAACCGGCGCTGCAGAGGCTGCGGGCAGCTTCGCAACCCAGCGCTCAACCGCTGTGCCATTGGGGAGGCCCTCTTTTTTTTTTTTTTTAAGATTTATTTTTATCTATGCATAAGATCTGGGGCACAGGCCAGAGGTGCGGGGGTGAGAAGATTTACGAGAGATAGAGTGGGGAGCAGAACAGGCAGATTGACTGAAATACACTGCTGAAGAGCAGTAGGCAAGACAGGAGAAGTCTGCTGCACCATGTGGGTTGCTCACTGGCCGGGGGATTGAACTCGTGCTGCAGTGGCTGCAGATAGCTTTATAGGCTGCGTCTTAACCCCTTGCACCACCAGGGAGGCCCCTTACAGATCTTCCACCAGGAATGTTCAATACTTGCCTAAGAATCCAACTAGTTCTATCAAGTTGATCACTTGAGAGGAGTCACAGTGAGGGTTATCTAAGTCCCAGGTGATCCATTCAGTCTTCGAAAAGACAATGTCTTACTCCTGGATATCGCTGGACACACAGTGACTTAGACTAGATTGGCTTATCGCCCACAAAACTACCTTCCCTGACTTGCTCTATTAATGCTTTGTCTGTGTGTAGGTCAGGCCAAGAAGTGACCTGGGAAACACACTGCTGTGCTAGCTTCTGAAGGGCACCATTGCTTTGTTCAGTGCTCTCAACATAAAGCATGTAAAATACCTGTTTTAGGGTAAGGACCAGGAAAGGCTTCCTTTCCCTCAGTGTTGATGAGGAAGATTTATACTCTGACATATCCATCTTCCCCTTTTCTCCTGGCTGCTAGGAGACTCAGAACCACATTTAACCTCAATTACAGTCATCTCATTTGGCCTACATTTGAAAAATTTTATGTATCTGATTTGGGGGCTCTGATCTTCCTTTTCTATCTCATTTTTTTATTGCATGAGACTTTACATTTGAGGACTCTATGTTAGAGACGAAAAATCTCCGCTGTAGCTGTCCGGCGATACTCCCATCTGAACAAAGTTGCCGGAACTCTGCACACTGGCGGCTCTGCACCATGTGAGCTGCTACACAAGGGCAGGCGGTGGAGGCAGCGGAGCCGACCTGTAGTTCTGCCACTGGCGGCACTTTGCCGGATGAACGAATGCAAGGTTTTCTGATTCTGTGTTTGAAAGCTGAACACCAAAGGTAGAGAGAGAAACTATCACACAGAGAGAGGTCCAGCCAAGGGTCCCTCGGAGCCGTCAACTGCAGAACAGGGAAGCCGGCTGTTCCTCCACAGAGCTAACGGACCAAGCAAGGCTGCAGGTCCTCCCGAGGTCTGGTTCCTATGACAGCTTCATAGGAACTTATTTCTGGCAACTTTTCCTGACAGAAGTAAACTGAGGTTATTTTTCTTCTTCTTTTTTTTTTTAAATGGAGATTTTTTTTTTTTAAGATTGATTGATTGATTGATTTATACAAGCTCTGGGTACAGTCAGAAGCGTGGGAGGGTGAGAGAATTCACCAGAGCCAGAGCGGAGAGAAGAATAGGCAGACTGATGAAGTACACTGCTGAGGGGAGCGGCGGGCAGCAGGAGAGGTCTGCGCGCCATGTGGGGATCGAACTGGCGCTGCAGAGGCTGCGGGCAGCTTCGCAGCCTAGCACTCAACCACTGCGCCACCAGGGGAGGCCCTATTTTTCTTCTTGATAACCGAAAGTTTGCCTCGCACAACTCATTCTCTGCATAAAAACTGCAGGGTAAGAACACAACACGTGCACAAAGGCAATTTATACTGGAGAATAGCAGAAAGGATAGATATATATGAAAAAGAAGGCCCACGAGGAGTCATATTTGGAAAAAAAAAGGTGTTGCAGTTTTAAAAACTTCATATTCCAGTATCTGATAAACAGCTGTGAACAAGACTTCACCTAATGAATTTCACAGCTCAGTCATAATAACTTCAAAACAAATCCAACACTGCCTCGCTCTGTGAGTCTTTATACTTATCTCTACAAGTTATCAATCTTATCAAATCCAGTATCTCTGGGCTTGTCACATGTCATCATTTGCTTGGGAAACAAGTTAGAAGTGAATGGAAGAGAGAAAAAACCCTCAAAACTGCTTTCCAGCCCAATCACTGTACAAGAGTGCTGCTTCTCCCTGGTAACAACAAACAAATAGCACTAGCACAGCAACTTGTGACCAGCTGGCTTTTTTCTTCACCTCATCACCTTATGAGCAGTTTGGCTGAGCTGCGCTCCCACCTACACAGGAGACACAGGCTACGCTTTGTTGCTGTATGGCTAGCTCATGGGTCATCCACACATTCAAACTGATGCCTCCTGGTATGGACAACCAGCCAGCCTAGCCTGGTTTCAAGAGAAGAGGGTTCCTTGATACCTACGGAGCTAAATGAAAATAGCCACACATTTGAAAGCTGAGAACAAAGAAGTATAAGAGACTACTATTTTACTTTTACTTGTGATACTTTTCATTCCAAGGACTTAAGAGAATCTGAGTCTTTTTCTTTAGAATTGGAATTTGAAAGAACAAAGGATAAACATCAATGGCAATCAGGCCAACAGAGCAATGTGCTTCATTCAATTCATTCTCCTCCACACCTACACTCTTCCGGGCCCAGTTCAAATTCTATAGATCAGGCAGCCGAGCTATAAAAGTTTCCATGTGCAAAGCTTGCTTTTTTTTTTTTTTTTTCTTTCCAAAGACAGACATGGCTTAGCATGCCATTTTCTTTCTTTAGAACCTTTAGGAGCAATTATATCCTGAGGATATAAGGATGGTAAAGCGAAGGTATGTGCTTATAACAAGCATCTCATTGAAACTAGCTGGAAGATGTGTGGGTTCATGCGATGAATAACCACAGAGAACAGATTGATAACTTGTAGAGATAAGTATAAAGATTCACAGAGCAAGGCAGTGTTGTGCTGGTTACCTGCCCAGTTCAGGATTACAAGAATAAACAGGATTTTTTTCCACCCAAAGTGAGTGGCTATTAGAGAGGCCAGCACATATCTGTTCCAAGATGCAGTGGTAGGTACCCCCTAACAATCTAGGGCGCCAGGCAGGTTTTCTTGGAGGCGTGTGTGCTTCTGTCACATCAGTGTCATTTGAGAAAGGGGCCACTGCACTCCCCTTATCTCCTTATAACAAAGTAGTAATTGTTAACAATGGAAGAATCATCACTCCTCTCTTGGGTCTTTGCCAGTTCAGCAAGAGACAATATCAATTTTCAGATGCTATCATTCTTAGTAGTTCATTTCTTAATCCATTTCAGAAGTAGAGTTCCCTGTTTTTCTTTAACAATGAGTCTCCTTTGGGTGGGGTCTTAAAAAGGACCACTCGCCAGCCCTCAACCCTGAAGGCCAGGTTGGTCCCTCCCCCACTTCCAACAAGTTTGTTCAGCTATGCTTGAGTTTTGTTTCTGAATGTAGAAACAGTTACTAAATGAAATGAAAGAGGCCTCAGGACAGGAAAGCCTGACATTTCAATGGCTGGCGGCCAGGCCATTTTGCCATGTAGGTGGATCCACATCCTTCTTGTGTGGCTGCAGGCAGATTGAGGCCAGCAAAACGCGTGCTGTTAAGCACCACTGTGCAGTGCAGCCTAGAATGAAGTAAGCGCTACGACCAGTTGCTTCGAACTGGGTGATAGGAACCTAAATGATTTAGATTTTTCCTGGTTCCTTACACTGAAATTAGATACACTCTTCTTATGGATGCTTGACCTAAGAATCCACAGGCTGAGATGGTCACGTATGGCAAAGGTGGTGAGACCACAGGAGGCGATAAGTCCGAGGCGTGGCCAGAAGAAGTGATTTTACTCACAGGTCGCAGAGAGGGGACTCGCTCAAGCCCGGGAGGCCCACAGGGGAAATCACCAGTGTGGTCAGGATACGAGAGCTGGGGGAAGTCTAAGTGAGAACCCTCTCTGATGATTCCAGGGTAAACAGTTTAGGGTTGACTAGTTTGGGCAAGTCTGGTGGGCTTTGGGCTAGTGGGTGGCCTTGAATTGTCTGGACCTTGTCTTTGGAGTGATTTAGGGCAAAGGAAATCTCAGTTTGCCATGTGAGAGTCCCATGAGGAGGTGGCTGGGAATGTAAACGTGAGGCTGGGGGCCTGTATGTGAAAAGCATGTTCACCTGCCACCTGTAGTTACCTTTAGGGCTCGGCTAGCCCTGGGGGGGCCAATTTCTCTCTGGGTCTGAAAAGCGCCCAAATCAAAAGGCATCAAAAAATACAGAAAATACACCAGCCCTGTGATGAAGTGGTGCCAAGCAGACCATGAGGATCTAAGCCGACACAGTGCGGTGCATGTATTTAAACTGACACTGGTCTGGGTAGCACTGTCTTCAGTCTCACAGCCTTCAGTCCAGCACCCTGCTTTCTGGGATATGGACATCTGATATTTTCTTAGTCTTATGTAACATGCTATGAAAACACACTTCAAATCCTCTCATCTTACCTGACTGCCTCCCTGACCTCACCTAGGAAGAGGTTCTAGAACAGTCACAGCTGTTGATGACTCTCATTTGTGACTGTGGCTGAAGAGACCCTGCTCAGAAGTGATTCTGTCTATGCTGCTTTCACAGGAAGAAAGCCGTGATGGGCTGTGGCTGAGTTCCCGCCTCCACACTCTGTAAACTACCTGGTGCCATTACCCAAGGAGTGGCAGACCACTGCCACAGCCAGGCTGGTGGGCCTGCCTCTAGAGCCTGCCTGATAGTGACGCGGCACTGGGTAAGGTGGCCTTCTGAGGCCTCTAACCCCCTCTGCCTCTGAGTCCACACCCACTGGGCCCGTGGTCCCACCCCCTCAGCTGACTGCAAAGCCCAGCATCGCCCATGTCTAGCTTATGACAACTCAGCCTCAGCAGGGCTGTTTGTAACAGAGACTTAAATGTTGAGAGATGGGCTCTTTCCCAAGGCTTCTTGCTGATGATCCTATTTTGCCATGTAATGTTCTGGGTGGATTCAAAGGGAAACTAATGAAATAGGCTCAAGAAAAGTGATATTACTACTGTGGAAGGTCCAAGTCTCACAGTGCTGGAAACGGATGGACATTAGTACTTCTTGGCAGGACACTGGTTTGGTTTGGAGCTTGATGTCACATTCATTTTTCTGGCTGCCAGTCTCCTGAAGGAAATATTGACCTTCTTGCTTTAGTTTTCTATATTTTATTAGTTGTTCATCATGGACAGGCGGATTAGTATCAGAATTAAAGGACCATTGGCTAAGAATTGCCCATAGAACTCTGGTTGTTTTCAGTTTCTCTGGTACATTTTGGTAGATGACCAAGCCATGGATTTGGTGTTCCCTTCTCTCTTCTCATTCCCTTTTGGAAAGAGTTTAGATGGGCTGGGGAAAGATATTTGAAGCTTTCTGATCCAATGTAAATGAATCCTGTGGTGGGTAAATAATTTTCCTCCCTCTTTGCTCTCCCGGGGTATTTTGATGAATAATGCTTCTCAAATAAGTTTATAAATATTCCCCTCGAGGTAAGAAGAGTATTAAGCTCATAGCAGGTGTGCCATTAATGTTTTTAGTGTGTAGGGTAGAGCACAGAGGAGAGGGACCATCAAAATCCTGTGGTTTCATAGAATTTTCTGGAAAGTTGTAGGCCACAGTTGGGAACAAAATCCTAGGGGCAGCACTGGTGAAGTGTGGCTACAGCTTCACAAGATCAAGCCAGGCCACTCCTTCCATGTAGGAGTTTTTTTTGGATTAGTGGTAAAATGGGTTTATAGCTTGTTTGGCTGCCAATTATAGCATATTTTTTATCTAAAATAACTGAGGAAGAAAGCTTAAATGATCTATCAACTTAAAAATTAAAAATAAATTGATTCCCTCTTTGTCTCCCATCATCTGCAAGTCCAATTCACGAACGATCCAACTCTAGTCTAAAAGCCTTCTGTAGCAAATATTCATTCTCTTTTGACGGCATTACAATTTGATTTGCAAATATCATGCTTTCACCAATATATTCCATTACCCTTTACCTGTGACATCTCAATTATGGCTTTAAATTCTTTCTTTGATCAGCCTCTATGTCCCCATATCTTTCAACAAGTTTCTACAATAGTAAAGGACATTTCTTACTGCTACAGTGCCACCTACTGGGAGGCTATTACAAAAGCAAACTAGCTGGAGTTTTGACCCCTGTTTTAGAGTCCTTATCATCTTGGCTTTATAAAATCCCAGTTTCCATGTAATTTTGAGAAACTATCACTTCTCTTGATAGCAATTAATAGGCCTCTTGCTGTGGCGTAAAGTCAGCAAGTTATAATAAGAAAATATGCTCTTACTCTTACTGTTACCTTACATTGACCCTGATTTCACCGACTTTGATTTGCTCTGTCCTATAGATGTAGCAAGGGCTCCAGACTGTGTGGGCAAGGGTTTGGATCTGGCGAAAATAACTTGGGGAGCCTCCAAAGATCCTGAAAAATGTAAAAAAAAAAAAAACAACCCCTACTTAACAGTTTATTTGATCTTGGCTGAAAGGTCAAGAGGTCAAATTTAAAACTAGGTTTTAGGGGATTATTGTTCCCCAGATGCTGCCACCCCATTTCCTGCCAAACACCAAGTCCATGCTCTGTCTTTTGCTTTCTAACAGTATAAGAGAGGGTCATCAACTCAAATTCTTATCCCTCTGGCACACTTTGGGAGCAATAAAGGGTATTAAGATACCAGGGTAAGAATCTCAAGTTATTTATTTTTAATTTTAATCAGGATCTTCAACAGTAATAGAATTCATGATGAGAAGAATAAGAACATGATCATAAAAATAGGTCATTTCATTGAGAGTTACCAGGCAAATAATTTCACTTGAAAGTTAAAGAGACTTCAAGATCTTTCGGGTTTAAGCTCCACAGGGTTTACTTTATATTAAAATAAGCCCCTTTCCTTTGCTATCTCACCGAGAGAGACAGGAGGAGGGCAGGCAGAGTCACACTGTACTACAGCAAAGGCTAATGCAAATTTTATCTGGACCGGAAACAATGTACATTTAACAAGGCTATTTTCTCTTTTTTCATAAATGCAATCCAGCACTGATTTTCAAAGGATGGTGAGGTCCCTTCACCAAGTATAGACCCATCAGAACAACAATGGTATGGTAGGGGAGAGCTTGGGCTCCAGGCCAGAATAGGCTGAGGCAGAATGAAGGGGCAGGAAGAGGGCAGGTGGTATAGCTTCAGATCCCTGCGATGGTGGCAGTTGATGCTATCAGACCAGTATGAGGGAAATGTCAGTTATCTAATATGGCGCTGTCTGCTATTTTAGTTCACCATCGCCACCTCAGAACTCAAGAACGCCATGCTTATAAAGAAGGCCAACAGCTTTGGCTCTGAGCCAAAGGCCCTCACTCTCGCTTCCTTCTCAAATTTCCAAATGTGCTGACTCTACACCTTCCCTTCAGAGCCAGCTCAGAATACACAGCCCGAGGTGGAGGAGTCACACTACAGCTCTCTGCTGGGAACTTTCACACAATGTTCATAGGACAAGAATGCCCCTTGGCCGCCATCATTGGGAAAGGACCCTGCCTTGTTTTCAGCAGTGCCCTGGGATGAATCACTCTCATTCAGACTATCTGACGAACAAAGTCACACAGCTGTAAGCCTGCTTGGCCAGACCTGCAGAAGGGTCAAAGGGCCAGGAAACAGGCTTCTGCTATATTCGCAGACTCACAGATACTGCGTTTGACCAACTTAGTTAGCTGGACCAGACAAGGGCCAAATACCTTTCAAAGTCAGTTTAGCGATTCTTACACAAGCACAAACTTCCCAGCTCTCAGGGAGATGTGTGAACTCGACTTATCATGGGGGGTTGTTCTCCCTCCTTAGGATTTAAAGAAAAGTGTTTCTTTGAAAGTGTTTCTGACAGCTCTGTAACGCCTTTTCATGCAACGTTCTTCTTTTTACTGGACACCCTTAAGACCTCCTCGAAAATTACTTCTTTCAATCTATGAGATAGGTGAGTATAGGTGTATAAATAACTTTTAACATTTTTTTTTTAAAAAAACATGGTTAGTTACTATTAAAATGCTGAGGTAAAATGATTATTGGCAAGTATGGGAAATGCCTGAACCTTACTATATCATGTTCCTCCTATGTCATTTGTTTCTTTAATTAAAGATCAGGACGAGCAAGAAAGTCACAGAATAGAAATAAACTCAAGGGACTTTAGAGGCCCAGAGTCATTAGGGGACAAAAACAGTAAAAGCAAGCTACCTAAGCAAGGTGAGAAGAGTAATGTGCTCATCTTAACATGGAAGCAGGGAAAATGGTTGATATAGGTAAGGTTCAAGTTCTGCTCTTTGCTCTGTGTTTTCATGCTGACACCAAATTTCACTAGAACTTCTACAAAATCTAGGTAACATGAAGAGTTAGTAAATATAAATCCATAATCAAGATGCTCTAAGTAGGACCCACAGGCTCCTTAAATTTCTAATCTCCTCAGCCAGAGTGCATGCAAAGAGTTCAATTCGGTACTTAATTTTTTGATTAGACAGCCAAGTAAAGTAGAAGGGTTTCCTGGATCTCTGCTGCCATCAGATTTGAAGAGCTGATGGGGCTCTAAAAGCCACATTTCATGGAAATCCTTTCACTGGACTACGATTCTTACTTCTTAGCCCGAAACAGTTCTAAGTGAAAACTTTACCTCCTCAAAAAGAACTACCATGTGCCAGCAATTCTTTTTTGTTGTTGTTTGGGGAAAGAGGTGCAAGTATCCATTAAATATTTCTTGGATTCAGGTTCTAGGATTTTAAGTGGGGAACAAAGTTTCTATAGTCTTATCATATGACCTGAGCTGGGCATAATTGTAATGACTTCAATTATTCCTCACAGCGAGCCTATGAGACATTCATTGTTCCCAGGATAGTCAACTTAACGAGGCCTCTCAGCAATCTTGTAATCATTTTAAGGTATATTATGTCAACGCTTCCTTCCTTCAGCATTAAATGCCTTGATGACTTCCTATTGCTCTCAGGACCAACTTCTCTATGGCTTGTAAGTTGTTATCACCAGAGTCCTTTCTCTTGCCACTCCCTAGGTCCAACCACACTGACACAAAAGGTCCCACGACATAGTGTGTTTCACACCCTCCCTCACCCCTGGCTTTTGCCCACAGTGACTGCTCTTCCTGAAGCTCCTTCCACCCCAGGACTCCCCTCTCTCTTGGACTTTTCTGATATCAGATATTTCTTCCTCATAGAGCCCTCTCCAACCCTGGGAAAACCTGGGCCACGTGGCTCGGGTTCAAATATTACCCCACCACGTACTAGCTGTGAGGTTTTAGACACATTTCATAACCTGTGTCTTTACTTTTTCAGTCATCAAACTGGGAACACAGTTTCCATACTATGTGCCTGCTTTGTTTACAAGAGTTATTACATGTGAAGCATTCAGAACTGTACCTGACACACAGCAAATGCTTAGTCAGTGGCGTCTACTTTTACATTATGTGTCCCCAGAACCTGATATTTACTCACCTTGCGGCAGACTTCCTGCTGACTTTCCTCTCCCTGAATCTATCAGTTCACTATGACCAGAACACTGTTCTGCTCACCCCATGTTACCTCAGCACCCAGCATGTGACTCGCTCCACAATAATAAATATTTGTTGAATTGAACCAAAGTGGCTTTCTATTTTCTGGTTGCTTATTAGTGCATTTTTATGAATTATTATTAACAGAGAACTACCCCTGGGCCAGTGTTGTCTGTCTCAGATGGGGGTACTACCTACAGTGCCAGATGTTAGGCCCTGCACAACTACCTGTCAATAGGCCATGACGTTAGCATGACAAGACTGGGGACAAAGACCGAGCTGTAGCTCTGCGTCCATCTACAATATCCCACAGGCCCCTCAACTTTCTGAGCCATAGCACTGCTCTATAGACTTGCTACCTGGTTCCTCCTGTGGGAGAGACAAGAAGACACACCTCACAGAGCTACGGTGAGGATTCAATGAGAGATTCTACATGTGGAAAAAGTATGTAAACAGTGAAACACATAACACACGCACATTTACTAAATGTTGCAAATATGATAGCATTCAATCAGTCTAGGAAATTTCATGTATCCAACACAAGTTCCAGAAAATAATTCTATCCGAAGTTGTCATATCATTCTAAAGAAGAACGTAACAAAGAATTCATTTGCTAATGCATCAAAAGTCTGGCCAATTCATTCTTTCAACTGGAGCTCCCTTCTGAGCTGGAAGAAACAATGAGTGAAGCGCCTCACCCTCTCTGCAGTCCCCCCATGGAAGAACTGGTGTACCCACTCACCTATGGTGCTGGTGATGGGCACAAAGGCTGCAGAGTTAAGGCTGCTCTGGAGTCCATTCAGCTGACCTTCTGTGGAGGATCCTCTGAAACACAAGCAGTTTGGTTAGACCTGCAGACAGGGAGGCAAGGCCAAATACAGGTCCTCCTAGGATTTTGCCTCTTACCGTTGGCTCAGATAAATCACAACTGACATTAAAAAAAAAAAAAAAAAAACTTTCATATAGAGCAGTGGTTCTTAACTGGGGGAGGGAGGAGGGACAAATTCTGTGTCCCCTACCTCCTACCCAACTCGATCCTCCAAAAGGGGCATCTGGCAATGCTGGAATATGTGTGCCTGTCCACTGTGGGGTCGACTGTCACCTGGTGGGTAGAGCCAGGATTGGTGCTAAATAAATATCTCATACAGACCCTGGGAAGTTCCCCCAAAATAAAGTATTGTCTAACCTGAGGTGTGGATGGTGCTGAGGTTGAAGAACTGCTACAAAGACACCCTGCCCCTCATGCCAATGTTGACAAGAGACAGGACAGAATATAATAGGATTCTTGGGGCACAGGTTCCCCAGCCAGCTGTTTCAAATATTCTCTGACAATTGGATGCCCTACAGACCACGGTGGGTCTCCCTGTGTCCCGCTGTTTCAGCTCTGTGATTCTTTCACTGCATGATCAGAATTATGTTTATATTGGACTGTGCATACATCAGTTGTTCAATAAATATTTTTGGGAAAAATCTGAATATTGTTCCCATAAATACACAAATTTGTTGGGCCCATGCACTTTGATTTTAGCTGGCTTGTAAAAATTTTACCTGGGAGGTAAAGTTTTCATACACTCAGCTCCTTATTTGTTGAAGAGCTGCCAACCAGGCACAAGCAATCCCCTCCCAGCACTGTTCCCATTTATTCACTCACATAGAAAATACTTCACAAGCATTCCTAGGGCTGGGGATGAGGAGGATGTAGACATTAAATGAATACAGGAGAGTCCAGCTGAGCTAGGTGCTCAGGAAAAGCACAGGGTGGTATAAGAGAACAGGGAGCCTAGTTTAGATGGTGAGGAGAGTGGTTGAGGATAGTCTCTCTGAAGAAATCGTATTTCAGTTGAGTCATGAAGCTATGAGAAGTAGGCTTCATCCGGGAGAATAGGAGGAATCAGCAAATAGAACGATTCTGAGGCAGAGAGGGGTGTAGAGCGTCCCCAGAACCTTTTAAAAGCAGCCAGACGATGGCCGTGGTGGGCAATCAGGCAGTGTTTGTCCAACATACTTGACAGGAATCTCCTAGGATGGCTTTCCAGGCCTTTCCTTTGGAGATTTTGATTCAGTGGGTCTGCATTGGGCCTGAGAACTTAGGCTTTTTATGGCTCCCGAGGTGCCCAGGCCATATGCATCACCAGAGAAGACAGGGAGGCATCGGCCAGTGGGGAAAGAAGAAATGAGTCAAGAGGGTCCTTGCAGAGTCTGGTGGAGGCAGGTGCCCAGGGAGACCCTCTACCCCTGCTGGAGACGTGCTGCCGGAAAACACAGCCCAGCAGCAATGTAAAGATCACGCTGTCCTGGAGTCCCTCCCTCCCCCTCCCTCCCGGGCAAGCTGCCCTTTGGGCCCTACGCCTCCTTTCTACTTTCTTTGAGGACAGAGGGTCACAAAAGCGAAGGCCAGAGAGAAAGGCGCAGAGGGAGGGTTTCTCTCTTTCCCCACAAGTCTCAGCCATGGAGAGCTACGTCTGGAATGTCTGCGCATTATATTTCTGCTGTTTAATGCCTCCTCCTCCCTTCAAAGTATCTGTAGGGATATTTGCTCTTCCAGGTCTAAGTGAAAAACAGAAATGTTCTGGAGGCTCTAGGACAGGCAGTTCCTTCACAGAGGTTAAAAACACTCAGGGTCGTTCATTCATGTTAGGAGCTGCTGAGTCAAGAAAAGCCAAGGGGTTGGTCTGGGTACATGAGGAAGCCTTGAAGTCAGCAGTGAAAAGGGAAGCAGGGAGGCAAAATGTTTGGGTCAGTAGAAGAAACACAGGTAGTGAGCAGGGAGCTACCCCAGGGCTGAGAAGAGTCTCTGGGGGGCTAGACCCAGTGAATTCTGGGTCTCCCAAACTCACCTCCTCTCTCTCCTCTGAGGAACTCCCACCCACCCAATCACACTCCTAGGCTTTCTTCCCTTACTCACTCGCTATCTGGCCCTGGACTCCTCTGTACACAGTTCACTCACTCATCTGTCCTCCTGCCTCCATTAATACCCATCACAGGCCTCGGGAGCCATCACTGGTCCAGGAATTGAACTGTCTCTGGAATTAGCATTAAAGCAGAGGGCCCCCGCTTTCCTCACTGGTAGAGAAATGTGTGTACAGTCAGACAAGGGGAAAATCGGAGTGATTTTTTCCATGGAAACACTGGTACACAAAATGGCTTGGGTCTGTTATTACTACTGTAGGCACAGTATGGGTAAATACACTTTTGTTGTGATAACATCATTTCCTTGGGAAAATATATTCCAACTCTGGACAAGCCACTCCTAAATGAGAACTTTGGAAACACAGGTTGTTTATAGTCTGTATGTTAATCGGCACTTGCTGATCTGCCCCTGTAATGATTCTTTATTGCCTTCCTGGAGTTACCTATGCTTTAGGCTATTTGTATACAGGAGGTATGCATGTGTCCCCGTTGCCCGCGTTGTCGCCTAGGTCAATTACTATGCTTTCAGATGAGGCTTCCAGGACCTACCTTGCAGGTGGCTGAAGATCAAATAAGATGCTAAGTGTACAGTGCATCTTCACAGAGTCTGGTATTGAGGGCTAGATCAACATTAAGTATTATTAGCATTGCTATTGTTACTTGGAGCATGGACTATCTCTGCATTCACTGTAAGCCTGTCTACCAATTGAAATAATTGGACGGCTCGTCGACTCTAATTCAGTAGAGAATATTAGTGGTAAACTGTAGAAGAATGACTACAATTCATTCAGAAGCTGGCAGTTAATAGTGATTTGTTTAAAGTGAAAGGTGATTAATTGGTAACCTACAAATCTCAATCTCATAGTGAAAGGGGTCTCATTTGAGAATGACAAACTGTTAATAAAAATAAAAGAATCTTTTTTTCTGCCAGCATCAGAATGAATCAGTTTCTTCAACTGTGCACCAAATACAGTAAATCTGTGTGTTTAGGGCCATGCTTTATAACTGAGGCACGTTTAGGCATGCGGATAACAGAACAGTGAGATGCTCTAAGAAAGGCCCATGGGAAGTGAGACTGACAGGAGGACGACGCCCCTTCCACCTTATCCTGAAGGGAACAGCAAAACATGCTTGATGTTGCACTTTCTCTCAGGATCGCTCAGTGTGCAGAGCTGCATTGGTGCAGCTCCAGTACCTGCCATTTTCTGAGCAGGTACACATGAAACATGAACAGTGGCTAAGGGTAGATTCAGAAAAACTGAGTTATGAAAGTATCAAGAGTTTTGCATGGAGAAATATTGAGATGGGACAAGAAAAGTGCCATTAGCTTTATGTTATCATAAGAGTGAGTTCAAACCTAAGAAGAGGGCTGGTGTGATTGTGTGGCCCTCATTGTTTCTGAGCGTGGAGGAGCTGGAAAGCTGTGGGTGGAGTCAGGGGCTGACAGCCAGAAAGGCAAGTACAGTCTCAGCCCTTCCCTAGCAAAAGCTGCTGTGAGGCCTGATGAACATGGTCTCTCAAAAACTGAAATAAGAAATGTGGCCGTGGGCCTCCCTGGTGGTGCAAGGGCTAAGATGTAACCTATGAAGCTATCCACAGCCACTGCAGCACGAGTTCGATTGCCGGCTGGCCAGGGAGCAACCCACAGGGCGCAGCAGACCTCTCCTGGCTCGCCTGCTGCTCCCCTCAGCAGTGTACTTCAGTCAATCTGCCTGTTCTGTGCCCCACTCTGTCTCTGGTGAATCCTCTCACCCCCCTCGCCTCTGGCCTGTACCCCAGCTCTTGTATGCATAAATAAATAAATCTTAAAAAAAAATGTGGCTGTGTATAGTAGCAACAAAGAACTAGAAGCCCCAGTTCCATTAATAGTGATATTTCAGCAGAACTGTCTTTCCTTGTTCACAGTTAGAACCTGAAGCATTTCCTTATACAACAAATGTACAATTTCTAGTCCAGAATCAACTTAATTGCTCCTCATTCTATATAGTCCTCTTGTCTCTCTATTTTCCTGCAATCCAAGAGCGAGTCTTGACACGGCACCATTCCTACCTGAGTGAGTGGGAATAGCTCTTTCAGTCCTTTAGAAGAAGCAGCTCAATAATGCATTACAAACAGTATCTCCATAAGCTGAAATATTGCCTGCATTTACCATTTTGAAAGATTTCCTCTACTGTAAGTCTCCACTTTGGGAATGTAAGCCAACGGAGTGACTGGCTAAGACTTCTACTGGCTTCAAGACCACACTGTTTAGCCAGCCTAAAGAACATATTATCACAGCCTAGGAGGGTTTTAATGACCTAAACCCCATGATCCATTTTGCTGATAAGGCTTCTAAGGTGCTCTCCCATACCCCCGCCATGTGCTTTTTAGTGCCTTTAATCCTCTGTCCTCCCCACAAACACGGTCCTCTTAAACCCCTCCCCCCCCATTATATTGATCAGTGGAAACTTTCCTGAAAGTGATATCCTCTCTTAAAGATCTGTTTCATTCATTACTTCACAAAGTTGACAATGGATCTGGTGCTGTGTCGTTTCTCTCTGGGCTCCTCTGGAGGCTTTCCATGTCTCTAATATGGGGGGGGGTACTAGGTTTCTATTTCAGTGCTTAGTAAAAGTTTATCTTGGTTTTACGCCACCACAGACCTTTCTGTAGAAGGAAGGTCCACACAAGGAAAATGCTCAAGCTGTTACAGGGAGAGGCGAGCTGGAAATGCCCACCCCATCAAGACTGTTGCAAACAGACACGGTGACATTTGGGAAAGTCCTGAAAACAAACATCCCCAAACCTGATTTTTTATAAAATATTGGTGACAACCAAGCTCTTTTAATTCCCAAAAGAGAGAAGTCTGAAGATGCAAGTTAAGCTAAAGAAGTGAATTCTAAAAAACCAAATGAAACAGGTCCTCTGACTTTTCTTAGCAAACATTTACTCCCAGGTGAAATATCTCATAATGTTCCTTATAATAGAGCTATAAGCCCATAGGCGTATGTGCGCCTCCTACCAATCTGGGGGTGTATATGCATTTCAAAGCCAGAAGCTAACATGTTTATCCTTAGTAAACAACAATGAGAACATTATTTATTTGGATCTTGCCTCAAAACCAATTCTAAAGGCATTTAGTGACATCATCTTTTGTGCACTGGTGGTGCATAGGATTCCAATCCTAACACATGTTGTTAATTTTATTTCATCAGTACCACCTACTGTGTGCCAGACATGACTTGAGGCCCTACTCTCTCACATTCCCCCATCTGCCAGGTTGTTCTAGGTGATTTCTCCATTTTTTTTCATTTTTTTATTAATTTTCAAGTTAAATAGTTAGCTTGTTTTCAATCCCTTTTGTTTTTTTAATATATGTAAGGTTACAAGTTTACTCTTGAGTACAGTTTTGGCTGTCCCCCAAATTTGATATGTAGAACTTTCATAGATATTCAGTTCTAAATATTTCATAATTTTCATGATTACCATCTTAACAGATGAATATTAGGTACTATTAAAGCTTTCAAACACATGTGCCTTAAAAAAAAAAAACCTTTTATTTCTAACTTAAGTATACTGTGGTTGAAGAGTATTATCTGCTTAATACTGACTCTTTTGAAATGTGTAAGTCTTCATTTGTAATAAAAGCACGTGCTGACATTTTGTTAACGTCCCATGTAGACATGAAAAGAATGTACATTCTCCCTTTTGGGTGCAGGAATCTGTACATAGTTATTCATGTTTTTTGGACTGTGAATTATGAATCACATCAGGGTTGTAAAATCAATTTAGGGGATATAATCAGCATTAAAAAGTAGAAAACAGTATTTTGTGAAACTCTAATATACATACCACACATACAAACATTTTAACTGGGATACATATTAAAAGTATGTATTTTATTATGAATGGTGATCAAAAAAGATTAAATATTCAAAAGCCTCAGGAACTTTTGAGTTATCTAGCAGCTATTGAGACTCTATTTAAATAAATCACCACTAGGATTGATGATTTGCTAATTTCTTCTTGCAATTTGGTCAGCTTTTGATTTGTATGTCAGCATTTGCATGTGTGATGTTAAGCACATAACAGTGTTTTTCTTCATTCATATTAATGCTTCCTGATTAATTCTATTTTAAGTTTTGCTATACCAACTTTCTAATTATTCCTGTATGGTTTATCTTTTCCCAACCCTTTGCCTTTGATAAAGTAGCCTTTAGCTAAACATTTTAAAAAGTGCAGTTTGATAATCTGTCTTGTAACAGAAGTGTATAATCTGTTACCACTACTGTGATTATTCATGTATTTGGACTTATTTCTATTTAGTAGTTGTTTTCCATTTACCATCTTTCCTATGCCTTTTTCCCCCTTTTCCTGCCTTCCACTAGATTCAAAAGGTTTCTATATTCCTTTCTCCCCCTCTGTTGGTTTGAAAATTATAGATTATATAACATATAGGTTATAACATATAGGATTATATAACATTTAGGTATTTTCTGCTAAGGAAGTACATAGCCATTCAGCATTCTATCTTGCCCTTGAACTGGACCCTGAACCTTTGATATACTAACCACTGAACACTCCTAATCCCTACATCCTATCTTTGTTGTCTTAAACATGTCTTACTTACCTTTCTAAAGAAGACAGTCTAAAGAAGACTTACAGAGTCACTAACATTGACATGTTATACATATTTTTGCACTTCTTGTTTCTTGCTATCCAACATTTCTGGATTCATTTTTATCCTATGCAGCCTCTACTGGCTGTTTCAGTGAAGGTTATGGGTGGTATGCCACTAGACTCTGAATATCTCCAATTATCTTTACTGTGCCTTCTCTCTTGTATAACAGTTCAGCTATGTAAAAAATTCTAAATTGAAAGTTAGTTTACCTCAACACTTTGAAGTTAGTAGCTACTATCTTTTGCCATATATTTTTTAAAGATTTATTTATTATTTATGCATACAAGAGTTGGGGTGCAGGTCAGAGGTGCCGGAGGGTGGTGGGTGGTGAGAGGATTCACCAGAGACAGAGACACAGAGTGGGACCAGAACAGGCGGATCTACTGAAATACACTGCTGAGGGGAACAGCGGGCAAGACAGGACAGGTCTGCTGCACCACATGGGTCAGCTCCCTGGCCAGGGATCGAACTTGTGCTGCAGTGGTTGCCAATAGCTTCATAGTGTTGAGACTTAACCCCATGCACCACCAGGGAGGCCTGCCATCTGTTACTGCTGAGAAGAATGCTGGAACCTTTGCAGGTCAAGTGAACATTCTCTCAGGTGGTATTTAAGACTTCTCTTTATGCTTTGTTTCCTGCAGTGTCATGATGATGCACCCAGAGGTACATGTGTTTGGTACATGGAATGAGTTTTCAGCTGAGGATTTCTGTCTAATTATCAGTTACTATTTTTTTTTTTTAAAGCACTGCTTGCCTATCCCTGACATTTCTCCTCTGACACTGCTACCAGTCAGGTGGTGTTCCACAGATACTCTCATCAGACACACAATCTGACAGGTCTGACCACTCAACAATATTAATTTCATCTACAAAGAATTTAATTCATGTCCTAGTTGTTGATTTTGTTGGCAGTCTTTCTTAGTGTTAGATTTATTCATGTTTTGGAATTTTGGGTTGCAGGCTCATTTTGAACAGGAATCATTTTCCCTCTTGTCTCTCTACTTGCTTGCCCCTCCCTGTTAGAAGATGCTAGAGTTGCCTCCACCTGGTCCCCCAGATTCCACTCCAGAACCAGACTTTCCACTGGCATTTCCATAGCCTTGCTTCAGTGATACTTCAGGGTAAATCCAGCTCAGAAAGTAAGTAACTTATGTGATAAAAAGGTAAAAACAAAGTATCTGTCTTAAGAGAATTATGGGAAACAGAACATATATCAAAAAGGAAAAATAAGGAGATAGCTGGTAGAGTCATTTGAGGAGTTGAGGATGGGGCAGCTAGGAAAGAAGCACCAAGGTGATCAACTAAAACTTTCTTTTGAATAAAAAAAGACTTAAGATGGAGGCACGCATGCAGAGCAGACTGCAAGGGGGTGGGATAGTCTAGCCAAAGCAAGAAACAGGACAGAGGACACTGCAGAAGGCTTTAATGTCAGAGTAAGAACTCTCAACTTGATATTGCAAACACTTGGAAGGCTGTGATGATTAAAAAAAAAAAAGTTCAAAGAACTATTTCAGAGATGAAATGTTAAAACTGCTTCCTAGGCCTACTCATTACCCTATTACTTTAAGAATCAACCTAGACAGTTAAAAAACCTATACCTGTCTCTCCTTGGGTTTTCCTTTTCTTGAAGAACCAATTCAGATATTCTCTATTTTCCAAAATATTAACTTTCACCCACTTTGTAGCATACAAGTTTACGGTTTCTCACAATTTTCCCCATTTCCTCCCCTGTGTCTACTTTTCAAACCTTTTTCTTACTTTTCTGGTAGAACTATGTTTATTTTCTCCTTTCTCAGCCCTTACCCCAAACTAAATAGTGTTCAACTTAACTAATTTTATTGCTTGCTTTTCACTTTATGCTGCCTTTCTTCTTGATTTCCTTTGATCCATTTTATTCTTAGCTTTGTTTTATTGACCTTCTAATTTCGAGAGATGAAAGCTTAGTTCAGGTATGACAAATATGTGGCATGTATACTCACCACTCTCACCATCTTCCCTGTCTGTGGTAGACATTACTAATCTACCAAAGCACTTTTTTTCTGCTGAGCTTAGAGTTCTCATAAGTATTTTCTACATGACACTAAATCCTGTATATGGTTGAAGTCTCTCTGCCATTTGTATCTTGATTAATTTCTTTTCAATCTTTCTATATGTTAACAACAAAAATAACTAAGATCATGAATTTACCGCTCCCTCCACCCCATTCTTTATACCCCTTGTCCTTTTCCTTCCCCACACCCTCTTTACTTGAGAGTACTCAGGATGTTTAGTGATGTCCACTGGTTTTTGGAAGTGTTTGCACCTGATCTAATTGTTCGCTATGTAAATGTCTAGCATTTCATTTTTATCGTTCTTTGCTACACATAATTCTCTCAACTTCCCTCCTGCATCTCTACCTTTCTTATGGCTATATAATACTCCACAATATGGATATATCACATCTTTATCCAATCATCTGTCAACAGACAGGCTGCTTCCATGTCCCAACTATTGCAAATGATGTTGCTATGAACACTGGAACAAATGGGGCCTCATACTGATATTTTCATATTGTTTGGATATATGCTCAAATGGGCATTACTGGGTTGCGCAGAATTTCCATTTTTAGCTTCTTAAGGTAAATCTAGATCATTTTCCAAAAGGGTTGCATCAGTTTACATTTTCTACCAACACTGTAAAGGGTTTCTTTTTCTCTGTACCCTTTCCAGTCCTTGGAAATCTTTTCAATATGTAACACTGTCAAGGGTATGAGAGGGTATATCACTGTGGTTTTAACCTGCATCTTCTTGATTAGAAATGATGGTGAACATTTTTTCCTATCTATTGGTTTTCTAGATAAGCTCTTTGATAAATTGTTTATATCTGCTACCCACTTATTAATTCATTTTTCTATTGAACTGCATGAGCTTTTTGTACATCTTAGATATTATTCCCTAATCAGTTATAGACCATGTAAATATTTTCTCCCATTCAGTAAAGTTTTTTCAAACTGTCTTGTATTTTCTTTCTCTGTGTAGCTATTTTTTTAAAAAAAAAATTGAGGTAACACTGGTTTACAACACTGTATGTGATTCAGAGGCACACAGGATCATACCTCCTCAGATGAGGTCACCACACCACACGTGCGACCAAGACACCTACCATCTCCCACTGTATGAAAGTCTTTGAGGTAACACCAATTGTTTATTTTTGTTTTTAATTCCATTACTGCAGAGGTTTAATTACCAAAAGTATCCTTTTTGTTGATATTGTGGAATGTATCACCAATGTTTTCTTCTATGTATTTTGTTGTTGCAGGTCTTATACCTAAATCTATAATCCACTTGGAGTTTATTTTTGCATATGGGTCTTGTCTGGCTTATTTCACTTAGCGTAATAACCTCAAGATTCATCCATGCTGCTGCAGATGGTAGGATTTCCTTTTTACTGATGGCTGAATAATATTCCAGTGTGTATGTATGCATGTGTATATCACATGTTTATCCATACATTAGTCACACATTAATGGTCAGATAGGTTGTTTCCATGTCTTAGTTATTGTGCACACTGCTGTAATGAACATGGCAGCACAGACAACTCATCAATATTCAGTTTTCATTTCCTTTGGATATAGACCCAGAAGTAGTATCGCTGGATCATTTGGTAGTTGTATTTTTAATTATTTTGAGGACCCTCGATCTTATTTCCATAGATACTGTAACAATTTATATTCCTAACAAAAGAATTCCCTTTTCTCCACACCCTCACCAATGTTTTTTATCTCTTATCTTTTGGATGATGGTCATTCTAACAGGTGTGAGGTGATACCTCCTTGTGATTTTGGATTGCATTTTCCTGATGATTAGTGATATTGAAAACCTTTTATATATCTGTATAGCTTCCTTAGAAAAATGTCTATTCAGCTCCTCTGACTATTTTAAAATCAGAGTTTGTTTTTTGTTTTTGTTTATGTGAGTTCTTTATATATTTTGGCCAGTAACACACTGTCAGATAAATGATTTGAAAATACTTTCTCCCATTCCGTATGTTGCCTTTTCAATTCCTTAATGGTTTCCTTTGCTTGCAGAAGTTTTTTAGTTTGATATAGTCCCACTTGTGTATTTCTGTTTTTGTTGCCTTTGCTTTCAGTATCAAATCCAAAAAATCATCACGAATACCAGTGATAAGAATCTTAGCTCCTGCTTTCTTCTAGGAATTTTACAGCTTCAGATCTATGTCCAAGTCTTTAATCCACTATTGTAGCGACTGCCCTCCCTGTTACTTATCCTTGACTCCTTTGTGGTAAATTGACAGTGTTTATTTCTGGGTTCTCTATTGTTTTATGGATCCATGTGTCTTTTTTATGCCAATGCTACACTGTTTTGAATATCTCTTTAAAAATGCAGTTTGGGGCCTCCCTGCTGGCACAATGAAGCAATACACAGCCTCTGCTCAGAGACCTCTCCTGTCTTACCTGCTGCTCCCCTCAGCAGTGTATTTCAGTCAGTCTGCCTGTTCTGTTCCCCACTCTGTCTCTGGTGGATCCTCTCACCCCCCACATCTCTGGCTTGTACCCCAGCTCTTGTATGCATAAATAAATGAATCTTTAAAAAAAAAAAACACGCAGTTTGACATCAGGTAGTGTGATGCCTCCAATCTCTCTTTCTCAAGAATACCTTGGCTATTCAAGGTCTTCTGTGGTTTCATACAAATATTAGGATTGTTTTTTCTATTTCCATTAAAAAAAAAAGCCATTAGTATTTTGATAGGGATTGCACTGAGTCTGCAGATTGCTTTGGAGAGTACGGACATTTTAACAACATTAATCCTTCTAACCCATGAGCATGGAATGCTTTACCATTTATTTATGTTCTCTTTCTCTCATCAATGTGATAGTTATCAGGGTACAAATCTTTCACCTCTTTCATTAAATTTATGCCTAGGTATTTTATTCTTTTTGAAGTATCATAAATGGGTTTGTTTTCTTAATTTAATTAATTTCGCTAATGGTTCATTGTTAGTGTATAGAAATGTAACTGACTTTTGTGTATTGATTTTGTATTATTATCCTTGTTAGTTCTAATGGCTTTTGATGGAGTCTCTAGGGCTTTTTATTTATAACACCATGTCATTTGCAAATAGAGACAATTTTACTTCTTTCTTTCTGATTTGGATGACATTTTTTTCCTTTTTCTTGCCAAGAGCTCTGGCTAAGACTTCCAGTACCATGTTGAATACAAGTGGTGGGAGTAAGTATCCTTGTCTTGTCCTGATAATTCTTATTTTCAATAGTTTGCAATATAATTTTTTTATTTATTTATACAAGAGTCGGGGTACAGGCCAAATGTGCAGGAGGGTGAGAGGACTCACCAGAGACAGAGCGGGGAACAGAACAGGCAGACTGACGAAATACACTGCTGAGGGGAGCAGCGGGCGAGACAGGAGAGGTCCTCTGCACATGTGGGTTGCTCCATGGCCGGCAGGGATTGAACCAACACTGCAGAGGCTGCGGAGAGCTTCACAGCACTGTGCTCAACCTCCTGCTCCACCAGGGAGGCCCTAATATAATTTTTTGATCCAAGTTACTTAAAAGAATGTTTTAAAATTCCAAAATTATTTGGGGATTTTTAAATTTTATTATCTCATTTTACTGTAAAGTGATCATAGGATAAAGACTGTATAATTTCTATTTTTTGAGGAATTGATTGAAATGTTTTCGTTTAGGAAGATATTCCATGGGAGCACTGCAAGGTAAAAAAGTTATGTGTATTAATTTAATCTTACTAATTATGCTGTTCAAAACCCTTTATGTCCTGATGTTAGGCCTCTTTTGCCTATAATAATGATACTTCAGTTCTCTTGTTGGAATTCATCCTTTTAGGTTGAGTCTATCTTCTCTCTCATCACTTTTATCTTTGTATACTTTTTCCCTCAGGAGTTTTAAAATTTGTCCTTTATTGTACCAATTCAACTTTTTGTGGTGCCCTGTTTCTGTTCACTATGTTCAACCTAATTTTTCACTTAGGTGTTTCTCATTTTCATGCAATCCTTCTTTAGTTCAGACCGACTGCCCTCTCAAATGACAGCTTTTTCTAGTCCTACACATAAATTCACTCTACTCCTAAATTTTAAGAATACACATTAGGTATTTCCTAGAATGTTATTTTTTCTTCCTTGTTTAAGCTTATTACAGGGATAAGCCACTTCTCTGAAGAGTCTCCATATAGTTTTCTTCTAAGCTATGCCCTATTCTCAGACCTCAAGAATAAAAAAAAATTTTTTTTGTTCACCCTAAGAAAGTCTAAGTTTGCCATTAATGACTTATGCTCATAAAGGAAGTGATAGCAATCCGTCTGTCAGAGGCTGGGTAAGTTCCTGCCAAATCTTTTTCAAAAGGATTTTCATAATCAAATAAGAAAGAAGTGAGAGATGGGAAATACCCAGTGGTAATTATCCATTGATAATAACTTTTAGCAACCATCTTAAGATCCCAGCAGGCAATGATAAGAAGTAAGGTTTTAATTTCAAATACACAAATATGGATCACCAAAAGACGACCTATCATTGCACCACTCTTCTGTATTTTTCCTCCCCCACTGGACCACACGCATTCCAGTAGCAACTTTTGGTTGGGTATGGTTATTAATACTTATTTTTTTGACTGATATAACATTGTCCATGCCAAAAGCAAATCCTAAGCTCTCCAAATGCCACCCCTAAGGTCTAAATGCTGAGGTATGGTAGAGGAATGAGAGGGTAAGTGACAGAATTCTTGACTGGCCCTCACCTCTTCCTACCTCCAGGTCCCGCCCCTTAGAGTGAGAGTATTGTCTGGTGCATTCCAGATCTCCCACTCATTGTCTAGACTGCATATTCATTGGAAGGTAGTATAGTGCTGTTCTTCAACTGAATCCTTTTGTGGTACATCTACTAGAAATTCCTTAACACCTCAGTAGGAGAGAGACACTAATTCTTCCTCCTTAGGAGTATTTCATTGGCTATTTAAGTGGTAAAGTGGTGTGAAAGGGAGGGAGGGAGTTCCTAAGTACTGACATTGCATTTTCTCAAAGGCAATGTTTCAAGAAGATTACTCTGCCATTTACTGTTCAGGATAGATTTCAGTGGATTGGTAGGGGTATTTGAAATTAGTGGTCTACAGGGAAGAGTCTAGGGTTAGCACAGCTGGTAACATGGATTCCAGTTTGAGCTCTGCCACTGACCACCTGTGTACCTTGTGACACTCATAGTCCCACACGATGCCTCCACTCCTTTTAAAAAATTTATTATTTTTATATTAGTTACCTCACAACCATTCCCTTATTAATCTTTTTCCTCTTCTTACCTATTTGCAAAGTTCCTGCTCTAAAATTCCACAATTCTGTATTTTGAAAATGCTTAACTTAGAAAACCCTGTATTTAAGGTGGTTCTTGAAACTACACATAAAGGCTGAAAAGATGGACAGGAGATGGTTAACCTACAATATGACATTTTTACATCTGCATCAGGAACTCACTTTTGGACCATTAGAACTTCTGACCACTCTGTCTCATTTTAATGACTCCTATGTTAAAAAGATACAGGATCTTGTTCTTTTTTTAACCTGATCTTTATATTTTTTGACATTAATCTCTGAGCATCTTCCATTGTATTTAGCTGATATCAGCGAAAGTTCAGGTCACATTAACTGATATTTGGCTTTGCCATGCTGCTGAGCTTGCTCTCTTTCCTCTTCCTTATTCCTAGCAGTTTTTAACAAGCACCACTGTCCTGGGTGCTGACACAGAACAGCAGCTACCTTCAATTTCCACTGAGGTCACCCTGATGCAGAATAGCCTAAAACCTGGGGAAGGAAAAGTATCCCTAGCTACTTAAAGAAAGGCACTTTAGTTAAGTCTCTTTCCTTTCTTCAGAGAAGTCCTAAGGTGCCACAGCTTTGGCCCTGCCTTCCAAGTTCATCTCTAGTCTATGAATTTTGCCCAATTCCCTAGCAAACTTTAATATCCTCAGGTTTTTTTCTCTGCCTATTTCCTGAACAGTGTGAGTCTGGCTCTGAAAAGTAAAAAAAGAAGAGACCGTTTACAAGGAAGAGACAGTCCATGCGTGTGGAGCTGCTCACAGGCTGTCCCTCCTCGTTCAGCTGACTGCTTGCAAGAAATACCACAAATAGTTTTGAAAGGAGGATCTGAAGCGGGTATTAAATTATGAAGTGTTGCAAACATTAGAAAGGAAAATCAAGAAAGGCTACTGGCACTATGGGGAAGGTAAAAAAAAAAAAATCTAAATCACTCTCGTCCCAGAATTGACAAATGAGATTTAGCTGAAGGAAATATAAGTATATGACTTTGAGAACTATTCAAAGAACTGCTGGTCCAAGAGGGGATGGGGAAAATGGCTGTAAAGCATCAGGATTAGAAAACAAATGTGCTCATAAAAAAGCTTTCAATGGAATAGACAGAGAACAAGTAATTTTGGTTAATTATTCAGTGGGGACAGTGGTTTTTGTTTTACAGATGGGAAACTGAAACATTCAGAGGGAAAGTGACTTGAATATTACCATAAAGAAATAGGACCCCACTGTTCTGACTCTCAACTCCCTTTGCACCAAAATCTAAACGACATTCCATCTTTTATGTTCTATTGTTCTCTAAAGTCAACCCTCTAGGATGTGGAAACTTTGATGCTCTTGGAAAGTGCTTCTATATTTGTCCAATGCCAACTTCTGTGCTAGAAGTTTGAAGTTAACCCCAAAACACAGGGCTTGGCATGGTCAAAAGCTCATTACAATTTCTCATTAGTTGTGTCTCTTGGGGCAACAATGGCATTCCTGAGTGTGACTCAGTATCACCAGTCATAACTGAATGTTCCCGATTAATCTGAACTAAGCCAGAGGAAAGGACATATGCAAATCTCAGCAAGTGAAGCAACATATTTTACAGAAAGTAAAAATTTACATGAAAATTTCTTGAAATGCCTGTATAGTGCTAGCCATAATAATACCTAACACTTATTTGGCATACATTATATGCTAGGAACTGTATTAGTGCTTGATTGAGATTCATTAATTCATTTCTTTTTAAATAACCCTCAGAGGCAGGTACTATTTTCCCACAATTTTAAATAGGAAGCTGAGCTGCATAAATTTTAAGGGACTTGCTATGCTGGCTAGGAATAAGAATGACTTTGGGAAAAGAATATACTGGCTGATACTCATGGTCATGAAAGATTTCTCTAAATTAAAAATAACTTCATCAGTTCAAATAAAGTATGGAGTTTAGTTCATACTAATGTGTAATTTGTAGACAGTAATGACAGATTCTTAGTATGGCAATATAGGATGTTAATAACTGTGGGTAGTTATCTTTGCTATTATCTTTAACCCTTTTCTGTAAATCTGAAATTAATTTATAGAAAAAAATTTAAACAAAAAACTTTCTGGTTACTTTATAGAACTTTTCATTGAGTCAGTTCAGATCAAAACAGTGCTATTCTTTTTCCTAAAAGTCAGAAGAATATCAAAAACAGGATGTCTTCACACCACTGTACATTTTACATGTAAATGAGAGAACAGTAACGTCTCTACTAATGCTAACTTATTTAGCTACAGAGACTTGTGCTCGAGTTTTAAAAGCAAATTGGAAACTATTTCCTGGAACAACGCCTTATAGCATGCCTTTTGATACTTGGATTATATTTCTTCAATTCTGAAAAAAATCTTGCTTTTCCCCCCTTCTGTGCATTTTTGGTGCTGAGCTGTTTCCGGTTTTCCCACACTCCTGACTGTTAGAGAGAAGAAACCACAAAAATGCAGCAAAGCAAAGTTTGTCCACAGAGCTGCAATTCCATCTCAGAAGGCTGGAGAGTTCTGGCAGCAGCAAATTCAGGGCAGTGAGTGGCATCTTCAGTGTCCAGTCCTGCCGCTTGCTGCTGAGCCCACCCCTCCATCAGCCAGCCATACAGGCTGCCAAGGAGCATCAGGGTACTGGCAACAGAGGGAAAATCCACAACCAAGGAGCACACAGGCAAATTCAACATTCACATCCGACTCACTAACTTTCCCACCTAATGGTGGAGTTCTCAAACTGGTGAAGCAGCGTGTGGTTAGAGAATGCTTGTGCCAGGGACTAGGGTTTATTGAATTGTTCTATTGCTGGTCTTGTTCTATGTGCTTTACATGTATTAACTCTGCTCATATTTATCAACTATCCTATGAAGTTGATATTCTTATTATCCTCATTTCACAAATGAGATAACTGAGGCCAAGAGGTAAAGTAACCTATAACTTGCTGAAAGTCTTAGGTTAATAGAGTGTGGGGTGGGGTTATGAATGCAGGAAGTCTGGTTCACAGCGACTTTGGGATCTGTCTTGACTCCTTCTAGGACCAGGGGCCATACAGTCTCCTTTCTATCGGGCTATTGGCCTTCAACTATGCACTGCAGCCTTCCCTGCTGTTTCAGAGAGTTCTAAAGCCATTACAATGCCAACTATTCCTAGAACAGTGGTTGGTACTTAGTAGGCATTGAATAAATATTTGTTGGATAAATCAGTGATGCAGCATTATAATTAAATAGCCACAGGGATTGTTTGCCATCTAAATCTAGAAACTGATTCACTGTCCAAGAGGGAAAAAAACAGTAACTGCTTTTTTTGTGTCCCAGGATTCTTATAACTAAAACTGACTTTGTAAAGGACAAATGAAAGAGAGGCCTTAATGAGAGCATAAATCTCCTCTAGATGTTTATACATCAGGGAAATGCCTGCATTTTCTAGACATTTGTGAAAGGTTCCCCAATTTTAAATGGGCTGCTAGAATCAACTAGCCCCCTTTATTGGTCTATTCCTGGTTCACTGGCTAAAAAATGGGTGGTGGTGGAATGGAGGCTGTGATCTACAGAAATTTGATTCAGGCATGGAAATGTCTTTTTGAGGTAAAATAAATAGACCACAAAAGATATAAGAAACATGGCTGCCACACAGAGCCTGCTGACTAGTGGGGTTAATCCCCCTCAGTGAAACCCTAATCCTATGTTCTCCCATTCAGGGGCCTAAAAGTGAACAAGCAAACAGGGTGGGAGGGAGGGGTGAAAAATTTTATATGAAACTGAAAAGCTTTGACTCTGGAGAATGACGAAGAGAAGATACATCCAGGAGGAAGTTTTTACTTCCTTTCTTGAAGCCCAGTTTGCCTGGTGCACTGTCTGACTGTAGCTCTTGCCAGAGGCCAGCAGAAGTTAGCAATAACCTACAGGTAGCAGCTTGACAGCAGGGCCTGCCCCTCCCACGGGGCAGAGCTCAGACTCCTGCTCCTTTTAATGGCTCGCCAGGGGACTCAGACTTGCAGCTAGGGCTCAGAAGCAGTTAGCCTTTATTTCCCATTAGGTGTTCTTATTTTCAACCTTCAGTACAACTGCTTTGAAGGTGCCATAAGTAAAGAGTACATAGAATTAATACAGAATTATAGAATTCTACATAGAATTTTGTATCACATAGAATTAATATAGAATTAGAATAGCCCAGAAGAAAGTGAACAGAAGATTATTGAAAACTTACTTCGAAGCCCTCTGGGATGTTGTCTTTCTGAGGATTTGTTTGTGATTGGATGGGGGCTTAGGGATGAGGGAGGAAGAACTTGGAGGCGGTACCACTTTTTGTGGCAGACTGGTTGACTTCTGGCCATTGGCTGCGGCACTTGAAATTCTGCACGCTGCACCATTGTGAATTGTCCATAAATTGGAGTTAGGTAGTGTCTGGCTGCCAAAGATGGCCTGTAAGAAGAAGAAAAAAAAAAACCCGATGGACATGTCCTTCACAACTCACATGCTGTAAGCGAATGACTGGTTTGCAATCCTGGAATGGGACAAAAGGAAGAGGGTGGACTGCTAAAATAATTTTTAAGGAAAAACTTCTCTAATAAGTCTGGCTTCAGAGAAGGGCAATCTCTTAAAACATTGAGATGATCTTGTTAAAAGCAGCCTGGGTTAGGAAGCAGGACACCTGGGTACTAATATTGGTCCATAGGAGAGAGCCAGAAAAGCATCTGTTCTTTTTTTTTTTTTAACAATGTTAATGAATCCCCCCTTTACTCATTAGAAAAGAATTAACTCAGCAAAGTAATCTGAGAACTGACTTCATAGAGACCACAATTGAATTTGCTAATAGATTCTATACCTGGCACTGTTCTGAGTGCTTCACATAGTAATTTTCCATCAACAGTTTGAGTTAGTTTTAGTTTTTTCTTATCCCATTTTAGTTTTTTCTTATCTGCATCTGGTCTTGGTCTGCATTTCCCCCATTGTTAAATTCAACAAATATTTAATGACTGTCACCACATATTTAACGAATGGATGTCAAGTACTGGAGATGTAGCACAAAGCTTAACTCAATTCACGTTGGGAGTCAGCTGGCTAGAGCAAAGTGAGCCTGGAGCAAGGAGGCGAGGCTGGAACAGAAACCAGGAGCCTGAGGAAGCGTAGCCTTGAGGGCTCTTTGTAGAATTCTGGCATAGTAACACCTTGTTGACCTAATTATTAAGGCAAGATTTTACATTTGAAAACACTTTCAAAGTAAAATTGCTACATGACTACAAGTTACTGTATGAAGGCAGTATCAAAAGAGTGGTTTTGCTTAGAGGTTAAACCTACAAATAAAAATTGAAAAACCACCATTGAAACACTAACATATATTTGCAATTATGTACACCTTCAAGTAGATGCTTGAAAAATTCTTACAACTCATTTACCTCATTAGAAAATGTGTTTTTGTGGCATAATTTTGATACTATTCCATTAACACTATCCACACTGCTTTCAATATGCATGCATTAGAAAGCTTTCAATGTGAAACACTATTAAGAGAAAAAGAATACAATTAACAAAATAGAACTGTTTATTAAAAGGATTTTTGGCAATTGATTTCTATCTGTACTATTTAAAGAGACAGGGAGAAGTGTCCTTTCCTCATAGGAAGTTATAAGGAGTAAGATCAGATGCTCTTTTTTTTTTTTTTTTTTTAAACATAGAACTGGAGTGCAGACCAGAGGAGGGTGAGGTGGGGAGAGGGGAAGAAGTATTCACCAGAGACAGAGTGGGGAGCAGAACAGGCAGATCTTCTGAAACACACTGCTAAGGGGAGCAGCGTGCGAGACAGGAGAGGTCTGCTACGTCATATGTGGGTTATCTCCCTGGACGGGGATTGAACTCAGGCCACAGAGGTGCCTAGCTCTGAGACTTAACCCCTAGGCCACGGGAGGTCCCAGAACAGGTGCTCTTAGGAAATGTTCACCTTGTAGATAAACTTCACTTATATTATTTTTGACCTTTATGAATTTTATTTTTTAAGCTGTAAAAGACGAACTGGGTAGCTCTACTAAAATGTTAACCAACCTTTCTATGCTGAGCCTTGAATTGCCCCATTTCAGGGACCTATGCATAAAGATCCCGGGCTAGCAGACATGAAAGGGGTCGGGGGTCTTACCAGGAGTACACGTGTTGGACTGAGATGTTTGCCAGAGGGAGAGGATGTGAGCATTTTCAAATGGACCAACCTGACTGAGTTGGCCCTCATTTCCGCAGACACCCCCCCCCCCCCCCAGGGAAAACTGAAGAGCTGTTCCTGGCCTCCATCTCTGACCCAAAGAAGGGGAACAAAGGAAGACTCAAGGCCATGGGCAAAGCCAGGCGGTAGAACTGTGCAGTGCACATGTGGGGAGGTCTTCAGACGGTCCAAGAGGGTCCAGGAGGACTGACTCTGCTCCAGATAGACTTCACAGACAAGCAACCAAAGTACAGCAAGAGGCCAGCTTGTGAGACTGGATCTAGAATAAGCTCACTCCTCTCCATCTCACTCCTGCTGGGTCCATGTCTGAAGACCACAAACTCTGCAAGAGACTCAACTGGAAGGAAGAAAGCAGACAGGATATAGATGTCCTCCACCCTTGCACCCACTCAACATTAATATCTGCATAGAATAATTCTGAAAGGATATACAAAAACGTGCCAACCACCATGGAAAAGGACTGGTAAGCCAGAGCTGCGGGGGGGTGGGGACTCATTTTTAACTAAATATTATCTGTATCCTTTTGAATTTTGTACCACGTATATGTATTCAATAGTTCTTTATTAAAAGAAATACTGAAAAATCAAAAGGAAGTCAAGTTCTAGTAAGATTTAAGCAAGTAACAAATAACTCTGAGGACAAGCCAGAGCATCCAAATGGAACCCAAAGTTTCCACCACCTACTTCAGGACTCACCATTACACAGGGCTGAAGAAGGAATGGATAGCTCAACACTCACAGCTAGAGCCAAATTTGATCATCAGTGAAAGGCAAGAGATTCAGGTGAGCAGAAAGACATGTTATGAAGTCAAATGTGTCTGGACTCAAATGAAGGCCTGTCAATTTCTCAGTGAGAGACCTTTTCAAGTTACTCAAACTCCCTGAGCCGTAGCTTCCTCACAAGCCATTGTAATTGCTTTGCTGGATTGTTGGGGATGGAATAAAGATCACATAAGCAAACCTATTTAGGCAGTCAATCAAGGTTTCTTGTAACAAATCAAAATACCAGGCACACAACAGACATCCAACAAATGCTGCATTCTTTCCAAACCTTCACCAAAGTGAGGAACCAAAGGACAGATGCCAAACAAATCTGCCTACCTGTAATAAACTCATTTTACCAGCTAGTCATCTTTTCCCCCCCAATAACTAAATTCCTAAAAATAGGATAGGCAATTATGTGCTTACATAGAGAAGCAATCTTGTAATATGCTCATTCTCTGGACTTTGAATAGTTCCTAGTATGTTATTTGTGTTCAGCTCATATTCAGTCACAAAATGTAAGGAAGCTCTTATGCAGATCCCAAACAAAAATAAATTCACCTTTCTACATGCAGATTTTGTGGCAGGACCTTAGACACTGATGTTGCAGAGTAATAAGATCAGCCTTCACTTCAAATACCAAATAAAATGTTGATAAAGACTTTATTGCCTCGATAATAATTTCTCCCTACTATCACTCCCCTGGATTTTGTCTGGGTAATAATGTGTGCCTAGCTAAAATATTCTCTTCCCAATCTCTCCTAAACCTAGATATAACCATGTGACATGGTTGTATAATGTCAACAGAAGTTTCCAGGTACAGTTTCTGGGAAAGTTCTATGAAGGAGGCAATTGGACTGGTATACAAATTTTGCCCCTTACTGTTCTTCCTTCCACTCAGCACACAGATAATCTAGCAAGAAGCAGGCAGAAAGGAGGGTGCAAGTTACTTGCTCAAGGTTCACAGGATGAAGACGGGAGGTGCATCGGCTTCTGATAGCAGCATGGAGTCTGGGAGAGCCTATTCTTAGATTTGTGATTATGGGGTGGGGGGCGCTCTAACTTCTTTAAGTCTCTATGCAGATGTAGAGGCTGGGGGGCAAGAATAAAGGGGAAGATTGGGGAAAAGAAGGTCTATTCTGTTACATGCAGGCAAATGGAAGCTGACTGAGCTGAGATATAATTCACATTCTACCAAAGAGTCAAGCTTGCTGAAGCCTCAATACAACACAAGGCATTTCAAAAAAGCAGAAACTCTGTCCAAATATAGAAAGTTTCTAGGTTTGAATCTGTTGTTTGGTGATCACACTCTAATACACTAACAATCTAATGAAATGAGTATAATTCTACATCATCCAAATTTCCAAAGAGTCAGTAATACAGACAAGTTCCCAGGAGTTTCACCAAAACCAAGGCTAAGTGCAATGAGATTAAAGCAATAAAATCAGATAAGAAACCCAGGAAAATACTCAGGCAATGCTGAAAGCAGGCCCATGCATGGATATGTTTAGACCAATGGCAGAACTCAGCCTTCCCAGGCCTCCCATAGCCCCTACTGGGCCCTGATCCTACAGTTCCACAAATGATCTATCATGTGAACTGTATTCATCCTGGTATTCATTCATAAATGGACAGAAAAATTATATAATGTTCTTTCTATATAACTTCTAAGAAATGTGAGGTTTGGATATACACTCCTAGCACTCTGTGCTTGTGGTCCAGCAGCTCAGGAGTGGGGGCCATCAGTCAATGTCCTGGGAATGTGAGCTGTGTAAGCACTGGCCTCTGCTCAAGAGCTGGTCAACATATACAAGACTTTCGCTTCTTTATTGGGTGTGGGAAACAGTCAAGCTTCAGCAAGGAGACTTAGAGAAAACCACAGTTTGAGGGCTGGCTTGGCCCCAGGCAAAAGACTGGAAAGGCCCTCCTTCTCCCACAACAGAAGGGTACTCGTGGGTGGGAAAGAGGAATTTCTGATAGACAGAACACAGACTGCAACTTGGAAGGCTACAGGGACGCAAGATCTGGGCTCTTACTAGAAAGATAATACTGTTCAGAGATTAAATTCTGGGAGGTTTTTAAAAAATTCCTTCCAGAAAAACACTCCTTTTAGTCTTTACTTGGGCTTCTTTGGGTGATGGAACAGAGTTTCGATGGCTCTTTGTAGTGAAATAACTCTCTTGATTCATTGTTTGAAAATTAAGGGAGACAAAGTGGGCAAAAGTTAACCTCTATTTGGAGATTAAGGTCTCCTTTGCAGCCCTTCTCTGATATCAGAAGAGCAAACATTTCTAGGCATTATTCTTCCCATGTGAGATTTTACCCTAACTTAGATAAAGTTCTTAACACAGTATACAGAGTCACTTCTTACATGTTTCTCTCTGGCAGCTCAAGTACTGAAGTTTACCTTCCTGAGCATGTGAGACGTGAATCACTCACCTTACTCTAACCAGGTCGAGAGCTGTTTAATGCAAAGAGCACATTATGTCTTTTGTGCAACTATACGATGCTATAAAAAGCTTAGAGGCAAGGTGAGGGTGAGGCTGTTTCTCTTTTGGCAAAAGCAAACTTCCAGAATGCCTCTGCCTCATGCTATATGGAGTGCTTGGCTGTCTTCCACTCACGATCTTTGTCAGCTGGGACAACACTGGAGGCTGAGCAAGCAGGACAGTACAACTTCTGGTGAGGTGAGGTCACAGGACACTCGGCAGTGCTGTGATCCCAAACGAGTGGGGTAGAAATCCAGAAGGTGCTACTGTTTGTATAGAGAGAAACTGATGACACAAATACCTGAGACAGAATATTAAGCTGCCAATAATATTGGAAATTCTCTGAATAGGCTTCCAGTTTTAAAGCCAATCAAAAAGTTCCTTTTCCTCTAGCCAGCAGGAAAAAGGTTCTTATTACTTCAAGTGACCTACTCTAAATGTGAATACAGGTGGTTACCTGGATAGAACAATTTAGGATGAACTATTATTCCCCAACCAGATGAAATCACTGTGTTTCAGATAGTCCCTAGATCAACTGTACATGCTCAACGCAGGTCACTAAAAAGATTTTTCAACATACTCATGAAGATCAGACTCCTTTATCTAGCCAAACTGAAGACACCAACAGTAGTCTGAGTTGGTTTCTCAATAGCAATGAGACACTGACCTTGGGCTAGGTGTGTATTAAATCAAAGTCCCCGAGTTGTGAGGCAGCTGGTTAAGGCCAAAGCTGTAGCCTGTGACCAGATAATCCAGTGAAACTAGCCCTAAGACAGCACATGGATGATCTTCCCTCACTAGCCGACCCATCTCCTTCTAACAATAGAATGAATTAGTCAGTTGGTAGAGATGGATATTCTGATGGCAAATCTAGACTCGTGATTATTGACGCTCCTGTGCTTTCTATTTCTTTCACATCTCCCTCAATCTTTCATATCAATGCAGCAATGTCTGGACACTGATCACACAAACTCACAGGAATAGGCACACCAAGGTTGCCTTTTTCTGAAACACTTTAATTCAATAAACATCCATCAGAAAAAGTTTTAAAAGTCACTTAAAATTCTATTGTCAGAAATAACCTCTGGTAATAGATTGTTTTTCTGTGTATATTCAGATGTATTTTCTATGCATATATGTGGATTTCTGTGGGCCTTCAAAACCAGGGTGGTAGTCAATGTTTTGGAGATTGTTTTTATTTCATTCAAGTATCTATCTTGAGCATTTGTATACATCTGTAAGGGTAGCTCTAGATCACTGTTTTAATGGCTGCATATTTTCTATATGGTTTACATTAACTTAACCAATCACCAGCATAAGAATGCTATAAACTGACAGATATAAATATATCTTTATGGAAATATGTTCATAATAGATTTTTAAGTGGGGGATAAAGCACTCCTTGCCCCCAAACCTTGTATTTCCATGTTAAACCCACACCCACATTCATGTTGTCACCAGTTTGTTTTGCTATTTCACAACAGTGTTGTGATAATCATCATGCTATTTCTAGCTTTTCCCATGTTAGATTAGCTCCTTAAAATAATTTCCTTGAACTTGAGTAACTGGATCAAAAGGCTGCTACTTCTTTTGTTTTAAATACTCTCCCCCAATCAATTTGCCCTCTCTAAAGGTTGTACCAACTGCATTTCCATCAGTATGTCTGAGAGGATAATTTCCTTACCTTTCTTTCTCAATGTGATTATTATGAGGAAATAGCATGTATCCCACGAAATCTAGTTTATAAGTTGAATCTAATGCTGTTTCTTTTCTTTCATGTGTTTACAAGACATTTATACCTTCGGACAAACATGCTACTGATGTACTCAGATATTTTTTTATTCGTTTTGTCGTGGTATTATTCTTTCTAATCCTCTCATTAGCAACTGTGAACAAATTATTTTGCATGTAATTTTTGACTGACTAAATAAGTAAGCATTTTAAAAATGTATCTAATTAATACTTTAGGAACCTTAAACTTCTACAACACTGTTAAAAATATTAGCTTCACCAATTTCTGCTTCCGGCACAGGAAGTTTAACTAATCATAACACTTTATATACTAAGGTTAAAGACAACAAATAACAGGAGAGATTTGCATGCCCATCTTCACTGAAACATTATTCACAGTAGCTAAGATGTGGAAGTAATCTGAGTGCCCACCGGTGGTTGACTGGATAAAAAAAATGTATATAATTGTATGTACAATGGACTATTACTCAACTATAAAAAAAAAAGTCCTGTCACATGCTACAGCATGGGTGAACCTTTAGGACTTTATGCTAAATAAAACAAAGCAGTCACAAAGTAACAAATGCTGCATGATTCCACTTATATATGGTATCAAGAGTACATAAATTCAGTCACATAAAGTAGAACAGTTGCTGGGAACTGGGTGAAGAGGACACGGGAAGCTGTTCAACGAGTAGAGTTTCAACCATGCAAGATGGAAATGGTCCAGTGATCTGCAGTACAGCAACATGCATCCAGTTGACAATACTCTTCTGTACACTTAAGTGATAAGTGGATAAATTTATGTTATGTGGTTTTTACCACAATGAAACTTGTCATGTATTTTTTATCACAAGTGGCTACAATGGTGGGCTATCTCACCCCAGTTAGTGTACACAGTGTTCAAAACTCCAAAAATCCTAAAAAGTAATACATAATAGGAGCAATAATTTTTTATTGAGCTCTAAGCACTTTACATGTTATTATCTCATTTAATCCTCTTGGCCATTTGACTGGGTCTCATCTCTCCATATAGAGGAAGAAACGAAGGCACAAAAAATGCCCATAACTTACCCATGATGACACAACTACTAAGCAGTAAGCTGGGATCCACACGCACAGAGGAATCTGATTTCAGAACCCCACTAAATGATCCTACCTTTCTTATATATGTTAGGCTGACTCCCTTTTATTTATTTAATTTAAAAGATTTATTTATTTATTTATACAAGCACTGGGTATAGTCAGAAGTGTGGGAGGGTGAGAGAATTCACCAGAGCCAGAGTGGGGAGCAGAACAGGCAGACAGACAGAGGACACTGCTGAGGGGAGCAGCAGGCAGCAGGAGAGGTCTGCGCGCCATGTGGGACCCTCGCCGGCGGCCGGGGATTGAACCGGCGCTGCAGAGGCTGCGGGCAGCTTCGCAGCCCAGAGCTCAACCGCTGCACCACCAGGGAGGCCCGTGACTCCCTTTTAAAGCAAATCCATTGAAATCAAATCTCCCATCCTAAAGTAAATCCAAAACAAATCCAGCACAGCAGTGTGTTCAATTTTCATCAAATGTATTTAAAAAAACTTTGTTGCTAATTTTAAAAGTTAAAGTATGCGTCATGGCAGTATATATGTACAGGCCAGTAATATCAAAAGATCAGCAGAGACTTCAGTTTGAGAGCCATGATCAGAAAGATAATTCATAAGCTCATTTTCAGTTGACTTTCTTAATCTTTTATTTGCTAGTAGTTTTAGGGAATCATTTACGCATCAGGACTCTTGTGCTCCTACTGAAACAGGACTATAGCAGAGCTACAGCTGTCCAGAGAACAGTGCCCAATAGAGGACAGGTTCTGCTGCCTTATAGAGGGCAGGTCTGTGGTTTCTTCACTCATGCACACAATTGCTAGACCACTCAAGCTCAGGGAACAGAAATGGGGTTTATTTAACAAACAGGGAAACAGAGTCTACGGCCATGAGTGGCAGGCTGCCTCACCCCAGTTAGTGTACACAGTGTCCAGAAATCTTAAACAAAAGGCTGCTCATCCAAGATGGTATTGGAGCTCACAGCATGTTGGCAAGCAGTGGGCCAGGATCCAACTTACTGCAGCCACAGCTACAGTCAGATAGACAGCACCGGACACCGGACCAGAAAACAATAGAGAGCAGCAGCACCAGGAGGTGGTGCTGGATGATCAACAGCTCTCAGAAGGTGACCAGGACACAGAGTGCCTGTCACCCATCAAAAGTGCTGGACAGCACTGGCCAGTAGTGCCATTGGCATTCAGCTCTTTGTGAGTTGTTGGCTCACACCAACAACATTGGCATTCAGCTCTTTGTGAGTTGTTGGCTCACACCAACAACAAACAGCTCTTTGAGACATCCAGCTTGAGGCCTGATAATCCTTTCAGAGATAGGAAGTGGCTCCTGACTTCTGCAAACCTCTGTGGCTTCTTTTCTTCTTTTGGAGGGTGGCTGCTGGATGCTTCTGAGAGGATCCAGGCTGAGAAACCAATGTCCAGCCTAAGCGAATAAGTCCAAGCTAGCAGGTCTCAAAGCTGCACTCAGGAGTGCAGCTGTCCGAGCAAGTCTGAAGTCTTGTCCAAGTGAGTGTCTCTTCCCAGCTGGTTTCTGCCACAGCCTGTAGATTCTTTCCAGGTCCCCCCAACCTGTCTGATTGGACAGGTTTCCTCCCTATGGCCAATTGGACCATTTACCCATCAGCTCATAGCTCACACCTGATCGGTCCATTCTATGATCCAGAAACCAAATCTGCAGCCCTCTCCACTGCCTGCATCTGGAGGAGACACAGCATTGGAGCTGGCCCTGTGGGGTGATGGGGGCTGCATTCCCTGGTGATGTGGTAGGGGAACCATTGCCATCTGCCATCCAACCACTGCTGTCTTCTGCCAGCAGACTGAGCCCTGCTGGGGCCACTGATGGTGGGCAGTAAAATGCTTAACACCTACTGCCCACCACTGGCTGCTGCATGCACTGCCTGCAAGCAGTGCTCTGGGGCCAAGAACTGGAGCCCCAAGGAGGGGCTCCGTTTCTGTGTCTGTATCTTACTCCCCCTGATCAGTCAGATGAAATAATTAGACAAGACAATCTCTAAGTTCCCTTGAAATGTTAAATTCAAAGTTTGTAAGGGTAGGGTAAGTGAAAAATTATCAGGCTTTTCTGCCCTCCCGCCATTAGGATTGATGATGGATCCTTGCGGTCCTGAATGCATGCCTGATGGCGGGCACCTGGAATAGGGTGTGGGCATATGTAGATGGGATTTCACCTGGCTAAGACTGGGCTTATAAGGGTGGCATCACGGGGACGCTATCAGAAGCAAGGAGAACGAAAGAACAGAACAGCAGAGAAGCAGAGGCCATCAGAGAAGGCCGGTGAGCCCAGAAAGAGTGAAGACTTGCCGGGGGCTGGGAGGCCTGCCAGCCTCCCCACTCCCTGGGACCCCTGCCTGCTGTGTACCTGGTAAATCCAAATAAAAGCCTGCAAAAGCCACCAAGGACTCCAGGACTCCTCCTTCACCCTGTCTGCTTGGGTCATAGAAAACCTGCACTGTGCTCATTTCTGCCACTACAGTAAATATCCAACTTATCTGTTTTCAAATGTACACTGCCTTCTTTGGCTCAGAATCCATGTGGCTGTCCCACTGTGCCTCTTTTCCAGCCCTTGCTGTCATGTATTTGTTAAGCTGCTTGTAGTGGCTGCATCTATCTCAGGATGAGGGGCTTTCTGTTTAAAGATGAAGCCTTTCATCATCTCACAAAGTTACTGCTGTGAGTCTTGTGTGTATTCACAAACAGAAACAAACCACAGGTCCCAGAGTGAGGGGAGGAAATGAAAATTGGTGAATGAGGCAGTTGTAGCAAATCCTTACTTTAAGGATAAACAACAAAGAAGATGAAGCCCGAGCAGTTGGTAAGTGAACACAGAGATGCTTCTCTCTCAACATAACTACAACCAGGCAGAGTTCTGAGTGTCTTTTATATTTTCCTTTATGGGTATGGAGCAGGATAAGCAGCAGGAAGAACAAAACAACTGGAACGCCTTGTTTGATGATCAATGTGTGAAACAAGAAGAAAAGGAAGTGTCACGTCTGTTAAGGGGGAGAGTGACAGAAAAGGCTTTGGAATTCTCACACCTGGTTTGAGTAGTCGCAAACAGATAACTGTGTGACCATGTGTAAGTTACTTGAACTCTTTGAGCATCAGTTTCCCCATCAGCAGACAGAGCTAATGCTACATCTAGCACATTGTAGGCATTTGCTATCTGTCCATTTCCTTGCCCTCACCTTCCTCCCTCCAAGATTCCAGAGGAACACGATTCTAGCTCAGAAAACAAGCTGATGGTAACAAAAGGACTTCCATCACTAGTAGTAATGACTCAGAGGAATGAACTGATGTCTACGTTGTAATAATGCATCAGTAATCATATTTCTATGAAAATGAAAAAGCAAGTGTAAGAAACATGGAATTACCCAGGCTCCTCTGGCCTCCCGCTGCCAATCTCTGTGGCTGCGACCTGCAGCTTTATTTTCCTCCCAGGTTCCATTACCCACATGTGATACTGTGTTATTGTAATGAAGTGCTTAGGCGTGTGAGCATGGGCACACGCACCAAGATACCCGGACCGATGAGCTGGAGATCATGGGGTAACTGGGAAGTTAGACTGTTGCCTGCCTGCTGGACTGCCTGTGTATCCGGTCCCCTGCTTCAGCATTAAAGGCTGTGTTAGATATACCTGATGTTCCAAGATTCTTTTCCATTTGCCCGAATCAAAAGTGATCCTGCCTGGCCTGGGATGGTTACACAACAGCAAGCATCATATTAATCATGAAAAATACCTGTGGTATTCCCACTTGTATAGGAAATACCTGTCATGCTTCCTAGATGTCGTCTGAAAAACACCTATCACAGAAATAAAATTAAAAGAGTATGACCAGTAACAATAGCAGGGTTGAAAGGACAAAGTGATAATTGAAGAGGTAATTTCTGTTATTACTAACAAGCCACACAAATGCTCCAAATCTCTAACTTCTACCATGTATTTCACAATACTCTGTGGCCAGTCGTTCCTGATTATATTGCTAAAAAATAAAAGTTCAAGGAAGGGTAAAATATGGGTCTTTTTTTTAAAGATTTATTTATTTTTATACAAGAACTGGGGTTGTAAGGTAAGGAAAGTATATCAGGCTTTACTGCCCTCCCGCCATTAGGATAGATGAAGGAATCCTGAATGCATGCCTGATGGCGGGCACCTGAAGTGGGTACACCTGGGCTGAGAGACTGAGTTTATAAGGGCAGCATCACGGGGACGCCAGCAGAAGCCAAGAACGAACAGAAGCCGAGAGAACACGAGGCCAGAGAGCCCTGATAGAGTGAAGACTTGCTGGGGGCTGGGAGGTCTGCCAGCCTCCCGGCCCCTCAGCACTCCTGCCTGCCATATGCCTGGTAAATCTAAATAAAAGACCTGCAAAAGCCACTGAGGACTCGACTCCTCCTTTACCTGGTCTGCTGGATCAGAAAACCTGCACTGTGTTATTCCTGCCCCTACAGGGGTACAGGCCAGATGCATGGGAGGGTAAGAGGATTCACCGGAGACAGAGCGGGGAACAGAACAGGCAGACTGACTGAAAGACACTGCTGAGGGGAGCAGCGGGCGAGACAGGAGAGGTCTGCTGAGCCATGTGAGATTCTCGCCTGCCGGAATCGAACCCGTGCTGCAGAGGCTGCGGACAGCTTCACAGTGCGGTGTTCAACTGCCGGCGCCGCCAGGGAGGCCCTAATATGGGTCTTTCTAAGATTTTTAATTTCAAGAACAGCTATGAAGATATTTCTTTAATTAAGACTCTTAAGTGGGATAAAGTCTAGACCAGAGTTTACAAGTGTTTAGTAAACCTTTTCTTTTGACATAGTACATATGAATAGAAGTCATGCAGATACCCAAGAATAATTTCTCTTAAAATTCTTTCTTTTTAAATTCAAATTTACAGGTGTCAATAAATACTTGTTGAATGTATGAACTGCAACTTGAAATTTACATAATAATATGTCTAACTACTATTTATTGAATGTTTAAATATCCTGTCAGGGAGGTGGCACATTAACATGGAAGCTAAAAGCTTGGATCCTGGAGGCTGACAAACCTCGCTTCAAATCCCGGCTCTTCCATTTTCTGTGTGTGTAACCCTGAGAAAATCACTTAAATGATGCTTTGCTTTTTCTTCTGTAAAACAGAGCTGCCAAGAGGGCAGTTGTGAAAGATTCAATGAGACCACAGAAATAACATTCCTGGTTAGTGCCTGATACATGGTAACAGCCTGAGGATTACAATCCCAAGGAAAATCCATACAATTATATGACCACCTCCAGGTGAGAGAGGAGCAAACTGAGTTCAAATGAGTTTGAATAACCTGTCCCAGGGCCAAGATCTAACCCGAGGACGAGCTGACTCCCAAAGCTGTCCAAAGGGCCTAGTTCCAATTGTGCTTGTCCGAAGTGCCTACCTCCAAAATGGTTAGCTGCAGTTTAAACATGTATTATTCAGGTTTGCAACGTATTTTTATTAGGTAAGAAGAGTTTGATTTGGCAAAACCCACTACATCAGAGAGTCACAGGGAAATGAATAATAATGGTAACAATTTTTAAAGCTGGGAGCTAAGTTTTATATGAATTTCTGATAATGGTCAGGGAAAAAATAAAATAGAAAAACAACAATAAAATGAACCAAACCAAAACAACACCCCCAGCCCAACCTTCCTCAGGATTTTCTCTCAGAAAGACACAGAAAGACTCTCCAGGCAAAGGGAGCCTGTTTGCTTGCTTTGTGCCATGCTGAGGAGCCAGCATGTTATTGCTGGCTGCCTGAAAAAGTCCGGGTGCCTGCTGAATCTCTCTTTCCTTCCCCTCCCCCACAACACAAACACACAGCAGCTGAAGACTTGGAGCAACAGTGTTCACTCAGCAGAGGGGCAGAATTTTTCTAGACACATGCAATGAAATTTAGGAGCAGAATAACAAGACTTGGCTGGGTTTATGTGGGAATCCCTTCCACACCTGGTGAGGTGCGTGTGCACACACGCACCCAGCAAGACGCTAAGGCCACTCAAGACATCATTAGCAAGCTGAAGGACCTCTTGAGGTGAACGCACAGCTGCCCCAGGCCCTGCTTGTTCCAGCGACATTACTAGGTTAGCTGGTGAGACTGGGTAGGACAGGAAGGGAGAGTAAAGAAGATGGAGTGGGAGGGTACGAGGAGTTAGGAGGTAGTCCTCGCCAGTGCTGAGTTTCCTTGCCATGTTGAAAATTAAGTCCACTAAAAATGGAAGGGCTGTGGAAAGAGGATGGAATCCGTGAAAATTAAGATGTACTTGAAACCTCTCCTCGCCTCCTTTGTTGTTAAAAGAAATTTCAGCAGTTCTGCCTTGACCTTCAACATACCCTTACCTTTTCTGCTTTGGGGGCTTTTTTTCCAGTCTGGATGAGGCAGAGCAGAGTGTGGGAGGGAAGGAGAGGGGGTTGGGGGCAGAAGTGTAACAAAGGATCACTTTAAAAGAAACTACTGAGTAATCACTCTGTCCCTGGCCAAGAATAACATCAGCTCAGTGTCGGCAATTAGAATCAGGTCAGTTGGGCCTCACAGCAGCCAGCTCTCCTCACGGACCCCTGCGTGGAGGGCTACGTATGCATGTGATGTCACCAGCAGTCACTGCTGCCCAAGGAAGTCCCCAACTCGCTGAAAGGAGAGTTTTTAACCTTCTCATTCAGGAGCAGGACACTGGGACGAGAAGGAAGTGGGACGCAATGGGGGAACTAGAGAGAAGGCACAGGGGTACCCTAGAAGATTCATTTCACCATCCCTGGACTATCACAATTCTAGGATTTCTCCAGTCATCCTGGAACTCATGTTAAATGAATTAATATACATACAGCAGCTGGAACAGTGTTTGGAGGAGAGTTTAGGTGCTTACTGAGTGTTGCTATTATTATTTAAGCAAAGGGGGGCGGGTGGAACTGTCCTATTACTTATCTCTTGTCCATCCTAAAACTTGAATCCTGGGAGCAGCGATTGCTAAGGAGAATGTACCCAGATAAGAAGAACTCGCAAGGAGGTTTTCATATTTGGAAAACTTATTCATAAGGAGACTGTGTGAGATGGAGCGAAAAAGATGGAAACATAGTTCCTATAAAAATATGGTTTCCTGAAGCTTTAGAAGGCAACACTAAGTTTAACAAGTCCAGTGTCTCTTACAAAGGACAGAAACAAAGAGGAGATGTTGCTAATCTCTTTCCCTCTAGCTCACTGGTTCCCAAAGTGTGGTTCCCAGAAGAGCTACATTAGGACCACCTGGAAATTTGTTGGAAATGAAAACACTTCAGCCCCATCCCAAACCTGCTGAATCAGAAATGGTGTAGGGGAAGCAAGGGGTGTTTTACAGGTTCTCCAAGAGGTTCTGCTGCTCAAAAGCAAAGGTCTGCAAACTAAGGCTTGCAGGCCAAATCCTGCCTGTAGCCCATTTTTATAAATAGTTCTATTGGAAAACTGCCACATTCATTCATTTACATATTGTCTATGGCTGTTTTCATTGTAGGATGGCAGGGTGAGTAGTAGCTGCCACAGAGACCCTATGGCCTGCTAAGCCTAAAATATTTACATCTGGTCATTTACAGAAAGTTTGACGACCCATACTCTGACTGAGAGCCATGTTTTTTATTTAGTAAGAGCCAGGGGTGGACTAGAGAACCGTGTGTTTTTAAACTTCTAATTTTACCCATCAGCACATAACAGCTCCTACTTCTAATTTTGTCTTATTTTCTTATCAAGCTTCCTATCAAATGAACTGGATACTCCTATTTCCTTGTGTCTGTGTCCCTAGGAATGAATCTCTGTTGATGGCTCTGGGTGACTTCGTCTCATGCCCACATTATAGGACCATTCTTGTGTAGGGGTGAATTCAGTTGACAACTGCTAGATTTATGAGTACACTGCTAGCCAGATGAAGATCAAAGCTTACTCCCCAATGAATGATTAGAAATGCCCACTCCCAAACTCAGAGTTGGCCTTCTTGAAATTAATACCTTCAATAAGGTAGCTAACTGCAGAAAAGGATGGGGAACTTCCTCTGCATGTAAAGCAAGAAAGGTTGTATCACCTTTCCCAAAACATTTTTAGATTACTTGAAAGGCCATGCACATAATTATCATAGTATATTACAAAATGTGATATAATTTAAATATGACATGATATGTTAGAACATAAAACATCAAAGGCTCCTTTAGTGTCCTTTTCCTTTTATCCTGCTATAGATGAATGCTAGGTAAATTAAATTTCACTTCTATCCACTGCTCTCAAACAAGCAATTAGTCAAACTGTTAGTTATATCAGTGGCTACCTACATTCCAGAAAAAATCAATCCAAAGCATAAGGAGTTCACGAGAGAAACCATCGTTATCTGAAAGGTTAACCCAAGGACAGAAATATACAACACACTAAGGGTGCAAACCAAGCTTCCGTCAATAATTTAGTGGTAATTATATTGGTCTGGCCCAGCACAGTTATAAGTTCAGCTAATAAAGAGGCTTAAAATCTAATAGGGCTTTGTTCCTTCTGCGGAGTGATTCTTAATGTCCTTTACAATAAAATGCTCTAAGTTTCTAAGTATTATGCATATTAGAAGATTTAATATCTTATTTGTTATTTTATTAAAGTTACACATGCTTCACAGTAATAAAATTTAGTTTCTTTAGCTCTCCCCCAGAGTCCCGGAACTTCACTCTTACTCATTTTTACATAATTCAACTGTGGATTCGAAGAACAGGAGGAAGAAAACAAAATGATGCTATAAACATATATAAAATTATGATAAATGATTTTCTGTTCCTTCTCCAGGAGACTCAAGGTAACTCCCTTCTTGGGAGTTCTGACTCCTCTGTGAGACAGATATTCTGACAGATTCTAAAAAACATGTTTTCCAGGTACTTCATAGTTCAGTGAAATTACACCAGTATAATCCTCAGTGGGGGAAAAAGTCTACACAAGAATAGCAGTACTCTGAATTTTCAAAGGAATGTGAGATGCTGGAAGCTAATCAAAAGAATAAGAAGGACTTATAAATGAAGCAGTTTCTAAAAGTGAAAATCAGCAAAACTATCTCTCCTTCCTCAAAACATCAAAGTCCTGCAATCACTGACTTTTGTTTTTAATCATCCACCATTTCAAGATATGAAAGCATTAAAAGGGACTAACTGTGTTGATTCAGTCATTGATTATACTCACAAAAGGGAAATAAGGCTATTTATGATGGCTCCAAAATCTAACATTTAATTAATATGGCATTTTCAAGTACTCTGAACAGAATTTTAAAATTTATAGTTTTAAGAAATTACAGCTAAAAAATCCCCTCAGATACATATTTATATTTGAAACTGAGAAAATGAAAATTGCAGAAAAATTCCAAAGACTTTCAAAATGAAGATATTTGTATATGACTGAGGACAGTGTGATCAAAATGAGATACAATATTCTATGCTTTCTGGAAAAAAAGGTTGGATTTTACTCGAGTAAAAATGATCTAAAGAACTACTTCACAAATGTCTGCAGTTATAATTTTCTCAATTATAATAAATTAATATAATTTACAGAATACACGATCACAGATAAAGATGATCAAGTGATAAATGGCACTAAAATAATAAATCTGGATGATAGCTGAAAAGATAACTAAAACTAGAGAGCATAATTTATATCATAATTTAGAGGAAAAAGACAACTTTGGGAAATGCTGCTTCAGTCTTTGGTTGAATATTAATTTTGTACCAACTAATACATACTATGCAGTGTATTTTTATAACAAAAAGCAAAAGACAGTTTATATGCTCCCTACACGATGATCAAATGTCTTCACTTAAGCAAGTATCAGGGAAGCTCATGGAATCATTACCAATTTAGTCCAATAGAACATGCACAACTCATCCTTGTGATCACCCTGAGTCATCAAGAAACGTTAACTCTTTATGGCCTGCCTTTTTTGGTGAAGTCACCCTTTTTCTGTAATTGGGGCCATGACGATATATACTAGTGCAATAAACTTAGACAGTTCCCTTGTATATATGCTCAGGAGTTTCTGTCATTTCTATAGACAACAAGTAGGTAATTCTATTTCATTAGGGCATAAATTCTAAAACAGCAAGGATTTTTGTGTGTACGGTTGTTAAGGCTCCACTATTTACAACAGCGCCTAGCACATGACAGGCACTCAATAAACATTTGTTGAATGAGTAACTGTCAAACCAAAAGACCAACAACTTAACCATTGACTATTTCCTAGAAGACTTAAAAGTTATTTATTCTTCGAAATTCTTGATAGGTCCTGAAGGTTTAATATATGCAATACATAACAACTCTGTGAGGGTAAGGAAGTAGTATATTTGGGGGAAAGAATTCCTTAAAATGTTAGCTTCCAGTTACATGGGAATCAGACCCTCTGGGAAGTTAATGACCTAAAATTATACAACAGAAAAGGTAAATACTTCAATAGAGATTTCTGTGGATAAACACTCAAATGAAAGAAAGAATGCCACAACTCATTTAGCCTCACCTTGCAGCAAAGCCAATGTCAATGACTTCAGAACATTCTTTTTCTGAGTAGATTTTTCAGGAACCATCCAAGCCATGGGGTGTTTATATTAGGAAACTAGTACTATATTTCCCACTGATTTAATCAATTTTCCCCCCTAACCAACAGACAGAAGAATTAGCACATGGAAAAAGCCTTATTTTTAATCACCTGATGCCGGGCTCGACTCTGATCCAGAAGTTGTCTGGACTGAAGTTTTTGTTGTTCAAGTTGCTGCAGGGCAAAATGGAGTTGGTAACTGCCTGCGGTGGGATGATATTTATGCTGAGGGACCACCCCTGTAGCCTTGCTGTACGCGTTGTTCTCTACCTCGCCCTCCCAGGCAAAGCTACCTGTTTGGAGGCTCCTGAAAAGAAAAGAAAGTAAATTACTTAGAGTGGTTGTATGAACAATAAAAAGGGAAGGAGAGAAATAGCTCAGGTATTTTTCCTTTATTGAAATAAACACAGTTTGAAATTAAAAGTAAATTACAAATTGATGGGCCTCTCCCGTGGCGCAGCGGTTGAGCGCTGGGTTGCGAAGCTGCCCGCAGCCTCTGCAGTGCCGGTTCGATCCCCGGCTGCTGGTCGAGGGTCCCACATGGCACACAGACCTCTCCTGCTGCCCGCTGCTCCCCTCAGCAGTGTACTTCGTCAGTCTGCCTGTTCTGTTCCCCGCGCCGACTCTGGTGAATTCTCTCACCCTCCTGCACCTCTGACTGTACCCAGTGCTTGTATAAATAAATAAATAAATCTAAAAAAAAAAAAGTAAACTACAAATTGATTAGATTAATAGGTTATCTAATGCACCCACTGTCTTTGTGTAGCTGCACAAAGACAAAAATATAAAGACGATGTTTGTGCTGTTCTCCGTTCTATTTGTAGCTCCTATTGTGAGGTCTGGGTCATCAGAGAAACTCTGTCTTCATCAGTGTACAACAAATACAGGAGGGTAAGTTAGTTTAAGGCAGAAACAGAGGAACAATCATCTTCTCTAACATCAACTTCAAAAGTATAGGGGTGAATTTTACAGAATTCTTGATTTTTCTTAACCACCCATTAGTGAAGTACCTAAATTTTAAAAATGTGTTTATATTCAAGCTTATGACCCATCATGGAATAACATAACTGGTGTGCGAAGGTACTTTTTTCATTTTTCTAAATTTAGCTGAACTGGGTCCCTAAACCAGGCTCACATTTAGTGTACACACAGGGAAGGTAAAGGGCTCATGCTCTTCAGCACCTGTACCATACTATCTGTGAGAAACTCTGTCCTCCTTGCCCAAATTCTAAAATTTTTAATACTGGTGACTGTATCTGTATACACTGAGTTGAAGTCTTCATAACTATAGGCTCCTACATTTCCCTACTCAGTCCATTTCTTCCAGGTTAAAAAAATAGAGTTTTTCCATTTACTACCACTTCATACCCACTAGGAGGGCTAATATTCAAAACAAAACAGAAGTTAACAAGTGCTGGCAAGCATATGGAGAAGTTAGAACTCTCATGAATTGTTGGTGGGAATATAAAATGGAATAAATGTTCCAGGAAACATTCTGGCAGTCCCTCAAAAAGCTAAATACAGAGTTCCCAAGTGATCTAGCAATTCCGCTCCTAGGTATAAACCCAAAGGAACTGAAAGTAGGGACCTCAGATAGTTGTACACCAATCTTCATGCAGAACTATTCATAATAGCCAAAAGTCAGCCCACATATCCATCAACAGATGAATGGCTAAATACAATATGATGCATACCCATGGTGGAATATTACTCAGCCTTAAAAAGGAAGGAAATTCTGATGCTTGATATAGCATGGATAAACTCTGAAGACATTATGCAAAGTGAAGTATGTCAGTCATAAATGAACACATTATATGATTTCACTTATATGTGTTACCTAGGATAGTCAAATTCATAGACAGAAAGCGTAGTAGTGTTTGCCTGGGGCTGTGGAGATGGGAATGATAATTATTATTTTTTTAAAGATTTATTTATTTTTATACAAGAATTGGGGTAGAGGCCAGAGATGCGGGGTGTGAGAGGATTCACCAGAGACAGAACGGGGAACAGAACAGGCAGACAGACTAAAGCACACTGCTGAGGGGAGCAGCGGGCAAGACAGGAGAGGCCTGTCCCCTCCATGTGGGTTTCTCCCCGGCCAGCCAGGAATCGAACTCGCGCTGCAGTGGCTGGGGACCGCTGCATAGGTTGCGTCTTAACCCCTGTCCCTGTGCCACCAGGGAGGCCTGATAATTATTTTTTAATGGGTACTGAGTTTCAGTTTGTGATGTTGAAAAAGTACTGGAGGTGGCTGGGTTGGTAGTGTTGACCACACTGCATTGTGAATGCAATAAATGCTGTTGAAATAAGTACTGAAACTAGTAAATTTTATGTTATATATATTTTACCACAATTAAACAAATCCACTTATAGAACAGTCATATTTGGCAGTCCTTAATACTTTTGGATATTCTTTTCTGAACCTTCTTTGACTACCCTGCAACTCCCCCGCTCTACCCCCCACCCTCCCCAACACCTTCTTTCGGTACAGTGACCAGAAAATTATACATAGAAGAAACATGAATTACTTCATGTGAACAACCTTGCCCCAAACTGTAGCTGATGGGGCTTAGAGAAATGAAATAATGCCTGATTTAAGAAAACAGTCATAATCATTTAAATCATTTTGTTATTTTCCTTGTAAATTTCCTTTGGTGTTAATGCTTATTTCAGTGGTAAAGATGCAGCAACATTAGGGTGATGTTATCCAGACCTTCCTGAGTCTTGACCTACACGTCACCTGGCAACTTATAGCCTGGGTCCTAATGACTCCCCAGAGTCCTGTGAGAGGGGGCAAAGGGGAATGTCTGTGGGGGCCAGAAGTTCAGGCTCTTCTCTTACCTGTGAACTCCCTTAGAGTTGGCTCATTTCATGCCTCTACTTTGGTGTCCCTGCTTCTTTCAAAGAGACTTCCAAAGACCTAGTTAAGGGGACGTCTGTGAAATGGATTCTGAAGTCCACAGAGGAAAGGTTTCCTACCCACAGCACCTCACCTCTTTGCGTCACAACCCTTGCCCATCCCCCACAGTTTGGCTCCCACAGTTCAGTTACACAATTACACACTTAAGCTAATCTTCCTGGGGAACAGAACCAAAAAACTCAGAGCTTGCTTACTTAATAATTTTTTGAGTATGACATTTAATCTTCAGTGATCCATCTTGAAATGCCATAAGGTCTATGCTGTTACATAGTTAAAAAGATGATCTTTCTCAAGGGGCTTCTGGGGCTATGGAAAAATGTGGCCACCTATGACTGAATATAAATAAGCACCAAAATACATTAATAAAAATTTCAACATTATAAACAAAGAAAGAGTTGCGTGAATGTTAAAGAGGAATTACAGGGCCTCCCCTGGTGGCGCAGCAGTTGAGCGCTGGGCTGCGAGGCTGCCCGCAGCCTCTGCAGTGCCGGTTCGATCCCTGGCCACCGGCAAGGGTCCCACAAAAAAAAAAAAAAAAGAGGAATTACAGGTTAGCAAAGAAGGGGTCAGAGGAACCTGTTATCTCTTCTCTCATTAGTGCGGGAAGAGAAAAGTTTACTAAAGATAAGTGTAAGTAATGGAACAGCTAAGGGAACTAAGTGAGTTGTCAGTGGAAGGAGGGCCAAAGGCAAAAGGTATCCAGAGAAGGTTCGAATAGGAGTGGGCTGATCCACTGAACAAATGAAGACAAGGGAAGAGACAGATGAAACAGCACAAACTGGCTGAATAACCTTGAGATTTCCATACCAATTAGCACAGGCCTTGGAATCTAGAATGAAACTATTATTTATGACAACTGGACCAAAGGTCAGAAAAGTCATTAATTGTGATTCTATTTCCATCACAAGCTTGCTGGTAATAGTTTTCGCAATCTAGACACAAGGGTTAGCTATTAAAGGATTTATGTAACAATACAGTTTATGTCAGAATGCATCTCGTAGATTAGCTTTATGGTCTAGGAACTGCTTTAATAACAAATATTCCCAGGAAGCATTTACCTTAATGGCTTCCTGCTGTGTGTCAGAAATAGGGTCTGTAATTTGGAGATGGTCAGGCATAGTCTCTCAGGTGTGCATGCACTAAGGGGTCTGTGGTGGTATAACGAGTAGGACAATAGGCAAGAAAAGATTAAATAGAGGACTTTGGCTAAATTTATTCAGCCAAATGCACACATATTGAACAGAATGTAACATTCATAAACTTTTATAGTGAAAGCTGTTTTTAATCCCATTAGTAACACAAGCCCAGTCTCCAAATCACAAAAGGAAGTTTCTCATGCAACTAGAGGTTTTTAGAAAAGAGGCAGGAATTTTTACAGTGCAGCCCTGGGTGGGAGTGCTCAGCTGTGCAAGGCAGTGTGGTAAGTGCCACAAGAAATCTGTTTGCTTTGAATGTGAGAGGCTGTTACTCAGGGCTGGTGTCTCACAAAAAAACACAAGTCATTGGGGTTTGCAACATGTAAGCGCTGGGAGTGAAGGAGAGGAGTTGGCGCACGCTCACGCCTGAGACGATACCGCTGCACAGGCCGTGCCCTGGCCTCTGAGAGGTTTCATTTCCATCCATGATCCCATCTCACTCTCTGGAACCCAGGTCATTCCAGTTTACTAGTTATATACTTTCTACTCCCACCAAATTTCTGAGATTTAATAATTCCAAAATTTAATTTGCTCAATACAAGTATTTAATGTTGCACGTATTCCTTGTAAATAACTTCTAATAGTTTTATGTTATTTCGAGAATAGAAAATATAGGCAGTCAGCTGTGGGAATGCTCGGAATGTTTAACATTTGATTCAGACTCCAAGATTCCTAGTAAACTCTGCTGTATTTTGTCTTTACTTCCTATGTAGTTAGTAGGCAGCTATATGACAAGTTTTTCTGAATACCACGTTCTCTCCTTAGCCTGTTTACTTTCTGTATTACACAGTGGCACTAACAGTGTAAACACAGAGGACTAAATGTTTCTCTCCATGGAAAGGCCCTTCGTGTAGCACCCACCCAGCCTATAGTCAATACAAACTAGAGGGTTACCCTTAGCCCTTTAATGTCTGTTCCATGAAATGGATGTTGGCTTTCAAGCACTTGGAGACAATCTGTAAATTGCACTGGTCCTTAGAAAGCAAAATCTCCCGAACAGGCTGTTGCATTCTCTATACTTGGCTTTCATTGTCAAGACGTGATGTCATAAGAATGTGGGGTGGCGATGAGAAAGGGGAATGTGACAGTCCCATAAAGTGTAATTCTACAGTCCATTTTCCTATCTTCCCCCAAATCCAATTCCAACAACTCCTGAGCTATCATGTAAGCTTCTGCCCCTCTTGAGGGTGTTGGGAAGTGTATGGGTATGCTTTCTGTTGTCATAATAATGGGGGTGAGGATGACTTGACATTTAATAGGTGGAAGTCAGGGTGCTAAAGGTTCAGAAATGCAAGGAAGACCCTTGTACTTGGAAAAGCATGTGCTGCCCAAAATGCCAGTGATGCTTCTATTGAGAAACACTGTAAAGCCACGAAGGAAGTGCTTTCTGGGGAGAATCTTACTATTTCTTCCCAAGAAAGGATAGCCATCTACTTCCACAGCACTTTATGGAATGTACAGATATATAAGGACAGCAAGAGGCTAAAATTTCTTCATGTATAAATCTCAACCTTAAGCACTATGGTCCCAGCACTTGGTAAGGATTACAAAGGTGTTGCTTTAAATGCTGAAAATCGGGCTTCCCCTGGTGGCGCAGCGGTTGAGCGCTGGGCTGTGAGGCTGCTCGCAGCCTCTGCAGCACTGGTTCAATCCCCGACCACCGGTGAGGGTCCCAAGTGGCGCGCAGACCTCTCCTGCTGCCCACTGCTCCCCTCAGCAGTGTGTTTCGTCAGTCTGTCTGTTCTGTTCCCCACTTGGCTCTGGTGAAATCTCTCACCCTCCTGCGCTTCTGACTGTACCCAGTGCTTGTATAAATAAATAAATAAATAAATAAATCTTAAAAAAAAAAAAAAGAAAATAAATAAACGCTGAAAATCCTCCAGATGTGAGCAGGGCTCCTAGGAGTAGTACAAAGCAGTGCTGGCCAGAGTAAGGAAGCTATGTGATTAGGTGGCATTACATAATGTGATGGGGAACCCCTTTGGCTCTGCGGGCTATTTCCAACGGCAAAACTAGAGTGACTGCATGGGATGTTGTATGTCCCATTTCTAATACCTCCCAGGGCAAGTGGGGTTGTATCAGATTGACAAAGTCCAAATGGATACGGAGAGAATAAGCAGGGAAGGATTCTCTCCACTTGGCCTTCTTTACATGGAATCTCTATTTTATTCGTCCAAATTTTCCTCATCTGAGAAGTGAGGATATGATAACTGTACCGATCTCATTGGGTTGTTGTGGTGACTAGAGAGTTAACACCAGTGAAAGAGGAATGGCTCCAAAAATCTATTTCCATTACTATTATTACTATTTTTCTTCCCACCAAACAGTTCCATTTCACTGCTGCCAAAGCCCTACAGTCCTTTGAGGGAGGATACAGAAAACATGAACTGCATTTACCCCCAGAAGATTCTGTGTTGCAAAGTCAGCACCCTATAGTCATCGGTGTATTACAACTTGTGAGTCCAAAGGGCTCCACATTGCTAAAAAGAACCATCCCATTGCACAGCATCAGCCACAGGGCTACTGCTACTCTCATGCTCTGTGCTGAGCATGAAGACAGGCTAATAGGGAAGGAATGTGTTTGCATCCCCTTCAATCCAGTAAATGGGCAATGGAAGTGGGACCCACATTCACCTTTTTAAAGCATTCAGTTTCCTATTCAAACCTACGTCCTGCTCCCCTATCAGAGCTGGTGACTCCAGAGCCTGATGATATGTTCCTGTGTAGCCATCACCCTGTGCTCTAGGCTGTTGCAGACTGCCTGTTCACATTGTCTGCGCCCCCCGCCCCCCACTCCCAGTTTTTACTCTGGCTTCCATGTTGGCATCCTTGCAGTGTTGGAATCCTTTTCTTTCTTTCTTTTTTTTTTTTTTTTGGTTCTACCACCCAAAGCCTGAGAAGAGGGAGTGAGTGGGCTAGAAAGGCCTCTGGGATGCCTTTGAAACTCCGGGGATCATGAGGGGGAATTCCACCCTTCACTTTCAGAAATAATGAAATGGAACCTTCTCTATTTTAATATAAGGTTTTCATTCTTTATCCTGGAAATTATTCACTTGGAGTTAAATCAAAGACAAGAAACAAACATAAATCATTCAAAAACTTCTGATTTGAGTAACTGGTAGGAAGTTTCAAGAGATTATTGCTGCTACCTTGAAAAAAGAACAAGCTGAATAAGGTGCTACAATACACTGATTTCAAACCCAACAAAATGATGAAAACATATGGGAACCTAAATGCATACAGTACCAGAAAGTGACAAGCCCCTTGCTTTCATCCAAGAAAAGGAATCATCAGAGATAGGGGTTAAGACACAATCAGTTAAACTTTTGACAGACCTTTAACACGTCTGTGTGGGCTGTATGTGCGTGTGCTATTTTAGACTCACTGAAGCCCCATCCACAGAGTGTGTGGTCACTCAACTCTCCCCAAGTGCACAGGGGCAGTGAGGCTGGGAGAGCAGGAGACCAGCAAGGTGAGAGTAGCTATGGCTGTATTTGACCATCACCAAAACTCCATAATTAGTAGTCTTCAAATTAGCTGGAATGTAAAACCTGAAACTAAAACAATGAACTTTTGATATTTTATTGGTCTATCCTGCATTTTAAATAGATCTTTTTATCCAGATAAGATTTGTAACATCAAGCATTAGTCTTTAGGAATACTGACACATAGAAGGAGTTATGCGGACCTTCCAGATGTGGACACGTTTCACTATACGATATAAAAACATCATATTTATTAACATCACATATTAGGAGGCTATCAAATTGCTAGAAGTGCATACAAACCTTCCAAAACTAATTTTTTTCTTGAAAGCTAGAATTTTATCATTGACAGGAAATATTGCCAGTTGTTTTCAGGCTCACTGTTCTTTTAAGGAGAAATCTGCCAAACGTCCAAGTCTGGATAACTACAGTTTGTCTATCATTTCTTTCAAGTAAAAAATGTTTCCCAAGCATGTTGTCTATAGGCTACAAGTGATTGAAACAATCAGAGAAGTGCTATGTATATGCCCCACGTTGGCAGACATAATATTAAAGAGATATGTAATCCAGAGTCAAGACTTAATTATTACTACTTGTCAAGGATGTTCTCAAGTAGCACTGGCATTTCTCTTTAAACCACACGCTCTGGTGGTAAAGAACACAGTGAGTACTGCTACAGCTAGGGGACACTGCCTTAATTTGTGCAGAGGCAGGCATGGTATTACAAAACCACCATTGTTTTTGCACCATCAGTGCAAATGTCGACATAGTGCAAAAAGCAAAAAACACATCTCATCTTCTGGATTCTCAAGCCAGTGAGACCCTGAATTTCTATGTAAGCTCTAAGTGTACCATGTGAAGCAAACTGTGACCTGCCCTTAGGATAAAGGGTAATAAATACAATACAAACAAAATTCACCCTTTGGGTTTCCTTCTTCCAAATGTTGGTTCCTCTCCAGTATCTGCCAGCTTCTGTTTACCCTCTCTTGTTTTATCCAGTGTGCTCATCAGATAAAAACTTAGGTAGCCACCACAACTAGTAATCACCCCAATAGACTCAGTGCAATCACAATCAATATCCCAGCAGGCTTTGCTGTAATTGTTGAAGACAAGCGTATTTTAAAGTTTATATGGAAAAGTAAAAGATTCTGGAATGGTTAAAACAATCTTGAAAAAGGCGCCTTACGTTACCTGACTTTAAGGCTACTATAAAACTACAATGAAAGCTGTGCAGTGTAGGCCTAAGAGTAAATAAATAGACTGATGAAACTGAAACAGGATAAGGAGTCCAGAAATGGACCCATAAATATATGGTCAATTCATTTTTGACCAAGCTGCCAAGAGAACTGAAGGGGGAAAAGAAAAACTTCTTTTTAACAAATGGTGCTGGAACTACTGGCTATCCATCTGGAAAAAATGAATGTCAACCTCTACTCTTTACTCCCTTCAGAAAAATAAATTGGATCACAGTTCCCTAAACCTAGTCCTCTGAAACTAGTACCATAAAGCTGCTAGAAGAAAACATGAGAATACATTAGTAGGCTTGAGGTACACAAAAATGTCTTAGGCTATGAAAGTTCTAATTATGATTAAAACATTGATAAATGTCACTAAAATGAAACAGTTCTGATTATCAAAACGTATCACTAAAAAGATGAACAGTCAAGTCATACCCTGGAGAAAAATACTTGCAATACATAGAAGTGATCAAAGATTTCTATTGATAATATATAAAGAAGCCCTATCATTGTTGATTTCAACAATACAATGACAGACCTATTTAAAAATATATAAAATATTGGAGTAGACACTTAGAGAAGAAAATATATATTGATAAATGGCCAATAACACATAAAAAGGTCTCAACATCAGTGATTGTCAGGAAAATGAAAATATCATTTCCATTTACTAAATGTTTAAAATCCAACAGTTAATACCAAATGTTGGTGGGCAATAGTGCAACTAGGATTCTCATTAATTGCTGATAAAGGTATAAACTGATATAACAGTTTCTGAAAATTGTTTGTTTCTTGTAAGTTTAAACTTCCATTTACATATAAATTCTACTCCTAAGTATTTGCCCAAAAGAAGTGAAAATATATGGATTTTTTAAAAAGTTGTATAAAATTTTCATTGAGTTTGTATTTGTATTAGTAAAAAACTGCAATCCCCTTAATGACCACTCAACATGAAGGTGGATCAACACATTGTGGGAATATCACAGAATACCATACAACAATAAAAAGGAATGACTACCGATAAACACAACAGCAGTGAAGACTCTCAAAATCATGGTAGTGAAAGCAACCAGATACAGAAAAATACTGTAGGATTCTGTTTAACGTCTAAGAATCGGCAAAACTCAACTTGCACACCCATGTTCCTAGCAGCGTAATACATGATGTCAAAATGTGGAAGCAACCCAGATGTCCATAGAAAATGGAACGGATAAATAAAACGTGGAATATACATAAAACATGTGTATATAATACAACACACTATTCAATATGTGGCATGTACACATAATAAAACATTAATTAGCCTTAAAAAAGGAAGGAAAGTCTGTGATACTCTACAACATGACGGGACCTTGAGGGCAGCACACTAAGAGAAATACACCAGTCACAACAGTATAAATACCATCTGATTTCACTTACATGAGGAGCTGAAGAATGGTCAAAATCAGAGGGAGAATAAAGAGTTCTTGATGGATAGGCACAGAGTTTCAGTTCTACAGCTGAGACGAGCTCCAGGGACGGAGGGTGGCGAGGTCTGCACAGCAGTCTGAACACTTTGGATACCACTCAACTTTTCATTCAAAATGGGTTGAATGTTATGACATGTATTTTACTACACAGGAATAAAAGAAGAAGCAAAACTAACCTAATCTAATTGGAAAAAGGACTTAACAAGCAAATAAAAAGTCACAGAATTTTCTTTCATCAAAAACCTATTCGTTTTCCCTTTTGTGTGTACATGCTCTATCTCTATTCTTGACTTTCCTGATTTTAGTTAGAAAATTATTTTCTTTTCTCTTCATGCATTTTGCAATACTGGGATCACACGGAAAGTCATATGCCTAAGTAGTTATTTCATTTCAGCAAAATTCAACCTACATTTATTGGATAGGTGCTGAGGGACTGCCAAGAAACAGCACAAGTTCCTGCTCCCAAATCGTTCATAATCTGGAGGACGTGCACTTGTTTAAGGAGTTCACAGAGAAAAGGAGATGGGTGGGGCAGGAGGAAAGCCAGCGCTTTGAAATAGGAAGCACTTCTAGAGAGGTTCAAAGCCTAGAAGGAAGTATGGGGATGACAGTCAAGGGAAGCTCATGTACCTAATAATGGCAGCAAGGAAAATGACATTAGCCTCTGCAGGTCCCATAATCAACCTGGCAGGAAGGCACAGAGAAGTGCCTTCTGAAGAAGGAAACCAGTAGACTGATAATACTGGTGGCAAATGTGCACTCTGGATGAAAGGCAGAAATAAATACTGACTCTGAAAAACTGAGCCTGAAGATGTATTATGAAATAAAAGTCATATATTGTTCAAGGAGAGTTAAGGGGTCACTGACAGTTTAGCAATAAAACTGAATAGGGGAGGCTCCAAGAAAAAAGCCTGCTATGAAAGGCATCCAATTAAGGATTGCAAACCTCTTTACTAATGAAAGAATGAAAATCAAATTGTGTTTAAATATAAATTCAGTAAATCATACTGTTTTCTAACAACTTTCAAGGCTTCAGTTGGTAACCAACTTTTGTTGGTAAAAGAGATAGCTTGTCAAATAGAATTTGTGCCTAAAGTTATTTTAGTGGAATGGGTTAGATAGACCTGCCAAGAGGCTTTATACAGATGGTGACAGGTGCGATTCTTAAGCGAATTCTGATGTTGGCATATGATTATAAAACAATCTCTAAAATGTTAGTTAAAGACTAAACTTCATGGTTTTACCCTTGAGTTTGTTCACTGAGATAAGATACACTTTTACCTTTTCTGTTTTGAATCTATGGAGTTACATCAAGATGGTTCTTTTGCAGGAAGAATACAATAGAGGTAGTATCAGAGCGGCAGAAAAGCCCAGAAATGACTGGAAGACTCTGTGAACCTGTGATGATTATATGCTAGGCCAAAAGCTCAGAACCATATGAAGTTACAAATGCTAACTGATCTTTTTGCTTGAGAACTGGGTGAAAGGGCTTTAAAAAAAAAAACCTTTAAATATTTTGTTTATTTGAGAGGATGAAAGGCTCTTGGGAAAGGATTAAAGAACTAATCCAGGAAAGAAGACAAAAAGAAATAAAAGGTTTTGGATGCTGGAAAGGAGTCAAGACCAATGCAAGAGCTGGGTTAGTGAGAGAATTCTGGAGGCGGGCGCAGCAGAGAGGCCCTGGATCCACTTCCTGATGGCCCTCAGAACAGGAGGCTGCACAATGGAGCGACCAGGAGCTGGACTCTAAAATACTGTAGGTCCAAATCCTGGTTCTCCTATTTAGGCCACATTCTTAATGTCCCTGTGCCTTGGTGAAATGAGAAAAAAAATCAACTTCGCCCAGGGCTGAGTCAAGAATTAAGTGAGATAATCCAAGCAAAGCATTTAGCAGAAGCCTAACACACATAGTAAATGCTCAATAAATGTGAGCTACTATTGTTTACATTCTTCCTATAGAAGGTGATTCCAAACCCTGGGGAAACAATCAGGGCATTAAGGAACAGGTGTGAACATTCTATTACATCTCAGAAGGAAGGGAGGCAAAGCCATATTTATAATCCCCTTACCAAGTATTATCTCCATGTGATAAATTGGGGAGCCAACCTCATGGACCCAAAAAGGGACTCAAGACTCATCAAGACTCAAGACTTGCCAGCCTCTCCCACCAGAGCCGCTGCTGTATGGCAGCCCCCACCTGAGAAGGCTGCCTCAAAATGAAGGCCTGCAGCTTTAGGTCAAGTCAGGAGGGAATGCTTAACCATGGACAGGGCGTTCTGGCCTGTGAGGAAGTGTGGGGGAACTAGAGTTGCTACAAATGCTACAAATACCTGATGCTACAAAGAGAGTTGCAACAAATACCTGGAAGGGACAGCTGTTCAGGTAGTGGACGTGAGCAGCACATGAAACATGGATGAAAGAGGGACATTATCACAATCTCTCCCCATCCTAATCTGCTAATAAAAGTCTAAATTACAAGCCGTGGCTAAATCCCCCTTCACTTCCTCAAAACGAAGGAATGTAATTTTTTTTTTAATATTTTATTTATTTATTTATACAAGCACTGGGTACAGTCAGAAGCACAGGAGGGTGAGAGAATTCACCAGAGCCAGAGCGGGGAACAGAGCAGGCAGACTGAGGAAATACACTGCTGAGGGGAGCAGTGGGTGGCAGGAGAGGTCTGAGCGCCATGTGGGACCCTCGCCCAGCAGCCGGGGATCGAACTGGCGGTGCAGAGGCTGTGGGCAGCTTCGCAGCCCAGCGCTCAACCGCTGTGCCACCGGGGAGGCCCGGAATGTAATTTTTTAAGGAGCAAAAGCAATATAGTCTCAATGCTATAAACCTGATGAACCCCAAAAAGATGGAAAAGCAAAAAGCAAAAGTCCTCTATGTGTAATCCAACAACCAAAGATGGCTCCTATACATATTTTGTTGACATTTTGAACCACATAACTTCCTCTTTGTGCATTCTGTGATTCTGTTCTATCTACTTTATAGTCTGTTTTTTTTTTTTTAAATCTGGCAATAATGTTGTGAACATTTTCCTACATGACGGTATTTTTTTTGGCACTTCTGATGCCACTGTTAACTCCTTCTACACTCAAAGTCAACCTAAAGCCTTTAGTCTTCTTTGCACAGGCATTTTGGAAACCATGTGAAGAGCCTTGTTTTTTTCTTATTAAATTCTGTGAATTACACTCATCATTCTAGCCTGTTTAAATCACCGTGAATCTTGATTGCCATGCAAGGTATTCAACACCTTATCCTGGCTCATGTCATCTGAAATAGTATGTCTTCTAGGTATATAGATGTGTGTAGCATAGATTAGGTGCCTAATTAAATATGAAAGGATAAATGAACTGATTTAAAAAAAGGTGAACTAGTGATCCAATGGTAGAGCCCTGAACACTTCATCACGAAATATTCCCAGTGATAGTATTATCTTGTTCACATTTCTCTTTTGAATTCACAAGAAACCCAATGACAGTAGTTCTTTTTTAGTCCTCTCAACTTCTGTTACTAAAGTAATTCTACAATGAAGAGAATGTGGTTAGTATAGTATGACTTCTTTTCCCCATCAATCAATCCTGGATTAAAGTGAGTCCCTTTTCCTTCTCGAAGGACTGCCAAACCATCGGCTTGCTAATCTGTTAGATTTTGGCTTGAAACTGACATGTCAATTACCAGTTTATATATTCAGCATCTAATTTATCCCTGCCTCTTCCTTTCCCTTCCCACTGTATGAGCTGTTTCTTTGCACATTACATTATCACTGAATCACAATCACAAGGACGAGAATCATAAATTATGAATTAGTAATCTTAAGAACTGCTCCTCTTGCCTTAGGGAAGGAAATTCTATGGGACTCAATCTGAGGGGGTGGGGGGAAGCAAATATTGTTTAAAAAAAATAAAGAACTGCTCCTCTTTGGACATAGTAATTCAATTATTCTGTAGAGGAAAAAAAGAAATTGATTCAATAGCTTGACTCTTGTGAGATTCACTTTCCCTGGGGAATAAAGGGCTTGGAGAGGACAAAAGATGTGCCCTGAAGACTAATAAGTAAATAAGGAGGAGACTGTGGAGCAATTGGCATCCCACAAATAAATCTGTCATCTCTTGTTTACTATACATTTGAATAGCAAAGCTGAAAATGGAAGTAGGACAACACATTAAAATAAAGGGGCTCAAAAATCAATAAAACACAGTCATCTACAAATGATACAAGAATCAAAAGAGATTAAGAACATGAGCAGGAACCAAACAAGAGAAGTAATTTAAAATACAAAGAGGTTTCTGATTATTTATTCAATAAGCAAAGATACAGAAAAATAAAAGGAAGCTACTGGATGACTGGAAGATATGGAGGGGGGGATACCTGGGCTAACTACTTTGGTTTTATTAAATACTTCTGTGACAGTGAGATAAATTTGGGAAGAACATACTGAGGTATCAGGTCAAAAAACTAAGAGCTGATATGCCTGTCCTTTAAAAGCACAGTCAGATCCCAGCCAGCTGGACTTGACAATGGATACAAAATGTGAACCAGACATCTACTGTCTCCACACTTGTACCACTCTCTGATTGATGGAATGATCCCCAGGAGAAAGAAATAAGGACAAAGTTGGAGTTTTCAGTACCTCTGGCACAGACTTTGGGTGCAAGTTTATGGAACACAAAGACGGATATAAAACCAAACCTTTCCAAAGGTTAAGTTCACAGCACCGAAGGCAGCTTAGGATTCTGGGAGTCAGCCAGATGGAGACTCGGGGTCCTTTATCTATTAGCACTCTGCATCTGAAGAGACACATTGATCCTCAGCCTTATTAACTAGAAATGTCTTTGATTCAGCTCTTTACTTTGGCATAGCCAGCATACCACATGAAGCCTGAAAAATGTAACTGTGAACTAAAAAAGAAGTGAGCAAAGAGTGACCTTTAAGAAAGCCAAAAGAGAACTCCCTGACACCAGTTCATTCAACAATGAAGAGGAGTCCAGCTCAACAGGATTTTTATCAAATAAAGGGAAAGGTTTACTGTTTCTGACGACAAAGCAGGCACACACAAGCACAGCTGGCCCTTGTAAGACTGGACCACAACCATCCAGCTTTCCCACCCAGCAAAGACAAGCCAGAACGTTTTCAAAAAGCGAAAGTCAATGTGCAGACTGTCCAGTGCAGCAGAGATGCCAGTTTCCAAGAACTTCAACGCTGAATTGTGGTTGGGTTCAAATCTAGTGCACACAAACAGCTTTCAAAGTGTCGCAAATTTAGACTTTCTGCCTCATCACATCAGTCAGGCTCCTTTCTCTTCTCCTCTTTTCCCCAGGAAGCAAAATACAGGCATCTTGGAAACAGTAACCTGTCTCTGCCCTGTTTCTTCAACTGGCCAAATGAAAATGGAGACAACTCCAAAAAAAATCCACTTTTAAAAACGTCTCCACCTGTCCTTTTTCTTTTCATTAAGTTTTCTTTTTAAATAAAACAAGGGAAATCACAATAAAAGAGTTGTTTATGTTTTTTTTTTTTTTTAAGTCATACAGCCAAAGTGGGGAGCGGGAGAATAAAATGTATAATAATGGTGAAGCCTTTTTCTTACCGATTCTTACTGCTTCGAGGAAGACCATTCCCAAGCTACTTCAACATACAATCTCTAGAAACAAGCCAATCTAGGAATTGGCCTCTTATTATTCATCAAGTCCACAACATGGCTACAATGGCACAAGATTCTGATATATCAAGATAAGTCTACTAAAATTCGTTGTCCTTGAGATTTACCAGGGGGGCTTAGTCCAGCTGGAGTGAAATGCCTCTGACAGGATCAGACCGTTAAAACTCACCATCCTGGTCCTCAGCCGCTTGCACTGAATACTAATTTATCACCAGCCCCACAGGAGATAACAGCGTAGTATTGAACAATGCTTCTCAAAGTGTGGTCCCTGGACCAACAGCATCACATCACCTGGCAACTTTTAAAAACTGCAAATAACTGAGCAACCCTTCTTCAATCAGAAATTCTGGGCCTGGGCCCAGCAGTATGTGTTTTAACTAGCCCTTCAGATGACTCTGACATCTAACACTGATAGTCTCTGAAGAGTGGCTAAGTGAATGGATTCTGCGGACACTTGCTTGGGTGTGAATCCTGACTGCCATTCTCCAATGTGTCATCTTGGACAAGTTGCCATTTCTTCTCGGTGCTTAGTCTCTTCATCTCTAAAGCGGGGATGATAACAGCACTAATCTCATGAAGTGGCTGTGAACACTAAATCAGATAACATACGTAAAGCTTGGAGAAGAGCTGCTGGCACACAGAAGAAGTTAGCTATTAAATGAATTAAGGTACATAAAATATTTAGGGTCTGATATGTCAGAAGCACTACATGTTGCCATTAGCTACCATTATTTCTCATACATGATCTTATTTTTGAGGTTCAGTGATACATAGCCCCAATGACTCACAAATCAATATGGTCAGTACATATTCCTATATGCAAGCTGTCCTGAAGGTGTAGAGAAGCTAATCAGTTTTGGAATGAATATGATAAAAGTAGGAATATTGAATTTGTATCTTCGGTATTGAATCACATAAAATTCTTTATCCTCTAGAGCTCTAAATTCAGACATTTCACTTGCTGATGAAGAAATGTATGATTCATCTATGTGTCTGTGTATGGTCTGATTCCTCACACACCGAGTCCATAAATGGTCTGGAGGCTAAAAGGGACATCCTTCATTGTCTCTTCTTCTTTACAGCCTTTTCATGTCATCATAGTTCCCTCCTCCGCTCCATCTTAGCCAGAAGGCCACGGAGCAATAGTTCCCTTCTAAAATACCATAGCTGTTGAATAATATGTTTGTTTAACCCTAGCTAAGATGATAAATCACACTTACAATCACAGTTATGTTGACCAGCACCTGTGTGATCAGGCCATTGTAAGAAACTAGGACTAAACAATCGGTCATTCCCCCAGAGCCACAAGATATGCCTTGTATGGAATTACCCACCATCTAAAGCAGCCATTTGAATCTGCCTGACCTGCTAGTTCAAATTCACGAAAGAAATTAAGTTATACCCAAGAGAATCAGCATACAGAGCAAGTAGAAATTTAACTCAAATTGTAAATACAAGTCATATACTTAGAGTTAGCTTTTAAGACTACTGATGTTTCTACCAAAATACAAAACATGGCATTAGTGTCTGGTGAGAGTAAAAAATGATACACATCCATAGACTAAGGGAAAGACGTATGCAATGCTGAGCTATGTTGCTCCAGCTACTAATCTTTCTTCACTTTGTTCACAAAAGATTGTTCCTTATATTCCACTAGTAACAGCTTACTGTCAGAAATATTTCCACCTCTCCTTTGAACAATACCATCATTAGTAAAGAGTCTAGACAGCCCAGGATGCGCGTGTGAAAGGCTGGTGCTGAATTCCCTCTCCCAAGAAGTAGAGAAGTCAAAGCAGGAAAAAGAGCAGGATCCTTCATGGCAAGAAGAGCTGGACTCGAAAGTTGACGGTTCTCTGGCTACTTCCCCATCTGCAGTTGAGGACAATGCCCAAGCCACAGCCAGGTTTTCACCAGTAAATTGGAGGAGTCGTATGGAATACAGGAGTTGGCATAGCTGGGCGATCAAATGCTCACCTCTTTTTTCCTTTCCTTCCTTTTGTTCCTCTCTTTAACAAATGGCAGAATGGAATCTTATTGCAAAATAAGGGAGAAATATTTCTGAACAATAAACTAAAGGGCCTTTCAAACAATATAAAAATAAATTTAAAAGTTAATCCATGCTGACCATGAAAACGTACAAGTACTGGAAAGTGTCCCTTCGCAAGCAGGTGAGCATCTGGCAGTTACATCCCAGTCTTGTTCCAGCACATTGTCCTCTCCTGTTTCATCATTTCACATTAATGCCAACACGAGTGGACATGTTTTCTTTTTTCTTTATTTAGTTTTAAAATATGTGTATATTTTTTTAAGTCACGAAAAGCAGCAACAACAACCGCCCTGGTACTCCCCAAATACTCTATCACATCATGCTAGAAATAAGGACACTAACTTTAGAAAACAAGCTACTCTCGGGGCCTCTCTGATGGCACAAGGGGTTAAGCACTGCACTATGAAGCAATCCACAGCCTCTGCAGCATGAGTTCCATCCCTGGCCGCCCAGGGATCAACCCACATGGCGAGGCAGACCTTTCCTGTTTCGCCCCCTGCTCCCCTCAGCAGTGTATTTCAGTCCATCTGCCTGTTCTGTTCCCTACTCTGTCTCTGGTGAATCCTTTCACCCCCCGCATCTCTGGCCTGCACCCCAGTTCTTGTATGCATAATCTTCAAAAAATAATAAAATAAAAAAAATAAAATAAAATCACTTGTTAGCAAATGGTGTGCATCAACAGGGGAAAAATGAACCTCAACCCAAATTTCAACTTCATACAAAACTTAAAAATAGATCAGACTTAATGTTAAATTTAAAACCTTAAAATCATCCCAAGATGACTTTTTAAAAACATTTCAGTCAAAAGAGATGTTTTCATTTTAGCTGAGGATAATGATGACGAGAGATGCCAGGGAGTGTGCTGAATGTTTTTCATGCTTTAATTCATTTAACCTTTGTCATTCCTAGAAGGTGAGATTACTTATTAGAGATGAGGCAATTGAGGCACAGAGAGGCCAACTAGTCTGCCCAGCTAGCCGGGGGGTGGAGCCCTGGTCAGCTCCACACTGACCTATTGTCCCTACTGTCCTACTTCAGGCTCCCTCTCTGAAGTGGTAACCATCTGACACACAAAGATTTCTGTTTAACGCAAGATGGACTTTTAAAGGTGCCTGAACAAAGCTCTTCATCTACAGATGAAGAGCCAGCTAAAGCTAAAGCTAAACTTCATTTAGTACCCGTTTGGTTCTGCCTCCATGGAGAAGTGGCCAGGCCAAGAGGAGGTGCTTGTTTTCCACCACTTGCTAATCCTAAGGTCAGGGTGCCCTGCAGCTCCCAACAGTCTTTATGTCTCTGTTCCATGGTGGCAGGGGACTTCCACAAGAAACAAAGGCCCCAGCCTCCAGATGGGAGCCCCTATCTCCACACTTGGCACCCAAGGGGTCTTCAGAATCCACACAGAGCCAAGTAACAGGATTATGACTAATGGCGAGACACTGCCTGTTGTATGGGGGTTTTCCATCTCCTTTAAGCTCTCCTTTAGACAGTGAGGGGAGAGCTATCACCACTCAAACCTGCTAAACTATGGTCAAACAGGCTGCTCACTGTCTACCGCTAAAGCTTAACATGGCGAGAAAAGTGGTCACACTGTGAGGGGCTCAGCAAAAAGGTGGTGTTGTCCCCCCTCGTTCTCTTTCCTGCCTCCACACCCCTTTTCTAGTGGCAGAAGGGGCACCCACGTTCATCAGGTACCCAGACTTATTCAAAATGGACACTGCTGGAGAGCTGCCTGGAAGCAGCCGCAGGTAGGAGAGGGTTAAGGCGCGCCCTGTGCAGTTGGCTCTCCACGATTCTCACTTTGAAAAGCCGCTGGGTTTACAGGAAGAGTGTGAGAATGCTGCCGCTCTCTCAGCCAACATTTGGTTCCCATTACCGTGAATAATCTCTCTCCTCCCTCCTTCCCCAACCCCCACCCCTTTTCTCCGTTTTCCACATTTTATATTAAAAGTACATCAAACACTTTCCTTCCTTTTTAATATTTTCCTTAAGCTTCCTTCACTCAGTTTGCTGGGTTCTGTGACTTTTCTGGTTATTCATTACTTAGGGAGGGGGAAGGGTGAGGTTCCTTGGATAAAATCAGTCAAAAACAAAACTGGGAGAGGAAAGCACCTAAGCAGCTGGGGGGGGGGGGCGGGGGGTGCTGGGGGAGAAGAGCTGACTCACAGGGCTTTGTCTTGTCTCAGCTGACACTGAGGCAAGAAAGAGCCCACTGAGAACCCTTTCCCTCCCTGCTTCTTGGCCCCATCGCACTTGTATTCCTACCTTAAAACAAACAAAACATTGAAGTATCTTATTTGAAGATGGGGTCTGTTCCTAGTTTCATCATCAGTAGAAATGGGAGAGAATTTGTATGAAGGGCTACGTGGTAGTGCAGAGGAATGAACAGAAAGGCCGGGTGTGTGCAATTGTGACACAGTATGGAGAAAGGGCAAGCTTCTCTACTCCAGATTGGGGTCAATTTGCTATTATCCATAAAATTTCAAAGTATATAAAATGTTTGATCCAACAAATCCCACTTCTTGTAATATATCATTTTTTTTTTAAAGATTCATTTATTTATACAAGAACCAGGGTACAGGCCGGATGTGTGGGAGGGTGAGTGGATTCACCAGAGACAGAGCGGGGAACAGAACAGGCAGACTGACGAAATACACTGCTGAGGGGAGCAGCGGGCGCAACAGGAGAGGTCTGCCGTGCCATGTGGGACCCTCGCCGGCAGGCCTGGATCCAACCGGCACTGCAGAGGCTGCGGACAGCTTCACAGTGCGGCACTCAACCGCCTGTGCCAGCAGGGGAGGCCCTTGGAATATATCTTATAGAAATACTTGCACATGTGCATAAAGATATATATACAAGGTGTTCACGGCTAATACCTAAACTGGATTCCCCTTAGTTTGTGTGAATTTTCTAGAACTGGAAGAAATTTGAAACTGAGAACATTTTTTAACTTCCACTGCAAGTACCAAGTCATACTTGGGAGGTAGATAGTATGAAAGAAATATTAAGGGGATCCCCCAGGATGTCAGGCAGGATGACAGAGAATGGATAAACAGGAGAGAAGAAATGATGACTCCAAGAGGCCCCAAAGTTTCCAAGAGCACAGTCATGATGATGAAAAGAATGAACACTGATCTAGCCAAAAAAGGCACCACATGCCTTCTGGCAAGAGGGAAGGTAAGCAGAGGGGGACGCTGGGAGGAGGTAGCACAGAAGGCTAGACTTCCATCTTCTGGTAGGAAGTTAGTAAATATCATACAAAATGAAAAGCCTCCAGATGGCAAAATTAGAGGCTACTAACTCTTGACTTCAAAGAAGGTGGTAGAGGAAAAACACAAAGTCTGAACTGTAATACAATGTTGGCTATAACTACCATGGAGGGTGGTAGAAGGTACACAGAGGAAGAGCCACTGAGAGCCTCTGTGCAGAAGATTCAGACTCCAGTTATGGTCACCACAGTTACGGTCAATCAGTTAAGCTTGGAGAGAAAAAAAAAAAATTATGATACCCAGCAAGTCTATTCTGAGTATATAGCCTAAAGAACAGAAAGCAGCATTATTCATAATAGTCAAAAGGCAGAAAGAAATCGTCTATCAACATGTGAATGGATAAATAAAATGTAACATAAATACACAAGGGAATATTATTCAGCATTTAAAAGGAGGACATCCTGACACATGCTACTTGGATAAATCTTGAGTACATTATGCTAAATGGATTAAGTCAGTTACAAAAGGACAAGAACTGTATGATTCCACTCACAGGTGATACCTCGAGCTGTCAAATTCCTAAGTGGAGTGGTGGCTGCCACAGTCTAGGAATGGGAAAATGGGGAGTTATTGTTTAATGGGTGCAGAGATGTCAGATGAAGGGTTCTAGAAATAGACCTCGGTTATGGTACACAATAATGTGAATAAGCTTACTGCTATTAAATGGGACAATTAAAAATATTATAAAATGGTAAATTTTATGTTATGTGCATTTTACCACAATTGAAAATAACCTTTTAAAAGGATGGTACAAGACTTCTGAGGCTATGTCATGAACAACACTGTGGTTTCTCGCTTTCTCTTGAGTCACTCACCCTGGGAGAAGCCAGCTGCCACGTCACAAGGCCAAGTGGCAGCCCTGTGGAGAGACTCATGTGGGGAGGCACCCACACCTCCTGCCAAGAGCCAGCACGAACTCATCTTCCATGTGAGAAAGAGACCCTGTGGAATCGGTTCCTTTGGCCCCAGGCAAACCTTCAGGTGACCACAGCCCTCTCATTTGATATCTTAATGGCAACCTCATGAAAGAGGCCAGAACCGGAACGGGAACCGGAACCACCCAGTTAAGCTGCTCCTCAATTCCTGACTTACAGACACAGAGATAACATTTTTTATTTTAAGCTGCTAAATTCTGAGGTAATTTGTTATGCAGCAATAGATAACTAATGGAATCACTTAACACATTTTACAAGGCTAAGAAAAATTAGCTTAAAGATATTATCTAATCAGAGTGATTTGCTGTCCTATCAAAGCACCTATTAGGGCACAGTGTGGTGGTCTGCTGCTGGATGACTAAGCAACTCGTCACTCAAGTCTGAAGAGAGAGACTTCTGTGCTGAGAAAACTTCACAAGTGTGTAAGGTTTGATCAATATCTAAAATAAATTTAACGGCATATTTTTATACAGTGTGACAGATAAGTCTGTCAGATGAATGCTGAGCTGGCTGGATCCCCGGTATGGTGGGGAGCAGAGGATATTCATAATATGCAAGAAGGGAAATGTCACATCGAGCTGGTGCCAAATACAGACTGTGCATTTATTAGAATGTGAAGCCACTTTCCCTCATGAGAATATTAGAGTCCAGTCAGGCAGTAACTAAACAGCACTACTCCAACAGCCCGTCCGTGGTCCTGAAGGACAGCCTCGAGGAGGGGACTGGCAGTTTGATGGACACCGTGAGATACTGCTTCAACACTGACTTCACAAGTGAAATCCACTGGGTTGAGTTACTGCTTTGAGTCTTTTAATCCCTTCACAGGAATTCAGCAAAGCTCCAGGGCGGGAAGTCTGTTGCAAACACAAAAAGGGCAAACAACTGCTGGCAGAAAAGGTTTTTGAGCAGCTTCGTGTCAGGGGTCCTTCCTAGAAGAAGTCGAAACTCAGATCCTAAAGCTGGCATGAATGTGGAGTTGTGGTTCTGGTTAAAGAAGAACACCTTGACTCCATCCATCCATCCCTATTTTGGGGGTGGCAACGAAAGGGGGGGGGCGTAGCTAAGGCACTGTCCAGATGGGACTCCTGCCTGGGACTATGGATTTAGATGTTTAAATTTGCTCCACATACATAAAATTAGTGGATACTAAGTCTTGACCTCAAAGAAGGTAGGAGAGGAAAGAAACAAATCCAAACTGTAACACAATGTCAGCTATAGCCACAAGGCATCTCTGCACGGAGGGTAGTAGAAAGCACTAGAATAAGAGTCAGCATTGGGCTGGATCTAGGACTAAGAGTTTGCCTGATATGCCAGATTTGCCAGGGAATGAGTGAAAACATTCCATATAAGACCCATAAATGTCAAAAAAATTCTCCCGACTCAATCAGTTGACATTAATGAAAAGGGAAGATGATGGGGTAAAATCCTCTTGGCATGTCCCACCTCCACCTTCCATCACCACAACACCGCGCCTACAGCACTCTAGGCATGTTCTTCTAAGCCTCCTTGCTTCCGCACGAGCCTCTACCATTTCCTCCTAGTCAAAAAACAATAATCCATCCTGTCAAAGTCCACTCTGGTCTTCTGCGATCTACTTTGTTCCTTGAGGCCTCATGACGCCTTTTCTGGCACGCCTTTTTATACTGTGTCTATTCTTCACGGTGATGACTTTTTACCCACTGGACCAACATTAAGTCACTGAGTTCATCATTCTGGCCTTTGTGCATCCAGAGCCTGGCAACACCATGGTCACCCAATGTTTGCTGAATGAACCAATGCATGAATAAATGACATTCCTCTCCCTGGAGTAGTTAGTCCAATGGTCCCCTGGGAGAACAGAAACTAGAGGACTTGGAGGAAAAATAGGGACAATTCATTGGGGAGAGAATGAGAAACTTTGGGTGAGAATTTGCACAATCCACTAAACTTCAGAAGCTCAATTTTTAATATCTGCCAAACAGGGTATGGCTAGATGATGACAAAATGTTTACAACAATTCTCATTTACTGGGTACTTACTTTGTGGCTGGCACTGTATAAAGTGCTTTTCTTAGTTCATTTAATTTTCATTTGCTTCTTAGAACATCCTGAGGAAATAGGTATGTTACCTCTCAATAGGTATTTTACCTCTAAAACACAGGCTTTCAAATACTAGGTTATTTCAATGTGAGATTTTAGAAATTTTTAAAATAAATAACTTGGACCTTCTCAAGTCATATGACAGCACTAAGAAATGGCGGTGCTTGCTTAGCTACTTTTCTCTAAGGGGGCTTCAGGAAGAGGACTGGGGGACAGGCATGTGGAGCAGCACCAAAGATCAGCATCTTGAAAGGAGGAGCAAACTTTCTAGATGAAAGCTCGAGATGCACTGCTGCTGCAGGGGTGGGCCTGGGCAGGGCGAATGAAGAGGGGCACATGCTCGAGAGGGGCAGAGCTGTGGGAGGTCGCAGGTCTGGCTGTGGAGAGAAGGGTCCTCCTCCAGGATGGCCATTTGAGACCAAACTAGGATGAGATACCCTTGCTTCTCCAAGAACTGAGGGGGTTAAAAGAGAGGGCTCAACCTGAGTCTGAGTGGGGATGGAGAGGAGGTGAGTAAGAAAAGCAATGATGATCCCACAGGTCTGAAAGGGAAGAGCCTGCAGACTGAAGAAGAGGTGATGACAGAGAGTGCCTGGAACAGAGTGTTTCTCACTTTAAACCTGTGCCAAGCTGAGTAATGTGGCACTCAACTTGTGGTTGACTCCAGGAGGTTAGTCTGCGTATCATCAGCAGCATACACAAGTGTTACTACCTTACAGTGATAAGTACCACTAATGCTGAAAATATCTAGTGGAACACAGATCTCAATCGTGTACCAGGCAGATTTGTGTTCAGCATTTCACTGAGCTCCCACGACAACTGCTGAATCATCACTGTACACAAAGCCCAACTGGGCTTTAAGTTTTGTCACCTGATTTACCCCAAGTCAGGAAGTTCCAGGTGGGCCAGATCTCCCTGCTCCTGGTTGAGGGTCCTTGGCATAGTTTGCCTTAAAAAGACTTACCATCTCAGGAGACAAAAAAGATATAAAAGATGATCACACAAGGGAGTATACTGTACACTATTAAAGAGCAGTGTTCAGAGAAGGAGCAAATTTGAGGAGAGCTGGAAAGAGATTGAGGTGTCTGTAAACTGGCTATGGGAAAGGGATTATTATTATTATTTTTTTAAAGATTATTTATTTATACAAGTACTGGGTACAGTCAGAAGCGTGGGAGGGTGAGAGAGTTCACGGGAGCCAGAGCGGGGAACAGAACAGCCAGACTGACAAAATACACTGCTGAGGGGAGCAGTGGGCACGGCAGGAGAGGTCTGTCGTGCCATGTGGGACCCTCGCCGGCGGCCGGGGATTGAACCGGCACTGCAGAGGCTGCGGGCAGCTTCGCAGCCCAGCACTCAACCGTTGCACCACCAGGGGAGGCCCCAAAGGGATTATTATTAATATGGATTGTTAAGCAAGGAAGCGGGGAGAGCTTAGCATGCACTTTAGAGGGTACTCTCCCTACCCAGGCAGAGCCACTGCAAGTACAATCATTTCACAAACATCTATCGTGGACATTGTGCTAAATGCTGAGGACCAATAATGAACAAGATTTAAGAAATTTACTCCAAGAACAAAAGTACCAGGCCTGCTTACTGGAGGGTGTCATGTGTTCTTCTGGAAAAGGGAAAAATTCTATTCTCAGAGGGATGCTCTGACATATCAGAGAAATACAGGGCCTCCAGTTTTTCAAAACTTACTACTTTCCCAAAATAGAAGAGGATTCTGTTTGCATCTCCTTTGGCAGATGGTCAGAATGGGTCAGAGCTGAAAAGGGAAAGGGAGCATTCAAGTGGCTATTTCACAGTAGAGTCATCGTGAAAGAAAAGCAAGAAGGCTGTGTTTAGTAGCTTACTCCACAACTTTATATTCCCCCTCCCAGCATCCACGCTCCATTGTGGAGACTGCGCACATAATATAGTAAAGAAAAAATGTGATTTGGGAACACAGTGAGAGAGTCTGCAAAACGCTGAAACAGCATACCTGGCAGCTGCTAAAACAAAACTTCAAAGATTTGGCTTCTTTGAAAAGCCATCAGGCCGGACCCCACCCATTCCCCCTGCTAGCCACAGCTTCCCTGGGAGCTAGTACACGTAACCACTTCCGCATGTTTGGCTGGCTTCCCCAGGGCTACAGCAGCTCCACAGCCATGTCAGAACTGCCAGCCAAGCAGGTGAGGGATAGAGGGCTGGGTTAGTTGGGGAAGTGAGACCTCTCCCTAACATCTAGCCACTGGCATATCTCAGAACCGTAAGTGTAATGCTGCGATCTCCCTTAGAAACCCCTTCCTCTCGGTCAGTCCAGTTCTGATTGGTTAGATACCAGCAATACAGAAGCTCTGGGCTTTTGAGATTCCCAAGGCATTAGAATACGCCCCTCCCAGCACCACAAATTAATTCAAGAACAGCATCTGTGGTAAATCTCTAGTTCTAAACAAAAGAGATTTGACATCTTACAGTAGAGCCTAAGAGGATAATCAAGAATATGCCTGTCTAAGAAACTCACTCCTTTTACTTTTTTTCAATCCACTGGCCAAGTTGGGGTCTTTGTCACCCCTTCTGGTCAACCACCTAGTCCTGTGTTGCCTAATATGGTAGCCATGAGCCACCTGTGGCTTTTGAACATTTGAAATGTGGCTAGTATGAGTGAGGAACTGAATTTTTCATTCTGATTACATTTATATATCCACACATGGCTGGTGGTTACAACTCTGGACAGCATGAATCTACTCACTGCTTCACCAAAGTTACCAAGCACTTTGTACAGGGCATGATAAGGACACAAGGATGTGGAAGATTTGCTCTCTTCTTCAAAAAGCTTATGATCTAACGGGCCAGAGAGGTAAGACAAGTATACAAACCACCCAATACATAGGAATGCTCTACATAAGGGAGCAGCCGATGTAAGAACTTGGTGCCAGGAGGTGGGAGCCTAAAAGTATGCACCCCCATACTAACCACTCAAGAAGGGGTGGCCAGTGAGACTATCAAATGAAGGACAGTGAGGAGAGAGCAATTACTATAAATAAAAAAGACTGACAAGCTGACTATCACAGAAACACGCTAATTTATCAGTCAATTAATGTGAAAAGGCTGAAGTGAAGAGGCAACTGCCGTACACTGGTGAGGAACAAGGGTCTTTCCCCTGGTGTTCAGGACAGCAAGGGCCAAGGACAGCAAGGGCCACAGAGATCCATTCTCTAGGACTAGAGCTGGGCACTTAGCCAGAGCCTCCTTTGAATTTTATCTTTCAGGAGCATGAGTCCAACGAATGAGAACTAGAAGGAGGAAGAGAGCCCTAATGACTGACATCTGACTGGGAGATCAGGGAAGACTGCAGAAAGGCTAAATGGAACTGAGTTCTGGAGAAGAAAAGGGTTTGGATATTTAGGACAAAAGCAGAATTTCTATTTCTATTCATTCATTCCTTTACTTATTCATTCATTCCTGTCCTTACTTTAAATTCCCTGTTGTTTACCAAGGCACTGGAATAGAGTAGTAAAGACAATTTACACTTTCCTGAAGGAGAGATGGAAAGTGAAAAGTAAATTAGAGGTTAAGGGGTATAGAACAATATGTGTAAGGAAGCAGTGATAGGAAATAAATGAGCCTTCTGTCTGATACACCGAGTCAGCTGCAACTGAGCTAGTGAGGAAGAATAAACTGGAAGAGCAGACGGGGGCCAGATGCAGGTGTTCGCCTTGAAAATCAGGCCAAGTTTTTGGTTTTGCTTTTTGTTTTTTTAAGACTGTAGTGTGTTATTTTATTTCTCCCTTAAAATTTTTGTTTTAATTATCAACCTTAGCAAAATGTCAATAAAGAAAATCTAGAATAAATAAAACAAATTGAATTTGAGAGCTAGAAGCCCAATGGTGGCATATCCCCAAGCTGTGTTCTCCAATTTATCCTTATCAGTAACACAGCCAATTTTTTTTTCTATGTAATTTTTTGGGTATAATTTCTCCTTTAGTTGCTATCTGGAGGAAAGCAGAAAGTATGATTAATGACACTTCCTAAGCCCCCAACACCAACTTCTAGACTTTTTATTATATAAACTGAAAAATCTCCTTTTCTATAAAATTAGGGTAACTTAATTTCAGTTTCCATCATTTGAAGTGCAAAGTGTTTTTGACAAATACATTATTTTTAATAGGAACACCAGGCTTTAGATAAGACTGGTTCCCATTCACTGTACTTTGAAAGTGCCTTCTGCACCTCAAACATTTGCTTTCTTTCCTTCATCTTCTTTCCTTCACCTATGTGCAGCCTACACAGAATCTCTAACTGAATTTAAACCCTACTTTAAAGCCATCTTCTGTAGAGACTGATTTTCCCCTCCAGGTCTTCAGTACCTTTTCTGCATTATGATGAGACTCCCTTTTCTGTCATACACTTTACAAAAAGAAGTAAGGAAACATACAGGGCAATATTCTCTAGACTACCCTGCTGAACTGTCAACTGCAATTGAGCACCACTGTGAACCACATTTCTTTGTTCCATTTATAGATCTTTATATAGTGATTGTCAATCACAAAGTAAATTGCAATGAGCTTTTTTTTTTTTTTTAATAGAGGCATGTTTTTATTTATTTGTTTTGCTTGTTTTGTTTATACATGCACTGGGTACAGTCAGAAGCGCGGGAGGGTGAGAGAATTCACCAGAGCCAGAGCGGGGAGCAGAGCAGGCAGAAGGACCGAAGTACACTGCTGAGGGGAGCAGCGGGCAGCAGGGGAGGTCTGCGCGCCATGCGGGACCCTCCTCTGGTGGCCGGGGAGCAGCCGGGGATTGAACCGGCGCCGCAGAGGCCGCGGGCAGCTTCGCAACCCAGCGCTCTACCGCTGCGACACCGGGGAGGCCCGCAATGAGCTCTTAATTATTTAATATCAGCCTCTTTGTCTATCTAATCCTTCTCTCCCCACCCACATTCAGCTCACAACCCTTTCTTTTTCATGCAGTTTTTGCTACCTGTTCTGTTCACAGCGATCAATTTCTTCTCTGAACTCATATCACTCATAAACTAATACTTTCATTCAATAAGTAAGCACACATTGTTATTTTTTTAGCAAAGGAAAAAAATCAATCCAATAACATATGTATGGAGAACTTACATGGTTGCAAATTCTAAAGAATAATGGGGCAGACGAGGAATATTTACCCTGCATTTAGGGACCTCAGTGTCAAGGAGAGAGAGAAGACTTTACATGACAGACAAGTAAAAGGAACTACCTCATCTTCACTCTTAAAGATGGACAGGACATATTTACTGATAGACTTACAACTGGATGAGATCCTCCAAATTGCATTCTTCTAGTTATTCCTTCTTGAAATAGGAAGGATGAAAGACTTAGGCAAGGACAGTAGCTTCTCCAAGCAGATACTATTTCATAATACTTGCATTAATAACTTATATGACTATTAATTTGCCTCCTTGAGGCCAGAGACCCTGTCTAATATAATATGTCTTTCAGAGCTCAGCCCGGTGCCCGCATTTAGGAAATATACAGTAAATGCATATTGACTCTTGAAGGACACTGTTTTAACAACTAACAGGGGAAGCCATTTCCCAACTTGAACACTGTAGCAGTTTCATCTTGATTCTTTTTTCAAATATTTCATTATACTAAATATTTGGTTAAGAAGGTAACAAAAGTCTTCACTGTAGAGTTTGTATTTCAAATGTCAATGTTGAGTTCAAGTACATAGCTAGATATTTGAAGCACTAAACATGTAACAGACAGATTCTTTCATCCACTCAATTTTCCTTGGTGCAACCAAATTTGGAAGAACATAATTTGATTTCCTCTGGACTTTAAGATTGTCCCATTTATTAATCCCCTTTTCAGTTTCCTTACCTGCTGTGCCAGAAAGCCTGCTTTTCTTATCGAAAACCTTCTAGATTGCAATCACATTACTGAGATACAACCATATTTCATTTTCATCACAGAACGATAGTAGAACTTATTTCGAAGGACCAGGCCAAACAATTATCAGGCTAAGTAAATACAAGTCTTAGCCTGATCATTCATTCATGCTTCCTCTGAGGCATAAGATGGTCCTATTAGGTCAAAATTTCTCCTGTTAGGTCTTGTGAACACCAGGGACTGCCGCAGAGGTGATGTTCTGATTTCCTAAGCTCTCACTTGCTCCACCTCCAGCCTTATTTGCAGCTCCCAAAGAATACTTGGCTCCATATTTAAACATATTTAAACCTTTTAAGTTTAGCTTCTCTTAGTTATCTTTCTTTAGGAGTACATTAATGGTTTACAATCAAAATTTTTACTTCACAGTGAAAATGAATAATGTGAACCCCACCACCATAATGAGGTGTAACTGCTTTCCTGCCAGGATACCGAGTGACACTGCACTTGACAGCCGGCCTGTTTTATCTAAACTAGATAGTAAACCGAGTGGTGCTGCAATACCAGATCCTAGGCAAGTCTAATTATTTGTTTCTCTCTTCTCTGGAAATGGAACTAATAGTTATCAACAACTCATACTAAAATTTTGCTCCTCAAAGTGGCTGCAGTCAAGAGAAGACCTTTACTCCTTTCCAGATTTTATAAGTCTATCATTTTTCTTTTATTAAAACATAGATACAGGGAGGTTTTTCTTCTTTTAGAATCTTAGTAGGACTTCAAAAGCATTGATTTCTTAGTTGCACTTGCTCAGAAATATGCTGAGTGTGTTTTTACAAAACAAAGAACAGGAGACAGGATGACATCTTTAGCTAAAGGTTCAGGGGAGGGTTCTGGTCTTCCTTTACACATTTATTGTGTCGACACTGAGTAAGCTTTAAAAATGGATCATCCATGTTATTCTCTAAGAGTCAGAAAGAAAGATATAGTGTTTCTTGACCACTGTGATTCTGTCCATGTTCTTTCAAGGCTAGTAAATAGAGTTAACTTAGAAAATAGAAGATGACCGAAAAAATCAGGTGAGAGTGAAACTGAATTATGAATTAAATAACTGATGTAATTTTCTAATTCTAGAAAAGCAGTCTTATTCAGCTAAGCACATGGATTTTTATCACTCAAGCATCTTTTAAAACCAAAACAACCATTAATTGTGGACAAAGAATTATGAAGTAAACAGTTAGTAAAATAGGATCTTGCCTCTAACAATAACTCTGCGTGTGTGTGAGTGTGTACACACACACATGCATGCGCTCAAGCACACACTCATATGCACATGTGTTAATCCCAAGGAAAGGGAAGATAGTATCTTATAAGACTTTGGAGGGAAGGGCATGTCTTGGTGAAGGAGGTACTGCAGATCTGTCACAGAGCTTGAATTGACACAGAGCATAACCCTGGAGAGGTTAGGTGCCTGGTTGAGTGAGAAAAGAAGCAGAGTAATTTCAGATAGAAGTAAGGCCTGTTATCAGTCATGCTGGAGAAGCATCTTACTCCAGGGGAGGAAATGGTGAGGACAAGGCTCAGGTACACTTTATTTTATGGGAAAGGAAGGAAGGAAAATAAGGAACGAAGTATCATTTCTACAGAACGCTGAACATGAAACACTTCTTTTTTTGCAGTTCCCCTCACCCCCACAGAGTTGTTTCTTTTTGTGATTGTGCTCTTTGGCTAGAGAGTGTTGTTTATATAACAGGATAAAGTACAAAATTATAAGCTCCAAACTCCTCCAGAGAAAAACTCTCCCAAAGCTCGACCCCCAGGATGGATGGAAAATATGAGTGTTTACTGGCTGGAACATTGAGCTGCAATGGAAATTTCAACATTCAGAAGAAGATAGCAGAGAGGAAGGGCCTGTAGAGCAGAAACAAGTCGCCCTTCAACAAAGGGGTCAAAGAAAAGGAAGAGTCTCCTGTTGGCCTCACTCTGATAGCTTCCCTTTCTCAGCTGGAAAGGCCGCCTCTCTGGAACCCAACTCTGGGAGCACACTGCTGATGGGTGATGGCTGAAGTCTCTTCCTTCCACAACATCAAGCCATCTCCCATCTCCCTGGCAGGGGCTGATGTCCCCCTTCCTATAAAGTTAACATGCTTTAAAAAAAAAGAATTAGAAGCATTTAAAGGACTAGGTTCAGAATAACTAACCTCTGCACAAAGGCAGAGGTTAGAAGGAAAACTTTGCCACTTCAGTCACCGAGTAACTTTTGCAGAACTAAGGGTCTCTCGTTTCAATCCTTACACACGCCTCTTCTTCCTTTTTTATTGTGGGGGGAAAAAGATACAAATTAAAATTTACCATCTTAGCCACTCTTAAGTATACAATTTCCCGTGTTAAAAATATACTGTGTGATGAATTTCTAGAACTTTATCTTGCAAAACTGAAATTCTATACTGCTGAACACTAATTCCCCCTCTTTACTTCCTTCAGTCCATGGCAACCAACCACCTTTCTACTTGATTTTGACAGGCCCGACATTAGGGGCTTCTTATGAGTAGGATCATACAGTATTTGTCCTTTTGAAACTGATTGATATCACAAAACATAATGTGCTTGAGGTTTATCTATGTGGGAGCATGTGACAGGATCAAATCCTCTCTGAGACATACTTTTAAAAATATTCTTTCTTTTTGCCTATGCTGTAAAATTCAGATCTTTTGTCACATCTGTCTGACACTGTTCTCTGTTTCGTGTGTGTGTGTGTGTGTAACTCTTTCTCCCTGTTAGGTGGTAATTTCTCAGTAATCAAGTACTATATCTTCAGTCTTTTAGGTTCCCCCCCAGCGCCCCACACCCTGCTGAGAAGATGTAAGCTACCCCTTAGATAGTAAACGCTGTGAGATCAGGTTCCATTCTGTTTTATTTATCGCTAATCCCCTGTGTCCAACCTAATGTCGGACACGCAGAAAACAAAGAGGACATATACTTTAAAAGAAATAAAGTGACCCAAATTTCCATCACTTCATACTACACTGTATACCCCATTCCCCGGGACTGAATTTCAAGTTCTGATATACGGATGTTCCATGGAGTGGGCACCAGCCACACTGAGTAGCCTGTGACTGTGACGTCTTGGCCTGTCACACAGAGGAGGAACAAACTCAGGGCCATGCTTTCAACTCCCCATCTTTAATATCGAGGAACAGACAGATCCCCAGGTTGCGTGTGTGGAGAAGCCAGAGATGGATAAAAATAATTCAATGACAAACGCTGGAAAAACATACAAAGAGGCAGAAGCCAGACATTCGTGGGATTCCCTGACAGCTCGATCCACAAGGAAGGGCTGGACTGGAAAAAACAGAGCCTCAGGTTCCTGCCAAGCTGTCTGAGGCCCTGTCCTTCCCAAATCATTCCAAGCAGCAGCCAAGACTTTACAGTAACCCTTCCAGGTCTCACAAAGCAAGATGCACTCACTGTGAACCCACCGAATGCTCCTCACTTAGAAACACTCCTTCCCGATGGCGTCCAAGTGCACGCGAGGTTGTGCAATGACCAGATGTCCCCGCACACCCACCCTCAGCCCCTCAGGTCTCCCTGCATTCCCAGAACATGGATAACTAAAAAGCAGCTTGAAAACCCTACCCAGCTCATGGGCTGAAGAAAAGCTCCAATACTCAGGTATCAGCATCTAGAAATCAAAAACTATCTTTTATTAAGGAAAAAAAAAAAAGAGGTCATGAATGTTCGGTACCTGCATCCCAGAGCCCTATTGTATAACTCTAAATCGGACACAGTTGGAGGCACACCTCAGGCTTCTAATCATGTGACTGGATTTGGCCCCGAATACTTTCTCTTCTGGAGAATGGCCTGCAATTAATCTCACTTATTACCTCTGAAAAGTAACAACAGAGGAATGGCTCGCCAAGTCCAACTACAGAGTGTCTAGGGAACTGCGAGCTACATGGCCAGGCCTCAGACTGTCTGGGCAAGTTGTGGGCTCTCTGCCTTTCTCTCCCACAACAAAGCTTGAACAGGGACTCCAGACAGACCGAAGGAACCAAAGGGATTTGAAGAGCTGGGCTGAGCTCACACTGACCCAATGGGAGACGACAGCCCTGAGGCTACATCTGGGGTGGTTTCAAAACAGCGGAGAGAAGAACAAGGTTGTCTGGTGAAAACTTGTGTGATCCATAAAATTGAGAACAATAGCAATACCACAGGGAAATGAAAAATAACATTTTGCAGAGTTCTCGTGAGTCACCAGTTTTCATTCCTGTGGCTACCAAGTCACTGAATCCTCCACTACGCAGAAGAAAAGTCCAGCCAGCAATGGGATTCTCTTTACCTCTTGTTACCGTTTACAGGGTAACCCCTCGTTTAGCAAATTATCAGTTTATCAGCAGTGGAATCCACTGTTGCTATTGTAGAAGAACTAGTATGAGCACCTTTTATTTACTTAGCACCCACTTCCAGGGAGAACAAAGGGTTTTAAGGGCAATCTAAAAGCTCTCAGAACAGGCCAGTTTATAGGTAAGTATGCTTACCTAATAAAAAGATTAAATGTATAGTTTAGGGTCACTCGGTGTCAAAACCAGCAATAAAACTAACATCTCCAAGCTACCAATCCCACGTTCATTAAACACAATCATGCTGCTACTATGGGAGGAGCAACAAGAGCTAAACAGCCCCAAACAGCCACCTACCAGGTAAAGATGGCTATCAGGGCACAGTACTGTGTAGAAAGTCGATTTACAGCCAGGTCTGGAAGAACCTCTGGGAATTCACTGAGGGCAGCTTTAGGATGGGTACCTCTGGGAATTCCACATGCAACGGGAACTCCCAAGCTGAGCCACCAGGCTGTCCGGACAACCAGAGGTTACCTGGGAGCACAGGAAGAGTTCCTCTGCACTGGAATGGGATCTAAAAACCGGCCCAGCAGCCTGAAGAACAGTTGAAGAGAGGACTGCTGTGGGCACAACTGCCCTGAAAAGGAAAAGGCCAAGAGACTTTGTGGAGGCTGCTTCTGGTGCCACTGGCTCTGAAGCAGGTCACAGTGGGCCCTTCTACCACTGCTCATGAGCAGTCTGGGAGAACATCACTCACGGTGCTGGGCTCACGACCTGGCTCTGCCCTGACAGATTCCTTCATCTTTCTGCGCCTCAGCCCTGGCAGGTGCTACTGGGAGAAGGCGCTACACCAGCCATCATATTTATTAAAAATTTTCCCCGCATTCCATCTACAAGTATAAAAAATGTGAGACCTCTACTTGTCCAAAATGTGTAGTTTTGACATTTTGCTTATAGTGTGGAAAATGGTTGTAGCCTTGCTTATAGATAATACATCCAAGGTTGCAGTGAAAATGTCCTCCATAGAAACAAGACTCTGGTTGTAAAATGAAAATGGAATATTTGGAAATATTTTATATGGAAAATAAAGTTCTATGGTATAAACAGAATTTCTTTTTTTACGACTTATGTTTTAGGAATGCGGTCACTCTGTAGACTGTAAATCACCAAAAGACAAGACTTCTCCTGTGAAGAGAACTGTGTGGGAGGATGTCCCAACTGAAAAAAGTCCTGCCTTTTGGGCTTCAACTTTTTCTAATTCTCAGTTGAGATGACTCTTCACCCAGACCACAGTAATTACTGGTGTGAAGGCCGCTGCAAAGCATAATGTAATGGGCTTATGTTTATACTGTTTCCTGGGCAGTCTCTGCTCCCCAGATTAGCTCCTTAAGTAATAATTCTAGTACCAACACATACTTTAGCAACAATTAGATTTTCCTCCATATCCACAGTCTTGGGTCAACCCCTCAACCCCAGCATACCAAGAGATACATGACTGGAGGTGTTGGCATGGAGGTGGGGGTTTCTGGAGGCACAGCTGTGGTGAAGTTCCTATTTTTTTGGAGGGAACAGTATCTCAGCTGCTCAGAATACTTCATCACAATAGCCACATTCCCTTCTAGTTCGTTTGACTCAGAGATAAATATAATAAAACACATTTAAAAGACCCCAAAGCAAGATGTACTGAGAATCTATTTCTTACATTTTTTTATATAGGGGGGCTTAAAATATGGATTGAGACCAGATTTCAACATAGTGGTTTCTTTTTGAATTCAGAAACTGCTTACTTTATGGCCAGAATCTATTTGGATTTCATCCTCTGCCACTTCTCCCAACTACATAAAGGAAAGCTCCTTCCCACTTCCCAAATGAAAACTGTCCAGGGAGGCTGTTTGAGTTTAATTATATGACCTAGATGAAAATATAAAAACAAATACATCCTTCAAAAGAAAGAAAGGGCAAAGTTACTGAAACACCATGTAGCACAAGGTATAAAAAAATGAGGAAACAAGGAGAAAATGTCAAAAGTCAAAACATGAAAATGCTGCCTACAGGGAAGGACTGAACCGAGTACAAATTCTTGCTCTTTCTCCCAGAGGTGAATTTACTGCACTGTACCAGGAACTTCCTCTTCACTTATTTGCCCACAAATTGTCTTACAAGTAAAAGGAGGTCCTCTATGGAAGTGCCAGAGGAGTGGGACAGGCAGGGAAAGGCATCTCTCTCAGCCATCTCTGTGCAGGAGACATGGAAATGGCTTGCTTAGGACCCAGGCCATCCCTGTGTGACCAGAATGTCCTGGTGTGACGCTTTGGCCCTTCACATACCTGCTTCCAGGAGGGCTGGAGTGGCTCTCAGGAGCTTGCGGGTCGGACTGTATTGACCATGTCGGGCCACTGGGACTGATGACAGGCCGAAGGGTGGGGGGAGTGGAAGCACTGCTTCTGTTTATGACGCCACTTGCCAAATTCAGGTTCGTTACCTAGAAATGAAGTAGGAAAATGACCTGATTTTACTGCGTTTTAGAAAAGTCATTAAAAACATATGGGAAAAATCAAATAAAGTCCAGGAGATGCTGACTCATCTGAACTGAAACAGTTGCTGTGACAAGGGCACCCATTACAGGCTAGCTTCTGTGCACACTGAAGAGCAGAAGAGAGGGTGCCTGGTGGCAGTGTATGTTAACAACTATTTTTCTGCAGAGGCATCTACTATGCTAGGCGCTGTGAAATACAAAGAATAACAAAAACAGCAAGAATGAACTGAATATTTACTCTGTACCAGGCAGATTCTAAGAAACTAGACAAGCTACTTAGTCTTTCTGGCCTTCATTTCCTCATCTGAAAATCCCAAATGTTAAATAAAGCATAGTCATAAATAATAATCACTGTGATATACAAAGAACTCACTGATTTAGAATGAAAAAATACAGTTAAAAGAAAAAGAAGGAATATTGATCATGCAATTAAACATTTAAAAGTAGTCATTTCCACAGGCAGTCAAAGAAATATGAATTACAAGATCCACTTGTAGGGCCTCCCCGCTGGCATAGCGATTGAGTGCTGGGTTGCTAGGCTGCCCACAGCCTCTGCAGTGCCGGTTTGATCCCCGGCCGCCGGGCGAGGGTCCCACATGGTGCGCAGACGTCTCCTGCTGCCCACTGCTCCCCTCAGGAGTGTATTTCGTCAGTCTGCCTGTTCTGCTCCCTGCTCTGACTCTGGTGAATTCTCTCACCCTCCCACGCTTCTGACTGTACCCAGTGCTTGTATAAATAAATAAATCTTTAAAAAAACAAAAACAAAACAAAAACAAGACCACTTGTATGTGCTACACTGACAAACAATAATGATAAAAAATATTAATACTTAATTTTGGCACGGGGTGGTATTAGATAGGTATTCATACTATTCATGTGAGTATAAACTAGTAGAATCTTTCTAGAAATAAAATTTAGCAATATATTATTAAAGGAATTAAAGTATTAGTACACTTTACTGCTACAATCTTCTGGCTAAAACTATGCTAAAAACAATTACAGATCAGCAATGACAGTGACTATTAAATGCCAGTTTCTATTTAGTAGAACTTACAGTGTGTCACGGTCTGCATAAATGAGTATTTTCTGCAACTCACTTCAATGGCCATAACCGTGTTGGTAAGTACTATTATAACTCCCACAAAGAAGGAAACTGGAGGCCTGGGAATAAGTGGTCAAACTAGGATCTGAGCTATGGTCTTTGGAACTCCAAAAAGCCCATGCTCCTAGACAACTACACTATATCGTGAACAGATTTTGAAAACAAGCATGGATTTTAATATTGAAAAAGGAGGTCTAGATGGCAAACAGTATTGTTAAACAAATTTTGCTCTATCTCTATAAAGGAGCAATATGTATCCATCAGATTTTTTCTGGAAAAATATTTAATGATCTAGAAACATGCTGATTATATTTAGTTAAAAAAATAAAACCACAATATGAAACTGTACAGAATATATTCAAATGTCCTTAAAGGCACACACACACACACACACACACACACACACACACAAGCAGATGTGCGCTCCTAAAGCACTAGAAATAAAAATCTAAAACACAGATAGCATCTATCCTGAGAGCTTAAATTTTCTTCCTTAGAGTTACCTGTATTTTCCAAATCCCTTTATGGGGCAGACATTATTTTTACCATCCAAAAGAAAAATCCTAGGTTATTATGAGAAATATAGATGTAAGGAGACAAGCTTAAAACTTGGGTGGCAAGGAACCGGGAAAAAAAAGGATGATTTGGGAGGCATTTCAAAATAAGTTGTACAGGGAATAGAACTAATAAAACTTGGTTTTAAAAAATGCGTGGGTTGGGGGTGGGGGGCTGAGTCAAAAAGTGGATGTGAAGTTGAATGCAGGGTGTTGCCCGAGACGCTACAGCATAGTGACCCAAGAAGCTGTGGATTCCATGGAAAGTGTTCTCCTATGAGAAGTCCTAAAAACCTAATCCTTTTCACATTTCCAAATAGACAAATTCTGGATATTTTAAGAAATCTAAAAATTCTGAAAGAAATAAGTTATTTTCAGTAATCGCTTAGTATTTCATTCCCAGTTATAGGATTCAGGAAGTGAGACTGGCCCAAGAGCTTCACACTAAGAGCCCAAATATTCTTCTTGGGAAAAAAGCCACTTTCCACAGATCAGGAGTGATTCTGGGGTCTGTGGGGGAGGGGGACGGGACACTTGGGCCCCACCCTCCACATGTGGACCCATTTTAGAAGGAGCCTTGGGAGCCAGCCTTGGTTTATCATTTCTAACCCCCTTTTGCTGCTACTAGGGGGAGAAGGAAGACATGCGAAGACTAAAGGAAAGGATGCTAGAGGGGATTATGGCAGAATGTTCTGGTCCCTGGTGCCTTTGAAGAGCCGCATCCTTCTTCCTACACCCTACAGGCAATATAGGTTAGGTTCTCACTCAGACTCCCTGCAGGACTAGACTCATCCTGCCCCACACCTTCCTGCCCTGATGCCTGGGCTTCAACATCAGCACTTTGAAATGAGACATGATCTTGCAGCTTGTAAAAGTACAACAGTGTGAGAAAGGTCTCTGTGATATCTAACAGCTTCTCTGATGACTGTCTCAGCCAGCTGTGCCAAAGACTTAATAAAAAAGACTTATTAATAATTTACAGTAGAACAGCAATAAAATGGACAAAATGTATACACTTGACCATGTTTAGTATCAAGTCTGTAGTTGGGAGATTTAGTAAAAGGAAAGAGAAGAGACAATCAGACCCGGTAAATCCTTGATCTTTTGGCTAGGCTGCCCCTAATTTAAACACCATCATTTTTGTCCTATCAGCCAACACTTACTAGTGCTCACTCTGTGCCGTGCTCTGGATGTTCTTGCATCACCCTAATGTACATTCAACATCAATAAGTCCTCAGAAGTAGGCTCTGTTGTTACCCCCGATGACAAAAGAGAAAACTACAGTCTAGAGGTGCTAAACAATTAGACAAAAGTCACACACCTACTAAGTGGCGGGACCCAGATTAGGAAAATCTTCCTCCAAGTGCAAGTGCATATGGTGTACAATTTCTCAAATAATACGGTTTATCAGTTGGATTCTTACAGTCATGTCAGGTACTTATAAGTACGTGAGGTTTCATGTTTATCTTACTCCTTACCCATTATTCACAAAACTAAATGCTGCTATATCCATTTCAGAAATGGAGAAACTAAGACTCAGGTTATGGTAAGTAATCTGCCTAAGGTCACACAGCAGTTCTAAAACTCTTATTTTAAAATCCATTTTCTAGTTTTGAAATTAATACAAAAACAGTCCAGTTATCCTTGTTATGAGAGATTTTCAAAAATATAATAGTTACATAACTCAAATTCTGAAAACAGTGATTATTCAAGAATTCACCTGCTGTTTGCTGTTACCAAACTATACCAGCTATTCCTTGTTTCTGTTAAATTTTATTGCCCACTGCTTATCCTTTACCAGAGGACATCAAAGAAGTAAAGCAAAGAAAAAACATACTCAGTTTTGTTTCTTAGCAGATACATTAAAAGGTGGCAAGAACATGCAACTAATTTTGTATTATTGGTAGGTTTCGTTTTTTTCCTGTAACAGCCATTCCTTATATTGGCTCATGGATAAACCAAGAATTGGTAGTCATTGTGATTTTCTTCTACACAAAAGCAAAGTATTATTTATTTTTAGAAATAGCAAAAGTGGGAAGGAGTAGGGAAAATTATTATCTCAGCAACTTTAAGGTTTTAGTACTTCTCAGTGTTGTTTGGAAGCTCAGGCATTAATTAACACCAGTAAGTACACTGTTAAATAAGCCGGGGATGCAAAAAAGTAGATAAAACAGTTTAGAGCAAGTTTCAGAAAATCTGAAGTCTACATGCTATGCTGCCATGAGAAAAAATGGTCATTAAAAATAAACCAAGAAATTTAAGCCTAAAAAGAATCAGCTTGTTAAATATTCTTCCACCCCCGCCTTTTTCTAGTTGCTTGGCTAAGTGAATGCCTGCCTGTGGGAAAATTTAGTCATGGGTTCAACTACCACCTGAATTTTGGGGCCTGTTAGCAGTTTCACCCCTTGCTCTCCTCCTCCTCTTCTGCTCCCACTCTCCTGGAGTAGCTTAGCCAGAGGTTCCCCTCTCATTCCCTTCCTCATGTCCATTGCCACAGTGGCTCAGTGCATTTTTTTTCTTTTAGTACCAAAATACTGTTTATTTTAGAGCCAGTCTTCCGAATAAGGCAGGTGAGCAAATATGTGAATGTGTGGGGTAGGGACACATTGCATGCATTCCATCTAGACAGGTGTTTAAATTACAGCAGGAATAAATACAGGTGATGGATTGAAAAGGGGGTAGGAGAAACAGAGAGGGCGGCCAATTTCCGGCGGCTGGCCCGCCCAAGTGTTACTGCTTGTTACTGCTGTTTGCTAAAACTAACACTGCTGCCAGTGCTATAATTAAAATATGATGGCATTGCCTTGATGGCTTCCCAGAATACACCCACCACCCTCCCAGATACATAACCTTTCGGTATCCACAGAGGATAACTACATCACTGTTGTTTTCATTAGCATGTCCTAGAAATACTGCAGTTCTGAATGCTCAAAGCAGTCTATACCTCAAAGATAATTCAATAAATATTTACCACATTGCCTATCATAGGCAAGGTCTTGGGTAAAACCCTAAGGATATATATTTACTAAAAATGTGACCCCTGGCCTCAAGTCATGAAGGAATTTATAATCAGTTGAGAAAAGACACCTAGACAAACAGCAATACCTGAGGCCTCCTGAATGTGGCAGTGCCTTAGCAGCAGTGCTAAGGAGATTCAAAGATGGTACCTGAGCTCATCCTAAAAGGGTAGGTAGGAGGACTGGTGTGGGGATGGAGTGGTGGTAGAAAGAAAAAGTGTAAGAAAAAAATGCAGAGAGAGATAAGCAGGAAGAGTGTCTGAAAAACAGAAATCAGTCTAATTTGATTAAAATGTAGAGCAATTGAAGACAGGGACAGAAAAACCACTTTAATGTCAGGTGAAAGATTCTGGCATTGATCTAGGACAAGGGGAAGCTTGCTCAAGAGTCTGCTGGAGTGGGACTGTGCCAGAACTGTGCTGTTTGGTGGGGTGGATAAGGAAGGTGTAGATCAGTTGAGTCACAAGAGTTGGGTGAGAGGTAGTAAGGCTGGCATGCAGGACACACTACCGCTGGCCTTCCTCGTGCCCCTCCTAGGTAAGGAAGAATACTGGGCCGTGGGCCTGGATAACTGTATTTGCAATCTGCTAAGAAAAGCTCTCGAGTTCATGTGTTCACTCATTCATGTTTTCCTTTTTGAAGTGACCCTCTTTGATATTATCTCTTCCCATGTAGGTGGGAAGACAAGATGGACTAGCTGTCATTTAAGGAATGACAGTCAAGAGTCGGCTTAGGAGGCCAGCTTTGTTCAAGGGCCTTAGAGGAAAATAAGTCTTCCTCAGGTTTATCTTTCCAGACTTATCTTCAATAGAAAAATGGTTTGGGGACCAAGATTAACAGGTGGATCTGGAAGGAAGGGGAGGGGAGGACCAACTAGATGGCTTCAGTCTAAGCTATAGGCCTTGTGAGCAACAGATCCACACACTTCCAGGCCAAGCCACCAAAAGTGAGGATTGCACTCAGGCGCTTAGAGCCAAAAACCTTAAGAGTAATGAAGAAGTCTCTTGCCTGAGGAACCTCTCTGAACATCCTCTCCTGCATTTGAAGGTAGTTACTATGGAATCCTAGATTTGAGCCATAGTTCTGACTCTATTCAATGAACATGTGTGCAGTAACCTCCAGCTCCACCAAGAAACAAAAAAGCCAAATAAACTGACAAATGTAAGGGTACTGACATTTTAGCAGATATTTGAGAAGAAAAACACCCAACACAGCTTAATGAAAAAGCAAAACAAGGGCCTCCCCGGTGGCGCAGTGGTTGAGCGCTGGGTTGCGAAGCTGCCCACAGCCTCTGCAACGCCAGTTTGATCCCCGGCTGCTCCCCAGCCACCAGAGGAGGGTCCCACATGGCGCGCAGACCTCTCCTGCTGCCCGCTGCTCCCCTCAGCAGTGTACTTTAGTCCTTCTGCCTGCTCTGCTCCCTGCTCTGGCTCTGGTGAATTCTCTCACCCTCCCACGCTTCTGATTGTGCCCAGTGCTTGTATAAATAAATCTTTAAAAAAGAAAAAATAAAGTTAAAACAAAACAAAACATGAAGCTGATATCCAGTGTGAGTCCTTGAATCTTTCACCAGCTCCATCACTAACCAGCATGCTGTTAAAGAACCAGTATATACTGGTTCTTTAAGGACAAGACACTCTTCAGGAGCTGATAGGACCCCACACTTCTGGGGTATCATTTAGCTACATATGGAATGGCAAAAATCTTCCTCTGACTGTGGCTTGGCGATTTTCATCTGACTCTTATCTTCCTTAACATAGTACCAAGGTTTATCACTGTTGGTTGGGAAAAAAAGCAATTCTTCCAGTCCATGAGCACAGAATACCTTGCCTTCTCTTTGTAAGATGTCTTCTTCTAGTTTTCTTTGATAATATCTTACAGCTTTTGCTGTACAGGTTTTTCATAGCTAAGGTTAAAGTTCATTGCAAGGTATTTAATTATTTTTGATGAAATTGTAAATAGGATTTTTTTTCATGATTTCTCTTTTCTGCTAGTTCACTATTTGCATATAGAAACACGACGGATATTTGTATATTAACTTTGTAGCCTGTCACTTTATTGTAGTCGTTGATTATATATAATTCCTTTTCACTGTACTCTTTGGGATTTTCTATGTATATTATCATGTTATCTGAAAATAGTAATAGTTTTACTTTTTCCTTTCCAATTTGGAGACCCTTTTCTTATCTATTTGCTATTGCTAGGGCTTTAAACACTATATTGAAAAGACACACAAATCAAAACAACAACAAGCTATCACTTCATACCTGTGAGAACGGCGGTTTTCCAAAAGACAAAAAATAACAAGTATAAGAAAGGACGTGGAGAGAAGCACTGTTAGTGGGAATGGAAACCGGTGCAGCTATTATGGAAAGCAGTATGGAGATTCCTCAAAAAATTAAAAATGGAAATTTCATATGACCCAGTTATCCCACTTCTAGGTATTTGTCCAAAAAATGCTAATCAAAGAGCTGTATGCAGCCCCATGTTTTATTTCGGCCTACTATCATAGCCAAGAACTGGAAACAACCATCAACTGACAAAAGGATAAAGATGATGTGGGATATACACAATGGAATACTACTCAGCTATATAGATTTTTTTTTTAAATGGATAAGATCCTGCCATTTGCAACAACATGGATGAATCTAGAAGGAATTATGCTTAGTGAAAAATGGCAGACTGCATGACTTCATCAATGTGCTGCAGAGAGAAAACAGACAGGTGAACTAGATAAGATAAAAACGAACTTTTGGACTATAAGCTCAATTAATGGTTACCAGAAGGGAAGGGTTAAATCAGGAAAAGGGAGACAATGATATAGTGAAGGATTTTTAGCAGGGAACTTAATGTGGTATAGACACAAATTGATTGTCAATGATGGCACTCCTGAAACTTCTATTGTTATTTTACTTCCAAAAAACGAAGGAAGGGAAGGAAGGAGAGAGGGAGAGTTGGTTTTGGGAGAGAGCTCCCTCAGCTAGAAAGGATCTTTGCCATTGAACTACATCAAGAGCACAGCGGTGGAGCTGAAAGAGTCCATGCCACGTTTGTATGTATTGTAACTGCAGGTCTAACTTGCCTATCTCACCCCACAGATTTCATCTCCTTTGGAACAGGGAGGGTCTGTATTTTACTCACTGTTGAGATTTGTCTGGTCTTAAAGCTTTGGGCAAGGTTGTCAAATGGGTGAAATATTAGTTCTGACATACAGATTATGTTCTTTATCTGCCCCATATGTATGCTATATTTGTTTCTTCTTGGCAATGAAACTGCCAAGGGATACCACCCCATTTGCGATTCACTTAGTGAGGTTGTTTATAAATCTCATGTGTTTTATTTATCAAAATGGAGCTGAAAATTCAGCATTAAAAATCTAAACAACAGGGGCCTCCCTGGTGGCACAAGGGGTTAAGCATGACACTATGAAGCAATCCGCAGCCTTCACAGATGAGTTCGATCCCTAGCCGGCCAGGGAGCAACCCACAGGGCTCACCAGACCTCTCCTGTCTTGCCCACTGCTCCCCTCAGCAGTGTATTTCAGTGGATCTGCCTGTTCTGTTCCCCACTGTGTCTCTGGCGAATTCTCTCATGCCCCGCACCTCTGGCCTATACCTATCTCTTGTATGTATAAATAAATAAATCTTGAAAAAAAATCTAAACAATAGCTTAACTTGGGAGCAAATCCATGATAAAGCATTTCCAATACAGCTTACAATACCAGCATAGCTCAACTCTCTCCTAGCATGGGCTGTGAACTCTTAGGTAATTTTGTCTGATGAGGTCTAGACTTGAGGATTCACAAGACTATTCAATTAATTCAACAAATATTTATCAAACACCTACTCTTATTTATTTATTTAATTAATTTTTTTTTGGGGGGGGGAGATTTATTTATTTATTTATACAAGCACTGGGTACAGTCAGAAGCGCGGGAGGGTGAGAGAATTCTCCAGAGCCAGAGCAGGGAACAGAACAGGCAGACTGATGAAATACACTGCTGAGGGGAGCAGCGGGCGGCAGGAAAGGTTTGCACGCCATGTGGGACCCTCGCCAGCAGCCGGGGATCGAACCAGCACTGCAGAGGCTATGGGTAGCTTCGCAGCCCAGCGCTCAACCCCTATGCCACCAGGGGAGGCCCATCTTATTTATTTTTTTGAGCACTGAGGATACCTTCATGGAGATCACAGTCTGGTGGAAGATACACTGGATATATATAAAGAATGTATGAAGCAAAGATGATTACAAATCTGGAGCAATCAATTTTACCCAAATAATTGATAAGACTATATGCGACGTACATGTTTTCAGAGGTCCTTAACTTGGAGACCATGAGACCCAGGAAATCAAGACGAAGCCTAGCCGGGGTTAGGGAGGGAGGGGTGGGGGTGGGAAGGAGGAGATTTGTCTGTGAAGACTTTGAAATTAATGCAGTTTTCTAAGGTGAGTATACTTTTTTTCCTTCAGGAGAAAGAATACACCTTTCATTTAATTCTCAAAAAGAGACTGCTGACTCCCAGAAAGTTAAGAATCACTTAGACTAACATGAAGATAAACTTGCCTAAATCTTCACTTATACTGTCCTTGGAATTACATCATTATCATCTTGAAAATAATATTCTCTGTGTCACTCAAATGCAAGGTTGCATAAACTGAGCATGCCATGGGAACTTTCTTTCCCACAACCAGAGGGCTCTGGATGATCTGGAATAGGGAAATGCTGCAGCTAGTCCTTTCGACTTCTTTCAGTACATGTTACTAGAACAAAAGGCAGTCCTTGGAAGGGAAACACCAATGGACCGGGATCTGTTTCACTCAAGATAAAAGAAAATGAAAACCCAAAGTGCTGTATCTGTACTTACTACAGAAATAGTAGAGAATATATTCAAACAAGTCAATTTTAAACACTTCAAGGGCACTTCATGAGCATTTATTAAATCATTCACCATAATTACCAATGTTTTAAGCCACAACAACCAATATGTCTTAAGGTGGTTTCAACTCCTGTTATCAATTCCTGCACGCTGACAAAATAAACCTCATGGAATTTACACTCCAATCACCAGGAGAAAGGGGTTTCTAATGTTAATGTGTAAGGGTTATAACGCAGTTTTTTTTTTTTTTTTTTTTGCATAGGAGATCTGGGGTATAGGTCAGGTCAAAGTTGTGGGGGTGGGGGGTGCGGGGAGGTGAGGAGTGAGAGGATTCACCAGAGACAGAATGGGGAGCAGAACAAGTGGATCTACTGAAATATACTGCAAAGGGGAGCAGCGGGCAAGATGGGAGAGGTCTGCCTTCCAGGGTTAGTTCCCTAGCCGGGGATCAAGCTCAGGTCCTAGTGGTGATAGCACTGAGACTTAACCCCTAGGCCACCAGGGAGACCCCATAAGGGTTGTAATGTTAATAAAACTTTAACCAGGTTTAGAAAAGAGGGGGATCTCTGAAGTTCTGATACATTAATATAAGTTATCGTGTCTCACCTTCCCTCCCAAACTTTGTCTTTTACATTACATAGTACCCGTATATATATACATAGAGACAATGAATGTCTCAAAATTCACAAAGTGTTCCAGGTCAAGAATTGCCAAAGCCACTCCTGGAAAGCCTTATAAAATGGCCAAATCCCCTTGGAGTGTTTCTAATTTGTGCATTCAGTTTTCATAAGTCAATAGGGCTGCTGCTACCGTGATAAAAGGACCCACTCATATTCTTTCTCTGGGGATGACAAGGCTGAATTTGTCTGCTCAAAGGACAAGTCGACTTTGCTGTAAAATAGCGTTTCTTCTTAAAATAATTTGATGAAGAGTTCACTCAACAAATAACTGATAATCTAGGCAGAGTCACATGTTTTTCAACCTACCTCAGAGAGTGACGAGAATTTCTAACCAACCAGAGAGAGGGATTCCCATGCCAGGTTCCCTCTGCAGGCTCAACAGCAACGCTGCAGGACAGCAGGCTCACAGCGGTTAGTCATTTTCATGTGATAAGACGTGAGAGTCCTGATTCAAACGGAAAATGGTGGAAAATACCCAGGGAAAGAGCATAGAGGGAGGCAGACCTGGCTTTGAATGTTGGTTGAGTCACCAGCCGCATGTGTCACCCTAACAAAGTCACTTATCTCTCGGCTTTTATTTTCTGCACCAAGAAAAGAAAGAAGTCTCTACCTCATAGAGGTGATGCATACAAAGTGCCTAGTACAAAGTAGACATTCAATTAATGTCAGTTACTTTATTCTAACAGGTGTGGTACTGTTAATGAAAAAAAGTAGAAAAGCAATAGCTTTTAATATAAAAGCCAATATAATGCAGAAGAGAATTCTTTTCAATTTAGCAAGTGTGTGCCAAGTGGCTACCAAGTGCAAGTTCCTGTGCGAGGTGATAGGTTAAAAAGAACTGGAGTCACCTAGTCTGTAACCCAACAGCAAGGAAGGGATGCAAGGTAACAGTACAGATTTGTTATAGATCAAGGCTATATAAGGGTTAAAGGAGCATGGAGAATGGAAAGATGATGTTTGGCTAGGACAGCAGGGGGGTTCTTTGTTCATTTGTTTATTCAAAAAGTATGTTTTAAGTGCTCTTCTATAGCAGGCTAGAAAAAAATTGGTGAAAAATGGACATGGTCCCCATCCTCAAGCAAGTACCTTACAGTCCAGCAGAATCAGCATACCAAGTACAACCTACAAGTCAGGTCCCCAAAGAGCTCACTACTGTCACTACAGGAGACAGCTCTGAGGACATACGCAACGTGATGAGTGAGACAGCGCATGTTGAACCTAGATGGATGTATAAGACTGGACATGGTGACAGGGGAGCATTCCCAGCGGAAGAGAGCATACGCTACGGCAAGGAGGCCAACAGAAATTCTGGTTGAGCTGCATAAAAACATGTGTGATGGGAGGGAGACCAGTTGGAGAAGTAGCCTGAAGCCAGATTCTAAATAAAGGCTTTGAGTAACATTTAATAGTGTGGGTTTCACATTGTAGATAAGAGGAAGGCCCCTCGAGATTCTTGTGCAGAGGAGTATTATTATCAGATCTGTGATTTAGAAAGATTCTTTAGAGCAAAGACTAGGGTGAACAGGAGGAAAGTAGCTGAGAGACCACTTAGGAGGTAATTGTAGGCGTCCACTTGAGAGATAATTAAGGCTTGAAGCAGGACGGGAGATGTGAAAGACAGAGGTTCTGTATCTGAGACATTGTAGAGTCAGAACAGGAAGACTTGGCAACTTCCTGGACATGGGAAAGAATGAGGAAGCAAAGACAGACAATGATAAGCCAAAGGCTCCACACCTAAATCCCCAGGAGAACTACAGGGAAGAGAACAAACAGTCTTTAGATTGGTTGAATATTTTTAAAATATTTTAAATGTTTAAAATATGTTGAGTATTTTGGATGTTAGTAATACAGTTAGGTGGAAATGTCTAGGAGGCAGTTGGAAATTTGGACCTGGCACTCAGCAACGAGGTTCAAACTAAAGATGTCTATTTAAGAGACGTCTACATAACTACCAGATGAAGTAGTAAGAAAAGAAGACTTACCCATGGGAAAACCCCAGAGAGGAAGAGACTCTACTGTACCCTAAAATTTAAAGGTCCACTGGAAGGCAACCTGTGAGAGCAGAGAGAAACAGATGCCCCGGCAGTGCTGACCTACCTTCTTTAACGAGACTGTTGTCAGTCTCATATATTTGAGTTTACACGCCAGTGACTTTTTAAAAAATGTTGAAATGGAATCCAGTTTCCTGGGAAAGAAGAGGAAGAAATGAGCTCTGAGAGGAATTTTTGAAGGGTCAGGGAAGCTAAGGGAAGTTTTCAGGTAGGAGTTGGTCAACAATAGTGCCACATGCCATAGGAGGAAGATAAAAAGAGGTACCTGAAGTTAGCAATTCCAAGGCCAGACTGCAAAAGTAGGTATGGGGGAGAGGCTGGGGGCAGCAAGAGTATTTTATTTTAAAAAAGAAGTTTGGCAGTACAGGGAAGACAAAGATCTTAAGGGGGTGGCAAGACAAAAGAAAGGCTATTTTCTTTTGGAACAAGAGACCATGCAGTAAGCCAAGGAATAAAGGAAAACGGGGGGTTTAAAGTCTTGAAAGACAGAAGAGCTAGGAAATTAGACTCACTTGGCTCCAGATTGTAGAGCAGAGAGGAGCAAGACTCCAGGAGAATTAGTCTGATACTAAAATGACCCCATTTTACAGAGAAGGAAACCAAGGCAAGAAGAGTTAAGCAACTTGTCCAAGGTCTCATGGACTGAAGAAATTCTGCCTTTTCCACTTAAGCCTTTTCTGTCCAGAAAGAGTAAGAGTATGCACGTATTACAAAGAAATGCTATTCTTTCGACCAAGAAAGAACAAAGGACCAAATGAGCTGGACTTAGAAAACCACCATAACATCAGAGTACAAATGTCCAGTGCTTCAAAGGGGTCTAGATATACTAAGGAGGCAGGAAGGAAGTCTCCAGTGCCAAATGCCCAGCTTATAATAAACTGGGTGCCCTGTGTCTCAATCCCAGGGATGTGTAACCATGGCATAAATTTAGTTCTCTTTCTGCCAATTTCACCTTCATATTGGTATTTTTGTTTTTGAGATTCATTCAAGGGCTACGATATACTTGAGGAAAAAAGCATGACTTCAATGGTAGCTGCTGAAGCAGAATAGTGATAATGAATTCCTTGGTATATGAATGACAGCGCATGAGTAATGGGTGTGCAGCGAACATTCTATCCCTACATGTATATCCTTCTCTAGGACCAGGCCGGAGGTTATCAGAGAGAGGAGCAGAAAATGAAAGAAATTGAATGGTTTTCTTTCCCACTCTCCATCTAAATGAAAAATGTGAGAAGCTGTGTCTCCTCCCTCATATGTATCTGTCAGCACATTTCCAGGAGGCCTGGCCACATCCCGGGCACTGGCTGGCTGGGAAACAGAGACTGACACAGCACATTCGTTCAGGCTAGATCCCTCGCCTGGGTGGTCTGCTGTTATCCCTTTGATTAAACTCCCAGGCTGGAAGAGCTGGAGCTGCTCCTAATGATAACTGGGTCCTGAAATCTCACACTCACCCGCACAGACGGGCCAGTGCTCTCTCTGATTCCCTGCCTCCCACTCCTCACCACAAAACTGGGCTAATTCACCACATTCTTCTGCTCATTAACAGTTTCAAAACCCACAAAGGGCTATGACTGTGCAGAGTGCTGCAGCTGTAAAGCACACCTCTCCCAGCACCGGGCGAGGCAGAGAGAGTGAGACCTCACACCGAAGCCCTGTTCCGGCAGCCCATCAGCTACCACAGTGCTCCTGAGGAGCCCACCCCCACCCAGGTGAAAGATGCTTCTAGAAAATCCTGCTTTCAGGGAGGGACACACTGATTTCCAAAGGATTTCATCCTCAAAAGATAACCAGCCTCTCACATACCCAGGCAAAGAATTAAAATTGACCTGCTCTCTGCTCTGCTCAGATCTGTAAGGTATTTGCTGGTGATGTTCAGAACTTGTATTTCAAGCATATAGGTGCTGGCACAAACATTTCTGAAATGAACACTGTGGCCACTTCATGTTTGATATTCTTGTGTAGCTTGGGCTATAAACCATAAAATTAAATCATGGTATGTACAGTAAAAGTAATTACCAGGAGAATGAGGTTCTATTTTTTAGCCACGCAAATTCATAAGAGTACAACTCCTAATGCATTAGAGGCTAATTCTGGATAAGATGAAGTTTTATCATCAAATTTTGGGGTTGCAAATGCCCAAAAATAGATGACTGGATCAAGAAGATGTGGTACATATACACAATGGAATATTACTCAGCAATCAAAAAAGATAAACACATGCAGTTTGCAGCAACATGGATGGAGCTAGAAGGGATCATGCTCAGGGAAATAAGCCAGAAAGAAAAAAGAAAAATACCGGATGGTCTCACTCATAGCAGGAATTTAGAAAACCTAAATAAGAGACCAGGAAAAAAACAAATCAATACAAAGTAAAAATCAAAATCAACAAGCAACTATAAACCAGAGACACACTACGGGGGGAGAGATGGGGGGAGGGAGGGGCGGGGAGAGGAAGGACTAGAGTCAAAATAAGGGGGGGGGGGCTAAAGGGGGGTGCAATTGTATGGGGAATATAACCAAAATGAAAATGCATACATTGTGCAAAGATGAAAAATGATGTAAGAATTATATAAAATAAAATATTAAAAAAAAATTGAGGGGTTGTCAGAGTACTTTGTTCTTTACTTTAGGCTAGTTCGCCATTCCTCAGCATCTTCCGGTAAGAAAAGAAGAAAAAGGGGTGACAGTGCCTCATCCTCCAATCCATTCTCCTGTCATACACCTGAGTGACCCAGCTGAAGGGCAAAGCCCGGCTCTGTCTCTTTGGCTGCCTTCATTTATGGCACAAGGGAGAGCTCCTTCACAGGGCGTTCGCAGGTCTCCTGAATCAGCCCATCTTCTCGTCCAGCTTCCATCTGAGCTGCCCCTCCGCCGGCTCCCTGTCCTCCAACACCACCAACCAGCGTGCTGTTCCCCACATGCACACAAGCTAGTTGGTGTCAGGCAGCCTGCCTGGCCCTTCGGCCACCCACCTGACTACCTTTCAGATTCAGCTTGGGTGTAAATTTTTCCAAGAAGGATGCCTTAGCCTTTTCCCCACTCCCAGGCTGGATTAGGCCTTTTGGTGCTTCTGGTACTGGCACTCCTTAGAAATGGCCCCGCCGCGCGGTTTCCAAGCTGTTACTCGCATGTGTTTACATGGCTGCCACCCGTACCAGAGTAGGAGCTGTTGCAGACGGAGGACTATGTCTTATAGCAAGCGCATGGCATAGAGCTACAGCTTTTTAAGCTCTTTTTAAATGTTTTTGGATGAATAAATTAAAAAAAAACACATGTGATTAAAAAGTTTTATGGGAAATGCTACCGAAAGGTTTAATGGGTATGAAGTTGAAATTACAAATAAAATAAAATGATTTTTCAGAAATACCCAAGGATTTCAGGTTGTTTGTGCATCTTCCCAAAAAACCACAAAAAATTTAAATTTAGTTTTCCGTATTTATTTCCCCAGAAAACCAAGGTAAAGATTGTAAGTGTTTATGGGAAATAATTAAAGCAATACTCAGAGAAAATTCATAGTTTTAAAGATGAAAAGCAAAAATGAGTGAAAATAAAAAGTGCCAAACTCAAGAAACTGAGGGAAACAACAAAATAAAGTTAGGTAAAAGTAGAAGAAAGTAAGTTAATAGAGATTTTTTAAAAAGAAAAGAAACAATTAGAATACAACAGAATAGGGTGAAAAAATAAATTCAGAATTATCAAAAAAGGAGCAAGGGAAAGAAAATATTCATTAAGACTATTGGGTGTATGAAAAAAAGAAATCACAAACACCAAATAGGAATCGCAAATAAGGGAACATCACAGGTAAGAAGAAATCGAAAGCATGTAGAGAGATTACTGGGCACAGAGTTGTTTCTGATGAAGCTAAGCTGAAGCTCTCTTGCCCCACGTCCACAGAGGGGAGCGGAACGCCACCACCTTCTGTTCAGATGCCCACCTCCTACCACAGAACCACAGGCACTGCATCACTTGCCTCCAAAAAGCTTTCTTTTCCAAATCAAATTAGAAAGCATTTATTATTGGAAGCCTTTTGTGGTTGAAATAATAATAGTTTCCATGTACATGGCATTTAGACATTACTAAGAGGTTTTTGCATATTATCCTCATGATCCTGTTGTATTTTCCCCCTCAATAAGTAAAGACTCTCAGGTTGAGAGCGGTTGAGTGAATTGCCCGAGATCAAACAGCTGGTCAACGGCAGAGGAAGGCAGGTCTTAGAGGCTAACCCAGTTCTGTCCACTACTCCACCCTGCTTATTATATACACTGTACCTCAGCACTGTACCAAGACTCTGAGAGTTAAGACTGACATCTAATGGCAAGTTCAGATCCCTATGAATAGGAGTCTGATGGACTTTTAATTCACCAGCACTGCTGAAAAGTACAGCTTAAAGGGAGATGACTTCCCGATTAGGATTCCCACCTTGGATTCCCACAGGATGAGTCATTTTGAAAATCTGTCAACACTACTATTAGTTATTTTTTACAATTATTGCAAAGAAAATTTCTTAATGCCTTGGTGCTTCTAGCTGCTCATTTATAAACTAGAAATATAAACTCTAGCCGATGACCAGGTGAAAAAAAGTATAGCAGATCACTGGTCCTCGCCCTTCCTCAGAGCCACTTCACAATCCAGAATTCCTCCCCGTTTTACCATAGTCATGGTAGTCATTCCCTCTTCCCATCATGCTATTACTAAATTCTAACTATCCAAGTCTGTTCAAGTCTCAAGACTATCCCTGTAAGATTCTTAGCTTCCTATTTCACATTAAGCCTCCTCAGTTACTTTCTTTCAACTATTAGGGATTTGAAAAAGCAAATGAATTACAACCTCACAGAGTGGGATGAGGCTGGAGTACAGGTAAGACTGACCTGTAGTTTGGTCCTAACTTTCATACAGAGAAATAGGGCACCACCAGGGAGCAGTGTGTTGCCTACTTTTAATGTGTGCTTGAAGTAATTTTCAGCTTCATTTTTCTCCTAGACTATCAGTAAAGAGTTGCCAACAATTAATGAATTCTGATACAGCAGACACATAGAAATTATAACCATAAAGTTAAATTATAATAACCCTTTTGGAGAATTTTGAAGCCTTCTGCATTAAGTAAAAGAAGAAGATAATAGCTTTTACTTCTAGTTAGATACCATGGAGCTAGTCAGCAAGGAAGGCAAAAAGAATCCCAAAGTTCTTGAAAGTTGCATCAAACATTTTTTGTGTTATAAGTTTATTATTTTAGATAAATAGGTAGTTAGAGGATAGATGATAGACAGAATGTCTATTATCAAATAGCCAAAATCCTGGAATCTATTTCCATATAGATAGGTTGCTGGATGACCTTGATCATATCACTTATTTCAGCCTCAGTTTCTCTCATCAATACATCAAGAATGTATCAGATAAGTGTGTTAAAATACTCCATTAACCAGGACCCACAAAACATCCTGAGATCATGAAATTAAAGATAGTACAGGGTCCTCCCTGGTGGCACAGGGGTTAAAGTCTCAGTGCTATCAAGCTATCACCAGCCACTGGAGCATGTGTTTGATCCCTGGCACAGCAGACCTCTCCTGTCTCGCCCACTGTTCCCCTCAGCAGTGTATTTCAGTAGATCTGCCTGTTCTGCTCCCCACTCTGTCTCTAGTGAATCCCCTCACCCCCCCGCACCCCCAGTTCTTGTATGCATAAATAAATAAAAAATAGATCTTAAAAAAAAAAAATAAAGACCATACAGCAAAACAAAAACAAACAAAAGCAAAAGACAATGTCACAGAATTTTGATTTAAAGACCAGAACTTGCTGGAAAACTTCACCAAAGAAAGGAATTATTTTTAAAGACCCTTCAAAAGTGTATTTGTGGCTGACATTTAAGCTTGCTTATCTATGAAGTAAGTACATCAGAACCAACAGCCGACCTAACTTTGCAATACCTGCAATAGAAATTCATTGTCTTTAAAGTTGAAGAGGAACACTTTCATTTAGCTAGAAACCAACTAATATTCACTCAACAGGCAGCAGTATATGGGAATTAGTAAAGAGAGAAAAAGGAGTACCCTGTCATTAATCTTATCTCAGGTCCCCAGAGTTCTTTGTCACCCACACCCATCCGTACCTGCTGGGTGAGGAGACTGATGTGAGTGGATGGAGAATACTGCCTCGCTGCCTGCTTCTCGGCTAGCCGCTGAAGCTCAGCTGTAACCATTGTTGGGTTGTACCGTCTGTTGTACAAAGAACCATCTTCTCCCTCCTTTTGTGTTTTGGCTACTCCTGAATGTGGCTTGTTTGGGTGGTATGAACCTGCTGAAAAAGAGAAAAGCATTCATCCACTTAGGGAAAACACCCTAAAACACTTAGAATGATGGCAGTGAAGTTTCAGTCAAAGTGTCAATAGTTTACTGAATCCTTGAAATATCTGACAACAAAAGGAGCAAAAACTATCTCCAAATGTTCTCAAAAATAAAAATAAATCCTCATCATACATACTCTTTCTACTGTCAAATCGTTGCAAGCACTTATTAATATGTTTTTGTTTACTATGAAAACTTCATAAAGAAAACTTTCATCATATGCATGGGAAATAATCAAGCCTATAATTCATTAATCTTAATGAACAAACAAAAATTACTTTAGCTGTAACTCACCTTAATATGCAATTATTAAAGTGTTTAAAAAAACTTGGCCAATGTTAAGATATCCCTCAAACTAATCTACAAATTCAACACACTCCCTATGAAAATTTCATCTATCTATTATTGTAAAAATTGACAAGTTGATCCTAAAATCCATATGAAAATGCAAAGTATCCAGAATAGCCTAAACAATATGAAAAAGAAGAACAAAGTTGGAAGAATTACCCTTGGTGATTTCAAAACTTGCTACAATGCTGCGGTAATGAAGACAACATGGTACTGGCAAAAAGACAGACATGTAGATCAGTGGAACAGAACTGAGGCTCCAGAAATAAAACCTTTCATTTATGATTAAATGATTTTTTGCAAGAGTGCCAAGACCATTCAATAGGGAAATAATACTCTTTCAACAAATAGTGCTGGGATAACTGAACAGCCACATGCAAAAGAATGAAGTTAGACCCTCATGCTACAGTTTACACAAATAGAAATTCAAAGTGGATAAATGATTTTAGGTAAGTACCTAGAAGTGGAACTGCAGAGTCATGTGATACTTTTATGGTTCCATAACCATAGCATCTCAAAATATAAGAGCCTAAACTATAAAATACTTAGAAAAAGCATACATATAAAACTTGTGACTTTGAGTAAGGCAATTATATTTCAGCTATGATAACAAAACATAAGCAATGAAAGAAAAGATAAATTAAACTTTATCAAAATTAAAACCTTCTGTGCTTCATGAAAATGGAAACACAAGCAGGAGAATGGAAGAAAACATTTCTAAGTCATGCATCTGATAAGATACTTGTATCCAGAAAATAAAAAGAGCATTTACAATTCCACAATAAAAAAGACAGTATCACAGTTTTAAAATGTGCAAAGAATTTGAATAGACATTTTACCAAGGTATACAGATGGCCAAAGCAGGTAAAAAGATATCCAGTATCATTAGTCATTATTGGAAGTGCAAAGGATAACTGCGAAAATGAAATACTTCTTTGAACCCACAAGAATGGATAAAATCAAAAAGATAGACAATAAGTGTTGCCAAGGATGTGGAGAAATTGGAATTTCATGCATTGCTGATGGGAAAATGGTATAGTTATTATAGAAAAGTTTGGAAGTTCCTCAAAAAGAGGAATCATAAAGTTACCATATGACCCAGTAATGCCACTCCTAGGTATATATCCAAGAGAAAACTTGTACAAAAACTTGTACAGAGATGTTCACAGCAAGGTTATTCATAATAGCCAAAAAGTGAAAACAACCCAAGTGTCCACCAACTAATAAATGGATAAAGAAAATGTGGTATATCTATCCAATGGAATATTATTTAGCCCAAAGAAGGAATGTAGTACTTATGTGTGCTACAACATGGATGAACCTAGAAAACATTACGGCAATTATAAGAAGTCATTCAAAAGACCATCAATTGTATGACTTCACTTAATGAAATGTTCAGAACAAGCCAAAATCTATAGAGACAGAAAGTAGTTTAGTGGTTGCCAGAGGCTGGTGAGAGGAGGAAATGGAGTGTGACTGCTAATAGGCAGGGGTTTCTTTTGGAATAATGAAAATATTCTCAAAAAAGATAGTGGTATTGGATGCAAATCTCTGTGAACAACCTGAAAACCAATGAATTATATACTTTAAGGCAGTGATACTATGGTATGTGAATTATATCTCAATAAAGCTGTTATTTCAAAATGGGGGGGGGGGAACCTTGATTGATCATATGGGTCTACTTCATTTAAAATTAGATATCCTATTTTAAGAAATCTTTGGTTATTTATTCAGGTCATGGTTGACTTTAATATATTAAAAAATTAAAGAATACTAATTTGTCTCATGTCAGGAATAACTGATCAAATCAGAAAGAATGCATCTATCAGACTCACAGGGAAGTCTCGACTAGTCTGCAAGCTCCTAGTAAATAGAAGCTCTGTGTTATTGATCTCTTTATCCCCGTTACCTAATAGAAGTCCTCTTGCATTTTGCAGCAATGCATGAATGCTACTAGGTCAAATGCAAGACTCTTTCCTAGTGATATCAGAGCAATGTAGCATGTGTCCCTTTACCTTTCAAACAAAAAAGGCAAAGGGAAGAGATGACATTTTTGTATGGAGGCTGGGGAGGAGCTGACATTGAGGGCTGCCTTGCATTTTCTCACTCACCTGCCTTTGCTGAAGAGGGACGAGACAGTTTCTGGCTATAGATGTGTACAGCACTTTGGAAAGAGGAAAAGGGGCCAATGGTGTAACTGCCTGAACGGCAGCGTGGCAGGCCCGCAGGGCTTGGTACGTTCTGTGTCCCAAGGTGCATGGAGGGAGAAGCACTGTCAGGGGCTGTGTTCAGTAAAACTGCTTGCTGGTGAGGCATGCTGGGGATAGCTGGAGGAATCTGGGATAAAGAAGAATGGTGGCCAGGCCCTGGAGAGAGGTCAGAGGTTGAAATAATAGATGACAAATGGGTGTTGGGAATTTTCTGCAGCAGAGTAGCAGCAGGACCAGAGAAAGAAGCAGAGGAAGAATTTGTATAGACTAATTTAGCCTCTTTTTCTGCTGAAGTGGTAAATCCTATTAAAACAAAAACAAACAAACAAACAAAAAAACACATCATTTTAGGAAAAACTCACAATCTCTATAAAACAAGAGGTAAACATTTTAAATATCAAAATAATTTTAGCATGAAACACAAATCATGAGAAATAGAGACTTTAATAAGTATTCATCATGAATTTAATGAATTTTGCCTGCTGAGAAAACCTGGCAACAGAAACAGCTTCATTTCAGTACCTTCTAAAAGCTGGAGTTGGGACTACCTCTACCAATCAGAGGAGGTATTTAACAAACATAAGGGCATCAGGACAAAGTTTCTAGTAGTGACATCTTTTCACCCTTCTAGGAAAAAAGAAAGTGCTCAGAAGTGCTGAACACTAAGAAAGTGAAAAATTCCTTGAAAGGAAAATAGGATACCAGTAGATAAGACGAAAATTCTAAGGGAGAAGGAAGAACAAAGAAAAGGTACTTCACTGGGGTCAGGGGTAATGGCTTATGCTTAAGAATCAGTTAATATTTGATGACTTCCTTTTTCCTTGTAGGGATTTATCAGAGAGCAGCAAATCTATCTAAGTTTGAAGTCACTCACGAGATAATTTATCAGAGTGAATTTCTGTTGCGTGTTGTTGTCTAGGCTGCTTTATTTTCACTTCTTCCATCGTCTCAGGATGATCTGAAATAAGAAATAAAACTGAACTCAGGTTCTTCTACTAATCAAATGCTAGAGTATATTTCATTTCCAAAATAGGACACCACTCGTAATCAATGTGAGAAACCATTGCATATCTTATCACACTTTCCCAAGGATGGCCACCCTCACTGTCAGGTTAAGTGGGCCACCGACCAAATGATTCCCAATTATCCCCAATTCCTGCTCCAGCAAACTCATCCAGGGAAAGATATTTAAACCCAGAGCAGTCATTCATGGACTGTCAACAAGCTAGAACAAGCCTAGAAATAAAAGTAAAGGCAGTCAGATCCCTCTGCCAAAAATTCAGACTAGGGGAACTGAGAAACCAAGCGACTGGTGCTTTCTTACCCAAAGAGCAAAGAAATCATATGTATTGAGCAGGGCAACTACTAGGAGAAAGAAAGAGCAGCCTAATACCTAGTACCTGGATACTATAAAAGCTCTGTATTTTAATGTCCTCAGTTTTAGTTGAAGAAGTTGAGTGAATGTACTTGAGATAGGCTGAACAGCACATTCAAAAACAAAAGCACTCAAACATAAGGAAGTTCTAATCTAGTAAATTAGTTTTCTTAACATAGGTAAAATGTGCCACAACATTGGCTTCAGGGATGTGTTTGGGGACTTGACTCCAACAACAAGAAAAATAAAAAATAAATAAATGGGACTTTCAAATTAAAAGCTTCTATAGAGCAAGAGAAACTGTCAGTAAAACAGAAGACACCCTACTGAATGGGAGGAACTATTTGTACATCATACATTCAATAATGATCTGAGAGCTAAGATCCAAAAGAACTCATACAACTCAATAAAAAGATATAAAGAACACAATCAAAAAATTGCAGAAGAGCTAAATAGACACTTCTTGAAAGAAGATATACAAATGACTTACAGGCATATGAAAAAAATGTTCATTGCCTTATCATCAGGGAAATGCACATCAAAACCACAATGAGATACCAACTCACATTTATGGGGATGACCCATATCAAAAAGGTCAGAAACAATAAATGTTGGTGAGGGTATGGAGAGAAAGCGGCACACATACACTATTGGTGGAAATGCAGATTGGTCCAGCCCCTATGGCTAACAGTTTGGAGAATTCTCAAAAGATTTAAAACAGGTATAACATGATCCAGTAACTCCACTCTTTGACATTTATCAAAGAAGTGCAATAACTTGAAGGGATACATGCACTCCTATGTGCATTGCAACACTGTTTATAAGTTATAAAAACCGCCTAAGTACCCAAAAACAGAAGAGTTGATTAAGATGTGCTATGTAGGGCCTCCCTGATGGTGTAAGGGGTTAGGATGCAACTTATGAAGCTATTCTCAGCCACTGCAGCATGAGTTCGATCCCCGGCCAGGGAGCTACCCACATGGTGCAGCAGACCTCTCCTGACTCACTCGCTGCTCCCCTCAGCAGTGTATTTCAGTCAATCTGCCTGTTATGTTCCCCACTCTGGCTCTGGTGAATCCTCTAACCCCCGCACCACTGGACTGTATCACAGTTCTTGTATGCATAAATAAATAATTAAAAAAAAATTAGTTTTCTTTCCTAGCACACAATTTTGAAAGAGAACAACTAGAGCTAATTTCATACTTGGAGAAAGATTCCAAAACCTGTCTCAAAAACGTAGAGAGCTCACTCAGATCATCTTTCAGAATGAAAGAATAAGGAGATGTGAATTCTCTCCGCCAGCAGTGGTAATTTTGTCACACACTGTTGGCCCTCACCTCCCTGGGTCAGCACATATCTGCCTAGCCCACCTCATTATAAGAACTTACCCCAGTGTCACAGGAGCTTCTCAGAGCTCATACTAACTTTCTTCCTGTATTGACTCACCCAGTTCATAAAGTAGACAATAAATGTTATGAAATCCATGACTGTGAGAGTCCTAGTCATTGCTTCCCTAGCAACTACCAAAATGTCTGACATACAAAATAGGTGCTCAGCAGATATACGCAGATGGAATGAATGAACAAGCAAATAAACTAGCTTCGGAACTTAGGTAATTAAGGAAAGTTCAAAGAAGAGGGTTGGACTTAGAGGGTTGAACTCTAGTAAAACAATAATTAAATTACACAGTGAGCTACAAGGCTTTTGTGGACTAACCTCTAAACCTAATCAGTTTTTAAAACATTAGCACTTTTTGGGAAAATTCATTCTGTAATTTAAATGACCAATTTTCCTGGCAACTTTCACAGTAGGCTATGAAAGCCTTAAGAACAGGAAAGAAGTTTCTACCTTTGAATCTAGTATTTAGCACACTGACAAAATTAGTATATTGATTACCTATGTCTTAATAGTCATTTAGATTTTAAATGAATATTACATTTAAAGAATACAGCTGTGTTTATAACAATACCACTACTACTTTTTAATCATATGACATGAACTGGACCGTCCATTCTGTACCAAATCCAAAGTCAAAGATCATGGAGATCCCTAGAAGTGAGAATGTTTGTAATCACGAGAGAATAGCCTGGGTTATCACAAAGACTGAGGGAAGCTACGGGCATTTAGGGCCTAAGTTAGACATCACACTAAGTATGGGATAGTCCCACATGACAAAGAATTCTCTTAACTAAAATGGCAATAGCGTTGAGCTAGAGAAAGCAAAAAAAAATTTAACGAAAGTGAGCAATAATCATTAGGAGGGGCGGAAAAACAGAGCTGTAGAGCACAAGCTTTCAGTCAAGCAGACTGAGGTTCAAATTACTATCCCACCGCAAGGTGAAGTATACCCTTAAGCAAGTTACTCAGCTTCTTTCAGCTTCTGTTTTCTCATCTGAAAAGAAATTTATAATAGTACCTATTCCATATGTTTTTTGGAAGTGAAAAATAAGATCATGTCTGGCAGATAGTAATATGAGTGCTCAGTGAATGTGGCTATTATTAGCTTGTCTCGGAAAGTCCTCTGCTATTAATTATTGTGAAAAAATCAGACCATGTCCCCCTTCTGCTCTTACAACAAAAATGTAATGTGTACTCATCCCAACCATCCCCACACTACAAAATTTCACCACCTTGGAGTCTACAGTGCTTATATAGCACATTATTCCTAGCTTTCCTTTGCATATCTCAAGTTTTCACTTGTTCTTACTTTTCATTAATTATCCAGCATACTTACCACCTTTCCCCCCATTATCAGAGTAGCTGCTGTTGTTTTTTGAACTTTTTGAGTGAGTTCCCAGGAAGACACTTGCAGACTTGTTTTTTTGGGTATAAAAAGTCAACACCTCCTCCAATTCAGCCTCACTAAAATGAGGAGAGAAAATATGGTCAGAACAGGAAGCTATTCTGGAAAATCTTTCTACCAGATTTTATTATGGAAATGGAATACGAGTTAAAGAAGGGGAAATGAAAGGCATAAACTGAAAACTCCTTATTAAGAGATGGCTAAATAGGAGTATAAATGTAGCAATGTAAAAAAATTAAAGTATAATAAGGTGTTATTCATTCCAGTGAATTTTCTAGATCATCACCGTCCAATATGGTAACCAGCAGTCATATGGGACTGTTCAAACTTAAATGAATTAATTTAAATAAATTCAAAGATTCTTCTCCTCAGTTACACCAGCCTCATTTCACATTCTCAGTAGCTACAATACAGGGAGTTCTACTGGAGAGTCCTGTTCTAGATCACTGGTCATCAAACTACAGGCAGTGGGCCAAACCCGACCAGCAGTCTGTCTTTGGTATGGCTCCCAGCTAAGAATGTTTTTTATATTTTTTAAAAATATGCTGCAAAGACTGCATGTAGCCCATAGAGCCTGAAATATTTACTATCTGGCCCTTTATAGTTTGCCCACCCCACTTTTATAAAATAGGAGCCACTTACTTTAATTACTATGTCAGAAATAAGGAGACCCACGAGTGGAACCACAGAAGAGTTCCCTAACCATCTAAAATTAGGGACTGAACTAGATGGTCTCTAAGATCACCTCAAATTATCAAAATTATATGCTCTTTCTGAACATCCACAAAATGGAAAGTGTAAGGGAATGAATGAGTGCCTATAGGACTCTTCCAGCAAACATATTACACAGGGATTTTGTAACATGTGAAACACTTTCTCAGTGGTCTTTTAAATTTTTTTCCTGGAAGCTGGTCATGTTCTAGATAAGCGGGCTTCAAATAAGTATCCCTGTATTATTACAATGAGCCTATACCTCATCTTCAGAACACACTGTGATAAGAATCTAGGAAGCTGTTGCCAGGAACCTCAGAGTAACCCTAAGGTCTCCAAAGTGGTGAGGTAAGTATCTCAAGAGACAATCAGAGACCTAAAGATGAGGTTGCGGACAGTCCAGTGCTGCTGCCTGTCATTGAGTTTTGTTGGCCCTTCACACAATACTGAAAGCAAAAGACTGAGTAAGTTTGGTCAAAATATAAACTGCCTTATCCCTCTTGCCTTATCCTGCACTCACTTCATACTCTGTTTCATTGACTCACTCCTGGAGGTGCTTGAATTTACCAACCTGACAAAAGTATCCATGTACTCCCCAAACTTAATAAAAGAAACCCTGATACTATTTTATATTTCTAACAATCGACATCAGACTCCAACAATTCAAAATCAGAACTAAATGTTTCAATAATGAATATGCTCTCTCTCTGTCATTCGTAAATAGTACATATAACTCATTTTCAGTAGCCAGTTAGGCCCAAGAAGGGGAATACATCACTTTTTTGAAGTTGTTTTGTTTTGTTTTTCTATTTTTCTATTTTAGGGATTCTGAAGATCCCTAGGTGGAACTGAAATTAATTTGAACTTTGAAAGTAGAGCCATTTTCTGAACATTATCTAGTTTTTTTCTTTTCTATTTTTATAATGATATAATGATTTCTATTTTTATCATTTTCTTTCCTATTTTATAATGATGATGTGAGAAAATGTGTCTTGCTTTGTTTCTCTACCTGCTTTATTAATCATATTACACAGGACCTAAGAAATTCAACAAAGTGACATTTCACAATTATGAAATCCTATAAAATGAGGTATTGCTTGCTGTGTTTGTCTAAGCACATGGTACTGAGGCTCTAGTTAGGTATGTACAAGGTAACAAACACAGATCAAACTAAGCTGGTGAATGACAAACCAGCACCTAAGTTCACAAATCAATAGAAAGTTGATTTTCTAACTTTTTCTCTCTACTGTTACTTTCATGGCTGCAGCCCAATTAACTTTTATCCTTTCTCATTTAGTTTTCTACAACTCTGCTCTAGATAAAGGCAGTCTAGTATGAGTCTTACAAAATTTGAAATTATATGCCTTCATTACCTCTTCCCTTGAAAACAGACAAAACGGATTTGCTGATTTGTATCAAGATGAAGAGCTGATTGCTGAGATTTTTCAGTTCCTAACAGCTAACCCTAAGTAAGCATGAAGAACTTGCTCTATTTTATATAAATTAGGCATAACCCTCACAGGGCTGAGAAACTGCCAATTCCTCAACCCACTCAACATAGGCAAATTTTGGTCATCACTGCCTCAGTTAGTCAGGGATAAATTCAGATCCAGTAAACACTAGAAGCCTCTAGCTTCAACTTCCCAGGGCTCTCTCAGCTCTTCAAGTGGTGTGACTTTGAAGGCTGTCTAGAAATACAGCCCAGATACCCAGGAGCAGTGTTTTGATAACTGAAACCATGACAACAGAAACATAACTGGCTGAGATATGCCGCGGCCAGGGCTATGGAACTCTTTCTCCTCCTAGAAGTGACTTCACTCACATCCATATGGTAGAGACACGGGAATGTTGAAAATGCAATGGGACAGTATGGAAGACAGAATACCACAGTTTTTATTAAAAGCTTTTGCCTTTTATTAAAAAAAACTTTTACCTTGCTCGTCTGATGAACTCCTGAAAGTTTTCTGAATTCACCCCATCTTCCTCTTCTTCCTCAAGCTTCTTCTTCGATTTCTTTTCAGCCATTTGTTCTGTTTCCTACCCAGTCCCCAACCCCCGGAGAAAAACAACATGATAAAACTGATGCCTGATAAATGTACACTTCATCATCTAATGTCAGAATCTTTGGGATAACTGTCTTTATAATAGACACTTAATTCCTCCATTTGTTTCTGCCACTTAGAAATTTCATATATTACTTTCTACCATTATTTCATGAAACATTTTGGAATTACCAAGTAAAAGGTGCAGAACAGATGTAGATTTAGCTTAGTCTGTGGTCACATTTGCAGCTTTAACAAGTGTAACAACGGAGACACTGTATTTTATTATAATTTGGGAAAGAGATGTCTTGGAAGATAACTCCTATATGGGCATTCAAATTGAATAAATTCTTTACTTAATATAAGACATTTCAATAGATCTAGAATAAATTATGGATATGTATTTGGTGTGTTGATATTCTACTAACAATTCCACACGTCTTCAGAAAAGCTATCTAAATTTCCCAGTTGAACTTTCCCTTCTGCAAATTAACCATTCTCCTCCCTTCCCCCAAATGATTTTCCGAAAGCATTCTCAAAGTCTTGGATATAAGATAACTTATAAGATATACTAATTAAATAGCATATTTCTGGGCTTGGTTGGAAAATGAAGTTACATGTTTTAGAGAACAAAGTGTAACAGAACTTTCTCAAGAAAGATGTCACTATAATAAATCCACAGTTCATATCTATTCTTAAATAGTTAATTCACCATCTAAAGATACAATATGGCAGTGTAAATGCAAATAGCCCAGGAGTCATTAGTGCCATAGTCAAAAGAAATACGCCTTTTGATAAGAGTTAATTGTGGCCACTGGACCTTCAGAAGTAGTAAGCAGCTATTCAGCCCCTGGGGTGTGATTTTCTGCTCTCCTAAATAGTAAAACACAGAGAATGCTAGAAAAAGAGAAGGCAGACCTTTTCACTCAGTTGGACAAAGCTTATAGCCTGTTTCTCACCCTCTGTGGCCATCTAAAACACAAGGCTGACAGAAAAACCACCTACCTTATTATACACAATGATAAAGTCACCCAACTGGTGGGCCAGGATTCTTCTGCGTTCCAGAAGTGCTAATCGTCGACTGGGTAAGACCATCCTCAGGGAATGCTGGAGGTTACTTGATGCTCGTTTGAGAAAACGGACCACTAGCTCCTATAAATGAGAGTCATTGGGGAAAAATGCAGGGATTATGGTAAGCAACAGAGGAGAAGTTATGAAAGCATTACACACAACAGGCATGTGAGAAAAGGTATATTCTATATTTCAACAAAGAAAAAGCCCAGAGCAAACATGTGAGGTATAAGAAGGGCACAGAAAAACAAAATAAAGAAAACATTCTCTTCCTCCAGTAAGTTGACACTCACAAAATAAAAAATTATGCAAATAACTACGCAAAAAAGAAGTGTGACAGTACTATAACTCATAAATAAATAGAACCATAATCATTCAAAGTATAGATACCACTTCTAATAGTGTGCCTAGAGAAAGCTATTAAGAAAGCAGCATTCAAGGATAGGCCGTAGAAACTGAAAACACAGAAGCAGATAAAATCATCAAAAGTGAGAAGACAGAAAAAGAATACGGGTATCTTCATACATACAGAAAGGATGAGGAGGATAAAAACAAATCCAAAATCAAAAAGCATGGTAGAATCATCAGAAATGGAAGGAAACTCAAGAGCAAAGAGTATATCATGGAACCCAAGGGAGGCCTTCAAGGGTCCCATGTCAAAAGCTTAGCTAGAGATAGAAGAAGAGGTTGAGAAACACATGGATAATGAAGACTATCTGTAAAGAGTAGAAACTACACATTTTTTTAAAACTATGCCTCTGCTTGAAAGGTGATAGCTTTTCCCCCCTTTCTCAGGGCTTAGGCAGCTTTTAGAACTGGGGGTTGCCAGGGAGGAAACAGCAAAAAGGTTATTAAGCGAAAGAAAGAAAGAAATACATCTCACTTAAGGTGGGGCAAAGGACTGAAAGCTGGACACCAATTGGATCATTTCAAAACATCAAAAATGCTTCCAAGTGAGATTTTTAAGACCAAGGACCTTAGCCGTTCACCCACACCCATCAATACAAAAAAATTGCTGTAAGATGTTAGGTAGACTTTCTATCACTGTGCATTCTGTGAGTTATGTGATAAAGAATCTCTAACCCTGACCTGAGCTAGAGAAGGCAATCCAACATCTACATTCCTTATTAGCAAGAGCACTGCCATAACTGTCAGGTAATGGGGTAGTTTACTCTCTAGATATAGTCTCAAAAAGGCATGCTCATATTAAGCAATGACCCTAAATATTCTTGTAAAGGGCCCCATAAAAATCTTGTGTGGATTCCAAGTCAGCAGTTGCAGCAGATTCTTTTCTGAGCTTTTTTTCCCTTCTTGAATTGGATTTCGGTGCATTGTCCTTTCTGTCAATTTATGCCAGCTAAAGGAACAGCCCCGTAACCAGGGGGGTGGATTTCACAGTTCTACTCTGCTGTCTCTACTATAGGGTGGCTTAAGCTGTTATATTAAAACATTATTTTTTCACAGTGGAGTAGACACACTGACTCTCAAAAAGGCAGTTTCAATTTTCCACTTGGAAAAAGAAGAGCTAACATTTTCCACTGATGGTTGAAATATTTTTCACAACACTAAGGTTTTATCTCTGGCTTGGATTGGCTACTTTAAATTCATGAGCTGTTTTCTGGGATATCCATCATGTTTTTATAAGCAGTCTGGCATAGCGTGTGCCTCGTGTATGCGGAGAAGGGTAGGGTCATCACTGAATTGGACAAAGGTGGAACTTTCTCAGTCTTAAAGGTTCCTCTCTTTCTGGTGACCCATCCCTAGGGTTAAACAGGCCATAAAAGGGCTGTAGCTTCTTCTATAAGCACTGAGCTTACCAAAGAGCTTGAAACTCCCTGTCATTCTGATTCCAAAATAAAACCTTGCCAGAGTATTAAATTCTAGGCATGTTCAAATGACTGATAGGCAGTTTACCACATACATTTGTTTCTAGTAATCTAAGAATTTTTAAGGTTACATCAAGTACTAATTATAATAAAGTACAAATCAAAATCAACAAGCAACTATAAATCAGAGACACACGGTGGGGGGTAGATATTAGGGTCAAAATAAGGGGGGTGGGAATTATATGAGGACTATAATAAGATGAGAATGCATACATTGTGCAAAAATGAAAAATGATGTAAAAAATATATAAAATAAAATTTAAAAAATGAAGGAAGGATGGTATATTCTTGGAAGGCTTATATAAGATATAGTGCTGACTTTCAAAGAGTGAACTCCACCCCTCAAGACAGAAAAGAAATGCCTTATGATGCCTGGAAACCATGGAAGAGCAAAGAAGGTGCAACTGTAACATCTAGGTTCAAGTTTCACTTTCACCACAACCCATGGGACAACAGGTAAGTGACTTCCCTTCTCTAGGTCTCCTGCTTCTTCGTCTGTAAAATGCAGATGATAATGCCTACCTCTAAGAGTTAATCAAATGTGTAACTGCCTGAGAAAAACTCTCAGTTGTATTCTATTCTCTGCACGGGGCCTGACATCTAATCAATAGTCAATTTCCATTTTTAGAATGAATGAGATGCCACATGTGATAAACATGGCTCCAGATCAAAAATTAGTTCACATTAAAGAGACATCTATAAAATATATGTGTAATGATTCTTTAACTGGAAGAAAATATTACACTTTACCCTAATAGAAAAATAAAGAAAAGAAAAAGGTAAAGTGAAAATATTCCAACAAGAAGAGCCTCACCATCTGTTCATCCTCTTTGGCAGCCCAACTGGCACTGAATGTTTGCCCTCCACTGTCTTTCATCAGGCGAATCTGAACATGCTGGAGATAGGCAGAGAATGCTATTCGGGCCTGTACTTTGCTATAGAAATCAAAACAACATACCGTTACAGGGCAGAATGGCTGGCCTACCAAACGTATACTTGCATCTCTCAAAGTGGCCTTTGAGGATCTTTTCATTGAATGGCTAAGAAAAAAAGAAGCCCATCGTACAGTCACTGAATAAAGGTTTCTTCTAAACAGTACATGAGTTTTTTTTTTTATTTTTATTATTAAAAGAATCAGAGACAGAGAATTCTTTTTTCCCCTTTTTTACCATGGGGGAAAAAGTCGAACAAGAATCGGAAACTAGGTTTCCTATTCTTATACCTAATCTCTTTCAACTTTTAAACAACTTTCTGGGGGGATGGTCAAAAATACTGAATCTTCACAAGAACCTATGTATTAACTTTAGAGAAGCTTCTCTGCCTCGGAGGCCCTTACAAACATACTTACCAGTTTTCACAATGTATGGCTTTTGCTATGGCAGCTAGTATTTCTATATGCAAAAGTCTCCAAAGCAGGAAACAGATAAATCCTACAAAGGAACTTTTGAGGCCAAATTTTAAGGTCATGCTTTTTTCAGCTACAAGACAGGAATGGTTAGAGCCCAGAACAAATGAGTGAAGTCCAACAGAGTTTGGCAGAGATGAACGGATGGGCTAGGACGAGCCCAGATGTTCAGCGGGAAAAAGAAATCCTTATATATAGTGAAAAGCAGCTCAGCACCATCACTGAAGAACCTAGCTGAGTTTTGCCTGGTGGTCTAGGTTAGAGACAGGGAAATCTGATTAAGACAGAAGTACCAGAAAGACACTGATAATTTTCACTTCAGTGCTAAATGCAGCAGATCTGTCTTCTTTCAGGAGAGATTTGGGTTACTTCAGCTGATCGGCCTTCGGATACTCTAGCCAAAATGACATCAGTGTAGATTAGGGCCCAACACAAACTTTGTTTACAATCCTCACACATGCAATCACTGAATTTCTACTCACTTGTGCCTCCAAGGTTCGGATGAAAGACTTGGAAATCATAAGAGGGTCTAGGTCTAGCTTCTATGTACGTGTTGGGGGGCCTGGAGGGCATGGGAGTTAGGTTGGGAAGATTTACTTTTGAAAGTTTAATACCAAAGATTTTCAGCAACATCTCTGTCACTAATAGGGATGGCTTGTAGGACCACTATGATTTTTATGATTTTGAAATAATATATTTTCAAATATTTCTGAATAGGGACAATTGTTCACACCTGGAAACCACATACCACTTTGTCCTCCACCATTCCCATTAATTTTACTTCCATAAAAAATTGCTTTCATGTTGAAATAAATAAAAAAGATTTTTAATTTTGGTCAACAAATTCACTTGCAATAGAATAAGCTTAGAAAAGGCATGTCTCAGACACCTCCAAATACAGCAAAATAGCTAATTTTATTATTAGGCTTCTAATACGAAAACATGAAAATCTTTGGGATAAGAAAATTATTGCCCTGAACGTGAGATTTCAATCATTGTTTTGTTATAAATCAAACGAATAAGTACTGAGCTTTCTATTTCTACACATCTTATTAAAAAGTTGCTTGGGATATTAATTCTGAGACTGTATCTAAGGTATTGGACATATTGGTAGACTTGTCATTAGCAACAAATAAGCAAAAAGATGAAAAGGGGCCTCTCTGGTCGCAAGGGCTAAAGTCTCAGCTATCACGCTCTCGCCAGCCACTGTGGCATGAGTTCCATCCCCGGCCAGGGAGCTGACCCACATGGTGCAGCAGACCTTTCCTGTCTCACCTGCTGCTCCCCTCAGCAGTGTATTTCAGTAGATCTGCCTGTTCTGTTCCCTGCGCTGTCTCTGGTGAATCCTTTTACTCCCCCACCCCTGCACCTCTAGCCTTTACCCCAGTTCTTGTATGCATAAATAAAAAATATTTGAAAAAAAGATGAAAGAATGAAAATTAGAAGATTTATACTGAAGAAATCTATTTTTGAAAAATAAAACCTATGTGTATCCTCAAAATGTATATACAAGTAGGAGGCTGGGACATGGAGTTTCAAATCCTTGCTTGTGGTGGACTTTCCTCAGATGCTCCAGTCACCAATGACATGCCCCCCCCCAAAAAAAAATGATGGGCAGATCCAGAGAACACAGTCTGAGAACCACTGATTTACATTAACACACCCCGCAATTACAAACAGTTTACTCACTGAAAGTGACTTCCATAAGATTTATGTAGAAATCACTTATTTTTACAACAGCTAAGTAGAACGTTATTGCTGGAAATGAGCTCAGAATATAGCTCAGTTGCTTGTAAATGCTTTATTTCAACTCAGTGGAATCTTTTTCTCCCTTCCAGAAAAGTCTGAAAAACGCTTGTCTAACATATAAGGAAACTGAGGCATAGAGAAGCTCTTAATTTGGCCATGATGGGAGAGCCGACTGACAAGCATGGAAAAGGCCAGCGTGCTCTCCACCAATGCAACTATTCTCATTCTTCACCATACCGTTCCAAATATTAACTCTATCCCTCCAAACCCCAAACCCCAAGGTTACCCACCATCGTTGCAGTGTAAGAACTTACTTCTAATTTAGGAAATAAAAGCCATCATGTGCCAATTAGTTTCCTTGCCCTATACTGCCATTCCTCTCATGGTGCTATCTTTGTGACTTATTAGAAGAGATACCCTCCCACTGGCCTAGTTCCACCTTCCTTTAAGACACCTCTTATTAATATATCAACTTCGTCATCTCTAATCCATTTCCCATCAAATCCTTCCTCTAGTCTATAAATTCCAGAATCCCTATCTTTAAAAAAAACAAACAAACAAACAAATCCTTTCTTGCTCTCTCTGATGCATTCTCATCGTCCTTTCATTGCCAAACTCTGAAAAAATCACTTGCTCATTTCCTCAACTCACAATTTCTTTTCCATGCACTAAGTCCTCCCTAAGAGGTCACAAAAACCTCTTCTTTCTTCTTACTCCTCATCCTACCTTGATTTGCCTGAGGCACTCTGCAGCTTGAGTCACTCCTGTTATAGCTTCTACCACACTCATTACTCCCTCCCAGTTTTACGTTCACCTCTCTCTCTTTTTTCAAGTGAAGTGTTGTTGTTGTTTTTTTTAAATATTTGTTTGTTTGTTTGTTTGTTTTATACAAGAGCCAGAGGCATGGGAGGGTGAGAGGATTCACCAGAGACAGAGCAGGGAGCAGAACAAGCAGACAAACCAAAATACACTGCTGAGGGGAGCAGCGGGAACAACAGGAGAGGTCCGCCAAGCCATGTGGGATTCTCCCTAGCCAGCCGGGAATCAAACCCTCACTGCAGAGGCTGCGGGCAGCTTCACAGTGCTGCGCTCAACCCGCTGCACCACCGGGGAGGCCCAGGTCCACCTCTCTTCCCAATATTTCTTGGTCTCTTCCCTATTAAACATCAGATTTCCCCAGGGTTCAATTCTCATCCTTTTCTCCTTGTCTATGCAAGCTGACCTAAACCAGATTGGACAAGCTCATCTACACTGAAGTTTTTATTTATCAGCTGTACAATCCCGCCCAACTCCTGACTTTCAAAGCTGCATTTCCACCTATCAACTGAATATCTTCATCCCAGAGCACTTCTACCTCACTGAATCCCAAAAGAAATACAATTTTACCATGAAACCAGCTCCAATGCTTCTTACATTAACTGAGAGCATCATCGAGTTGCCAAATTAGGAAAACTCAGTCTTTCACATTCCTACATTGAATCAGATACCAAGGTCTGTCAATTTTATCTTGCAAATTTCATTAAGTATATCCCAGTCTCTCCAACACAATAGCCATTGTTCTGATGAAAGTCTTCATCTTCCTGGCTCTGGGCTATTTTAAAAGTCCCTAACTCACGACTCTGACTTTAGTTTCTCCTCTTTTCAATCACTCTGCCACAGTGCAAGCAGAATTTACTTTCTAAATCAAGACCCAACCACATCATTCATCTGCTTGAAAATGATCCACAGAGAAAATAAAGTACAGGCTCCTTTTCAAGTTCTTTATGATCAAATGACATCCACTTTTTTTTTTTTGTCTCATTTCTCACTGTGCCCTTTTCTGCTAGTTTACCATACGAATCTGTATTTCTCAAACACACCAAGCTCATTTCAATTTCAAGGTTTTTGTACTTATTGTTCTGCCTGAAATATTCTGCTCCCAGATATTCATGACTTTCTCATCATTCAGAACTCGCCTCACCTACTTCTCCATGCTTGAATACCACAATCTAAAGAAACTCTGTCCAATTTTTCTCTTTAACGTGACACTATTTTATTGTTTTCACAGCAATTCTTATTGCCTAAAATTTCCTGGTTTCTTTTTTTACTGTCAGTCTTCCCCACTAGACAATCAGCTTCATTACTATGTCTTGGTAAGAATACATTGTACCAATTGTAACAATACACAGCCAAGCACAATTCCTGGCACAGAGCTGGTGACCACTATTTATTGAGGGACTGAAGACATGACTATGCTCTCAGATCTCTGGGCCTGTATTTCTTATACCAGCCTCCCAGACTTAACAGTCACCTTAAAAGCCTCTGGAAATCCTACTCATTAGTCAAACCCTGGTCCAAATATTGCCTTCTCCCTCATGTCTCTCTAGCCCTTCCAAACAAGACCAATCACTCCTAAGAGTACTCTGTCCACTCTGGAGCCACAGCTCCAGCACTCTAAGTGTCCCTGTACTAAACTATGAGTTGCTTTGAGTTCTTTGACTCAGTTACCTTGTGTTCTGAATGACTAACACTAAAACCCAGCAAAATACTGTTAGGCCACTGGGAGCTGGATTGTATTATGGCTATAAACCTCGGACAAGTAACTTTTCTAAGGCTCAGTTTCCTTAAAAGCAGTATCATATCACAATCATTATTTTCATAAAATTGTTATAAATAAGACAAGTGGCTATAAAGCCATTAGCAAAGTACCTGGCAGCCAGTTAAGAATTAGCTATTATCAGCTTTACTAGTGTAATAACAAAATGTTCATACCTGAGATTGCCATTATCTTGCAGGATCTGCATCAGGTTAAATTTGGGCTCTGATTCCTGAGGCTCAATTTTGGAGCATTGTTCACCTTTATTACTCCACTCCGAAACTTTCATGGCATTTTCTTTGGGTGAATTTTCTACCATAACAGACAATGAGCGTGTGTATTTGCCTTGATTTTCTCCAAGAGACCCTGCAGACTCCTCCTGGGAAGCTTCCTGTTCTTCATCTTCGTTGTCTAATGCAACTTCTTCTTCCTCTTCACTCTCTGTCTCAGTTTTAACATTCATTTCAGCTGGTTGGGTAATCACTAAATGCGAAGAATCACTAATGTTGCTGAAAAAAGGATTAAATTTTCCTCTCTCCCAATACCTTCCTTTTTTTCCCGTAAAATCCCATTTTAGATCAGACTACAAATAAGACAAAAAACTACCAGCATACAAATGACACCCTCCACTCTAATATATTCTAAAAACCCATCAATGATCTTCAGGAGAGGCAGTGTTTCTCATGACAATGCCGATGGCTCTCTCCTAACAAAAGGCAGAGGGCATCTCAGGAATCTCTATAGTATGTCAGAGGTTTTCAGAAAGGGACCATTCACTAGGGTACAAAGAGCAGGGGAGATATTCATTATCCCCTCCTTCACTGCCTTGGAATTGGACAAGAAGAGAAGAACCATGTCTTTTTTATTCACCAGTGATTAACATGCCCAATATAGATGTGTAACAAAGAAGGGATGGAGGGAGAAAAAGGAAGGAAATCAGTCAGTGAGAGATAGACTTAGGCCATGGGAGACTCTAAGAGGAAGAAATTCCCCTTTGTTCATGTTTAAAATATTTAGGCCAATGCAATGTTAAAGGGTGATGTGAATTTAATAAACTTATTAGGAAAAGCCTAAGTTATAATGTTCAGGACTCCATTAAACTTAAGTTAATATTATTTCTGAAATATATGATGCTTGATTAAGAGCAAAGCCCAAAATGTTTATGTCTTAGATATTCAATACCAACATTATAGAATGGAAAGTTTAAAATTTATAATGCTTTTGAAATTAAGTTTCAGAGATATATTCAATACCAACATTATAGAATGGAAAGTTTAAAATTTATAATGCTTTTGAAATCAAGTTTCAGAGATAAGACCTATACAAAAAACAAACAAACAAACAAAAAACAAAAACAAAAAAACCTAAGCAAATGTGACCAGGAAGGTTCTGACATTAAATATTAATTAAAGAAGCTAATTAACTAGTCTGGCAGGACCCGGATAATGGAGTTTGGTGAAAGCTCACCAGCAGGTACCTGGGTATTTTGGCCTCATTGCTCTCAGTCTGCCATTCCGCCGTCTACGTTTTCGCACCTCCAAAGATAGGAGCTTTCTCTCATAAAGAGCAGCATGCAGCTTGGCTTTTGAATTCATACTTTCCACCTTCAATTCTGTTGTCCCATCAGCAGCCAATCTAGGGAAAAATAATATAGAAGCTACAGCCTTCAGAAAGATCTCTAATTTATTTCAAGGCTAAGCTTGACAGAATTCTGTAATGATGACAGAATGCAGATGGTAACTCTAGTGAATTAAAAAGGTCTGATAGATAAATGAGAATGGTGGAATCTACATTAAATCTTCACTTAAAGGCCTATCGGAATTTGTTAAATGTTTTGAACAGAAATACATCTGAAGGCAATATATAAGCATTTTAAAGCATTCAGCAATATTAGCTGACTATTCATTACAGAGTTCATCAAGTGCCACCAAATATTTTATAAGAATTACTGGGAGAGTTGGGGCCTCCCTGGTGGCGCAAGGGGTTAAGACGCAGCACTACGAAGCTATCTGCATGAGTTCGATCCCAGGCCAGGGAGCTACCCACATGGTGCAGCAGACCTCTCATGTCTCGCCCGCTGCTCCCCTCAGCAGTGGATTTCAGTCAGTCTGCCTGTTCTGATCCCTACTCTGTCTCTGGTGAATCCTCTCACCCCCACCACACCTCTGGCCTATACTCCAGTTCTTGTATGCATAAATAAATAAATCTTTAAAAAAAAAAGTTACTGGGAGATAACAGGTAATGTTTTAATTCTTAATCTGGGTAGTAGGTAGAGATCTTTATTGCTATTCATTCTAACTTGTTCAGAATTACACAAATGTTCTCTTAAATGCATATAACATTCAATAAATACAGATTTAGCAGAGGTTGAAATGAGGGGAGGAACGGTTCATTCCTGTGAATATAGTAGCACAGAGCTGACAAGGGAATGGCCTTAGTGAAAGGTTACCAAGACCTAAGGACACACCCAATCTCAAGCATTCCAATATGAATCTAACTCCCCCTTAGAGCCTACTTAACTACAGGAGGAAGTGGGGAAAAGTAGGGGCTCTCCAGGTGTAAAGTACAGATCAGGAGTTGGAGTCAAAGGCATAGACAAGGCAAGGCAGAAGATGTAGGACAAAGCCAAATTCTATCAGGTCATGAACGGGAAATGGGCTGGGGGTGGGGGGGGGGACAGCAGCACATGACACATCCAAGAGAAGTAACAAGTTAGAGAAGTGACTACTATTAGGATCATTTCAGACAAGGACCAAGCAAAGCAGAAAGCAGACAAAGAAAATCATTAGGTCAGAAAAGAAGTATCCATTTTAGTGTCAGAAAACAGGCAGCCAACTCTGGATGCTCAAATCTCAAGACCTAACTGGTTGGCTCTGAACTCTCTCTTGAACTAAACCATAGTCTCTTTGAGGTCAAAAAATCATCCTCACTCTCTGGGTCTGATGGGAAGGTTATATCTTTTGGCCTATTTGGGATTTTTAGGGATTTCTGGGTAAATTGATTGGACAGTAAATCTTTTGGAGGCCTTCTCTCTGGAGCAGGATATTGAGCCAAGAACAGGGAAAGTTCTGACACTGGGGGCAGAAACGGGAAACAGGGTAATAAACTAAAAATAGTCAAAGCCACTTATCATAGTCCCACAAATGAACCTTCCCTTACACACACACACACACACGTGCACACACTTGTGAAATCAGTTATTTTCAACCAAATAAATCAAATTTATTAGACTATAAATCTACGGGCCTCCCCTGGTGGTGCAGCGGTTGAGCACTGGGTTGTGAGGCTGCCCACAGCCTCTGCAGTGCCAGTTCGATCCCCGACCACCGGCAAGGGACCCACCAAAAAAAAAAAAAAAGAAAGAAAGAAAGAATATAAATCTAATATCTTAAAATAATAAGAAGCTTGAAGAAACCCTGGATATACAGATAAATCCTAACTAGTACAAGGAATGGAGGTAGGGAATACTAAGAAAGTGAATCTAATAGACAAGAATTATAGTTCTATGAGAGGTCATGCTGTTTGGCTGATCACTGGGTCAGTGATGCTTATAAGATTGCCCATCACATAGGTGACACACCATAAACATTTTCTAATAAACAGCTGAATTTCTATAAATGAATTTCCTGCAATACCTTTAACTTACATTTATTCCATCTTATTTTTCCAACATTTTATTATGAAAAATACTTAAAAAGTTTAAAGAATTGTACACTAAACACTCATATGCCCACCATGTAGTTTCTACAATATTTTACTGTATGTTTCATTGATATATGTCTATCTGCAATCACCCATTCTTCTATCCACCCATCAATCCATCACATTTTTAAAGCATTTCCTTTTTTAAAATAATTCCATGTCAATTTTATTTTTTCAAAATTGTGCACAGACCTAAGTGTACTTCTCTACTAAACACTTAAACATGCACATTATTAGTATCTAAAGTTCAGTATTTGTTTTGAGGATTTTGGATTGGGGACAGAGAAGATTGCCTTTTTGCTGAGCTAGAAACTACATACAGTGAAACCCTAGATATTAAATGTCCATCTGATGAGTTTGGACAAATGCCTAGAGCTATGTAACACCAACTCTAACATTATCCTCTCAGAGCGTTCTCATGCCTCTTCCCAGGAAACCCTTCCCTTATGCCCCTCGTGGAAGTCACAGTCCTCAATTTTTCATTACATGTTAGTTTTGCCTGTTCTAAAAGGAATCACATGGTAGCAACTCTTTTCTGTTGTCTATCATTCAGCATGTTTTTGAGATTCATGCATGTTTTTATCCCTTCTCTTACTGCTGAAGATTAACCCTCTATGTGAAAGATCCACAGCTCATCTACTCTCTTGTTATTAGACACACAGGCTGCTTCTGCTTTGGGAATATTATAAATAAAACTATGATCATTTTGCACATGTTGTCTTGTGGTTATGTTTTCACTTTTATCGGGTAAAGATCTCAGTGAAACTAGCTAGGCTTTCTAACAGACTTTTTCTAAAGTGCTTGTACCAGCATTGATTAACAATGATTAATCAGAGTTCCTATTAGTTCCACAGTCTCACCAACATTTGGTATTATCAGTCATTTTCTCCCCCAGCTTTAATGAATTATAATTGACAAAATTATAAGATATTTAAAGTATACAATGTGAGTTAATGTAATTTTAGACATTCTGTTGGATATTTAGTGGCATTTCCTTTTAATTTGCAACTCTCTGATAACTAGTACTGAGCATACTGGTTATTCATATATCTTCCTTTTGAAGCGTTTTGTTCAAATATTTTACCCATTTGTAACTGGGCTGGCTGTCTTTTTATGATTAGGAATCTTTCATTTTCTAGATACCAGTCCATTGACGGATATGTTTGATAAGTATCTTAACTCATTCTATGCCTAACTCATTTTCTTAACAGTATCTTATGTTAAGCCAAAAGTTCATAATTTTGAGGCTATCTAGCCTATAATTTTTTCCTTTTGTTTCTGTGTCTACAAAATTTTGCTAAGCCCATCATCACAAAGATGTTTTCCTCAAGAAGTTTTATAATAATAGGGATTTTGTCTAGGAACATCTCTAATTTTTATGAGAGATAAGGGTTGCGATTCACTTTTTAAAATATGGTATACAACCTCATTTGTTTAAAAGTTTCCTCACCCCAATAGATTGCTTTGGGTCTTTGGTTGAAAATCAAATGTGGGTCTAATTCTGAGTTCTCTATTCTGTTCTACTGAGCAATTTGCCACATTCTTGAATACCATAATACTACAGTACTTCTTGAAGTGAGGTACACCAAGTCTTTTTCAAGATTACTTTGTACATTCTAAGTCATTTGCATTTCCAAATAAATTAGGGGGGTGAGATTAATTTTTACTAAAACATCTACTAAATAATGACTGGGATTGCACTGAATCTTTAGATCTTGACAATAGTAAGTCTTCTAATCCATGAACATGGCATATCTCTCAGTTTATTTAGATCTTCTTTAATCTTTTTCATCATATTTAATGTTTTTTACTATATAGGTATTGAACATGTTTTGTTAAATTGACCCCTAAGAATTTCATATTTTCAAATGCTATTGTAAGTATAATTTAAAATTTTACTTTTGAATTATTTAATACTATTGATAGTATATTAAAATACAATAGGCTTAGTATAATGTTCTCGCATTCCAATAACTTGATAAGTACAATTATGTTCTTGTAGTTATCCTGTAAACAGATACCTTGGGATTTTCTACTAACATGACCACAACACGCAGGAATGATGATATTTTACTTCTTCCTTTACAATCTGTATGCCTTTTATTTCTTTTTTCTTAACCCTACTACCCTACCCCCCCTCCCCACCTTCCTTGCTTTTTACTTTCTAGGACTTCTAGTACAAAGTGAACACAAGTGGTGAAAGTAGCCATCTTATCTTATTGCTAACCACTGGGGGAAAGTTTTCAATATTTCACCATTAAGACATTAGTAACAGGATTTTCAATAGAAGGCCTTTATCACATTGAGGAAGTTTCCTTTTATTCCTCATTTGCTAAGAGTTTTTCCTTATGAATTTCACACTGACGAAATTTCCTTTTATTCCTGATTTGCTAAGAGTTTTTCCTTATGAATTTCATATAATATTTTAACATCTAATGAAATGACCATGAGGTTTTTCTCCTTTGTTAATATAATGAATCATACTGGCTAATTTTCAAATGTTAAATCAAGCTTGCATGACTGGGAAAAACCTCATTTAGTCATATGTATTGTCCTTTTTACATGCTGGAAGATTCAATGTGTTAACATTCTTTTAAGAAATTTTGTATCTCTGTTCAAAAAGACATTAGTCTGTAACTTTCTGCTTTTTGGGAAAAAAAAGTCTCTGTCAAGTTTGCGTGTTATAGTTATACTGGCATTGTAAAACAAATGGGAAGTACTCCTTTCCATATATTTGACAACTCATGTAAGATTGCTACTATACTTCCTCAAATGCTTGATAAAATTCAACAATAAAACTACTAGACCAATGGTTTTCTTTGTAGGAAGGCTTTTTATTACAAATCTAATAGAGGTCTTTTCAAAATTTCTATTTCTTTTGTCAGTTTTGTGCTTCCTCCCACCAAAGAACTTTGACATTTTATCTAAATTGTCCCAGTGGTAGATATGGTTATTATAGTAATAGTCCCTTAATACTATGTCTGTAGCCTCTACAGTCATGTCCCCTCTTTCCTATCTGATTATGGTCAACTGGTGTTCGCTCTTCTTTCTACCTAAGAGTTGATCAATTCTGTTAACTTACCAATGGAAAAATTTTGGATTTTATTTTTTATTGTTTGTCTTCTATTTAACTGATTTCTATAAATATTACTTCCTCTCTCCTACTTACTCTGCGTTACTCTTCTTTTTCTCTTAACTTCTTATAATGGAATGTTAGATAAATGACTTTAGTCTTCTCTTTTCCAAAATAAGCATTAAAAGCTATAAATTTCCTCCAAAGCACTATTATCCAGTTCAAAATATTTTCTAATTTCTCTTGTAATGTCTTCCTTGACCCATGGATTATGAAATGTGTGGAATCAGAAATGTATTCTCTCCCAAATACTTTCACTTTGAGTAGAAAATACTAAAGATTTTCTACTTACTGATTTCTAATTTCATTTTGGTCGAAGAACATATTATACATGATTTTAGTCCCTTTAAATACATTAAGACTAGTTTCATGCTCCAGCAAATGGTGTATCAATGTCAAATGTCCTTTGCTTATATCTCTAAGCCACCCAAACATCCCTACTTGTGGCAATATAAAATGAGTGGCCCAAAATGAACAGAGACCGAACCCAATGATCTTTAAATATTCTTGTTGTTTAAGATTTTTTCTAATTTCCAAATTGAAAGCATTATACTCTACAAACATATTTCTTGACTAAAGACTGGAGAAAACCTATAAACTTAGTGTGACTTTCATTTGGAAACAGGTTGCAAACTCAATTTCTCCTAGTTTTCCCTTAAGTGAATGGCATACCCTTTTTCTTCCTTAATGAAAAAGCAGATTTATGCTTTAAAGGATTTGGATGACAGTTTATCTTAATTCTTACAGGTAAATCAAAAAGCTAGCTGTAGAAGGTCTCTTTCTCATCATTTTCATTTTTTTTTAAAGCAGTACAACACAAAGTGGATGTATGGAATGTCTCAAGCTCTCTATAACCAACGGTATGTGTTTAGGCTTGGGTTACAGTTATGGTTGTGATTCTGAGGTGGGCAAAGTCCTTCTAGTCCATCCTCTAAGACATTTTTCTCCTCTGCCAGAATATGCATTTTGCACACTTTTAGTTTCATGGCAAACTGGAAACAGTTCTGATCAACCCTATGAAGCACAGAGCTGAATACTACATGTATAGAAAGATGAAAATGCAGCCTCTTATTTGCATCTAAATGACAGTAATGTTGAAATCCCATTAGTACTTTGGTCTCTATTACACAGCTAAACAAGAAAACTATTACTATCAATTGAAATTATATACCTGTAGTCATTAAAAAAACAAAAACAAAACTAAGTTTGTAAGAAATTGCCACAGAGTAATGTTTCAATAAAAACATTCTATGTTATTATTCAAGCTGAGTCAAACTGAAAATGGTCATGTAAAGTATCATGCTTAGTCCCATGGTCATACACTATGCACATGGAAAGAATTTCTCAACTTGCAAAATCAGTTACCGTGTTCTTCCTGTCAATAAGCTTCTTCTTGGGTTTCCCCTACAGAAGTAGAAAGGACACGTGGGTTAGAGAGCACTATGCAGACATTCTCTCCTGGGTTCACACACACATGCACTCCCCTAAGATTTATATTGCAGATTCCACATGAAATTATGCCAGGAAAGGCATCTTTGCAGAGTAGAGAAATGAATTGAGAACATTCTCAGAAAAGGTAGAGAACTGCAAGTTTGAGGGAGGGTTATTGAAAAACAAAAGGGAAAGGATAAATGAATTCCAGAGACAAATCATAACAATTTCTAGAATTACTTGAACAATTTGTGAATTCTAGTCACAAATCAAATCCCATTTATTCTTCATAACTATGTGGAGCAGGCTATTATTAGCTCCACTGATAAAAAAAGAGCAGGCTCTGTTCATTTTGTGACATGCTCAAGGTCAAAGTATAAAGGGTTTAAATTTGAAGCCAGGACTTAGGTCTTTGGCTCCAATGCTCTTTCTACTTGCACTAAACAATATTTGGAAAAGAACCCAATATCAATTCTCATGAGATTCAAAAAGGATGCTCATCAGAAATCGATGTTCCATAATTTAAAAAAACAAAAACTCTTTAAAAAAGAGATGCTATTGTCTCCACATTAGAGGTGGGCGCTAACCGAAGGAACTGGGTGCCATTCATGTTCCAATTGGCTCTTTTAAAACATTCTCACATTTAATTTGCTTTCACTTAATAATATTTTTATTTTCCCCCTCTAATGTATTTATTTGTATATGTGTATATTTAGTCTGATATAATTGTATCACTGTAACATTCACGTATTCACTGCTGCTGACCACATACTGAGTAATTCCACCAGCATAAGGAACCTCCTTGTATTGCCCTTCTATAACCAGACACTTCTTACCTAGCCCCTAGCTCCCCTTAGTCTGTACTCCATTCTAACACTGTATCATTTCAAAGTGTTATATAAATGGAATCACACAACACGTACCCTTTGGTATTGGGTTTAAATCAATTCCCTTTGTTGTTTAAAAATGTTAAAGCTATGAATTCCTTATGAGCCAGATAAAGGTTAATTTCTTTGACGAAAAATCGATTCCTACAATTTCCTTTTTTCCTTACCACCATTCCTTACGCCTGATTTATCACTTCTCCTTCCACCCTCCTTCTTAGCCTCAGAAAACCTACTTCGCTTTTGAGTGTCCACTAGTTTATAATCATTTTGCTTTATCGATTCACCCTCTATGATTTCTGGTTTTACATATGGCATTGTTTTTTTTTTTTTTAAATAGACAGATGCAATGAATATGAAGATTTTCTGTCTATAAAAACCTCAAGTGAAAAGCTTAAGTCTTCCCAAAATGTATTCTTTCCTCCTAATTTTTTTTCTATTCATGCTAATAGCAAATAGTTCTAGCAAATAATTTTAGCAAATAGTTTTCTCTAGTAATTTGGAATCATAGCTTCACATGGCAATTGCCTGGGTAGCTTTTAGCACAAACCAGTACTTCAGTCTAGGGTTGGGGCCAGAGCATATGGTTTGCCAGATTACCACGTGCTCCTAACATGCAGTCAAGGTTAAATTACTGTCATACCATAAGATAGTAAGATACGATATGCCTGAGCAGGGTGGGTAGGTGGGTGAGAGGGCATGGAAGGAAGACAAAATTAATCTGAAAGAAACGATTAGAAAATTAGTTTGAAAGTGACCTGACAATAACACAATGGAATATGTGAAAGGGAAAACATCTTCATATTGAAGAGAAAGCTGACTTACTTGAAGAGATCAGGGCTTGCAATAAATATGGTTATATTTTTAATGCATTAATATTTTGTATTTGCACTCACTAGGTGGTAGGTTTCTGATACTGGCAATGATGAACATTAAAAGCACTTCCTCTTAAAAAGCCAATTGTCATTCAAATAGACTAGAGAGTAAACAGGCAATGATAATACAGTATGGGAATTTAAGTCACACTGAAGTGTAAGAAGGGCTTCTCCCTGTGTAGGTAAGAGGATGAAGGACATAACTAGAAGAATTCAGGGATGGATTAAAGGCTATTCCAAGGATGGCAAGCAAGTAAGGATAAGGAGGCGGTGAAAAGAAAAAGTAGACATGGCCATGAGTTGGTGTGGAAAAATGAAGATTAAGCTAAAATGACAGACTAGATCGTGAGGGTATTCCTTTGCTAAACTGGGAAATTCATGCTTGTTTGTTTTTAAATCAAAGTTTTAAGAATGCTTTATAAGCAGGAAATGTTAACTGGGGTCTGAAGAAAAAATTCAGGGAGTGCACAAATTTGAAGGGAAAAAAGGTATCTCTTAGCTGTAGTTCAGCATCTCCTTCATATACATGTTAGAAGTGATCCATAGTAGTAGCATATCAAAAGTGTTAACTTTTCTTCCATTAAATTTTAGAGTTGTTACAGGTGGCTATTGTCAATAAATGTTGCCAACACTTATTGTACTGTTTATTTTTTATATATTTTTTAAAGATTTATTTATGCATCTAAGAGCTGGGTACAGGCCAGAGGTGTGGGGGAAGAGAGGATCCACCAGAGACAGAGTGGGGAACAGAACAGGTAGACAGACCAAAGCATTCTGCCGAGGGGAGCACCTGGCAAGACAGGAGAGGTCTGCCTCGCCATGTGGGTTGCTCCCTGACCAGCTGAGGATCGAACTCGTGCTGCAGAGGCTGTGGATTGCTTCATAGTGTGGTGCTTAACCCCTTAAGCCACCAGGGAGGCCCTATTGTACTTTTTAAATTAGACCTGCTGCCAGGTGTTGTTATCAAATGTGTTAATAATGAAGCACATCTATTATTACATCTAAAATTTTTATTGTTGTGCTACCCTTAGGAGAATGTTTGAGAATTTTGGCTGTTTGGGGGGCAGGGTTCCAGATTGCCTGCTTGTCTTCCTTCTCACTCATGGGAATCTGAAGTGTGGAAAGATCTGGCCTTAAGCATAGAGTTCACGTCATTCTGGAAACAGACAGCCTGTGAGGAACCTCATGCAAACTACCTACTCTAAGCAAACAGCCCATTCCTTATAAAGATGACTGGACAACCACAAATCATCAAATACTTGAAGAAATTTAACCGTATAAACTAAGAACAATGAGATGTACAAACAGCGCTAATCTAGAAGAATTAAATATAATGCAAAAAAGGAAAGGAAATTCAAACAAACTAAGACAATGAAAGAGATGAGAAAGGTTATTGCACATCCATGGACTATAAATGAGTCAAAAAACAAATAACTATAACTATAAGAAAGTAAAAATCAAAATCAACAAACAACTATGAACCAGAGACACTCTATGGAGGGTAGGGGTCGGGAAAAGGAGGGACTGGGGTCAAAATAAGGGGGTTGCAATTGTATGGGCAATATAAAAATAAAATTAAAATAAAAAAAATAAGTATTAAAAGCATCTTTTCTATGTAAAAAAAATAATAAAAATAAAAAATAAAAAATCAGATCTGGACAAAAAAGAAAAAAAAGTGAATCAAACAACACTCGCCTACGCTGGTAGGAGAAAACAAAATAGATACCAGTTATGAAGATCAATTTAGAGTTTAGAAAACAAAGCTACAGAAATCTCCCAGAATTTAAAGGTTAGAGACAATGAGATCAAAAGTATGGAAGAAGTATGGAAGATTTAGCAAACTATCCAAAATTCATCTAACAAGGAGAGGAAAGAGAATATAATGGGAATATTTCTCTTAGTAGAAAGACATCTTTAGATGGAAAGGATTCATTCACTACAAAAAAAATAATAATCATAAATAATGAAAAGTAACACACCAGAGGACACAGCTTAGTCAAATATCTGAACTCTAAAGATAGAGGAACCACGCAAAAGTTTCTAGAGGTGGGGAGAAAAAAGTACAGGTGATACATGTAGAACTGAGAGTCTATGTCTTCCAAGCAAATCTGAAGACCTCTTTAGTTATATACTACACCATGTAATTACTTAATCAATAGAAATAACCACAAATTTACAAAGAGAAATTGCAAATACCATGTATTTCTTGATAATAGATCATGAAATTACAAGAAATTTGAGTATCTCTTATAAGAATCTTGCAAAAAAGCACAAATACCATGGAAATAATATAATTTCTCTAAATAACGAAAGTACCTCATTTTGATAATCAATTACTATAATGCACTTATGTCTCAGGAGCAACAAAATATGTGGGACTAAGCAGTCCCTGATTGCTTTGGAGGGAAAGCATTTGAATTCCAACACCTGTTTTCTATCATTTCCCCCTATTTTCCCTAGTATTGAGGTTATCAGTTGTCATTTCTTACAACTCACTGTATTTATCTTGTGAATTACCTCCCACCTTTTCTAATCTGATCATTCTAATCTCTTCTAGTCTGGAAAAACAGATCATCCTGTCTGTTAAAACCGTGTCTAAAGTAAAAAGGTACTGAGTAAGGGCCTTCTTTTAAAAAGAATAAAGTTTAAGGCACATGTTAAGAGTGTTTAAAGATCCTCCTGATTTAATTTGTGGTCTCTGGGAATATTACAAAGTGCTGAGAGTGAATAAATTCTGGAAAAATTAGGTATTGTATTTTCTGGAAGTTCCTTTCTATCAGAGATTTTACATAGAGACTTTTATATAGCTTATTTCCTTCTTTTGCATGCATATTTTACTAATCTTGTGATTTTATCCTACTAAACCGAGAAGACTGGCAAATCCCCACCTGTCCTGGAAGAGGCGTGTTGCCAGCATATAGTTCATGGAGGTCTTGTGTTCAAGGTAAGATCTGGAAGATAAAGAGAGACCAGTTATTTCTTGAGCTTAGTTGAAGAAGGAAAATACTGTATAGAAATAAAACCATGAATCAAGCACAGAAGTAGCAGGTTATTTATACACTATTTCTAAAGACATATTATTTCTGAAATGGCAAAAGAGGAGAGGTGCCCAAATCAGAGTAGCAGCAGAAACAAAATAATGAAGGAAATAGTGGACAATTTAGAAAATGAAAAGAAAGAAAATCAGCATTTCTTGGATTATCAAATAGTGATATACTAAATTCAGAATATAAATCTAGAAGATAAAAACAACTACAACTACAGAAAAATACATCGCATGGTAATTCCACTCCAATATGTATATATTCAGGAGACACATACAAATATATTTATACCACGTCTTCCTTTAATAGCAGAAGGCCAGACAAAAGTCAAATATCATCAACAGGAAAAGGGAAAATTTAGCAGCAGTGTACCCACACAGGGGAGTATAATAAAGTGATGAAAAAGAATTAATTATAACTACATGTGACAAAGTGAATCTTAGTTACATACCATTGAATAAAAAAAAAGCAAGAGCAGAATTCTACTTCTATCTATGAGAAGGTAACTGCTGTAGGACTTGCCCTTCTACCATAAACAGCTAGAAAAGTAAACAAAATATATGAAACAACTGCTTTCAGACATCTAACAACTGGTAGTGCAACAGGAAATAAAGTGAGCTCTCCAAGTGCTCTTTTTGTCTACAGGCAATTTCCCAACTAAGTAGAAAGAGGAAATTCAAGTGGAGCTCGAGTGTGTCTGAGTTAAGATGACAGAGATCAAAGTCCTAGCAAGCAGCTAGAATATTTAGAGCAATGTACTAGAGAGGAGGAAGCCACAAATAAGAAGGCATCCAAAAATCAGCACAAAGGGACCCTTTGAGTCTGAATGAATACAAATCTGCTCGACACAGCGTGCAAGAAGTCCCCAAGGCTGGGCAAAGAGCAAATGACAGGATGAAGAGCAATTCAGAGAAAGAATAAGTTGACTACTTGGCAGGGTTCATGCAGAGCTGCAAACTGATTATGTTCCCACTAGTTAGAGTAGAGAGACACCCCAGAAGAATCTGGAGTGGTAAAACTATTCTAGACCTAAACAGAAAGCTATTCTAAAGAAACATAAAAATGCTTTAAGATGAACCTGAAAAGGATTACACTGATTTACAGGTAACTTTGTGTCTGACAAAAAAAGAAACTCTTCAACAGGGTTTAAGGAAGGCAATAAAATTCAAACACTCAGCAATATAATATTTATAAGATCCAGCATCCAATTTTAAAAAATGTACATGTAGAGACAGAAGGAAAATGTGTCTCATAAACAAAAGAAAAAGTAGTCAATAGAAACACAGTAATAGTAGAGTAAGCAAAGATTTTAAAGCAGTTATTATAACATATATACACACAGGGATAAAGGAACTCAAGAAAATAATGGGAAAGAGAGAAAAGACATAAAAAGAAAAAGACGCAAATTCAAAAGATGGAAAATAAAATCCCTGAAATGAACATTTCACTGAATGGAATTAGCAGACTTGACATTACGGACAAATAGATAAATGAATTTAGAAACAACAAGAAATAGAAAGCCATTCAAAAGTCTGAAAAAAAGAACAGAACCAGACTTGTCATACAGTATCCATCAATTTAACATATAACAAAAGGAAACAGGCTAGGAGGGGAATATAAAACATATTTGAAGAACTAGTGGTCAGAAGTTTTCCAAGTTTGATGCAAACTATAAGGCCACAAACCAAGAAGTTCAGCAAGTCCCAAACAGAAAAAAAAACATGAAGAAAATGACACTAGGGCATAAACCATAACGAACTGTTCAAAATGAGTCATTAGAAATGAAGCAGTTTGGGGAACAGAAGACAATATATGCAGAAAAATGAAGATAATTACTGCACGCTTCTCATCAGAAACCAGCAGAGATAATGGACAATACTTTTAAAGTGCTGTGAAAACAAGTGTCAACCTAGAACTCTATACCAAGTAGGAAAAAAAATCCACACCTTTCGATAATGAGATTAAAAGAAAGATTTTTATAGACAAATGGAAGTGAGAGAACTCATTACGCTATGACAAATACTAAAGGAAGTTCTTCAGGTGGAGGAAAGTGATAGCAGATAAAAACAGAGATCAACACAGAAGAACAAAGGACACTGAAAAACAAGAGCCCTGAGCACATATAAGCGGCTTCTCCTCCCATCTAGATTTCTTTGCATTACAGTGGACTGCTCAAAGTCAAAGTCACATTATGCTGTGGGATCTACCCTGAGTTAAAATGTATGACAATACTAGCACAAAGGGCAGAAATGGAAAGGTTTGTAAAGGTCATAAAGTTTGTAAGTTAAAGCTAACATAGCATGACAGTAGGTTAGACTGTGATAAGTGAAAGATGCAGGTTGTCACTCACAAAAAAAAAAAGGTAACATGAAGAGGCCGGAGAAATTAATTCAAAGAAGGTAGCAGACAATAAAAAGAATAGGTTAAACAGAGAAAACAAAAAATGAAATGACATGTTTAGACCTAATCACTTCACCAGTTCCTAGAACTGACACAATGTTAACAGAACACTTGTACCCTCTGACCACTATCTCCTTATCCCTGCCCCCACCACTCCCACCGTCCCAGGCAGTCACCGTTCTGTCTCTATGAATCTGGCCTTTTTTATTTTTAGACTTCACATATGAGTGAGAACATGCAATATCTGCCTTTCACTGTCTGGCTTATTTCACTTAGGATTATTCCTCTGGGTTCATCCATGTTGCTACAAATGGCAGGATTTCCTTTTTTAGAAACCCACTTAAAACTTCAAGCTACAGAGAGAAAATGATGGAAAAAAATATACCATGCAAACACTAGTCATGAGAAAGCTAGAGTATTTCATAACAGATAAGTAGATTTCAGGAACATTATCAGAGATAAATAGGGACATTTCATAACAGTCAAGAAGACATAATAAATATAAAGCATATGTAACCTAATAACAGAATTCCAAGATCCATGAAATGTAAAACAGACACAACCAAAAGACAAAATTGCCAACTTTATAATTATGATGGGAGATTATAGTACCAGACTCCCAATAATTGACAAAATTAGTGAAGATAGAGGAGATCTAAACTAAATGCTCAATCCCCTTGACCTAACAGACATTTATAGAACCCTCCACCCAAGAATAGCAGAATAGATAATCTTTTCAATGTACTTGTTACATTTGCCAGGATAAACCGCATTCTGGGCCATAAAATATGTCTCAGTAAATTTTAAAAGACTCAAGTTATACAAAATGTATTCTCTGAGGACAACAGAAGTAAACTGTAAATTATTAACAGAAAGACTGCTGGAAAAAATCCCAAATAATTGAAAACTAAGTATCACACTTCTATAGGAACCCATAGGCCAAAGATAAAATAAGCAGGGAAATTAGAAGAAAGTATTCTAAATAGAATGAAAACAATGAAACAAACAAAAATAAAGATACAATCAGTTTTGAAAACTCTGCAAAAGCAATACTTTATAAGAAATTTAGGGGGCCTCCCTTGTGGTACAAGGGGTTAAGTTGTAGCACCATGAAGCTATCCACAGCCACTGCAGCACGAATTTGATCCCCAGCCAGGGAGGTGACCCACATAACGCAGCAGACCTCTCCTGTCTCACCTGCTGCTCCCCTCAGCAGTGTATTTCAGTCATTCTGCCTGTTCTGCTCCCCACTCTGTCTCTGGTGAACCCTCTCACCGCCCCCCCACCTCTGGCCTGCACCCTAGCACTTGTATGCATAAATAAATAATCTTTAAAAAAAAAAAAGTTAAAAAAAAAGAAATTTATAACATTAACCACTTATGTAGAAAAGAAGAAAGGTCTCAAATCAGTGACTTTAGCTTCTAGCTAGAAAAGAAGCAAATGAAACCCAAAGTATTTTGATAATTTTGTGTTGTCTTTCAAAATAAATTTTATTTTATTTTATATGTATTTTACATCATTCTTGTACAATGTCTGCTTTCTCCTCTCAGGTTTTAAACTTTCTTTGTGAATTTCTACACAAAAGCCCGCTACTGGCTTTTGACTGGAACTGCACCGAGTGTATATAGATTCATTTGGGGAAAGTGGACATTTTGACAACATTAAATTTTCCAATACATGTTTAGATCTAGTTCTTGAGTTGGGTGATAGTAACAGTATTATAAATAAACAAAGGCCCCACATGGGTGGCAATGATGACAACGTGTCACAATTATTACAGTTTCTGTGGACTTGAAGTACAGGTTAAAAACAGAAAAGGGCCGTCACCTCACCCATATATTTCCCACGTCTCTGATGTCGGGAATATGCGGATGAATCCCCCTCGCCGGTCGTTCTCTTCCTTTACCCTCCGTAGAACTCTGATCTGCATGGAGAAAGAGAACATAAGGTAGGTACTTATTCCGAAACACTGAGGATAGTGACAACCTATGAATGTGAAAGAAGCAGAAAAGAGGAATTAATTCCGCTTAAGATGCTGCTTCTGAGGAGCGGTTACTCCCACCTGCCTCTCTTTGCAATTGTAACACACAACTTCGTCATGAATCAGTCACTGATGTTCACTGAACCCGGTGTTAACCCACAAAGACCTAAAGTGGGGTCATCTTTACCTCTTCCATTGACAGACCAAGCACAGAACCACCTAACTTCCCCGGCACCTTCTCCCGGGCAGAACCCACGAGGTTTTTCATTTCCGCATCACTGGCAGAGAGGGGACGGGCACGCTAAGGGGAAGAAAAAACAAAAACCATTCTCATCCTCTTCATTTCCCTCTATTCATAGTCCCTCAACATCATTATCTTTCCGAATATGTATAAGCTCACATCCATTTTTTTCTGTAATTAATGTCTTCACCTGAAACCCTGGGAAGTAAGTCAGTGCTAGTAAACTCACAGGCAAGAGGAAAAAAACAGAACAGTAGGAATATACCATGGGCTGAGAGAAACAAACAGAAGAAAAAGAAAGATAACACGTGACATTCTAAGCTACCACGTATTCCTCCTCATCCTGGTTTTAGCGTACATCTAAAATTGTTGAGGATATGGGAAAAATTTGAAAGTAACGTCAAATAAGTGTGTATTTATTTAGGTAAATAACTCTAGTCTCAGCATGGCGGAGAGTAAAGAGAACTGAGACATAAGACAAGACCAAGGAGCAATCTATTACGTCACAGATGACATAAAAGGCTGGTGTGTTTTAGAACTTGAGGGGGGAAATGCAGAGACGGAGCCACGAGTGACACAGAACAGCCAAGTCAAGCAGCCGAAAGACTACAATGTGAGAGACATGGTGGCTGCTGGCCTCCAGGAAACCTGGAACAAGGACAGCTGCTCTGGACCCTCCAAGGAGGCCTCACTGACCCCCAAAGTGAGGTAGGCTACCTTAGCTTCTGACTTACAATCAGGAAGGTCACTGGAGAACAAAAGTTTTGAGTGATTTTGATGTTATGGAAGCAGAGAAATATAAAGGCAACAAGATCATCAGATGGCATGCAGCATAGGAACGCACAGCATGACTGAGACGTCAAATAAATCTGCCAAGTAAGAAGAATAAGAAATAAATCTAGAAATGTTGGTGCAAACTGTCTTTCTAGATTCCTAGAAGCAACTTTAACCAGAGAAGTCCTATTTTCGGGGGTGATTGTTCATTTTCTCTTGGTGTAGACTATGGAAAGGCATTTTGGTAATGAACTTTTGACCTTTTCAGCAACAGTAACTGTTACGGAATGAATGTTTGTGTCCTCCTCATCTTTATATGTTAAGTTCTAAGCCTCAATGTGAGGGTATCTGGAGATGGGAGAAAGTTAGGGTTAGTCAAGATTAAGAGTGTGAGGCCCTGATCGGATGGGATCAGTGCCTTTGAAAGAGACAGCAGGAAGCACAAGCTCTCTCTCCTCCCCATACTCTCTTGGCACACTCAAAGAAGAGAAAACACAAGTAAGATGGTGGCCACTTGCAAGACTACAAGGGCCCTCAGAACAAAACCGAGCTTGCCAAGCACCTTGACCGTGGACTTACCAACCTCCAGAACTGCGGGAAATAAATTTCTGTGGTTTAAGCCACCAAGTCTATGTTTTTGTTAAAAGAGTCCAAGCAGCCGAATACACCTCTGCACACAAATCATCAGGAATAGTTTTACCTTTGGCCATAAGGGCAATCAAGACACACTAACCTCAGTGCTAGTACGGGAGTTACAAAAATTAGTATTTTCTGACAAGCAACTCTATAATGAAATACTATGTAGAGAAAAACCATGAAGTTAGCAGATCGATATAAGCAACATATGAAAGTAAGGACTTCTATTCAGCTTTTCCTGTGATCTCCTCACCATCCAGAATAGTAACCGGCATGGAGCAGGAAACTAATAAGTACTTGTTGAACAAATAAATAAATGAATGAATGTGCTGACACACAGATCAATCATCATTGGCGTTAAACTTTGTAGAGGACTTCGGAAAAAACTTCAACTTCAGTCCAATCTTTGAGGACACATTAAACATTTTGAGTTGGATGAGAGGGAAATCAAGGGGAAAATTAAATGATTTGGGAAGGGAATCAAGAGCATTTTAAAAAAATTCTTTAAAGTATGAATGCTTGCTTAGTGTATGATTCAGGAAAGCCAAATATTAAATGCATGCTTTGAGGCCTCTTCTTGTTTTCGCATACTGTTGATATTTACTATTTGCGAAAAATCCTTAATCTCCTTCACATGTGACCACAGGGCTCAGATGAGAAAGTCTCTGGCAAAAAATCCTCTAAGGCCCAGTGACCTCACAGTTGCCTGCCCCCACTATCTAATACACCTTAAAGTCATCTGATTTATGTAAGAGCAAGGACGAAGTCAGCATTCATTTAAGTAAGGCAATAAAAATAAAGATTAACATCTAATGAGCACGTCTAAGTTTTGTTTTTCAAATTTTGTTTTATTGCTTTCTGTTTAATTTTTGTTCCTCTTATAGTCTTTTTTATTATTGGTTTTTTAATGTTTATTTGTTGTTTATTTTTCTATTTAACCTTTTTCTTTTTCTTTTGCCTCTCTATTTTTTATCTTTGTGGAATTGCTTCACCATGGAATGGTACTCTGGCTTCCAGAGAGTAAGATTATGATGATATTGCAATTTCCCTCTACTAATCTAAACTAGTTAACTTTTTCTGCCAAACACTTGGTTGCTCACAATCTAAAATTCTAACTAGCCACTGTATGCATGGACCTATGCTGTTTGGGTGAGACATGTAGGAATTCAGGCAGGTGCTTCTGGGTGGGTACTCGGAAAGTTTGAAAAAGAAAGGAGCTGAGAGGTGATGGTGACTTGTTAGTAAATGCTCCAACTGCTAACTCCCTTAAGCTGACGGTTTTACTCTTGCAGTGTCACAAATATCACCAGGCTACAAAGACAAGTCAATGACTCCTCTAGGAATGGGGGAAGGAGGATGTGACTAGAACTCCTTTAATGTTATCACTTAGTTATTTCAATCTAAACCATAACAAGGCTGTGAGTTAGAGAAATGTGAAAAAATTGTAGTTAGGGAAGTCTAGATATAGCAAATGCCTATGAGAATTCACCCAGGTTTGCCATGTCTTTGGGGAAGCTACTGGAAAATATAAGACTAAAAATTCGAATGTATTTTTGCCAATCTCTGCTTTTCAATGACTTTGATACTAGAGACAATTTTTTGTAACCAACATAAAATTTGCTGTATTTTATTTCAGGCCATTGGTTGAATCCTATCAATATTTATTAATTAGATGGAGATTAAAAGCCAAAGAAAAAAGGAATCTGTCTTCTCTGAAAGGCCATCAGGACTGTCAGAAATAAGGGCAAAACAGTCCAAATGCAAGATACTTTGTAGTTTGGCTTTGGGTGCATCTACTACTTTCTGAGTAAAATAAATCTACATTATTTTGAATGGTTGACTGGATGCACTAAATAAAGCTCCCTAGAACTTAAAGAGAACCACTGCCTCTGGATAGATGACACATGAGTTAAACTATTAGGTGCTCAGATAGACTTTAACTGCCAAATTACTGTCCAGGTAAGAATTGTGCCATGCAGGATGCATCAAAGATATTAAGTTATCATTAGTATAATTTATAATTCAGAAATACATCCCAAAAAGAAAGTTTTACATACCTAACCTTTATTACTAGGAAGAACTGGCTGAAAATGTTGACTCAGAAAAATGATTCTTAGCCTACAGAAAGCTGCAAGTATGAGTAATAAAAAAAATGGACAAAATGTAGAGTATGAAATAAAGGTGATATATCCCAAAAAAAATCATAATTGAGGGGCAAAAGAATAATATTTTAATGAAGTTTTACAAAGCTTGGCATTCTATGTTGAAAACAAATTACCATGACAGAGATCGCTCAATTTCTATGTGATTCAATGTGCCATCTAGAAAATAAAAGTTAAAATCAGGCTTAAAGGTAAAATGAATTAATGCTATCCAAAGAAAGAATATGAACAAAAGGGACCATGTATCAATAAATTTGAGCAAAAAGATTAAAAAATGATGAATATAAAAGGTTTATAAGTAATGATAACCAGAAGTATACTTTGAAATTAGAGAGGGAAAAGAAAGTAAATAAACCTTTATTATAGTTAAAAAAAAAAAAAAAAAGCGGAAGATGGGGGATCTGTAGCATCTGGAAATTTGGAATAAATACAAGTCAGCAGGTCTGAGAGACATGCATCTTGTTATTAAGGGACCTGGCTTTAAAAAACAGAAAGACTGGGCCTCCCCAGTGGCGCAGCGGGTTAAGAGCAGTGCTGTGAAGCTGTCCACAGCCTCTGCAGCGCAGGTTCAATCCCAGCTGGTGAGAATTCCACATGGTGCAGCAGACCTCTCCTATCTTGCCCGCTGCTCCCCTCAGCAGTATATTTCAGTCGTCTGCCTGTTCTGCTCCCTGCTCTGTCTCTGGTGAGTCCTCTCACCCTCCTGCACCTCTGGCCTGTACCCCAGCTCTTGTATAAAAATAAATAAATCTTTAAAAAAATTAAAAAATAAAAACCAGAAAGACTTACCAAACCACTTGCAATTATGTTTGAAAAATCATGAAGAACTGAGGAGGTAACAGAGGAATAAAAAAAAACAAATGAGGTGCCAATATTCAAAAATGTAGGAAGTGTGCTCCTGGTGATTACTGCTGGGTAAGTCTAACCCGAGTCCCTAGTGAAATAATGGAACAAATATTTAAAAAAAAAAAAAAAAAAAGCCATAAACATTTAGTGTTTAATGGGCTCAGGAAGGACAGTAGCATTGAGCCTGCTTTATTTACTTTAAAACATAAATTTTTATTTTTAGGACAAAATTATAAAAAAAAAAAAGGGGGGTATATAGTGAAAATCTTTAATGTGTTTGGATTTTAGAGAAACATTTGTAAAAATTTCATAAAATTTTTGCTTTATGTTTTCTTTTTCTTTTTTTTTTTAATAGTTTGGTAGTTTTATTTTTTTATTTTTATTTATTTATTTATTTATTAATAGAGGCATGTTTTATTTATTTATTTGTTTGTTTGTTCGTTTTTGTTTATACATGCACTGGGTACAGTCAGAAGCGCGGGAGGGTGAGAGAATTCACCAGAGCCAGAGCGGGGAGCAGAGCAGGCAGAAGGACCAAAGCACACTGCTGAGGGGAGCAGCGGGCGGCAGGAGAGGTCTGCGCGCCATGTGGGACCCTCCTTCGGTGGCCGGGGAGCAGCTGAGGATCGAACCGGCGCCGTAGAGGCCGCGGGCAGCTTCGCAACCCAGCGCTCAACCGCTGCGCCACCGGGGAGGCCCCTGCTTTATGTTTTCAATCAGGACTCAGCGTCATGATATAATGAATAAAATACTTAACGATAAGATAAATAGTAGCGAATCAAGTTAGGAATTGCTTTCTGGAATGGGTATTAACTAAGCATTATTTGACTCTTCAGGAATGTCTAGAAGGATGGATGAATGGATAGATAATAAATCTATTAGTATCTATGAATAATAGTAAATTATGAAAAAACATGATTATAGATAAATGAATATCAAGGTAACACCAGATACTGACAATGGAAAAGAAAAATCAAAATAGGGCTTAAACATGTAAAAGAGAATAAATCTTCTGAGGGTAAACTGTGTGTTCAGAACTACCCTAGATATTTTACCTATGTTTTATCACTTCTTTCTCACCGTAACCCTATGTATGTATTATTATCTACATTTGACAGATATGAGCCTCAGAGAGATAAGAGCACTGGTCCAAGATCTCACGGCCAGCTATTAGCAGAGCTCAAATGTAAACCCAAGAGTATCTGACTCTAAAGTCCATGTTCTGGGCCTCCCCGGTGGTGCAGTGGTTGAGCGCTGGGTTGCGAAGCTGCCCGCAGCCTCTGCAGCGCCGGTTCGATCCTGCTCCCCGGCCACTGGAGGAGGGTCCCACATGGGCGCAGACCTCTCCTGCGGCCCGCTGCTCCCCTCAGCAGTGTACTTCGGTCCTTCTGCCTGTTCTGCTCCCCACTCTGGCTCTGGTGAATTCTCTCATCCTCCCACGCTTCTGACTGTACTGGACCCAGTGCTTGTATAAATAAATAAATAAATCTTGAAAATAAATAAATAAATAAAAATAAATTCCATGTTCTCCCTACAAAACCATGCCACCTGCCTTGGACCTGTATTACTAAAAAGTAATTTCCAGTGAGTGGAAAATCTGAACCACAGACATTCAAAGGAACGGAGATTAAAAAGGAATAATTAGACAACAGGCAAAGAACTGTGACTTCACAATCTGTACACAACAGAAGAAGAAAACCCAATATTGTCTAAGTGGCCAGAGTGGAAAATTTCTTTCCTTTTTTTTACTTAGCCCTGATGAAACTACTGTGCAGTGGAGAGTGCTTCATTAACAGAAGGACAGTGACTAAGTAAAATACTGCAAAGAACAGCAGTCAGAGACGTCAACATGTGTACATAAAGCTGGCTGAAAAAAAGCCAGAGAGATTTTGTGTCACAAAGGAGTGTTCACATACATAACTACAAGAGAGAAACTGCCTGCGGGCTAGTGCCACAAATGGCAATTCAAGCAATGGAGTTGGATATAAAGGAATTAAAATGGGCAAAGGGAAATTAAGATTAGAATTACATGTCAAAGACACTTCTTTGGAGTCAAATTCACAAGGCTATGAAATAGTACTTTGTGTTCTCCTTAAGCTCAAGAAATGTTTAGAATGTAAACTCTTTGAAGTCAACAGCCTTAGTTGTTTTTTTGTTTGTTTTATTTGCCATGGAGAACAGCTAGCACACCTTAGGTACTTGCTAAATATAAAACATTAAGCATCAAAGAACTCTGAACTCTAACTAAATACCCATAGCTCTTATTATAAAACCACATTAACCAAATATTAGAGAAGACAACCAGTAAGTTGTTCTGCATTTTTTTTCCATTTCTTGGATTCATATAAACCATGTGACTCACTTTATCAAAAACGGTAGCTAAGAAACTTACAAGGCTAGCTCTTGAGCTTAACAGAAACTGCATCAGGGAGCACAAACGTCAAAACAAATACACTGGAGCTTTTTGCTAAAGAACTAATAGTGGCAAATGGCACACTCACATGTGAGGACATCTACATCTTTTAAGTCAAAGCGTTAGGGGGAAAGGATGTCCCGAGCAAAGTCCATAGAGGCTTTGTGGACTCCACCCCTACTCCAGACAAAAGCCATCAAGACACTGGGAACTACAAATCTCATCATCACCAAAGGGAAGGCTGCTGGGACCTGAGGGTGGGGTTAGGCAGCCAGGTTTGGTATAAAACCAGCCATGTGGGCCTTGGGTCTTTCTCTTGGCCTCACGGCTCTTGGCTTTTCACCAGCTCTCAACATGACACTGGGATTCCAGGTCAGTGGAACTGGTAGGACGCATTCACGAATTTATCTCCCTCTTCTTCTCCCTGAATTATTCTTCATTTCCACTTCTTTTGTAAATAAACTTTCTATTAACTTTTTGTGTGTGCCTGCAGTTCAGTATTAATAAATCCCTTTTAAGGATGCAGGTAAGGACCCACAGTCATGCAACCCGTTTCATATCGGGGTTGCCCTGTAACAAGCAGCAAGCAGCAGTGGTACTTAACACCACTGCCCTAGTGTGTCAAAAAGATGTTAGCTTAGGGCCAAATACTGCTAACAAGAAGAGGAAGAGGACAATTGCTGGTCATTAAGAGATGAAGATAAAGTATTCTGTCTTTGTTTTAAAGCTAGTGTGTGAGACACAAGCAATGGCAAAGTTTCAAAGGTTCATAAAACCAGAAATCACCATATACATGAAACTAAATCACCATATATATGAAGCCCAATACTAATGTGAAAACATTTCCAATATAAACCTACTGCTAATAATGTTTCATGATATCTGAACAAAAGAAAGGTTATTTGTGAATGATAACATTTCCTTTTTAGATATTTTGGTCAAAGTAATAGGTAGGCCTCTAAACCCTGTTCATCACTTAAATTCAACTGACTCCATCACAACATAATCATCACATATCAGGAAAAGAGAATTTATAAGTTCCTGAAACTTGTACTCTTACAGTCTATATCCAAAAAGACCTCTGTGTATTCATTTCCACTTATTCTATATTATGCTCTTAAGCTGTTCAAAAAGCAGGTACAAGAGATATGTACCAGGAACAAGTAATGCTGAAAGGTTTTCCCTTTGGTGAATGGAAATAAAAAACTTTTAGTTTCCACACGATCCAGAACTTACCTGTCTGACATATGATGACTAACACTATGCAGACACTGGACACTATAAAAGTCAGGAGGGAATAAAGCCTTATCTCCTCCTAACATGCCTATGTTTTTCTGCCTCCTACATCTATGATACAAAAAAGGAAAAAAATGATCTGTAAGCAGAGACTGAAAGCAAGAGCACTATACTTTGTGCTTGGAAGAGTTGAGTTAGTTACTTTTTACACTGCTTTTTCTCCTCTGCGTATCTATTCCAGTGTCAGTTCACCAATGAGAGACAATCCTGCCAGGGACTGAGGATACTCAAGTGAACTACTGCACCTGACAAGCTCATCCATTCAATATACATACAGCTAACCTATAGTTTCTGTGGCCTTTAAATCAGTGTCCTGTAGGCCACAGATGATGAAGTCATGCCATTACTTACCACTTAGCAAAACGAATGGGGAATAGATTCTCTACAATTTCCAGAGTCCCTAGCCAATAAAAGCCAGCAAGCAAGCAAAGCAAAGGGATCAATTCATCCAAGACTGACATCCAGCTACCCCTAGAGTGAAACTTGGCAGAAACCATGTTAAAGCTGCACGAAAATATCCAAGTCCTTTATATATAATCCTGTGGCTTCTGCCACAGACACTGCAGAAAACAATTTGCAAAGGAATGTGATTAGCCAAATTCAGTTTTCTTAGTACACTTAGGTTAATCCTCTACTCTCTTTATTAAAAATTAAAGGAAACCCTTTGATCTGTGATGATGTAGTGATCAGGTACAAATCTGTTGCCTGGTTTTACTTCTAATCCAAGATAATACCCTTTAAAGTATAGAATAGCCTGTTTCACATCACACTACCAATATAAGCAGAGAATAGCTCTTGAGTAGAAGGTCACAGACAGGCAGTCCTTAGACTGAATCCAGCTCAAAGACATACTGGTTGGTTTGCAAACTCTGATTTTTTTTTTTTTTTAATGATTAAACTAGCTCCAATATTTTAAAATAAGATCTGATTTATCTTGACAGTAGGAAGATCTGACAACACTTGGACCACACTTGGACCACACTCATGCTTGGCAAAGATCAGCTATAACACATCAGCTGCCCCTTTTTATGAGCCATGCACTCTAGTTTACCAGGTACATTGCTCTTAGCTGTGTTATACCTGGTCCTATTTACTCATTTGCAATGCCTGCTTGTAGCATTTGTGTTTGCAAGCCTTGTTCTAATGAGACCAGCAAGCAAAAGGAAGAGGTGGAGGAAGAGAACAGGGAAGGGTGCATGGCTAAAGTGGAGGTGTAGAAGGGATAAAGAGAGGGGGTAAGGAGAGGAGTAAGGAGATTCCCCCAGCTCTCCCTGCCTTCAAAGAGTGGACAATCTAGCAGAGAAATGCTGGACAATTTAAAAGCAACAAGTCAAGGAATGTAGAACAATGCAGTGGAGGATAAGTACATAATGTTGAAATGAAAAGTAAGGCACGACGGTATGGGATGGAATGTGAAATGATCTCCAAACTTCTAAGCAGGCAAGGTAATCAGTCCAAATGAGAAAAGAGGCGAAAAGTGGACCTTTTAGATAAGAAGAAATAATAAAGAGAAAGAAAGGGAAGTGGAAACCAGCCAGGCCTAGACAGGTGGGGACTGATTACATGATGGGGTGAAGGCACTGAACGACTGATTGGCTTGGCTGGAATAAAGATGCAGAGACACTTAGACTGGGCAATACCAGATCAAATGATGTTTCAGGCAGGTACAAGTCTCTTTAGGCACTTATCTCACTGAATACCCCCTGGTCATAGAGGATCCTTTTGAAGAGAATCTCTTGTACAGAAGACATTCTTTCAACTGAGAACCTTCTTCATGAAGCTAGTCTGAGATGAAAAAAAAAAAAAAATGTAGCAAAGTGATGACTAGATTTTGTAGCTTCCTCTCTGTGCTTTGTTTATATGTAAATCAATTTGAGAAAAAGGAGGTGAATTTTTTTAAGAAAGAGAAAGAAAAAAGGAAAGATAAGGAGAAAAAAAGAAGCCAAAAGGAAAAAAACAAAAGCAGAAAGTTTGTTTGAAAGCATTGAAAGAAATAGCGATTAGCTTCAGCTGAGTATAACTGCCTCCTGTCTAGATTGATGCCCACATTCTCCTGCTCTCATATCCAGTGCTCAGCTCACTCATTTACATCAGCTGCCACTTTCCAGTAAGCCTCCTCTGGGCTCCCTGCTGCTGAATTTGCTTACCTGAGGTTTCTGGAAAGGGTTTCGCCTGGAAGACTCAAAGGTGGGATAAACTGGCCGGGTGGATGCCCGCTGGGAAGGATCTTGGCACACAAATCCTGAATGGGGAATGGGAAACATTAAAACCTGCCAATTTCTAAGAAATTAGTGGGCTTAGCTGCACCTTTTCTTTAGATGTACAAACTCAGTTTCACTGTCCTAGGTATTACAGAGATCTGTCCTCAAGAGGATTATGCATGAGTCTCCCCTATACACACTCCACTTGAAATTCAAACACCGTAACTGAAGAGAAGAAAGGAAAATACACAGTTAAATCACCTTACTTGCTGGGGAGCTGCAATGTGATTCTGATGGAAAAAGGAGATGGAGATTTTTTTTTAATGAACTTCAGAGTAAAGTACAAACGACTATTAAAAAGCACTAGTTCTTAGTTTAAAAAAAAAATCATTTCGAAGTGGCTTCCTGGATGGTGACCAGACGATAATGTTTCTTTATAGGGAGGATCCAGAAGCCAGTGAGGCGTCTGGTGCTCTTATAAGATCTACTTCTAGATCCACTGAAGGTGTCTACTGACAGCGTCTGAAAAGACATCGGCTTTGTAGATTATCTACGGTTTAAGGAATTAGGTTTGGGCTAATTTCACTTATTTCCTAAAAAAGAAATGGATTCCCATCCAAGATGAACAAAATAGCTAAGTTTTGCAACATCTGCTGGCACACCAAGTACTAGTTCATCTCACATATATTTTATTATGTCTTTTCAGAATTCTTAAAACAAAAACCAGTAAACCACAACATACCCACCTGTCTGCCCATGTCCATTTCAAAGTTTTAGTTTATCTGTTCAAAAGTGTTTTCTCCACTGGCCTGCTTCAGTTCTAACTACTGCAGAAAGGATCATGTGACACTAGTAAAGACTGTCCAGTGGAAATATAACTGGTCATCACCTGTCTAATAAAGCTTCTTCAGTGGGTTATCCCAGCTGGGACAAAATACACTGTCTCCAGATCTCTGCTTAATTCTATTCCTCGGCTCATGATTCCTATGCCCCAGGAATCAGGTCTCAGTCCTAGTTGTGGTTCAGCCTCAGGACAGGATGGAGCCAGGGGGAGCAGTAACACATAAACACTTCCCTAAAAATATAATTTTTTAGTACAAAACATTCAGATGACTTAGGAACTGCCAGTTGGCAACACCTATAGAGCCTGACAAAATGGATGCTCTGGTTAACTTTTATGTGAGTTTTCAGAAACTCTGCTACTCACCCACAACAGTGAACATATCTGAAATCATACTGGCTTTAATCTTTAGGTCCAGAGGTGCATCACTAACAGAACAGAGAAAGAAAAGAATAATTGATGATTCCGCAAATTAACAGAATAGCTGCCTGCCCCTTGCTGGTCCCAATATAGCAAAGCTTCCAAATGTCGACGAGGAAAAGCACATAAAGCACACCAAATCCATGGAAAAAGAAATCTGGGCAAAAATACTAGAAATAAAAGTCTGGTGTGAAACTCACTCTCTGTAAAGCAGGCCCTGCAAGGCACTGACTCCCTAATAGGCCATCTTTTCATTCCAGATCTTGTGCAGTTCAAATTTTGCAGAAGTCAAGAACACTGCTTCATCATCACGTGGATTTTAGAGGTGCAGACATTTAATATGCTGTTTCGCGAGTGTGTCTGTCATTCAAATTATTTTACTGATGCAATAGTGGAATCAAAGAAACTTTGCCATCTTTGGGGTTTTTTTTTGTTTGTTTGTTTTTTTGCAAGGCTTACGGTTTTTCTTATAAATCAAGCCTCTTAACTTTGTAGGCTTGCAAATGAGGGCAAAAAAATACAAGTTATACCAAAATATCACCAGATGATGCAGCGGAAACTCACATGGAAACAGAAACAACAAGGTCACTGCCACTGGCTGTAGTGGTGAGGCACTCCTCCCACACACCCAATCACTGTGGTGACTGGACCCCATGAATCATTCTGGGCTCCTAACCTGCCATGGGCTTTGCTGGGCAATATGCTGATTTAACGAAAGCATAGCGCCACACCTGGAGCAATTGTAATACTGAGCTCTACACCTTACTGTTGAGGCTAAGCCAGAGTCCTGCCCCACCAAGGAGTCAATCTGTTTTTATTTGATTCCTCGGCATTGTGCCAACATTTCTCATCCTTAAAAATGCAGTAGCTGGGTGGTCTCTGGCATAAATCTCCAGGGTGCTCTAGCTATTTAGAGGAAGAGTATAGCTAATAGAAATTCTGGCTCTAACTGCAGATATAAGTAGACACTTCCCTGGCGTTAAAAAAAAGGTTTTGTTCTTTCTGTTAAACCATAGGTTTAACCATAGGTAGGTGAAAAAAAAAATTAAGACTAGTTTTTAGACTTAAATCTTGGATGGATATCAGGAAATGGATAGGGCAAAAGGACCAGGTATTACCCTCACCACCCAAGGGCCAGCTCTATACCTTTTCAGTATATGTGGACTTGAGTCTGCATAAACCTTTAGTAACAAAAGGAGTATAGTACTTCATGTGTTTCTTTAGCCTACAAAGCTTTATTTAAAAGAGAGAGAAAGAGGGCCTCCCTGGGTGGCACAAGAGGTTAAGCCTCAGCACTATGAAGCTATCTGCAGCCACTGCAGCAAGGGTGCAATCCCCGGCCAGGGAGCTGACCCACATGGTGAAGCAGACCTCTCCTGGCTCACCTGCTGCTCCCCTCAGTAGTGTATTTCAGTCAATCAGCCTGTTCTGCTCCCCACTGTCTTTGGTGAATCCTCTCACCTACCCACCCCCCGCACCTCTGGCCTACACCCAAGCTCTTGTATGCATAAATAAATAAATCTTTTTAAAAATAAAATAAAAAGGGCTTCCCCTGGTGGCGCAGCGGTGGAGCACTGGGCTGCGAAGATGCCTGCAGCCTCTCCAGCGCAGGTTCGATCCTTGGCTACCCGGAGAGGGTCCCAAATGGCGCGCAGACCTCTCCTGCCACCTGCTGCTCCCCTCAGCAGTGTACTTCGTCTGTCTGCCTGCTCTGTTCCCTGCTCTGGCTCTGGTGAATTCTCTCACCCTCCCGCGCTTCTGACTGTACCCAGTGCTTGTATAAATAAATAAATAAATCTTTTTTTAAAAATTAAATAAAAAATAAGAGAAAGAACTCAAGCAAAAATGAAAGCAGCATCCCTATAAGCTGTAAACATAATACTGCAAACTGACTATAAGGACCCATGGTTGCCATACGGATTTTGACACCATCCCACAAATCCCCCAAATTTAGCAATTCTGGTAACAATATCTCATAACCAGGGGTAAAAATCTCCTGGTGCCAAGAGAAATGACTCAAACAAAGTGTTATAATGCTACTAATTGAAGGTTTGCCTTTTTCTAGTTAATAGACTTACCAGGCCAAAGAAGGAGAGAGATTTACTTCCAACAACCAGGGCTTCAGAGAAGAATCGATGAGTACGTCGAAGCCATAGAGTTCTAGAAATACAACACAACACAATACACGGGATCATTTTCCATGTCATTTTCCATGTCACAAAGATCTGGAAGAGTCAATCAACTCCCATCAGAGACCTAGAAACATGCTGAGTAGATGTAGCAGCAGAGACTCTTTCAACACAAATTACTCGAGCTCTAAGGATAAGAAAACAATGGTTTAAAATTCCACTGTTTTATCACATTATTGACATTTCTGAGCTCTACACAGAGAGTGATCTGACTGACTCAAGAAGAGTTAACAAGGCTGATTATGGTATGCTTATGGGTAAAAAAAACAAATGGGGAGAGGAATGCAACAAGTTCATCAATATCAATGTTGCCTTGGGGCTGCTCCAGATTGTCTTTCTCACCACTTTCCCATCACACTCTGAAAACAGAAAAATCTACTGAAGGCATCCCTCTAATATTTGTAAAAATCAAAATTTTCTTTGCAAGCTAGATCAAAAACATCTAAGTGTAAGATATTTATTCTTGGGCCTCCCAGGTGGCGCAGCAGGTTGAGCGCAGCGCCTTGAAGCTGTCCGCAGCTTCTACAGAGCCAGTTCGATTCCCGGCCAGCCAGGGAGATTCCCATATGGCATGGCAGACCGCTCTTGTCTCGCCCGCTGCTCCCCTCAGCAGTGTATTTTGGTCCTTCTGCCTGTTCTGCTCCCCGCTCTGTCTCTGGTGAATCCTCTCACCCTCCCGCGCCTCTGGCTTGTACCCTAGTGCTTGTATAAATAAATCTTTAAAAAAAAAAAAAGATATTTATTTTTCCCTTCTCCTCTGGTTTTAACTTCCCTTTGAAGATAGAAAATAAAATACACTAGCCCAACACAGAAAGAAAAGAGGGAACCAGTGGCAGCAGAACAGGACTGAGACAAGCCACCCCGTACCTCTAGTATTATTAAGAGGAAGCTGGAGATCAAATTTTCATGGCTTCTGGATTCCGTATTGATTCTCTCCCCCTAGATCCCCAACTGTTGCAAAGAGAAGACTTTTCTCTCAGGATGCAGGGATGACAGGTGTAGGGAAAATGGAGTGGCTTAGGCTTTTTTCCACCTCCTACTCTACGGCTGCCACCTGCAGCCTTTCTTTCTTCCAGGTTTCATTGCTCACATGGTGTTGGTGCAAATGGCACTTGGAAGCTCAAGCACGGGGCACAGGCAGCTGTAAGTGTGGATGCCTGGGGGAGATCATGATGCGGGACATTGAGAGGGAGACTGAGAGAGAAGCCAGAGAGAGAGAGCACTCCCAGCCTCCCCGTGCGCCAAGATCCTCTTTATCTGTCTGCCCAAATCGACAGTGAACCTGCCACCCTATGCCTGGTTGCCATCAACAGGTTAACTTCGAACTTTAGGTGCTTATCTTGATTCTCAATTGTTTTATTAATGAGACATTCTCTACTGAAAGTGCAGTAGTGTGCAATCCTCCTTGGTATAAATATGCCAGATATATCACAATTTCATAAGCCCATCTCACTCCCAAAGATCCCACTCTATGTCCTTCAAGTAAACTGTTTGCACCTCTTTCCATAGAGAGAAAAGACTAGCTTCCATACAATAACCAAAGGTCACAGGTCACACCAACACAACACAACCAGGTATTTTCCAGAATTTCATTTTGAAATGAATTTCCTTCAAGAAGACTTTTTTCATGTTTTCATCCTCTTAAAACCACAGAAAATGCAGGTTTCTAAAAAGATGGTGCCAAAGACTCTCTTCTAGAACATCTAGAACACAGGAAGAGTGATGTAGTAGTAAGAACCCAAGAAGGGGAATCTAGAGATCTGGTCCTTCCTCGGGTCTCTCCCAGCATCACTATGGAACTTGGGGAAATCATTTTTTTCTCTCTGATATTTCTTTAGCATCCTTTGCTTTTCAATATCCTCTCTATTAACCATCTTTTGTCAATATCCTTATATTCAGGAAACCTATATCCAGATTTTCTATTATGCAAAAAGGATACAGGCAGCTTTAATATTCAAATTTTCTCTAGGGAAAAGTTCCCATAGATGCCCGTTTTCCACAGCACTTCTAAAGCATTTTAGTAACTACACAAAAATCACATATTATCTGTAATTTAAGCCATAAGTAAAAGAAGTTCCTTCACTTCCTTCTTCGGGTAATAAATTAATAGTTTTTATAATAGTACACGTCTAAATATTTTACCCAATCTTCAGTAACCCCACAGAATACCTTCCTTTTAGTTTTTTAAAGTTTAAAAGGACAGGTTTATTAGGAAAAGGAGGCAGAGAGAGGCACCTACATAGTCATAGGCAGGAAGGAAAGATGCTGGAGAATACTTTCCTTTTAATTTGAGAAAAATCTTTTATGATAAAGCACTAAATTAACATTATACAAGGAAGAAAATACAATGTGGGTACAATTCAAGAAAAATAATGTTCTCTTTAGTTTTTAAAAACTGAAGCACAGATTCAATAGTTTTATCAAGTGGAAATATTATTAGCAATATAAGGAACAGGGCGAGGATAATGATTAATGCATTTATAGATCAGGTTTGCAGAATCAGCCACAACTAAAGACAAATTCAAATCAAAATAACAGTCAATGAGACCCACCAATTAAACTTCTTACATTAAGGAGCCAACAGTTACTAAACTATTTCTCAAATTCAGAAGCAAATTCCAAGCATCTTAGTTGAAAGGCTAAGAACCCATATTCCAGGAAATAAGAAAAAAAACAAATGCTCAAAGAGAGAAACACCTTCCAAAGTGCCAACTTAATATGCATAAAACATTGGTATTAAATAATCTCTATGGAGAGCACACCCAAAGTAAAAATCAGCTTTGAAACGAACTACATCTGTATGCACACAGGCTTGACCCTACTCCGTGAAGAGTGACAGATGACAACACAACAGAAAGCCCAGCTCACCCTAGAGGCTGGAACTGGGGGAGGAGGTGGGGTGAAAACAAAACAACTTTGCAGCATAAGAAAAATAACTCAGTCCCCACCCCCCATAGTGTCTCTGGTTCATAGTTGTTTGTTGATTTTGATATTTTCTTTCTTATAGTTATTCTTTTTCCTGGTCCCTTATTTAAGTTTTCTAGATTCCTGCTATGAGTGAGACCATCCAGTATTTTTCTTTTTCTTTCTGGCTTATTTTGCTGAGCATGATCCCTTCCAGCGCCATCCATGTTGCTGCAAATTGCATGTGTTTATCTTTTTTGAATGCTGAGCAATATTCCATGGTGTATATGTACCACATCTTGATCCAGTCATCTATTTTTGGGCATTTGGGTTGTTTCCAAAGCTGAGCTATTGTAAACAGTGCTGCTATAAACATAGGGGTGCAGGTGCTCTTTGGAATTGATGTTTCTGTGTCCTTAGGGTAAATACCTAGGAGTGGAATTGCTGGATCGCATGGAAGTTCTATGTTTAGTAGGTCCAGAAACCTCCACACAGCTCTCTGGGGGGTGGGGAAAGGAAGGATTGGGATCAAAATAAGGGGGTTGTAATTGTATGGGGAATATAAAAATAAAATTTAAATTAAAAAAAAAGGAAATCAAAAAAAAAATAAGGGAGTGGGTGCAATTGTATGGGGACTATAACCAAAATGAAAATGCATACATGTACAAAGAGGAAAAATGATGTAAGAGTTATATAAAATAAAATATTAAAAAGAAAAAAAGAAAAAAAAAAGAAAAGAAAAATAACTCAGGGCCTCCCTGGTGGTGCAAGAGGTTGAGCACTGCACTATGAGGCAATCCGCAGCCTCTGCAGCAGAAGTTCGATCCCCAGCAGGCCAGGGAGCAACCCACATGGCGAGGCAGACCTCTCCTGTCTCGCCCGCTGTGCCCCTCAGCAGTGTATTTTGGTCAGTCTGCCTGTTCTGTTCCCCATTCTGTCTCTGGTGAATTCTCTCACTGATCGCATCTCTGGCCTGTACCCCAGCTTTTGTATGCATAAATAAATAAATCTTTAAAAAAAAAAAAAAGAAAGAAAGAAAGCAAACTCCTCAGGCTACTGAAGTTCTGTTAAATGACCCTTTTAACACATGGAAATTACTCTTTCCTGTGGCCATGAACACTTTTTAACAGCAAGAAGTAGACTGTACAAAGAATATTAAACTTCCTCATCTTTCGGAATTGCGTGTTCTAGCAGCAGTGTCTAGAATTTCAAAAATTCAGTGCCTGGGATGAGCTAGACCAGGGTTCCTGCCATTAGAGGACAGGCAAACTAGGTTCCTCCAGTCCTGAGAGCTACTTACTTTGTTCCCTCTTGTATTCATTATGATGGAGAGCAAATATTTTCAAAGGACTGTTGCTACCACCTTATTCAAAAATCTCAGGGAAATTTTCCTTGGTAAGAAATACTTCCTTTAGCACCCAGTCCAATCAAAACAAACTTGAAAATTATACTAGCAAATAAGAAGCCTGACTCTCCTTCCTACTTCACCTTACTGTATCTCCCGAATGCCTTAATGCCAGGTTCTGCACAAAGCAACCCACATTTAGCTGCCTTAACTTTCTTACTGCTTATTCACTCCCCAACCCATAAGAATTTGCTTCTGCTCCCATTCTCTGCTAATGAACTCTTCTCACTACCAAAGACAGCCTTGCAGCTAAAGCCACACCTCTGAAACTGTTGACCACCCCTTACTTATTGGAACTTTCTTCTCCCTTGGGTTCCAGGACACTGCTCTCTTCTGATTCTCCTCCTCCTGCCTCTCCTCCTTTCACTCCTCCTCTTCTGCCCAGCTATTCAACGGTAGGTTTCCTCAGGTGGCATTCCCAGGTCTCCTTCCTTCTCAATTCTACTTCTCTTCTTGGATGATCTCATGTATTCTCACGGCTGCAATTAATATCATGATGATGACATTCAAATCTCTATCTTTAGTCAAGTGTCCCCTGGACACCAAATCCATAATTTCAATTGCCTTCCAGACAACTTCACTAGGATATCCCACAGGTACACAATACTCAAGAAAATGAATCTCATTACCTTTCCCCCAACCCTATTAAGCTTCCCATTAGTCTTCATCTTGGTAATCCCATCCACCAAGTCTCCAAAGCTAGAAACACTCTCTTCACCTCCCCAAGCCACTGCATTACTAGATGTCTTGCTGATTCTCTTTAATCAAGCCCTATCTTCTGTATTTGCTTTTGAGGTATAGTTTACATGCAATGAAACAGATCTTAAGTGTACAATTTGATGAGTTTTACATCCATATAACCTCCACACATATCAACCTATACAGAACACTTCCTTCAACCCAGAAAGATCCTTCATGCCCCTTCCTGGTAAATACTCTGCTTCCCCAGAAAATCACTATTCTTACTTCTTTCACCATAGATTAGTTTTGCCTGTTCCAGAATTTCATATAAATGGAAGCATACGGTATATGGTATATAAATCTTTTGAGTCGGGTTTCTTTTTTCATAGAGCATGTTTTTGTGGTTCATTTCTCTATCATTGATTCTTGTTTTAAGACAGGTTTACAGAGGTATAATTCACATTCAATAAAAATTCACCCTTCTAAATTGTACCATTTGATGAGTTTTGACAAATGCATATAGTTGTTTAACCACCACCACACTCAAAATATAAAACAGTTCATTTACAAACGTGCCCTTGTGGCCCTTTGCTGTCAACCGTCACTCCCTATCCACCAGCAATCAATGATCTGATTTTGGCCTTTTCCAGAAAAGTCAGATAAATCATACAGTATGTAGCCTTTTGAAAGAGCCTTCTTTCATTTAGCATTGGGCTTTTGGGATTTATCTATGTTGTTACACGTATCAGTACTGTAGTTCGCTCCTTTATTGCTAATTTGTGTTTCGCTTTATGAATATACCACGATTGTTTTATCCATTCAACAGTCAGTGGACATTTGGGTTGCTTCCAGCTCAGGGAGATTATGAATAAAACTGCTGTTTTGTGTACAGATATTTGTGTGAACAAATATAAATTGCTTGTCACATGTTTAGTGTATATTATCATTACGTAACTTTTGCCACCCAAGTTATTTCCCTAGCACTAATATCTCCCTACTACAGTCCATCCTCCACATGCCATCAAAATTACATTTATGAGACACAAATCAGCAAACAGACACTAACACGAGGTTGATTCCTGGAGGATTTTAAATTAGTCACTTCAAGGATGGGTAAACTGGGTAGAGGGGATCAACTGTACAGTGGTGGACAGAAACTAGACTTTTGGTGGCAAACATGATGTAGTATATATAGAGATGTCAAATTATAATGCTGTGGACCTGAAACCTGTATGTTTTAAACCATTGTTACTACAACAAAATAAAAAAAATAAGTAAGTCTCTTCTAGTAATGTATTGTATTCCCTCTGTGGCAATTTTCTTCTGTCAAGCCTTGGGTCATTTAAGATAAAAGTTAAAGAAGAAAATCACAATTCTATTGCTCCCACGCTTGAAAAACTTTAGTGGCTGCCTGTTGTCTGCAGGATGAACTTAAAATTGCTAGTCCTCTGCAGTCGGGCCCCGCTCTACTCCCATGATCCCACCTGGCCTACTACAAGCTACATCTAGTCACACTGAACTGTCCATTTCAAGTAATGTCACATCCTGTCATGCTACTATGTTTTGCATGTTATAGTCCCTCGGCTCGTAATGACTTTCCCTGGCTTCCCTAGGCAGAGCTGGTAACTCGTGTATTTCTGGAGCACCTGAATCACTCTATCACTTGTACTGTCACTTAGCATTTCATGTCTCACCACTTGACAGCAGAGGCCCTGTCTCATTCATTATTGCATATCAAGTGGCCTGCACCGTAAAAAGCACACAGGAAACAATCAAGAAAAACTGAAAGAAGGTACAAAAAAAAAAAAAAAAAAAAGAAAGAAAATTTTTAGTGAAAAATACTGTACAATTTTTGAGAAAGACAAAATAATTTGTAGTTACGATCTCAAATAACTCTGACCACAAGACTAGAAATATTCATGATAAGGAAAATAAGAGAAATTCTTATTAAGATCTTTACGTATTAAGGAAAAATTTGATAAAAGATGATTTAGGAAGGGAGGGGGGAGGAAAAAAAGGTTTGACACAGAAAATAATAATGCATCCAAAGCCTAAGAGATTACTAAACATGTCATACCACTAGTTTTGGAATAAATCCACTAACCCTTTTCAGAAAAAAAAAAGTCCCAGCTGAAGCTGTAATCCCTGAGGCAGTGGAAAGTGCTGACATTAGCCAGTACTTGCTGTCATTCAAATGCTATTGTATAAAGGAAATTCTTTTCACCTTGGCTTTGGATTTGAGTTCAAAACTTTAGCAGGAAGTCTTAATCTGGAGTCCAGAAAGAGAATTTGGAAAAAAAAAAAAAAAAGGCACATCAAGATCCCATAGGAAAATGAACTAAATAAAAGAAGAAGTCCAGAGCCAGTATGTTAACCAGTCCAATAAATTAATATGGTATCTGGTGACCATATGAAAAGGTAGATGTGAAAGGAGTATCTAGGACTAGGCACTATAGATTAGAGCAAAAAGAGCATCCCTTCTGAGGCCCAATCTGATAGAAAAGATGGTATCATTTTTCATGAGATCTGGTTACAGGGGAGCAGAAGGAGAAGCCAGAACATAGGACATGCCAAAAGTAGCTGGACTCTTCAGAACTTGTCTTTAAATGGACGGAGAAATATCCAGAGACCTGGCTCCCAAAGTTGGCTGTCATTTATTAACTGCATGACCTAGAACAAATTATTTAACCTTTTGGATTTTTTTTTTCTTATCTAATAAACACCAACAAAACAGTAAGGAGAACTGAAGGAAATAACCAGTAAAAAGTGCTGGACAAACAAACCATAGGTATGTCCTATTAAGACCCTTCTACAAGAAACTGTCCATACCATCTAAACAAGAGCATAGAGAAGACTGTCTCAAAAAGTGGACGGTGTGATGACTTCCATTATTTTACTGGCACTGGTAGTCTTGTTTATATTGTTGGGAAATATAGGAAATGTCCTTACTTCTTTAACAAATACCAACAGCCCTTTAGAAATGTCAGTTTAGGACACAGGGCATGCCAAAAGTGGCTGGACTCTTCAGAACTTGTCTTTAAATGGGCGGAGAAAGAGCCAAAGAGACCTGGCTCCCAAAGTTGGCTTTGTCACTTATTAACTGCATGACCTCCAAAATGGTCTAGAATGACAGCAATAAAGGGCCAATGTGGGATTCATTCAGCAAAGAGGTATACTGGGTATGGTTTGTCCTGAGTAAAAATGTCACCAGTCGCTGACACCACCAGTCAAGTGGCATGACAGCTGCTTCATACAATTCCAGAATAGAGAGGAGCAGTGTCTCAGCCTGTCATTCCAGCCGTCCTCAGACACAAAGATAAAACCGCTGTGAGCAGCAGCATCTGTAAAGGACAGCTAACATCCTGTTGTTTTTGGCTCTTTTTCTTCAACTAGTCAAAAAAGCTATTGTCGTAGTCAGTTATCTCACCGTGTCAGTTTCCTAAGCATATTTAAAGAGTTGTTGAAACACATATTTCACATGGTACCACATTTTTACAATCCTGAAAGCAGTGAAAATTAGATCGTAAAAAAATCTGTTTTAGTGACACACATTTACTAGCTTCACAAATTCCACACAAGCATCTCTAAGATGGCTTAATCGCCAAAACCCATCTTCTGAGCCCCTTTTTTTCAAAATTGAGTTCTTTCACATACTAGCCTGGAGCCAGGGGCAAGGACCTTCATTTCTCAGGGATTCAGTTTCTTTATATGGACTATCTATTCTCGGAAGTCCTTTCCGGTGGTACAAATTTATGGAAAGACTGTATGGCTAAGTACGGCAATTTGTGAAGGTTCCTAAGTCTACATTTAAATTCTAATAATACAATGCAAGCATATGTATTTATCATCCCATGCAAAATTTGGTTTGAGGGGAAGAAACTTTTATAATCTACACCTTGTACAAAGCAGGAACTGGGAAAAAAGTTAAATGCATAAATGAAGAAAAGAACGGGAATACTGAAAGCTACCTGGAAACGTAACTGGACGTTACAGGTGGTAGGGTGGACAAGAAATTACGGAACAGAAACTTAAGATAGTCACGGAATGATCCTATGTGGAAAGGGCAGAAGATCCTATGTAGAAGGGCAGAAACAAGAACCGAAAGATTCACCACAGAAAGCATATAGCGGACCCATCCCTGGAATACTGGCTTCCTCTAAAAGCTCCAGTCTTCTGTTGAAGCAAATTATTCTGGGAAGCTCTCGATTCCTGTTTACTCTAAAACAAATGGAAGAGAAAAGAAAAACCAAAGCTTATTCCTTGTAACACAAACCCCAGGGAAGGTTAGGGATCAGTGGGAAGCAGAGACTCACATAAATATATACACAGATACAAAATCATACCTGACGTAGGGGGTTAATGAAGCACATAAAATCCCAGGGCTGGCAGGAAGTGGAATTAGAACCACAAAAGCCAAAAAGAGAGTCAACAACTTAAAAAAAAAACTCCAGAAGCAATCAGTTTATCATAACTGAACACTGGTAGGGAGGGTAAAAGAAGGACCCAGGCTGAAGAAATGGACTTAGAGGGCATTTCACTGAGTCAAAGAAAGTCACTGCTTATTTCACTTTGGCACATTCTATTACCATTAAGTTCAGGAAATTCTTAAGCTTCTGAAAGGCAATCAGAAATAGAAATATCAAACGGCAATCAAAATAGTAAAGGAAACACTGAGAAAACTTGTGATGATTTTTAGACAAAGATTTTTATGCTAAGAATTCTCAGAAATTTACCCTCATATAAGAGTCAGGTGATGTGGAAAGAAATATTTACTTCTTTAATGAAACTTTTGAAGTTAGAGTTGTATTCTTTGTGCTTCTTCCTCAAATTCTAAGGACGCTCCCTTAGAACTGCATAGGGCCTCCCTGGTGGCACAAGGGGTTTAGATGCAACCTATGAAGCTAACCGCAGCCACTGCAGCACAAGTTCGATCCCCGGCCAGGGAGCTACCCACATGGCGCAAGCAGACCTCTCCTGACTCGCCCACTGCTTCCCTCAGCAGTGTACTTCAGTCAGTCTGCCTGTTCTATTCCCCACTCTGTCTCTGGTGAATCCTCTCACATACCACCCCGCCCACTGTACCTCTAGCCTGTACCCCCATTTTTGTATGCATAAATAAATCTTTAAAAAAAAAGAAGATATGAATGTATTTACATTTAAAGAACATATCACAACCTTGTCCTTTCCTCTTTAATTTTGGTCCTGGCATATTAAATGCCATCTTCTATTCCCAGTCTCAACACTTCCCTTTTTTACTGTTCCTTAAGTACACACTGTTAAGATAATCTCTTAAAGAGATCAAGAATTACAAAGTCTAATCAAAAAGATAAGAAAGTAATTTTTTAAATTGAGTACAAATTAAAGGTCAGACATTGTGCCAAGTGCTTTGTACGCATCATCTCGCTTACTCTTCACGGTGCTCTTAGGAAGCTGGTACCATCAGTCCTTCCATTTTATAGTAGAGGAAACACAGGATTAGAGTAACTTGCTGAAAATCAGAAAACTAGTCGGAGGTTTCAAATTATGTCATGTTCACTACTTTCCTGTCACCCTGATTCCTCAGCAAGCCTTGACTCTGAAGTCCTTACTACCGTATCTCCCCATCCCAGGCTTTAATTATCCTGCCCACCAACAAACAGTAGGGGTTTTGCTAAAGCCTAACTCCTGCTAAAAGCCAGTGCAACTTTATGGTCACTCACACTGGTGATCACTTAAAGAGTTCACATCCATGCAGAAAGCTAACGTGCACGGGGACCCCACAGCTAGCGGGGGTCAGCAGGCAAAAGGTTTCCTGGTCCAAGAGCTGTGATCTGCCTCTCAGTCTCTCTGTGCATCAGTGAACTGGGATGGGAGAGAAAGGAAGTGGAGAAGGAAGGGGAAGAGAAGAAAGGGGAGGGGAAAGAACCCACTAGAAAGAAGACTAAAACAAAAAGGAGGAGTCATCGGAAAATGGGAGAAAGCACATACTGGTACCAGCCAGAGCTTCTTGGAACCATTCCCAGTCTGGCTGCCAAAGAGCTCTGGAATATATTTGTTAGAGCTGGATTCCTGTACAGCGTGTTGCAGACTTGTCCTGATTGCACTCTGACAAAAAGACTCACACTTCAGTTCCAACCCCTGCTTCCCACACAGAAAGCTAGTGGCTCCTCAGAGGACCTACAGCTAAGCTCAGCACTGGCCTCTTAGAAGGATCTTCATATGCTATGTGGGCTCAGAAAGAAATAAGTCACCACAGAGCTCTTTCTTCTATAGAATCTGTAAGCCTCTCCGCCCCAAGATTCCATCCCAACTACCCAAGACCCTTCTCACAAAACACATTAAGCTTCTTGAGTCTCCTTACCAAAACAACTGCTGCGATGGGGAACAAAGGTTTTACAGGCTGTAGCAATAGCTAGTTCAGCAGAGATTATAGTCTTAATGATCAGGTCTTCTACATGGGCCATTAATGCTACAAAAAAAAAGAGAGAGAGAGAGAGAGAGAGAGACAAGAAACAAATACTAAAATGCATGGATTAGAAGGACTGGATTCCAAAACACAATATAATTATAAAAGCATGTGTGCTCATTCCAAACAGTCTCTAAATGGCATTCTTTTGAATGGGTGCTACAGGAGAAGGCATTATCTCCGCACAGGCTAACACAGCCGAGTATGTAGGTGCTGGTGATGTAGTCAGATGGCTTCTGATGACAAAAACCAGACACAAAGTGGACAGAGAGCCTTCTTTCTCACTCTTCCCTCTGTGGGTTAAGATAAGTGGGCACACCGTGTCCCATTCTGCTCAAGTCTTGGCAGTCACATCCATTTAGACTCTGAGCCCTGTACTCAAACGCAACACTGCTCATTCCCAATTCAGCGGCGTGAATGGGATTAACTTAGAAAAATGTGAAATCTAGGGCTAATACAGAGATAGGCAATTTGTTATATAAAATGCTGACAGTATTTTAAGTGGCAGTTTAACATTCAAGACAGATAAATTCACTAAAGAAGGCAAGCCTTCCAAACTAGAAATAAAAAAAAAGGAATATCAGGAGTCAGGGAAGGCCTGCTGTTCCCCTTGTAAACTGCAGCCGAAACTTAACAAAAAGAGGTGACCCCACTGGATGGCTCTGGACACTGTGACAGGGCTCCTGCTGAGAGACAATGGCCAACCAATACAAAGAAGAGGTGTCAAAGGGGAGAAAGACCCGGTACTTACCGGTTGTATCTCTGCCTTCTTGTTTCAGATACCTAAGCATGGCGCTCATGCTCCATTTGTTCCCATAATCCTCCACTTCTGGATCATCACAACTAAAACAAATGAATCAAGGTCACATAAGGCAACTAGGCCTGGCTGTAGAAACAAGTTTCTTTACAAATAGCCTTCTTGTCCTTTTAAGTCTTTCAAAAAGACCTTGCTGACTTCCACTCCCCCACTTTTACTTGGTCCTTTTTGTCATTTATTCCTTTGTATGAATTTCTTCCACTGAAATGAAAATGCATATAGCAGCTGGCCTTATTGGGAGGTGGGGGAGGGGGGGCAGGAGGGAAGAAAAAGACAAATTCCTCCTTAACCAAACAGGCATCAGTGGAAGTGAAACAGTGGAAGAAATGTGTGAAAGAAAGTAAACAAATTAAAGAGTGGTTACAGCATATTAATAGGTTGAATATTCGGGGATACAAGCCTAGCCTTTGAGGTAAATGTCACATGAGCCCACAAAACCACCTCTGGTGCCATTTTCAGACCAGAACTAGTCTGAATGGTCTAGTGAGCTAATCTCGTGAAGCATTTTAATGAGCTAACCCAGCACGGAATTATTTTAGCATCTGAGGCAAGCTCCGCCTCTCTGGTGGTGCTGATCCTGCTCGAGATCCTCCTCACAACGTTTTGGGTTTTTCTGAAGGGAGCATGTACGAGAGTGACAATAAAAGTCATGACATACCCACCGCCATAGTAACGAAGTGGCAAGTGGGGCAGATTCCCCTGAACACTGACGGGTTTTATAATCTGGCACTGGTGTTTTGCGGCCGCCCTTTCGTCTCCTCCCACCACCCCACTGCCCACCAGCGGCGTCTCTGCTCATCTTCCAAAGTGAAGGATATGATCTCTCCAACCCATTCCAAATGCTGGTCACAGGAGGCTCAGTGCAAACCATAGAGCGACGGCAAATATGGCATCCCTACCAGATTCTTTTCTTTCCTTGGACCTGCTAAGCACCTATTTTTAGTTTGAGTAGAAAGTAACTGCTTGGATTTCTTTTTTATTTTTCCACTTTCTGGCAAAATTATCAGGATGAAAGAAAACAGAGCAAAAGGAATATTTCCACACAGCTGGGCTGGTCCTCCCTTTCACGGAATCCTGCTCTGAGATGGCCTCGTTTCTTTATTTAATATACTCCTGAATCCTACCCTACCCCCAACCATACAAGTATTTGTTCTAGAAAAGTTTAGAAAATAAATAAAAGCACAAAAAAGAACATAAAAAAACACCCACCCATGATCCCGTTCAGCACTGTTAACACTCTGGCAGACATCCTTTGAGTTTTCTTCATTCCCACCCTCCCTTCCCCCAGCAAAAATAAAAGCTTTAGCAATGTCATATATTCCAAAAACAAATAAGTTGTAGGTAGTGTCAGGTAATCTGCTTTTTCCACCTAGAACTGTACAGTCATAAACTTTCTCTCTCATCTTATGTGTACATCCTTCATTATCTCTTAAAGTTTAATTCCTAGAAGTAGAATTGCTGGGTGAAAGGGTAGAAGTATTTTTAAGCTGTTGATACATTTTGCCAAGTGCTGACATGACCTCATTTCTCGACATCTACAAAGCTCCATATGCCCCCTGCATCCCACCTCAAGCCCAGTGAGGAAAGACAACGAGGAAGACAAAGCCTTGGAGGGCATCAGCAGATATGCCTCAACTATGTTAAACGACTCTGGCAGTTTTCCATAAATTACACGGTTATAAACGTAAAGTTTTCCTCTAGTGCAACATCTTGAATTTCCACGTCTGTGACACCCACATCGGAGACTGACTTCTCTGGCTCCTGGCTTAGATGCAGCCAATACCTGACATAGTCTCCACTCTTCTTATTCACACTGTAGTTTGTGAGGTGCATGAACTGGTTCCGAATGTTCTTGACTCCTTGATCATATCGCACAGTTGCAAACCTGAAAGAAAAGACACAGTTATTAAAAACCAGGAGCAAGGTTTCAAGAAAAGACAGGCAAGAGCTCTGGACCAATGAGATAGGAATAATGGAGAATGACAACATTTATAAATACTGGGTGCTTGCAAGTGCCAACTCTCATACCCAATGATTCAAATATAATAGCACATTTAAGTCAATGCTAAGACAATCCTCTGAAGTGGTAATATTATATCTAATTTTAAAAATAGATACAAAAATGTGAGCTTAGAAAGATTAAGTAGTTTGCTCCAAATCACACTGACTCCAAAACCTATACCCTTAACCATGAGATGCTGCTTCTCTTATATAGAATGTTAAGCCAGTAGGAACAATGAAAAATGAAAATAAGCCATGTCATAACTTTCTTTTTTTGGGTAAGATTTACTTATTTATGCATACAAGAACTGGGGTACAGGCCAGAGGTACGGGGGAGGGGGGTGAGAGGATTCACCAGAGACAGTGGGAAACAGAACAGGCTGATTGACTGAAATACACTGCTGCTAAGCAGCAGACAAGTCAGGAGAGGTCTGCTGCGCCATGTGGGTCAACTCCCTGGCCGGGGATGGAACTCTTGCTGCAGTGGCTGCACACAGCTTCATAGGTTGCATCTTAACCCCTTGCACCGCCAGGGAGACCCTCATGTCATAACTTTCAACCTGGGAAACTGTATATAGAATGCAATTGTGTGTAGGATGACAGGGCACTAGTTAGTCAATAAATAAGTGTCTACCTAGTTCCTGGTATGATACCATTCTTTGTAAAATAATTGAGCAAAAAGAAAAAAAGGACAGGATAGTCATATGTACACTTAAAACTCACATCCACAGAAATAAGAGAACTGATGTATAAAATTCATTTAAGAAAATAAAATGGCAGCATTAACAGCAGACAAAGCCTAGGTCAGCGGAATAGAATAAATATGAGGATAGTGCAGGAGACTAATTTCTGAATTTGGAATGAAGGCCAAAGACAGAGGGATTAAATATGGAGCCCACTGAAAAGAGGGCTGCAATTTGATATCCTGGACTATGGTCAAAAGAAGACCAAAATACAAAATAAATGTGCCTCTGAAGGAAGCAACCAGGGAAAAAGAAAACTTTCCAGTGATGCTCAACATCAACAAAAGGATACTCGAGTAGAACGGTTATGGTAAATATCAACCCCTGTTTACATACCACCACAACCATATCACCCTCCACTAAAGCGGTTTTCCCATGAGGCACATCCAAGTGTGTGAAAAAAAATCCTGGAAGCCCACAAGTCTATTTTCATATGATTTACAAATTATTTACATATGCTTACTTAGACTATGAAGTCAACATGATATTTTACCACATTAAAGGAGAGCATTAAAAACTTTTCCTCTTCTCTGTTTCTTCTCACCCACCCACTATCTCAACTTCATAATTCCCAAGAAATACACAAGAGTCAAAAAAAGAAACGTGAACAATATCCAAAGAAACTCACAAAACTGAAACAAATAAGCATGTAGTCAGGAAGAAGGATATGGACAGAGAGAAAAATGTTGGCCAAGCAGAGATAAGGGATAAGAGTTTGATGAGTATTAATTAGATCTACACATATGAAGGACCCCAGATTTTCCAGAAACTTCCAACAGTTATCACCTAACTTCCAATCATGTTACTTCACAGCAAGCAAATCTGGCTTATATAGCCCAATCTTCTTCCACAGAGATTTTCTAAGCAAGTGAGAGAGACATTTTCTGAATTGCCCTGAAATGCAGAGGGAGCCCATGCTGGCCCCACAGAGGCTTCTGGCCCCACCCAGACATTATCTCAGTGACATACCACCTGCCATTCTCTCCCCCAAAGAATAATGATTTAAAAGGAGGGGAAAAGTTCTGCTTAAGAGACAGAGGTTTTTCATCTCTCCTACATACGAGTATCTGATCAAATCTGGTCAACAACACGAAGAGACTGGTGAACGCCTGGCTGTTCACTGAAACTGGCACCCGACTCATCCATCATCGCTACACTCCTTTTTGCAAGAGGACTGCATCCCTTAAATGTAAGTTGTCTGCTTCCCAATCTTCCTTTCTGCGGGGGAAGTTTAGATTTTGAGGCCCCAGCAAGGACAACATTATTAATGTCATGGAGTGGGCATCGACAGAGAGTAAGGAGCAGTTAGAATTGAAGGGGAGAAAACAAAAGTCAAACTTAGGCTCAATGGAAAGGTAATACAAAAGGTCACTTCTAAAGCAAAAGGGCTGCGCTCCATTTTACTAAGCTAACAGGAATGTAGACAACCGTATATACAAAGGAAAAAAATCAGTGTGTGGGCTCATCTTTCCTCCTAAAACAGGAAGATTTTATTATTCTCACTAAATCCATATTGAATATACCACATTCATCGCTGATTACCATTTTCCATATTTTCTTCTTCTTGTCTAACCAGAGGTCCCAGTAGTCGCAGATTGAGCCTACTAGTCAATTTCTAACTGACCGACAAAGATTCAATTGATTTTAAATTTTTAAATAAATTTTAGTAAGGTAACAGTTTATAACAATATATAAATTTCAGGTGTACACTGCTGTATTTCAATACAGAGCTTTTTTTAAACACTTGAATTACTTGGCCCACATTTAGAAAGCAGACCTTTACTGCAGCTCCGTAGCTGCAGTACAGAGATGTGAGAGAGATGGAGGATAGGATCAAAAGGCAGCCCTGAGACAGTACAAGGAGCTTATCCAATAGGGTGGCAGTCTCATGGGGTCAAAGTTCACACAAGGTGAGCATCTGAATGGGGGCAGTGGCCAGGGAAGTTGGGAGATTGGTTTTATACAAGGGGATTGAGTAAATAAATATATTGAAGATGATGGGAGACAAATTTCTTACCCTTGGGAGAAAAGAGATCCAGAAATATGGAACTGGTAAAAGCTAAAAGGAATCCTTCAGTTATGGACTAGAAATGGAGGTATTAGTATGAACTCCTGTGTTGTAATGCACAGACATATGGAAATAAACACAGATGTAGATGTTTATGTACATATTTATGTATTTCCTAGGTCTGTCCACTGCAAGGATCTAGAAGCAGCTAGCCCAGAGCACTGAGCATATCAAGGCCCCCAGATCTTGAATTCTAAATACAATTCTCCATAAAGATAACCAGTGCTCCTTGGTGAAGGTGGTTGATTCCAGGGCTGAAGCAGAGAAGGAACAAAATGAGCCTGAAATATCATGTGTTCAGAGAATGAAGGGACATGTCAAAAGGACACAAAAATCAGTTCAATGGCCAGATAAGGGGCAATCTCAGCTCTAAAGGAAGTCATGACAGTAAGGATTATATCCCATAAATAAAACAGGAATCCTTGAGTCCACATTGGTATTAAATCAGTAATACCAATATATAAATGGGAAGGGACGTTCTTCCTTGATCAGGTCTTCTCTTGCTAAATGATAAAAGTAAAAGCACTGAATGACGGTATTAGAAAATCATCATTCAGCAACCTTCACAGTAAAAGTTCATGTGGGCAAAAAACATTAATGGCTATTAAGATTATTGGATAAAAATGAGATGAGGAATAAGATTTTACATGGTCTCAAAGTATCTCCTCATATAATACTGACTAGTCACAGAGGGGGAGCAAAGCATTACAGTAGAGAAATCTGGCAGACATCACCTTAAGCAAATGGTCAAACACCATTAAATGGTTACCTTGTGCCGACAGACGCAGCGCGATAAGAACACAGCATGCGTCTGCAGTATTCTGGGTCTTAACCTGAGAAAATACCTGACAAACCCAAAGGGACAGTCTATAAAATGACTGACCTGAAATCTTCAAAAATACTAAGGTCATAAAGTTGAGGCACTGCTCTAGACCCAAGAGCACAAATGAGTCATGACAACTAATGTAGCGATGTGATCCTGGATCGGACTCTTCTGCTATAAAGAACTTCACTGTGATAACGGGCAAAAGGTGAATGGGGACTCTTCATACTGTTTGTGTAATACTTTTCTACGTTTGAAATGGTTCAAAATTAAAAGTCTAAAATAAGTCTAAAAGCAAGGATAAGCTTCTCAACAAAAAAATCTACATCTTCAGCCTCCCTTAAGAAAACCACAAGATCTGAAAAACAAACCAAAAAAAAGCCCCATAAGATCTGGCTAAATACTACCTGCTTGAGTGCATTTAGGCTGCTCTAGCAAAATACCAAAAGCTGGGGGGCTCATATACAGCAGAAATTTATTTCTCAGGTCCCAGAGAAAACAGGCAGGCTTTCTTTTCTTTGCCAAATCTGAAACCCTGGGTACCACTTCACAGCCTACTGATTTAATAGGGAACTATAAGTGCACTTTTTTAACCACACTGAAACATCTATTGGTTATCTTTACACCCTGACAATATTTTCACTCTGACAATAACTCACAAACCAAAAGCTACACTCCTTTTCAATTTCAGTTGTTCCTCTTTGAGAATTAAAACAAGAGTAGTTGGCCTAAAACTCCCGAGTGTTGAGAAAAGAATTTCAACTGTACTGGATAAGCTTAAACTGGATAAATTTAAACTGCATCTGAACAGCTTGTTCCAGAAACTTTATCAAGATGGAACCAAAGGAAGGAAAACACCAAAGTTTGTGAGATCATTTAAACTCTCTTTTTCCATTCAAAAACTATCCTGTGTACTTTGCTAGTGAAAAACCATGGTGACAGCATCTAAGGGGAAAGCCCTGGTATTGTAAAATAAAAAAAAAAAAAGGATGTTTAAAAAATAAAATAAATAATACACCAAGGTTTAAAAAAAAAAAAAAAAACCTACCTTGTTTGTCTAAAAATATGTCACCAGAGTCAGATCACGGAGAGTTAACCTCCTACTTTGAGAGCTATACATTCTAACACATGTGACCAACAAATATAGAAAAAGCAGAGAGGAGGCCAGCCTTGAGGAGGCTCTGGCTGTACACAGGTTATCTTCCGGCAGGTGTAGCTATTCAGAGCCAGAAAGGCCTGGAGGATGAAGAGACAACACCTCAGGCAGTCTTGCCAGGAGCCACTGGGTTTCATCCTGGCCTGACCCAGAAAAGTCTTATGGAAGAGAACAAGAGGCCCAAGAGTTCTCTGATCTGCTGTCAACCAGCTGCAGCAGGGAGACTGCCAAAGCGCTACAGTGACTAGGCAGCACCCTCCGGAGCCGTCTGGGAGGGGATTACCAGCCTGATCCCCTGTCTTTAGAGCCAGAAATGACTCAAACTTCACAAACAGCAAGGGCCTGCCAGGGAGGGTGACAATGAGCCCTGGAGAGGGTTTTCTCCCCCTTGTCGGTATCTCGCCCCCCTCCCCTTGCTGCTGTGGCAGATTCTGGACAGTATGCAGCCTGTGAGGTAATCTGAATTCCTTGGCAACCAGCAAGCACCTGAATTCTTTCAAAACCACAGGAATCCAGCAGAGAAAAGGTAAATATCCCCGCGGAGCCAGTGTTAATTAGCAAGGAAGGCTACTGAAGAAGGAACTGGGGTGGGGAGGCAGGGAAGGCCTTACAAATGCTTTGGGGTCTTTTCTGAATTTCCACTGAGTAACATGGTAGAGGCAGGAAAAGGCCGTCCCCAAATGGAGCCTTCTCTGTGTCCTCTGCTCCCCCCCCCCCCCACAGCATGGGTAGAACTCTCCCAGTTCCCTGCGTGGATTCCCCCCAAGTTGCTAGTGCTGCCTATCTTTGGATTTTGACACCTTTGGTTTTTAACTCAATTTTGCTTTAATTTTCTATTTTTTCTCTTTCAGGGGAAAGTTGGATACTAGCTTTGTCTCAAAAGAGGAAGGATCTCATCAAAGCAATTAAACCACACGATGGATCCACCTAACACTGTAAAATTCAGGACAAAGTCTTTCTGGATAACACCTCTGACGGGAAAGAGAATCCACACCATTTTGGTAGAGGAGTGCACCCCTCTCTGGAAACTGAGTGTCCCCTGCTGGTGCAAAACAGCAACATACATGTGAAACTCAAAAGTAGGGTGGAGTGCTGTCTGGGACAGAACGCTGGATTCAAATACCAAAAAGACAATCTTAACTCCTCAATATTTTGCTCACATACAAGAAAATAATCGGAGTTTTCCTACTTCTCATGTTAATAAAACAACTAGGACAACTGAAACTATTAGCAGAAAGAACCTATGAAGGGTTTTTTAAACTTCAGTAAATTTAAGAGGTAAGCACTTACACAAAATACTTATTTCACAAAACTATCTTGTGAAATGAACAGAACCTGTCACCTAAGCATTTATTTTGAGGCCCAAAACAGAAGCGCTATATGAGATAAAGACCTCTTTTCTACAGAAAGAAACCAATTACATTTGCTGCCAGTTCCCTTTAGGAAAGATTATGGTTTTCCTCATTGAACCTCAAAATAAAATAGCCTAATGATCTCATCACAAACATTATCTTTAGTAATGTCTACATAAAACACACGTGACCCCAGATTACTAGAGGCTGCAGATCAGGAGGTGCTATGGACTGTCGCTGAATAGAATGACACAGTCGAGCGGGTTCTGAGGATTAGAGAGAAGCAGATGAATGCCAAGATACACAATGAGTTAAGACACAGGAACTTAGACACTTGGAAATCATTGTGCAGAACAGTGCACCCTCCTAGGACTCTAACAGTCTATCATACATCCTTGCACTGTTCTTTTAGTAAAGCTTTGATGTTCACTTACATCTTTAGGTAGAACAAGTCAGCAGAGCCCTGAAAAATTTCTGTTTTGGGGTTTCACTTATGTCTTGAGTTTTTAAAAAGCTGTTTTCCAAATTACTCTCAGGGAATGCATCCTTTTACGCACACACACACACACACTTAGCTCCTGCTGGAGTCAAGAGAAGACAGTGACACAATTCAGTGGATTCTGACTTTCAACACACACCCATTAGCAAAAGCACTGCCTGTCTACAGCATGTTCTATAATAAACATTGGCATTGCTCTCAGTCCACACCTGAAACATGGGGGCCTTAAAACTATGCAAAATCTGACCAATAGAGAGGGCGATTAATATTGTAGGTCACCTGACTTTAGAACAACGGCTGATATCCTTGAGAACCAGTAAACAGAACCTTGATGTCATTTCATTATTTGAAAAATCAAATTTGTGGCATAAGCAACAAGGTAAGTGAAGAGCAGTGGAGGGAGGAGAATGGAGAAGTTCATGATACATAAGAGGAAGGCTCAGCACATCTCTAGTTATAAAGCAGAAAATTCTCAGCACTTTGTATACCTAAGCAGAAGTAAGGGGTACTGGCTCCTTTCTTTGTGTTCCAGATAATAGGGGGACTCAGCTTTTATTCCAATACTTCAAAGTCTGAGAACACATGTGTCAAAGATCACTGAAGAAAACTTCTTTCCTACAAAAATTTGACTAGAGCTAATAATCAGTTTGTGCTCAGCCCGGTCCAGCCCTTTACCTAACAACTGAGAAATGTTTTAGTTTTCCCCTTCCTCAAGTTTCAAGGAACCAGAGGCCAGAACTAGGGAGCTTCAATAGCCTCTAGTGTTCACAGGGTTCAAACTCATAAATCTTAGTCAGGAATATGACAGGGTTCATAAATGCTGTCACTGCCACCTAGTGGTGGAGGGAAAACACAGCTCCGCCAACTAGGATCTGGCTAGCCTGATCCACTGTAGTTACAGAATGCATCAAATCTGAGTACAAGAAATCATGAAAATACCATTCAAAAATAATAGTTGTGAGAGCATGGGAATACGTGTCAAAGCACCTATATGTGTATATATTTAATTAGGAGCCTTCTTTTATCCGTGGCACTTCCCAGCTTCAAAGAGCATCTTCTAAAATAAAGAAATACAGGGGCCTCCCTGGCGGCGCTAGGGGTTAAGCACCACACTATGAAGCAATCTGCAGCCTCTACAGCACGGGGGTGGGGGGAGCGATCCCCACATTTGATCCCCAAGTGGGTTGCTACCCACATGGCAAAGCAGACCTCTTCGGCTCACCCGCTGCTCACCTCGCAGTGTAATTCAGTCGTCTGCCTGTTCTGTTTCCCACTGTCTCTGGTGAATCCTCTCACCAGTCCCCCACCCCCCACATCTCTGGCCTGTACCCCAGCTCTTGTATGCATAAATAAATAAATCTTTAAAAAAAATAAAGAAATAAAGAAATACATACAGACAATACTTTTTCACTTGCTGTGACTGCTCACAGATGCAAGCGCCTCCTACACGGCAACACTCTGTAAGACCACTATGCACAAAGGAACTTCAGGGCATGACAGTTGGTAAATACATATATTAGTTTTATGGGGAGAAAGAACACAAGCACAATAAAATTATGTACTTGGTTTAAAGATGTAAGAGTCTATGAAAACACTGTCACCTGCAAGATTCTATGGACCTGGGCCTCCCCAGTGGCACAGCAGTTGAGTGCTGGGTTGCGAAGCTGCCCACAGCCTCTGCAGCTCCAGTTCGATCCCCCGCTGCTCCCCGGCCACTGGAGGAGGGTCCCACATGGCGCGCAGACCTCTCCTGCCGCCCGCTACTCCCCTCAGCAGTGTACTGCAGTCTGCCTGCTCTGCTCCCCGCTCTAGCTCTGGTGAATTCTCTCGCCCTCCCGCGCTTCTGACTGTACCCAGCGCTTGTATAAATAAATAAAAATAAATCTTTAAAAAAAAAAAAAAGATTTTATGGATCTGGGAAAGAAAATTTCAAACAATTACAAATTGAACGTTACTTTGTAAGTAAGCCATATTACCTTAAAACCTAAAAAATGCCTCGGGGAAAACAGAATAATACAACCACTGAAAAGTACATTACTTTCAGGTTAAAAAAAAAAGGCCAACAGGGCCTCCCCGGTGGCGCAGCGGTTGAGCGCTGCGTTGCGAAACTGCGCGCGGCCTCTGCGGCGCCGGTTCGATCCCCGGCTGCTCCCCGGCCACCAGAGGAGGGTCCCACATGGCGCGCAGACCTCTCCTGCCGCCCGCTGCTCCCCTCAGCAGTGTCCTTCGGTCCTTCTGCCTGCTCTGCTCCCCGCTCTGGCTCTGGTGAATTCTCTCACCCTCCCGCGCTTCTGACTGTACCCAGTGCATGTATAAACCAACCAAACAAACAAAACCAGCAAACAAATAAATAAAGCATGCCTCTATAAAAAAAAAAAAAAAAAAGCCAACAAAAGAAATACAAAAGGGCAAGAGACATCTCTCAGGTCTTGAGCTGTGCAGTTCAAATTCCTGCTCCACTACCAATCAGCTGGAAGATATTGGGAAAGTGACTTCAAGTTCCCTTACCTCTCTAAGCCTCAGTTTTCTCAACTGAAAATATGTATCAACTATTGTTGTGAACATTAAATTAAGTGTCTGCAGGGGACTGAGGTGACGGTGCATGGGTGCATTGGTGAAGGAAACTCTATGGGACTACACCTGAGGGGGTAGGGGGAAGCAAGTATTGTTTTAAAATGAACAATGATATAAAAAATAAAAAAAATTAACAAAAAAAATTAAAAATCCTAAAAAAAAAGAAAAAAGAAATAAATTAAGTGTCTGATGTATATGTGAGGTTTTATTTTTTCTTTCTAGATCTATTGTGAAGAAAGGACAATGGCAAATTATCTTAATACCCTAGAGTCTTCATAATAATTGCCACTTCATGAAGATACTGTGTGATCCTGGATGCCTGGTGGGAAAGGTGTGTATGGTTATTCATGTGTGTGGATGTGCAAGAGAGACCATAAAGTAATGACTGACTTTTATAACCCAGAATTGAACATAACAGAAAGAAACAGCCTAACCTTAATGCACTTCTGAATGGGCCTACTCTAATATGCAGCTCCCACCCCCACAGTCTTACCTAGCCAATCCTTCTTCATAGAGATAGATGACAAGAGGATCATAGGAAGTCACAAGTACATAGAGGCGCACATCAAACTTGAAATCTAGGGGGAAAAATTGGATTCATAGGAAAAACTAAGTTCATTTGTTTTCTGTTCATAATGAACAGGAAAATTTACAACCAACAAAAATGAAAGAACAGTTCTCTTTCAATAAAACACACACTGTCTATCTTGCCTTGGGAGATAATTAACTGAACACAAATATATACATATATATAATCAGTGTATATGTTATGCACATATATATATATATATATATATATAAAATGAGGGCAATAAAGTTTATATATGTGTATTGCACAGTTTTCATATATATCTGCTACAGTATAACCAATGAAGCTGTTTCTTTTTTATTTTCTCATTTCATCTTGACAATATTCTCATAAGGTAGATAAGCATGTTTGAAGCACGGTCGCCAAGAATTTCCAACTGCTTAATAAAGGGCTTACTAGAGAAGATTATGAAAATGTTGATTAAAAAGTTAGCGTGAGCGAGCCCAATCAGCCAAGGGGCTAATCACAACTCACCATCTATGAGCAGGGGGTTGTTAATGTAACGGGAGACCAGGATGTTCTCTTCCAGGGAAATCTGGTTTGGCTATTGAGAAAAGAGAAAAAAATAAAAGGGCAGAAATGCAAAGGAATCCTAACCAACAATAAGGGAACAGTTTTTAACCTTTTAGAAACAGCTAATTCAGTAAAATAAGATGCTAAGAAAAGCTTTCCCTCAAGCTACCCATATATTTAATCGGCTACATAACACATCACTTCCATAAACATAGTGGGCATAAAATTACGAGGAAAAAATTAATTCACAAGCACCCTCTCACATAATGAATAGAGAGAGCCTAAGGGGTTTTAAAGATTTATACACATTATTAAAGTTACATGCCAAAAAAATAAAAATTACTTAAAAATAAATTAAACATTGCTTTCTTCCAAATGTAAAGTAGGATGGAAATTTTAAGACACTACCATTGTTCTTAAATGAAGGCATTCCTCTAGTTGCTTAGAGAATCTAAGCGACTGGTCTTTCCACAATGGGTCTCCTTGATTCACTCAAAGAAACTTACTCTGTAACTGTAAGCAAGGCTGAACAAGATCTTTTTTTAATAAAGTTATTTACACAAACAGTGAATACTGCTGGACACTGTATAAGACACTGGGGATACAGATGAAGAAGGCAGATACAATGCCAGCCCTCAAAGAGCCTAAGCCCCTACTCCAAAGAATTTAATTTAGGTAGAGAGATAGCAAAATATGTCATTTGAAAGATAATAAAGCAGGGCCTGCCTGGTGGCGCAGCGGTTGAGCGCTGGGTAGCGAAGCTGCCCACAGCCTCTGCAGTGCCGGTTCTATCCCCAGCCGCCGAGCCAGGGTCCCACATGGCGGGCAGAACTCTCCTGCCGCCCGCTGCTCCCCTCAGCAGTGTACTTCATCATTCTGCCTGTTCTGTTCCCCGCTCTGGTGAATTCTCTCACCCTCCCATGCCTCTGACTGTACCCAGTGCTTGCATAAATAAATAAATAAATCTTAAAATAATAATAGTAATAATAATAATAAAGCAGCATATCTGCAAGTGCAGAATGTGAGGGTACAGCATGGAAATGCACAGTCAACAGGACCAGGCCTGAAGGCTTGCCCCAGAAGGTTCGGGAGTGGGTGCTGAAAGCTGTCAAGCACACATTGGAAAGAAGAGTGCCTCATGGGAAGACAGCACCCACAAAGTCCAGTGGAAAGGAGAGAGCAGGCATCCTGAACAGGGGCTAAAAGACTGACTGGGAAAGAACGAAAGGTTTGGTTAGGCAACACGGAGGGAGGGACCCCACGGGCAGTAGGATATGAATCCTGGTAAGGGGAGTTAGATTTCACAAGATGGGAAGCAGGAAATTACTACGGACTCTTGATTAAGTAAATAATATGATTAAAATATCTGGGATTAAACAATTCTATGTGAGATTAGGTAAGACAGAAAAATCAGTTGAAGTCACCACAATCCAAATAGGAAGGACAAAAGGACTCCAAAAGGGAAGTGTCTATAAGAATAATTGTGATGATAATAGCTACCATAGCAGCAACAAAGATAATTAACATTGGTAGAAAAAAGTAAAACTTAATAAATGTACCTAAAAATGTGCTCTGTGCCATGCACTGTTCTAATCCTGCACAAGTACAACTGAATGTAATCCTCACCGAGCTCCATGCAGTAGGTAGATCACCATCTATATATTACAGATGAGGAAAGAGTCAGAGAAGTTTAGGAATCTGCTCAAAGTCACTAGCACTTATATGAAAGAGCAGCATCTGAACCCGAGCAGTCTGCCTCAGAGGCTTAACTCTTAAGCACTGCTCACCTCTTTCTCCAATGTTCTGATCTGTAAGAATTGTCCCCCAAAGTCAAAAGCATGTCTTTACAATAATGCATTTGTTATCCCAAATACTAGTTATCGTAAAATACGGTTGACTTTCTGACCCTGTTAAATTATACACAACCACAATGAGCAATTCTGGAGGCAAGATAATGAGATCCCCTTCTCATTTCCCACTGTGGCTATCTCAACTTTCACAATCCGTCTCTATGCACACATCATGTGGACACTGCAACATCGGTACTGATTCATGCTCGCAGACTCAACCATCCGCATCATTTTCTGACTCCCCTATCTTGACCAGTTTTTCACAAATACTATCTTCATTCTGAGTCATCTCAGTGTGTAAAGCCTGGTGTGATCACACCACGAAGCAGTTAGGTGCAGGTTGTGTTCCAAATGTAAACAATCGCAGCTTTCTTCCAGGTGGGTGACAACTACAGGCTGTAAGAGATGTATGTCACCCAACTGTCCCCCGAAACAGGAGACACAGGCAGCAGTCTTCTCACCACATCCCGTCAAACGCCCAGGCCATTTCCTTTCTTCCCTTCCTCATCCTACACGTTTGTCCTTTGAGGACTGCATAACATGGCCTCCTACATTCCTTAGGTCACTTTAATGTGTGTTCATTGGTCTGTATCATTTCTATCTACACTAGAAATTCAACCGTAAGCTCACAGAAGAAAAGATTAGCTTGGGCAGAATTTCTTTATATACTGCTGTATACTGGTTAGCAACTAAAGACAGCTTTTTGATATCTTCAAGTCTGTTTCCTTTCATCCATCCCCAATGAACTCTTTTCTTTTTTTTTGTGGGACCCTCGCCGGCGGCCGGGGAATGAACCGGCGCTGCAGAGGTTGCAGGCAGCCTCGCAGCCCAGGGCTCAACCGCTGCGCCACCAGGGGAGGCCCCCCCCAATGAACTCATTTTAAATGATTTCCATTCTAAGCTAAAACTGCCCTCCAAAATGTGCTAAAGCAAGAATCTGCATTGTTGGGAAAAGCTGAAAACACATCCACTCTTTTAACTGGATTTTAAGATTAAAGCTCAAGGTATCTTAAAAAGTCGCTGTAAGGGAGACTGATACAGCAGTGAAAGTATGATCTGGAATCAGCTAGACCTGAGTTAGACTCTGACTTTACAATTACTAAGGAAATAATAGTAATGTGAAAAGAAAGAAAGTTAAGTATGAACAAAATATGAACAAAGAGAAAGCAGAGGCCAAGTGAGCAGGTGGAGCCCTCTGTGAAGAGCGCACAAGATACCCCGTCTACCCAGTCAGGGGTCAATGTTAATTTCCTGAAGCCTCTCCCCTAGAGCCATGCACAGACATCCCACAAAAAGGTATTTTCCTTCTAATAAAATCTTCTATCACCTAAATTCTTGCCTTTCTCACAAATTACCCACCAATGATCATGAGGTAAGGTATACCCTGTCTGCATATTGACACATGCCCTTAAAAACAAGTTCTTCTGCCATGTGCTTGTCTCAAAGTGCCCACTATCCTGAGAAACCCCCACTTATCTCCACTCCTGACATAGGAATCAACTGCTCCCTGGGGTGGGAGGAGGGGGGCAGTCTCTTCTTCCAGGTTAATCCTCATTTTGACTTCCAAAAATAAATATTTTTCCCTTCGTACAGTGCTGCATAGTATTTTCAAGTTAAGTACTTGATACAGTTCTTATAAAAACTAAATGAGATTATATTTGGAAGGTACAGTGAGAGGCACATACTTAATGCTCAAGAAATATTAGTTGTTATTATTGCTGCAAATTCAGTATCAATGTGATTCTACCTACAAAGTTCCAGAACTCCTCACAGCCTCTACATGCTATTCTACTTGGAGCAATGCTCTGAGCTATAATAAAGATAGATAAGAATTAGCAAGTCCCTACTCCTCAAAAGGGGGTCCCTAAGTATTTGTTGAACAATGAGAAAAAGAGAGAGCACATAAGCTAACAGTATATAAACAAATGAAAACAAGAGAGCTGTACAGAATTTTATTTACAAACATAGGAATGAAGGCAGGAGCCAAATTCCTCTTCTGATAGTATAAAATCTCAGGGAAAATATTAATATTGTATGTGCTATGGATAATGTGTGAGACAAAGAAGACTAAATTTAACTTCCATAATCAAATTCATTCCTTCATCAGAAAACACCAGTTCTTTCCCCTTCTTGATTTTAATATACTAAATTGGGAAAATATGGCATTTAGTCATGGTTACTGAAGGAGCTGGAGCAAACACAACTCTGTCCTTGATGCTGTATTTCTAGAGTTAAACTAAGGAGCACATCATTAAGAGACCACATTCACCAGTCTGCTGAGATGCTTCCATCTGGAGGAGCGCCTACTTCTCTCTTCAGTTATTACATAAAAGCAGTGCTTTTTCTAGCTTTTATCCTGTTCTTGTAATGGGAAAAGTTGCTATTTGCAGATATTTTCCAAGAGCTTATGACTATTATCGGGTATTTTTAAGAAGAGGCCCTCTCACTCCATAAGAAGACAAGATGTTTTCACTTGGCCCTCACACCTCACTCTGCCCACCCCCTCTGCACCCAAAGTCCCTCCCTCCCTCACATTAGTTCTGCTCCAGACCCTTAGCCTGAACACTCCACTCCTCCCCCTCCAATCTGAAAGGAAAGCAGGCAGCAGCCCTGGAAACAGTTACTTCATCCACTTGGCTAATGGATCACATATTCCATGGGAAAGAATCCAGGTATGGAAAAGAGGGGATGGTTAGTCCTGTGTGGAAGGAGGAGGAGAAGAGTATTAACTACATGGCTTGCAGGTCTGGGTAAAAGGTGAGAGAAATCCAGTTTGGGAGTGAAATGGGAATGTTTTCCCATTATGTCCAGTTGCCAGCTCCCCTGGTGCCTGCTGGCATCTACCCAGGCTTCTGTCTGGCACCTCCACCAAATACCTCAAAGCATCAGACTCATTCCAAAGCTTCATGGAGGGGGAAGGGGAGACAAAGGATCCTGCCAAGTACTTTGATCTATGCAGGGGGTCTCTAGGGATTCAGTCCAGGGAGAGGTGGGAGGGAGAAAGGGAGCTTGCCAAACACATTCTCTCAAGGCATGTCACCCCCTATATGAGACTATGCATCCAGGGAAGAGTTAGGGCACAGCGTTCTCAGCCCCACCAAGAAAAGTTTAACTTTTCTATTCTTTATAATGTTGGTTTTAAAATAACAAATCACTAGGGCAAAAAGCATTCCAAAAGAAAAAAAGTCCCATATGAGCTGGGAATAGATCCTATTCTTTTTGACTCATGTCTAAGAAAATAAAAAGTAAACTTGTACCACAGTTGATTTTCAATAGCAATTCCATTTGGCAGTTACACCCCAAACCCAAACTAGAGCTGTCTATGAGATTCAAACAACACTGGAACTCCTGGCGTGGAGCTGAAGAAAAAGCTGTCAGACAGGAGCCTTCACGCCAAGGTCAGGATGGACATGAGGAAAGCGATCCAAGGCATCTGACCTGGGCCTTAAGTCACATGAGGGTTAAAGGCCTCCAGATGACCATGAACTTGTAGGCCGGTGGCGATAGCAGTTGTATTGTTATAGGGCAGGGAGAGGGGCAGACCACCCTGTTACAGTATCAGAACCAGCACAATAAAGGACTGGCCATCAATGTTTACTGTACAGTTTTTAAGTCCAGACTGAATTCAATGACTTTCCAATGTACGAAACTGCAGAACGTTACTTTCTACATGTACAGGAAATAGTTCCAAGCACTTGAGAAGTGGTGGATTTAGGACGGAGAACTAACGACACATACAACACAGCTGCCTCCCCTTCCTCTTCTCTCCCATAGCCCCTCGGCAATGACAGAGAAGATATTTTTCAAAGAAAGAAATGATAAAGCTAGAAAATAGTTAATGAAGCCAACAAAAGACCAAAAGTTTAAGGAAATCCTGAAAGATAGAAAGCAGATGGGATCAGGTTGGGAAAACAGAGCACAGGAAGGCCCAGCCCAAAATATCAGAGGTGAGCATGATCTTCCCAAGGAGGCCCCTGAGAAGTTTTACACTGAGTGAAAAACAAGAAGAGTAGCAGCGGGCCAAGGAAGAATAACTGACTACAAACAAGAAGATAACTGACTACAAACAGAATTCAGAAGAGTAGGCCACTGGGCCTGGTTCAACACCCAAAGCTCTGCCCTCAGGAAAACTTTATAATGATATTCGGGAGGACACCTTGTGTGAGAGCAGGTATGTGAGAGAAGAATGGAACTTGAGGTTGCTCTATTCCTACCACAGATACCAAGGGGAAAATTAAAGGAAAGTTAACTGTCCAAGAGAGAAATCACTAGAATCTTACTCTGTGCTACAAGTCCTGCCCTATTTTGGCAAGGGTGAGGTTCCTTACCACGTCCACCAAAGGTGAAGTTACACAAAATTCTCAGTCAGCTTCTCACCCAGGAAGAAGCTATTAGGGAAACCCACACCAGCTGAAAATTACATTAGTCTACTCTTTTGTTCAGAAATATGACTCAATACCTAAGGTCAATGAAATTGATAAAACCAATAGCAAGAAAAAAAGACAATCCTAAGAAATTTAAAAAAAAAAAAGAAGAAAACTTCAAGAAAATTTCTATTAGTATCCTCAGGAAGACCAGCAGGTAAGTTAAGCAATAGACTGTAATTAAAATAAATAAAAAGCCATCAGAAAATAAGAATTTCTGGGAACTATGACTACTGATGTAGAAAAATAGTGGATGGAATGAATACTAAAACAGATAAAGCTCAAACAGTTGATCATAGGAGGTGAAGATAAGGGAAATCAAACAATTGAAAATGAGAGAAAAGTTAAGATGAAGACCCAGAATGCCTCAGGGAGGAGTTAAAAGGTACAACCAATGGACAATTTCCCCTGAACTAAAGAAAAACATTGGTTTCCAGATTGAAAGGGCCAATCAAGGGACTAAGAGGAAGAATGAAAAAAAATTCAGACTTCAATACTGGCTAAATTTCAGAATTCCAGTGCTTTAAAGCTTTCATTGATTTAAAACATTGTACTCAAACTTCATTTTCTTTATTTTTACCAGTAACTGCATTCTACCACCCTCATGGTCACCATGTTGTATTGCTAAGGAAAGTGTACAAAAGAAGAAATATAAAGCACAGTTTCTGAGTATTATACTGCTATTTTCTACTCCAGGTCAATTTTTTTTTTTTTTTTTGGTAAAAGTATTTTGTCAAATACAAATATTATGTTTTCCCACAATAAATTTTGTGCTTTTGGAAAATAAATAAAGTTGGTTTGGATTAAAAAGATTTTTTTTAACAAAAAAAAAATCAAATACTTGGGAATAAATCTAACAAAAGAGGTAAAGGACCTATACAAAGAAAACTATAAAACACTGTTAAAAGAAATAGAAGAAGACACAAAGAAATGGAAAGACATCCCCTGCTCTTGGATTGGAAGAATAAACATTATTAAAATGGCCATCCTTCCAAAAGCAATATACAGATTCAATGCTATTCCAATAAAAATTTCAATGTCATTCTTCAAAGAATAGAACAATTATTGATGAAATTCATATGGAATCACCAAAAACCCCAAATAGCCAAAGCTCTCCTGAAAAAAAAAAGAAGGGAATGGAGGCAACACACTCCCAGACTTCAAACTACACTACAAAGCCATAATCATCAAAACTGCATGGTATTGGAACAAGAACAGACACACAGACCAATGGAATCGAATAGAAAATCCAGAAATAAACCCACAGATTTATGGTCAACTAATCTTTGACAAAGGAGCAAAGAAAGTTTGTTCAATAAATGGTGCTGGGAAAACTGGGTCGCTACATGCAAAAGAATGAAGCTTGACTACTACCTAACACCATGCACAAAAACCAACTCAAAATGGATTAAAGAACTAGACATAAGACCAGAAACCATAAAATACATAGAAGGAAATATAGGCAAAACACTACGTGATATGCACATCAAAGACATCTTTACAGACACATCACCCAAAGCAGTGATAGTGAAGGCAGAGATAAACAGTTGGGACTACATCAAATTAAAGAGCTTCTGCACAGCAAAAGAGACAATAACAAAAACAAAGAGAAACCCCACCGACTGGGAGAACATTTTTGCACACAACACTAATGATAAAGGACTGATCACAAAAATCTACAAAGAGCTGATGAGACTCAACAAAAACAAAGAAAATAATCCAGTCAAAAAATGGGAGGAAGAGCTAAAAAAAAACTTCTCTGAAGAGGAAATGCAAATGGACAACAGGCATATGAAAAAATGTTCAACATCACTTGTAATCAGGGAAATGCAAATCAAAACTACCATGAGATACCATCTTACACCAGTGAGAATGGCACATATTAAAAAAACTAGCAACAACAAATGTTGGCGAGGTTGTAGAGAAAAAGGAACTCTCCTGCACTGTTGGTGGGAGTGCAAACTGGTCCAACCACTATGGAGAGCTGTGTGGAGATTTCTGGACCTACTAAACATAGAGCTTCCATATGATCCAGCAATTCCACTCCTAGGTATTTACCCAGAGGACACAGACACATCAATTCCAAAGAGCACCTGCACCCCTATGTTTATAGCAGCACTGTTTACAATAGCTCAGCTTTGGAAACAACCCAAATGCCCAAAAATAGATGACTGGATCAAGAAGATGTGGTACATATACACCATGGAATATTACTCAGCATTCAAAAAAGATAAACACATGCAATTTGCAGCAACATGGATGGCGCTGGAAGGGATCATGCTCAGCGAAATAAACGAGAAAGAAAAAGAAAAATACTGGATGGTCTCACTCATAGCAGGAATCTAGAAAACTTAAATAAGGGACCAGGAAAAAGAATAACTATAAGAAAGAAAATATCAAAATCAACAAACAACTATGAACCAGGGTGGGGGGTGGGGAAAGGAGGGCTTGGGGTCAAAATAAGGGGGTTGTAACTGTATGGGAATATAAAAAATAAAATTTAAATTAAAAAAAAAGATTTTTTTACTCAACTTATAAAGCAAAAAAAATGGAAGAAAATATGAATGTTATAAGCCTTTAAAATATAAAAATAATAAAAGCAATCAAGCAGATGGAATGCGAAAGGAGAGAAGGAGGTGATGGGAGTACAATAAATATCAAACTGAGAATTAACAAATAAATGTAATGTTGGGAAAAGAAACACACATCAACTATAAGAAGTTATTAGTCTTATTAATTACTAATGACAAGTCTAGGGAATGAGACTGGGTTGGTATCTTATTTATTCTATATTATTCTATTTAAAAACAACTTGTAGTGAGGATTTTGCAAAAAATAATGACTGATGATTTTTGACAAAAGAGGATGAGGAGGACGAAGAAGAGGGAGGAGAAAGGGAGCAGCAGCAGTGAGGATGATGCACCACCTCAGGGCTCCTTTCCTTAATGACCTTGAGGGTGGGAACCCACAATCCTACTCAACATGGAAAACAACTGTATATACTAGCAATTAGTATTGAGTGCTCAGGAATGACCATGATGAAAGTAGGAAAGGTACCTCTTTTCTGCTGACCCCAAAGGGTGCCCATCCCCCCTACCTGAATCAAGGGACTTTTTAGCCAGACTAACAGCTGGCACGGAGGAGGCTGCTGCCAGTAAAGTGAACAGGGGAACAGCAGCCAACTCATGCTACTCTCAACTCACACTTCAGAATGCAGCTCTCAGAAGAACACCTGCTCTTAATGACCCAGATGCCTATTAGTAGCTCAGGCAAAGGGCGAAGCAGAGAAGGACAAGGAGAAAAGCACGGAGTGCTGCACATTTAAGGGGTGCTGCATACTTACGTTGTTGATCAGGTAGACGCCCCGCCCTCTAGAGGAGGCCACTGGCTTTACTATCCATGGTCCCCGATCCTTTGAATATGAATCTGCTCAAAGAAGGGGGAGAGAGAAACAAAGAGAAAAAAGGAACATGACTTTATCATCTTAAATTTCAACTAATGTTACCTACTCAGGTAGGCAAAGATTTTTCCAAATTTCTAAGTGGAAGGCAGCAGCTAAAATAGCCTGTATTTTTGGGCTAGCCTCAAAAATGAAAACAAAAACAGAGACAAGAAAGAGAGGAAGAGACAGAGAGAGGGGAAGAAAGGACAGGAGAGGCTGCAAGAGGGATGGAGGGACAGAGAGAGAAAGAGGAGGAAGGGAAAGAGGAGGAATAGCAAAATTACAACAATTACATATTTCTTCCACCATTTCCTCTCTTGAATAAGGAGATGAAAACAAAATAATAAATAAGGTAAGTATCTGAATGTAAGTCTATTACTATCACAAAAACCTTATGTATCTTTGGGGCCTTCCTGGTGGCACAAAGGGTTAAGACGCAACCAATGACGCTGTCAGCAGCCTCTGCAGCATGAGGTCGATCCCCAGCCAGCCAGGGAGCTACCCACATGGCCCAGCAGAACTCTCCTGTCTCGCCCACTGCTCCCCTCAGCAGTGTATTTCAGTCAATCTGCCTGTTCTGTTCCCTACTCTATCTCTGGTGAATCCTCTCACGCACCCCACCCCACACCTCTGGACTATATCCCAGCTCTTATATGCATAAATAAATAAATCTTTAAAAAAAACAAAACAAAACAGCCTTATGAATCTTTGAGACTCTCACCCCCCTCAGCTACAGAACCTCCAGAAGCTCACACAGCAGACAAGTGCCAATGAGAGTCAGATCTAGGCCTCCTAATATGGTTACTTTCCTGAAGCAATTTCTCTGCGTTAATTTAACAAAAAAACAAACAAACAACAACAAAAAAAAACCACAAACACAAAACACTAACATATCTTAAACAATGTGCAAGTGGAGAGAAAGGACAACAGTGATTCAAAGGTGACCTTTACTTTTGTTCCTTTTCCAGGGTCAGATTTACACTTTAAATACCTTTCGTTCATGGGGAGAGAAACCAGACAACTAATGCTAAGATTCCCAGAGGTTTGCAGCTGGCTCTGTCCCCAACTTCAGAAAGGTCTGAGGACAAGGGAGAGAAGCAGGGGCAAAGGACTCTCTCTGACATGAATCTGTGCTTTCCAGTGTCCCCAACAGGAACTATGAGACTATGTGAGTGCCACAAACCACGGCACCAAGGTCCTGTTGTCCACTCTCTCCCACCTTCCCTGCCTTCCCTTACTGCAACTGAATTAGAAAAATGATAACGTGCCATTCCCACTCCTAGAAATTAGTTGTGTTCATACATTTGAGAAATGTTACATGTTCAAGATTTTTCAGTGTTGTGTTATAATAGCAAAAGATGTCAGTTAATTAATATACTATAACACATATATGAGGGGCCAGCAAACTTTTGTAAAAAGCTCACCAATAAATAATGTAGGCGTTGTGAGCCACGCAATCTCTGTTTCAACTATTCAACCCCACCACAATGGTTTGAAAGTAGCCATAAACAATATGTAAACAAAGGGTCATGGCTATGTGCAATGAAAATTTATGGACACTAAATTTCAGTTTCCACAGGCCACAAAATATAATTCTTCTTTTGATTTTTTTCAACCACTTAAAAAATATAAACTATTCTTAGAAACAGGTGAGAACCAGATTAGATTCATGGGCTATGTCTGCAAGACACCTGAACTACTGCTGGGACATTGAGCAGACACACCAAATGACAGCATTATTAATGAATAAGTAGAGAATCTCAAAGGTAGGCAGTTAGTGGGGAAAAAGCAAGGTGCAGGGCAACGTGAAGTGTAATATATGGTTTCCATTTTGCCAGATTCTGAGGAGAAGATGGACTGAGCATAGAAAAACTACTCACAACAACCAAGACATGGACACAACCCAAGTGCCCGACAATGGTGACTGGATAAGGAAGATGTGGCATATATACACAACGGGATACTACCCAGCCATTTGCTAAGATTTACTAAGATCTATTATAGTTCTATTATAAATTTGTGGAATGCTGTGAAATCCAGTCAGCATAAATCCAGTCAGACAGCAAAATTTTGCTCATTTCTTAGAGTAATCTCTCAGCCTCTCCTGCAACTAATATGGCCATAGGACACAACTCTGGGACTAATTCTACAATTATACATAAGCAGAGATCAGCTGGGGGCTGGGGGATAATTTTGCTTTTCCAGCACTGGCAATGCAGGATCTTCCTAGTGCCTTCTTCTTCCTGATTAGAGAGCTGTCCAATGGGGGAGTGGCTGTCATTGGCAAGTGTCCTTAGTTAAGCTTTTCAGAGTCATGGACCTCCAATTCTACTATGCACTGTAACCAGCAACAAAGGGCACCAGGAGTCTAGAAAGATCTATGCCATGTATTCCATCACCACACGAGGCACAGGTTAGGCGCATCCAGTTTTTCACATCTCTTGAGCTAGTGGCTGTCTCTGGACTACAGTTTCACACAGATGGATTTAAGATAATTTCTTTTCAGAACAAATAGCTATAAATTCATGAGATTCATCTTGGCTGGCACATCTAGTGTCTTTACATGATCCTCACATCCATTATTTATCAGGTCCCTTTCAAAGGCCCTTCCAAGCCTATCTCCATCCCTGTCTGCCTCTCTCCAACACCCCAATCCATCCGTAGGCCCCTCCTTTTAGGCCTGGGGCCCCATCATTCTCCGTCCCAAGAAGGTTGGAAATTTGTAACAAAAACCTACTCTCCTGCTTTCCTGTCCATCTAAAATTTTGCTGGGCCATCACCGGGCCTTCCTCCTTCCCTCCTTTTAGGAGAAAAACACGTCTACTTCCTCCCCAAAGCTCACCCTTCTACTTGGGCTCTTGATTTAACGACCCTGCCTCCTGTGGATCCCATTCCCCTGCTTACATGTTCAAGCCCTCAGCCCCTCTGACAGCTCTGTTCTGCTTCTTCTCCTTCCTTTTCTCTCCCTCGGTGATCACATCTACCTTTATCCCTGCAACTTCCAGAATCCATACCTCTGGTCAGAGCTCAAAACTGCCTTTCAAACTGCTTATAAAACATGATCATATAGAAATCTGTAGGTACCTCGTATCCACACCTGACCCAAAATTCAATACCTCTCTCCACCTTTAACAGCACTTCCTGACCCTCCTGGTTACACTTGCACGTTAAAGACTGAATGATCTCCCAGCCCCACAGACTCACACTTCTAGTGATATCAGCCTCACTAGTCATGCTCATTAGCTTAGTCTTCCACTCTTTCCAGTCCCTCCTTTCCATTCTGCCTGGTTCAGTCATGTGCCATTTCTTACCCAGATTACTGCAATAACCTTCCAGGTGACCTCTGTGCTGCTTTTCCCTGCTCCCTCCACTTTATTTCAGGCAGTTATTTTTCTAAAGGCTAACCTATTGACATCCCTTTCCTTCTTAAAAATATCCTACTGCCCTCTCTCAAGAAAGCACTGGAATGTCAGGAACACAGAATGATGGAGAAAATGTACTATCCAAGCTAGAACATGCAGGGGTGGAAGAGAGAACTTAAAAGGAAGTGAGGAGAACTTAAAACAGACTACAAAGAAGTCTCCTTGAAAGAGGAAATGGTAGGAGTAGGGGGGTTTCCCTGCTAATATGCAGACTTAGCAACATAATTATCTTAATGATACTAGATTTCTCCCAAATGGATTCAAGTTCAGAGATCAGGGACTCTGGACAAAAGACTGGCAACCTGGCAAGACTGAAACCAAGATGATTCCTCTCACATCTTCCCTCTCCCCTCCTCCACAAACACAGAGAGCCCAGCTGCATTCTGTGGTGGTAACAGCAATGAAGTATTTGTTCTGGGGACTGAGGAACACTAACTGCCAGTGAAAACTGCTCCAGAGCAAAATGTGGTAGCTTTCTGTTATGGCTGTATTCATTCTACATGTCCTATTGACTATTTGAATTCATTTTTGTGAAAAAGTAGAACATGTAAGAGTTAGAATAATAAGCTGAGAGAACAATTCTTCTGAAAAGCAGGTCAGGCTTGAACTGACAGTGGAAGTCCACCGCCAGTCAATCATCTCCACCCAAACTGCGCCCAAAGAGTGGGGAAAAACAGTTGAATAAGAAATAGCAGAGAAAGGGCAAAGGGAATTTTCCACTTAGATTTCTTTACACTTCAATAGGGAATTCCTCTGGATTTTAATTTCTCAATAGGAATTCAACAGGATGAGTTCCTATCTGGGGCCCTCCTACACTGCTGACATATTAGTTGAAGCATTTTGATGCTATTGCGTCAATTTGTGGCATAATTTTTTTATTATGGAACAATATATCGCAACTTAAAATAGGAAATAGTACTGAACATTTATGAAGCTCCTATCAGGCACCATTCCAAGGATTTTCCATGTATGAACCTATTTAAATATCCCAATTAAGAGCAGTGCTATTTATAGTTCCATTTCATAGAGGAGGGAGCTAAGACACAGAAAGGTTTAAGGAACTTGGCTAGAGTCACATAACAAAATCTCTTAACTACCAATTTTTGGCTGTGAGTACACTGTAGTTTTGAAGCAAACCTAATCCATCTAATACGATTCTAACCCACTTCAGAGCCTTCTGTGGGCAAACACTAAACTGCCCACCCACGATGCCAGTTGGAGCAACAAGTGCTCTCAGAGGAATGGCCTCACCAAAGTGGAAGCAGGAAATCACGTCGAACGCAGTCCTGGCAATGAAAGTCCCAGAGGAAGAATACCCGTCACCTGACCAGACCAGACTTAATGTTAACTCCAACATATTAACAGAATCAAAAATCAGGAAGTCGAATTTGATCTTTACTTTATTGCAATTACAAGCAACTATAGACCAGAGACACACTACAGTGGGGGGACGGGGGGAGCAGAAGAGTGATTAGGGTCAGAAAAAGGGGGTGGGAATTGTATGGGGAATAGAACCAAAATGAAAATGCATACATCATGCAAAAATGAAAAATGATGTAAGAATTATATAAATTAAAATAATTCCTAAAAAAAAAAAATCAGGACGTCTAGGGAGAACGTGTTCTTCCTCTCTCCCTTTTTTCTCTACTCACAGACTTACTGAAGAGAAAACTGTCCTCTCTGGCATCATATCTATCTTCCTCACAGAAGTGTCTTCTCTCAGTGGCAATATAAGGAAAAGGTCACTGTGTGCACCCTGCCCAGGGTCTTCAGCAATAAAGCACAGTGAAGAGAGCAGCCTCTGAAGCCAAACTGCAGGTTTGAATCCTAATCCCACCATATGCAAGCTGCCTAACTTGGGGAACATTTCTTCACCTCTCTGCCCCCTCATCTCCTCATCTGTAAAACTGGGCCCAATAAAAAAACCTACCCTCAGAGTAGAGGTGGCACTTAGAAGAGCCTGAGAAAAGAAAACGTTGAGTAAGCGTTAGCTACTATCACTGTTTAGATTCTCACAAAAGACCCGCCTCACGCGTTCTTTGTACTTAAGCCTCTTGGGCGCCGGCACGCTCTGCTCCCACAGGGGAGAGTCTGAAATAGGCCAGCTCCTCTGCAAAAGAACTAAGAAGCTCAGTGAGACTTGGACCCGGGTCACGTGTTTGGATCAGCAACACAACTGGCATTCAGGTCCTTTTTGGGCTCTTGGGTTCCTCCAAAATTGAAAATCAAAAGATGCATGATACTGATAACCCAAGGCACACAGTACCAGATATCAAGGTGACAGAGACAGCAAGGAGGAATGAGACACTGAGAAGGAAACAGCAATAGTTCAGAGGCAGAAGTATCTAAATCCTGACATGGCACCTGCTCCTGTCAATGAGAAGAGGGGACATCTGTATAAGACAGAGGCTGCTGCCCTTACATATGATGCTGATGAGCTTACTAAGAATAAACATACAGGAGCACAAGCAGGATAAAGAAGAACTTTAAAGTTTTCTATGCAACCATTTTACTATAGAAACACAATTTTTCAGGATTTGAAAAGTTGTGATGGGTGACTGACTTGAGGTAGCACTTGGGATATGTCTGTCCCAAGTTCAGATGTGGGGACAGGGCTTTCTGAAGCAAGCACTTACTACAGAATTCTGCATACTCAGCGGGCAGCAGGAAGGTCTGAGGGAGGATGTGAAAAGCCTTGAATCCGTGTGTGTGCTGCATTCGAATGATGTTTTTGTATAGTCGGTCCTTCCGGGTTAGCTCGTATGACCTAAAAATCATAAAGGTATTTTCATTTCAGTAAACTATGGTTCAGAAGTTCTCCCAACTGATCACATTTGAAAGAGTACAGTTCTCAGTTCTAGAGAAGTTACTGAGAACAATATTATATCCCAAATCTATCAATCTGCCAATTCAAAAGGTTTGCTATCATCTTCGGAGAGTGGGTATCTTTGGCCAGATTTATCCAATAAAGTATGCTTTATGTACAGTAAGATTTGCACTTTTTAAGTGTCTATCTCTGAGTCTGAACAAATACAATGATATAACTACCACTACACTCAAGAAATGGGCCAAAGGATAGCTCTAACATTTCCACATCATCTCAAGTCCCTGTGCAGTCATCCTTGCCAATCAGCTCCAAACCCTCGCAAACATGCATCTGGTTTCTATCTCTCTAATTTGGCCTTTCCAGAAATTCAAATACGTGGAATCCTACAGTATGTGTCCTTTTGAAACTTGTTTCTTTCACTGAGCATAACACAACTGAGATTTACCCTTGTTATATATATCAATTATTTTATTCCTTTTCATGGCTTAGTAATTGTCCATTTTGGGGCTGTACCACAATGGATATGTTTGTCCATTCACCAATTAAGGACATACAAGTTGTTTCCAGTTTTGTAAGATTCTAAATAAAGTTGCTATAAGCATTTGCATATAAGATTTTGTAAATTTTGGTATGAACATAAATTTTCATCTCTCCAGGAGTAGAATTGTTGGGTTTCATAAGATTGTTTAGTAAGATAAAGAGTTATCCACTTGTTCATAATGAAGTACCCTCAAATGAAGCAGCTTAAAATAAACATTTTCTAATTGCACAATTTTTGTGGGTTAGGATGTGGGATTGGTAAAGTTGGGTAGTTCTGTCTTAGGCTCTCTCATGAGGCTACAGTCCAGATGCTGGCCAGGGCCGCAGACCTCAGGCTGAACTGGAGCTGGAGGACCCGACCTCCAGACGGCCCTCTCAGATGAGGCTGGTGTGTGGCAGGAAGACTCAGTTCCTTCCCATATGACTTTTTCCACAAGGCTGACAGAGTGCCTTCATGACATAACAGCTGTTTTCTCCCAGATCCAGCAACCCAAGAGGGAAGGAAAGAACAAGAAAGAAGTTGCAGAGTCTTTTATCGATGTCTTTTATGACCTAGACTCAGAAGCAACAAACTCATTTCTGCCACATTCTTTTTGTTCAACGCAACTCACTAAGTCCAGTCCACACTCAAGAACAGAGAAATTAAGTCCAACCTTTTGAAGATAATGTCAAGATATAACTGGACATAATTTAGAGACACTACATAAACATGTTTATAAGAAACTGCTGAGCTGTTACCTCCCGCAGCCACACCACTCCAAATTCCCACCAGCAGTCATGGCGTTCCAGCTGCACTGCGTCCTGGCCAGCACAAAGGGTTATCCAGTTTGTTTGTGTGTTTCTTAGCCATTCTGATAGGTACAGAATAGTTTCTCATAGTTTTCATTTGCCTCCCACAATCCCACAACTGACGCTGAGCACCTCTTCATGTCTATGTATCCTCTTCGGTGAAGCATCTGTTCAAACACTTTGCCCATTTTGAGAAACTGTTTTTTTTCTTGTTATGGCATTTTAAGAGCTTATTATATGTTTTGAATATAAATTTTTTTTAAAGATTTTTTTTTATTTATGCATACAAGAACTGGGGTGTAGGCCAAAGTGCAGGGGATGAAAGGATCCATCAGAGTCAGACTGGGGAGCAGAACAGGTGGGATCTACTGAAATACACTGCTGAGGGGAGCAGCGGAAGAGACAGGAGAGGTCTGCTGCACCATGTGGGTTAGCTCCCTGGCCAGGATTGATCTCAAGCTGTAGAGGTGACAGCACTGAGACTTAACCCCTACACCACCAGGGAGGCCCCTGGATACAAATTCTTTATCAGATATATATATTGCAAATATTTTTCTCTCAGTTGGTGGCTTATCTTTTCATTTCCTTAGCCTTAGGAGACATTTTAAATGTTGATGAAGTCCAATGTATCAATTTTTTCTTATGGATTGTACTTGTGTTGTTATAGTTGAGAAATCTTTACCTAATCTGAGGTCATAAAGAGTTTCTCCCTATGTTTTCTTCTAGAAGTTTTAGTGTTGGGTTTTTAAAGACTGTTTAAATGTCTATTTAAAATAGATGCATCTGATTCACTTCAAGCACCTAGTCACACATTTAGAAAACCAAATCCACTTCTAGGCATTCATGAAAAAATAAAGTATGAATTATTTTCTGCTCATGAGCTCAGACATAAATTTGTGCTGAATACTCAAATATACATTTGTCCAAATTATGAAGAAACTCTCTGACAAAAGAGACAGAACAGGCCAGGTATTTATACATAATGACTGGTAAAAGACACAAGAACTGAAAAATCAAAAAAGAACCCTCATTTCATGAAAATAAAGAGAAAAGTATATGAGGTCACTGAAAACAAAACTTGCTACCATGAGTGAGTACCTGGAACATAAGTCCTGGAAATAAAACTAGGTGTAACCACTGACCAACTAAAGGGACTTTTATCGGACTTGTGTCTCATAAGATAGATGGGATTAGCCTCCCTCTTCTCCATTGGGCCATGTATCTCTCTGAGGGTGAATACTATTTAGAATAAATAATATTTATTCTGCTAGAATAAAGCAGAGTTTCAATATTAATTGTTTTCCTATTTTCTTTGTCATAGATGTAATCATTAAGAAACCCTATTCACAAAAATAATAGCTAACACTTATATAGTGCTTATCACATGGTAAGGAGATGATACTGTTCTAAGCACTTGAGGTCTTGATATACAAAATCCTCACAAAGCCAATGAAGTAGGTGTTGTTGGTATCTTCTTTTATCAGTAAGGAAACTGATGCACAGAAATTGATGCTCACTTGCCCAAGGTGACTTGGCAGAGCTGGGACGTGGACTCAGATAGTTGTATGGCTAGAGTCTGATTCTAGTCACTGGGTAATATAGCCTCTCTAGGCTGCCATTAAAACATGTGACTGGAAGAACTTTTCTAGAACAACACTCAATTCTTTAAACTTCTTCCTAATAATATGTCAAAACTAACAAGACCATCTATCATTAAAATCATATTTACTGATATCAGCTGACAACTTCATTATGTGGTCCTCTTTCAATTCTGTTAAAAGTAAGGAAATTGAAATCACTCTCATGCAAAAAGGATTTGTTCTGCTATGACCAGAAGTCAATGAAGCACCAATTTCTTTTTGGTAGCTTATTTAGACCCCTGAAGGTTTTATACCCAAGGACTATGCACCATTTTAAGAGTTTGGTGGATCATTTTTTTATATAGGTGAAAAATAAAAATTGAAAAAGGGGGCAGAAAGGGAGAACTCAACTACATAAGGGGCTCACAAGCTGCTAATTTTAGCAAAGAGAAGCTGCGGGACTTACAGTCCAGAACCACTCTCCTTTAAAACCTCCCATGGCTCACAGTCCTTGGAAAGGCATCCTTTACGCTCAGAGATATGACTTCTTGCTTGATTAGCAGACTGCTGCCCTATATCATACTTTTTTTCTTTTTAAGGACATTTAATTATATCCGCTGGCTACATTCCCCAATGTCAGGTACCTTTAAATGGAATACAGCAGCTACAAGACCATTATTACCTGGGAAAGTGATTAACCTTTTGTGCTTCAGAAAGGGTGCGAAGTAAGAAGGGCTTCAGGTGGGATCCTGTCCACATTAGGTTATAGTCAGTGCTGCTTGGGTGAACCTGAGAGCAGATAAAAAGGCAAGATAAAAAACATCAGACATAGCCCCTCTCCAAGAACAGCAATGACAGAAAAGGCCATAGAGATGTTTCATATATAGAGTATTCACAAGAGAAAGACAAAAGTTGAGTATAGAGAACAGGAGAACAATCCATTTTAAAGAATGGAAGAGTAGGACAAATCCCCAATACAAAAAGCAGAATAAATTAGCCCTCCCGTAGATATGTCTCTTGCATATCAAAATATGAGATGAGAAGCCAACCCCAAAACTCTGTTATCAGACTATCCTTATGTTCTTTCAGGTGTTGGGTATAAAATAATGACGAACTGAAAACTAGTAGCAAACCAAGTAAGGATTCATTCATAAGGATTCATTTGTCCATTCATGAAACAATTACATGTTCTGTGCCTATAATGTGATAGTAACATGTTAAGTCCTAGAGATAAAACAGCAACAAGACAGGATCTAAACTGTCATGAACATTTCTTCAAATGTCTACTTTAGACCTCAATTTAGGGAAAGGAACTAGCAATCAGATTTTTATCAATTATCTCCAAATATCTAATTGGAACCAGTCTATCCAGCATTTTGACCTGTCCCTTTTAATGTCAGCATTTCAGTTTTCTTGATTTTCTTTGGGAACAACATAATCCTTGACTTTAAAGGATGGCTAATTACCCATCCCTTCCCTCCCCCAAGGAGTGAATTCATGACCTAAGCTGGGTTAGTCATTCTATCTCCAGAGTGTGATTCTTGAACTTAGAAAGGCACAGGAACAATAAGTGGAATTGAATTGCTTGCATGGCTGTACCTTGGGGATATGTTCCTGAAAATTCCTACTGCCAGGGCACCTAGCTGTCCTGGCCTGCTCTTAAAAGGCCCATCTCTTCAGCTTTTCCTCTAATTCTGCTGGCCATCTTGAGCACACCTTTCCTACATATGCCTTTGGCTTAAGTTAGTCTGTTTCTGGTGCTTGCAATCAAAGAACCTAAATTGGTTATCAGACAACTGCTTAGGGGCAACACTGTCTCTAGCCCAAGCCTAAAACCATAGCAAGAAACACTTCTTTTGCAACCCCTCCCACCCAAAGAAAATTTTTTGGAAATATTTTCCCTATATTTCAAGGTGAAAGCAGTAAAGCCACTCAAAAATTCAATCCAGGTTCTGCATCATCACAAAGCACTGGTTCCATATACTATTGAGAGCTGGCCCTGTTCAGTTAGGCGAGGATTTCCAGCTTTAGAGCAGGTCAGGTGAGGTAGCAAAAAGGAACTTACTTCATGAAATCCATGCGCTGTCAGAATGCTGCGTACCAGTCGACTATCTGTTCTCACAATCTTGTAAGACAAATGATAACGTTCTAAATATAAACAGAGAACCAAGTTCAGTAACCAGGAAGTTAACTGCAGAGACAAAAGCTGTACGACGGAGGCTTGTTGAATTATACCCCATAGCATCATACTGCTATCCTTATGCTACTGTAAGTAGGTTGAAAATTACTTTGGAACAAGGGTTCTTCCCCTGAGACTTTTTTTTTTTTTTTGGGGGGGGGGGGATCACCAAAAAATGGAGGAAAATTACTTCTTTGTTCCCACTAGTTTCTATCAGATACCTTCAATCAAAAGTCTAGGCAACACAGAAAAGTATTATTAGTAGTACCTGTGACCCTGTCACCAATAACTATCAGGTATTTTAATATTATTTTATAGCTGTAAGTTACCTCAAAATATCACTTATTTGCCTACATTTAAAAGTCATGAGCTAACAGAATTGCTACTTCCTATAATGCACTAATAAAAAAGCATATCGGGCCTCTCCTGGTGGCGCAGCGGTTGAGCGCTGGGTTGCGAAGCTGCCCACAGCCTCTGCAGCACCGGTTCGATCCCCGGCCACCAGGCAAGGGTCCCACATGGCGCGCAGACCTCTCCTGCCGCCTGCTGCTCCCCTCAGCAGTGTATTTCGTCAGTCTGCCTGTTCTGTTTTCCACCCTGGCTCTGATGAATTCTCTCACCCTCCCACACTTCTGACTGTACCCTGCACTTTGTATAAAATAAATAAATAAATCTTTGGGGGGAAAAAAAAAGGACTTCTTTAAAAAAAATAAAGCATATCACAAATTTGTTTTAAAAAATATTTTGATAACTACATTTCAATACAACTGACTTTCTTAGTAATCATATGTATTTTTCAAGAAACTTAAAAGACATTACTGTGGGGACCTCCCTGGTGGTGCAAGGGGTTAAGACACAACCTATGAAGCTGACCACGGCCTCTGCAGCATGAGTTTGATCCCCGGCCAAGGAGCAACCTACATGGCGCAGCAGACCTCTGCTGTCTTGCCTGCTGCTCCCCTCAGCAGTGTATTTCACTCAATCTGCCTGTTCTGTTCCCCACTCTCTCTCTGGTGAATCCTCTCACCCCCCACACCTCTGGCATGTACCACAGTTCTTGTATGCATAAATAAATAAATCTTTTATAAAAAATAAGCAGAACATGTGCTTAATCTTCAGGATGCTGATGGAGACAAATGGGCTTCGGGGTAAATGTGGCCGTTAAAAAAACCTTCTTTTTCTGGATCTGCACATTTAGCTGTTTGGGGACACAGCTATTTCCTTCTTGAGTTTCAAGTATAAGAACAGCTACAGTCACATCACAATATTCAGTGGTGAAATCTTGTTTGTTACTGCCATTCCCATTCCTTTTTGTTTAATATCAGAATAAAGTTGCATTTCAAAAGAATACAGGAAGCCTTCTGTGTCCAACAATGCTCGGCCGCAGTGTATCTTAGACCAAAGGTTATAAACAGGTGGCCAGGTCAAGACCAGCCACAGAACCACATTATCCAATTCAACACAGTCCCCACCGTCCTACTCTACACATTCATATTTCTTGCCAGGCCCCCGAAAGCATTTTGTATTCGTGACCCCTGTCTCAGAGGACAAGCTATAATCATGGGTGATTTCTATATGTCCCAAAAGACTAACATTTACTCTAGAAGACTAAATTCAATTCCTTTTTAGGCAGCACTACCAACTGTTTGAAAAAGTTAGCTAGGAATTCTACAGAGAAGTTTTTTTAAAAGGACTGCAGTGAACTTCTGAATAGGATAATACAGCATCTTATAGACAGCCCCCAGAACAACATTTAGCCTCAATAGCCAAAGACAAGTGTATCTTTTTGTGCATTTATGAGAAAACACTCATAAATCCCTGCTGCTACTTGCCCAGCCCTGGCAGGGCAAGTGTGTCTGCAATGCAGACACAGGAGGTTCGAATGGAAAGGCTGATGCTCCATGCTTCTCATTCTTGTGACAAACTTTGAATGCACAGCTACAGGGTTTTCCCAATGACCAATCATTATTATGTTGCTTTCGCAAAATATAAAAATAATAAAGAGTCACATGTTCACTTTGGTGCAGAGTATAATGTAAAAGGCGGTACAGTACCCTGCTCAGGAGTCTGTGTTCTGGATCCAAGTTGGGGAGGGAGAGGGAAAGCACAAAACAGACTAGAATATCTTGCCATGCCAAAAAAAGAGAAAAAGTATTCAAAAACTGGTTGGGAGGATGTACAAGGATCTCAAGATCTTAAAGGGACACCCAATGGCCAAATCCCAAGGGCCAGATAACTGGAACACGAAAATGAAGAATGACAAGGATAGATGATAACTCACTTATTTAAAAGTTTTTTTTATTGTTTGTTATTGCTGCTATAACAAATGACCACACACTTGTGGCTAAAACAATACAAATTTCTTGTCTTACAGTTCTGATGATCAAAAGCCTGCTACAGGTCTCATCAGGCATCATCAGGGCCACTGCCCTTTTTAAAGGCTCTGGGACGGGTCCCTTTCTCAGTTTCTGGAGGCCACCCCACTCACTGGCTTATAGTCCCCATCCCCACTATCTTCACAGCCACCAATGTGGGCCTCATCCCTCTCAGGCTGCATCCATCTGGCTCCTCGTCTGCCTCCTTCCACTCTAAAGGAGCCCTGTGATTATGCTGGGCCTGCTTGGATAATCTCCTTATAGCAACCTTAATCCACCTACAACCTTGATTACCCTTTGCCATTGACATTTTCACAGTTCTGAGATTTAGAAGATAGACATCTTTGGGGAACCATTATTCTGCCTATCACAGAAAGAAAAACTCTTCTTTACAGAAAAATCAGCTAATAAGGATAAAAAGGAAAACAGAAAATCACCATTGTACAAAAACCATAAACGTTAATGATTCATATGAGACTCAATGGATACCAGTAGGTGAGAGACTACTGGGGGACAGGACATTCACAATCTCAAGATACTTCTGCAGAGAATGCATCTAAGAAGGGAGAAAGGTACCTTGAACCATTCTGGTAGACACTATCTAAACCAAATAATTGAATGTGCCACTGATAACGCAATATAAAGACATTGCACGCTTCCTAATATGACACATTAAGGATACAATTTGACTCAGTGCTATTCCTTTCATTTTTCAGTCTGAATCTAAATATGTGAACACAGTGAGACAAGCTCAAACTTAAGGACATCTGCAAAGCAGCTAGCCTGGAATCTTTAAAAATGTCAATATCATGAAATACCAAAAAAAAAAAAAAAAAAAAAAGGCCTGGCTAATGGTTGTAGATTTAGGAGACCAAAGAAATAGGACAGCTAAATGCAATTTGATTGGATCCTGGATTTAAAACAACAGGTCTAAAGGATAAAATTGTAACTAGTGGGGAAATCTGGGCAGGGTCTGTATATTAGATAAGAGTATTTCACCAATAACAAACCTCCTGAGTGCAATCACTGTGCTATGGTTATCAGAGGATGCCTTTGTTCTTAGGAGAGGGCTGTTGAACAAATATTTAGCTGTGAATTATCTGAACTAATTCTCAAATGGTTCAAAAAAGAGAGAAGCAAATATGGCAAAATGCTAATGGTAAATCTAAGAAAAGAATATCCATGTGTTCATTACAATGTTCTTAACACTTGTCTTAAGGTTTTTAATTTTTCTAAATAAAATGTTTTAAAAAATGAAAGACAATCATGTCTTTTTATTATGATAACTAGTCAGTGACATTTCCAATTTTGCACATGCAAAAATCAAAGCATCGTCACCACTGGAGACCAGAACTGGGCCTAATTCTGCGCCTGTCCTGCAGCACCAGTCCTGCAGCGACTGTCCTGTAGTGCCTGCCATGCAGTGCCAGGCCATAGAGACAGTGATCAGGTGTGTGAAAAATAGAGATTGAGTGCATGGGGAGTAAAAGAAGGGGAATAATAAGAGATGAGTATGTCTCTCGAGTGGAGCTGCCAGGTTCAAATCCTGGCTCTACTAATGCCCCAGATAGGCTTCTCAAGGGGATTCAACCACAGAGTTGGCTCTGAGCAGATCTATGTCAGTTATTTAAATGAGAACGAGACCAAGGGTGCCCAACAATTCAGAAATTTGAGGCAGCAATTCACAAGTTATTCGAATTGTTCTTTTCACAAGGAAAGGTGAATCAAATTATTAAACCTCAAGGAATTGGGAAGATACAATTCAAAAACAGTTTGAAAAAGTTTAGTGGCCTTTTCTTTAGCCACAGGAATATAAGGGAAGAAGACTTACAGTTTCTAAAAAATAATGATTCCTTGAATAAAATGGGATGACATTGCTAGATACTAAGTTCTGATACAGGTTAGCTATTCTAAAAAAGAAAGGTCTGCCTATTGCCATAGAATATATAAATACATTTATATAACAAACAGACCAAAATAAACATGTTTCAGGGAGGATTATTTGCTTTTGATGCTTTCACCCACCTTTGACTTGTTTTTTTAAAAAGACTTATTTATCTTATGCATACCAGAACTGGGATACAGGCCAGAGGTGTGTGTGGGGCAGAGAAGAGGATTCACCAGAGACAGAGTAGGGAACAGAACAGGCAGATCGACTGAAATACACTGCTGAGGGGAATAGCAGGCACGACAGGAGAGGTCTGCTGTGCCATGTTGGTTGCTCCCTGGCCGGGGATCGAACTCGTGCTGCAGTGACTGCAGGTATCTTCATAGTGCTACGTCTTAACCCCCTGCGCCACCAGAAGGCCCCACCACCTTTGACATTTTGACTCAAATTATATTTAGAGTGTCTCAGCAAATGTTAGCAGGCCTTCCATTATATAGGTTTCAGAGAACATGAATGAACCATATTCCTTTAAGAGGTAACTGACCAACTTGCTGAGGGGATTAGAACATAAGGACTCTTAGGGAGGGAGGAGGACTCAAATCCCAGAAGGTGATAGCCTTTAAATTCATTTCAAAGTAGAAGAGATCCATTTCAACAAGGAGAATAAACAGCATAAGCTCTGTATGCCTGTTATATACCAAACATTAAATAGTCTCATTTAATTCTCACAGTGCCTGCAAAATAGCTACATTTACTGATAATGAAATTAGTTAAGAGAGTTTGAATGACTTTCCCAAAACTCACAGCCAGAAATGCCAAGATTGGAATTTGAACCAATGACTAAGAACCCAGGCACAGGCTCCTTCCACTACACTACATGACAGGTCTGATCCACAGCATCGTTAACTTTGAAGATACTAACCCCAGGATTCAGAGCACTGCAAAAAATCAAAGGAGTGTAGCTATATGAAATTGAGACTAAAACAACAGTAGAGAAAATAAAATTAAAAGGTGACTCTAGGGCCTCCCCGGTGGCGCAGCGGTTGAGCGCTGGGTTGCGAAGCTGCCCGCGGCCTCTGCGGCGCCGGTTCGATCCCCGGCTGCTCCCCGGCCACCAGAGGAGGGTCCCACATGGCGCGCAGACCTCTCCTGCCGCCCGCTGCTCCCCTCAGCAGTGTACTTCGGTCCTTCTGCCTGCTCTGCTCCCTGCTCTGGCTCTGGTGAATTCTCTCACCCTCCCGCGCTTCTGTCTGTACCCAGTGCATGTATAAACAAAAAACAAACAAACAAATAAATAAATAAAACATGCCTCTTAAAAAAAAAAAAAAAGGTGACTCTATAAAATGATCATTAAAATATCATCAAATTGATAAACCTATAGCTAGACTAACTTAAAAAAAATTTCAAATTATTTAAATCAAAAGCAAAGTGGAGGGCCTCCCTAGTGGTGCAGGCGGTTGAGCACAGCGCTGTGGAGCTGTCCACAGCTTCTGCAGTGCCTGTTAGATCCCCACCGGCCTCGGAGCAACCCACGAGCAGACCTCTCCTGTCTTGCCTGCAGCTCCCCTCAGCAGTGTATTTTGGTCCTTCTGCCTGTTCTGTTCCTGCTCTGTCTCTGGTAAATCCTCTCACCCTCCCATGCATCTGGCCTGTACCCCGGTTCTTGTATAAATAAAATCAATCTTTAAAAAAAAAAAAAAAAAAAAGCAAAGTAGAGCATTGCTACTGACCTCACAGAAATGAGGACTATGAAAGAATACTATGAAAACTGTATGCCAACAAATTAGATAAACTAAATAAAAATGGACAAAACCCAGAAACACACAAACTGCCAAAACTGACCCAATACAAAACAGAACATATGAATAGACCTATAAGTAGAGGTTGAAGCAGAAATAAAAACCTCCCAACAAAGAATGCTTAGGACTAGGGAACTCTACCAAAACACTTGACAGAATTAGTATCAATCCTTCCCAGACTCTTCTGAAGAGGAAAGAACTCATTAATGAGGCCAGCATTGCCTGATATTAAAGTCACAAAGGCATCACAAAAAAGACTACATACCATTATCCTACATGAATATACATGCCAAAATTCTCCACAAAATGGGGCCTCCCTGGTGGCACAGGGGTTAAGGTCTCAGCACTATCAAGCTATTGCCAGCCACTGTGGCATGAGTTCAATCCCTGGCTAGGGAGCTAACCCAGATGATGTAGCAGACCTTTCCTGTCTCATCTACTGCTCCCCTTAGCAGTGTATTTCAGTAAAATCTGTCTGTTCTGCTCCCCGCTCTGTCTCTGGTGAATCCTCTCACCCCCACCTCTGGCCTACACCCAAGTTCTTGCATGCATGCATAAATAAAAATAAACTTTTAAAAAAAATTTTTTTCCACAAAATACTAGCAAACCAAACCTAAGAACATATTAAAAGGATTAAACACCATGACCAAGTAGGATTTATCTCAGGTATGCAAGGGTGGTTCAACACACTAATGCTAACTTAAAGTAATATACCACATCAATAGAATGAAGGAAGGGGAAAACAGAATTACCTCATTTGATGCTGAAAAAGCATTTGACAAAACCACCAACCTTGCACGACTAAAAACACTCAACAAAGGAACAGAAGGAAACTTTCTCAATGTGATAAAATTCGTGAAAAAAGTAGTTAACATCATATGAAACAGTGAAAAACTGAAAACTTGCACTTATGATGAATGACAAGATAAAAATGCCCACTTTCATCACATCTACTCAACACTGTCCTGGAGGTTCTAGTGAGAACAGTTAGGCAAATAAAAGGATCCAAGATGGAAAGGAAGAAGTAAAATTATCTCTATCTACAGAAAACATGATCTTACATATAAACAAAGCTACAGAACCTACACATATACAAAAACTTATTAAAAAATGAGCAAGGTTTCAAAATACAAAAGCAATATACAAAAATCAATTGTAGTGCTATATACTGTCAATGACCAACTCAAAAATGAAACTGAGAAAACAATTCTACTTATAAGAATAAAATATTCTCATTAAAAGAATAAAATAGTAAGGAATTTAACCAAGGAGACACAAGAGTTGAATGGTGAAATCGCTAAAACATCACTAAAAAATAAATTGAAGACCTAAATAAATCAAAATACATCCCATCTTTAATATTAAGACAGCAACACTCCCCAAAGTGCTGTAAGAGAATCAATGCACACTAAGCCCAAAAGTCATATGGAACTACAAGGAAGCCTAAGTAGCAAAATAAATTTGAAAAAGAAGAAGAATGACTCATACTTGCCAATTTCAAAATTTAGTACAAAGATACAGTAGTCAAAACACAAATCACTGGAATAATAAGAGTCCAGATATCAATGCATACATCTTTGATCAACTGATTTTCAAGAATAGTGTGAAAACTATTCAACAGGGAAAGAATAGTCTCTTCAACTAATCATACAACGGGATATCCACATGCAAAAGAATAAAGGTGGATTTTTATCTAACATTATAGAAAAAAATTAACTCAAAATGGATCAAAGACCATTTAGCTCTAAGCATAGGAGCTTAGTATAAGTCTTAGAAGAGAGCACAGGGATCATGACCATGAATTAGGCAACGGTTTCTTAGATATGACACCAAAAGCATAAGCAACAAAATGAAAAATAGATTAACTGGAGATCATCAAAATAAAAACCTTTTGCTCATGAAAGAACACTACAAAGTAAATGAAAAGACAAACCACAGACTATGAAAATATATTTGGAAATCACATACCTGATAAGGACCTAATACCCAGCATGTATCAAGAACTCATAACTCAACAAAAAGACAAGCAATCCAATTAAAATATAGACAATAGACAAAGAGACAAAAAATGTCGACATTTCTCCCAAGATATACAAGTCGCCAACAAGCACACGAAAAGATGCACAGTGCTAATCAAAACTGCAGTAAGATACCACTTCATATCCGCAAGTACAGCTATGATCTAAAAAAAAGGAAATAACAAAAATGAGGGAGGATGTGGAGAAAATGGAACTCTCATACATTGTTGGTGGGAATGTAAAATCTGTGAAGTTACTTTGAAATCCTTTGGCAGAATTACCTCACAACCAGCAACTCCTTGCTAGGTACAGACTCAAAAGAATTGAAAACAGGTGCTGGGACAAAGACCTCTACATGAACGTTTATAGTAGCACTACTTAAAAGCCAAAAGGTGTAAAATCTTTCACCAACTGATGAATAGAATGTGGTGTATCTATACAATGAATATTATTCACTCCCCAAAAAATGAAGTAATGATAACATGCTACAACACAGGTGAACCTTTAAGACATCAGGCTGTCAAAGAAGCCAGACACAAAAGGTCACATGTTGTATGAGTCCATTTATATGAAATAGCCAGAAAAGGCAAATCCACAGAGACAGAAAGTAGATTAGCGGTTGCTAGTAGTTGGAGGCAAGAGGGGATGGGGGAGCAGCTGCTTAAATGACATAGGACTTAATTTTACTTTGGGGATGAAAAACATGTTCTGGAACTTAACAATGGTGATTGTGAATGATCTAAATATACTGTAAATATACTGACTGTCACTGAACTATATATTCCAAAATGGTCAAAGCAGTAAATTTGTTATGTATATTTTATCAAAATTTAAAAAATCACAATGGGCCTCCCCAGGTGGCGCAGTGGTTGAGCGCTGGGCTGTGAAGCTGCCCGCAGCCTCTGCAGTGCCGGTTCGATCCCCGGCTGCCGGCAAGGGTCCCACATGGCACGCAGACCTCTCCTGCCGCGCCCACTGCTACCCTCAGCAGTGTATTTCGTCAGTCTGCCTGTTCTGTTCCCCGCTCTGGCTCTGGTGAATTCTCTATCCCTCCCACACTTCTGACTGTACCTGGTGCTTGTATAAATAAATAAATAAATCTTTAAAAAAAAATAAAAAATAAAAAATAAATTAAAAAATAACAATAAACACATCTATACATAATACCGGGAAAAAAATTCAAAGAGGAAAGAACAATTTAGTATGCAGAAAGCAATTTAAGAAATCAGAAATAATCCTTCCAAGTAAAACAAATGCAAAGGTTCTTCTCAAGACCAAGACTACTTGTAGGTGATACCACTTTCTGCAAGACCAGGTCACCAGGGCCCTGCCTAGCCCTGTCCTCTAAGGGGGAAAGACATACCCACCTCCAATGACTCGAATATTGTTGTCCTTTGTCAGAATAGCCTCGGCGTGGAACACTAAAACTGGAATTCTCCGGCAGCCTCCAGTCCACATGATACATGGATGATCGCTGTAACCAAGAGAAAAGGCTTGACTGATTCACAGCTCAAAATCTGAATTAAGAACCAAAGCAGATCTCCATAGTTTGCTAATTAGCAACTTTCCCTTCCTTCTGGCCAAGAACCCCAAGTGTTTTACCATTCATAGTCATGCAATTTGTTTAAGATTAATGCTATCCATTTTAGGAACGGGCCTTGATTCATTCCATCACCCTGTTAGTGAGTAGAGCTGAGCACATAAACCAACAGTCAGGAGTCAGTGTCAGCAGACAAGTGTAGCCCCTCTGAGAAAGCAATGTCTTCTTTCCCTTCTGGCGCAGCAATAGGAGAGATGGCCTTTCTTCCCCTTGAAGAGAACGAAAGGTCCAGAAGGGTAACTGTCATTGTGTGATCTTGAGGAGAGCTTGGAGCTGTTGGCAAAGGAGGAATCAGTGGGAGCCTGACAGATGGAATGAGGGAAGTAAGATCCTGTGTGGCAAATGTAGAGTTGCAGAATCAAGTCGTCCCTAAATATATGTTAATAAATTCCCTTTATTATTTAAGACAATGTATGCCGTAGTTCCCAAACACATATAATCCTAATATATTCACAATAATCTATTTGTTGGGCCTCCCTGGTGGCGCAAGGAGTTAAGCACCACACTATGAAGCAATCCGCAGCCTCTACAGCACGAGTTCGATCCCCGACCAGCCAGGGAACAACCCACATGGCGCAGCAGACCTCTCCTTTCCTGCTCCCCAGAGCAGTGTACTTCAGTCCATCTGCCTGTTCTGTTCCCCACTCTGTCTCTGGTGGATCCTCTCATCCCCGCATCTCTGGCCTGTACCCCAGCTCTTGTATGCATAAATAAATCTTTAAAAATAATAATAATCTATTTGCCCCGTGAACACTCTGTAGTGCCTTTTTAAGCAAATTTGATGACCCATCCATTAGGAACCCTAATTAACACAAGTACTCCAATTAAAACCACACATTATAAAGAAAGCCTATATTAAATCCAACAGCATGATCTCCTCCAGGAAAGGACCTCTGACTTTATTTTCTTTCCCTATCCTCAGGAAATCTCAGTTTAATTAATCTCAGACAGTCGTAAATGTGTATTTATTCAAAGATTAGGAAAACCTTCAAACTCTTTCGTACAGGGAGGTTGAAAGGAAAAGAAACGAACTGAGTCCCTAAATATGTGCTAGGAATTAAATGAAGAGCTTTCACAAGCTATTTCACTTAATCCTCTTACCTGCACTATGAACTAAAGAAATGAACCTCTCATCTCAGGTGAAGAAATCTGCCCACCGTCATACAGCTGGTGAAATAAGGGGAAAAGCGCCTCTGCTATTGTTTCTACCCTCCCATCTCCCTACCCCCATTTCAGTGATGTTCTATACATGGGACACCTTACACTCCACTGTTAGGGAAACTTAATCAATTACTTAAATGAAACAAGATGCACTTAGCCAATATTCAGGCTGCTAGCAAACACTCACATGGCCACACCCCTTAACAGAGGCCCTGCCACAAATCTCAGGGCCAAGTCAGACCCTCTCAACCCAAGTTTAAAAAGAGCCACACTTTGAATGCACTGCCAGGCTACTGATCTGAGAAGTGAGGCAGCCTTTAGACTGAATGAGCTGCCAAAAGCCTTTTAGTAAAGAAAGCAAAGAACACCATACCTAGTTCATTTCCTGTTTGCTAGAAATGGAATGTGGATGCTTACTGCCCTTGCCCTCTGACTTGAGTGCTAGTGCCCATGAGTGAGAAATTTTGTTTACAGAGTATATTCTTTGGCAAGAAGAGTTTCTGTGGTTTGCTTGCTTTTTAATCTTAAACACCTGTAAAGCACAGGCATGGGGCCAGATGATTCCTATGTTCTCTTCCAACTTTAATTTTTCCATTTCTAAGTCAGATGATTGAGGGAAAAATAGACAGCCTAAACGACAGTCTTGGACAGAAACTCTGGAAACTATCCAAACGTCCTTGTCAATCTAGCACTAGTTACCAACTGGCACCACTGTGTCTTAGCAGTTACAAACAATGGATTATTGCCACAAATTAAAAATGCCTGATGAAAAATAGGAACACAATTAACAAATAAACAGCTGAGTGGAACCAAGCCCTAACTACGTGTCTGTGGAGAGCCAAATCCTGACAGAGAAATCTTTTTACTTATAACTTAAGAAAAGATAAAAGGGAAGTAAACAAATTATTAATTCAATCAGGTCAACCAAAACACACTTGAGGCAGATGCTAATTTGTTATTAGGACCATGCTCCCACCAGGTGGCGCTACAAGGAAAAGATTCAAAATTACTATTAGAGAACCAAAAATCTGGACCTCAAATTTCCATTCACAGCAGAAACTGGTATAAATTAAGAAAACAAGTCATTATAGGCATGAAAGAACAAAGTATTTGAATGATTAATTGTTGAAGTAGACCACTCTTACGGTTCACCTTATTAGAAGCCAAAGAACATTTTGGTTTTTAAGAAGCAAACTCCCAGGAGTCGGCCTACATAACTCAAAGCTCCTATTCCTTATTCATACCAATGCCCCTGCTGGAAATGGCTTCTTGTCTACCTCTCTCTATTCACTTAATCCCACTCTCCAACTCACCTCACCACCTTTGTGGGGCCGTTTCCCTCTTCCAGCCCACGCTGATGCTTTCTTTCTGACTCCTAGACAGTTTCTAGCAAAGTACAGGACTGCAAGATATAACTACATTAATACTGCCTAAGGACCTGAGTGGATCTAACAGTTGCCCGTGGATAAACATCTTTGGATTAAATCACCATCCTTAAGATGATTTAAGATCTTCTACTCCCATATACTTATAAAAGTATGTAAGTCTACTGACATAGGGGTAAAGAAATTTGACTTAAGGTTTCCATGTATAAAACAAGGGCCTGACAGGCAAGACATAAGCTGACGGAACAAAATTAACAGTTAAAAATCAACATTAGGAATTTGAAAGATAAAAGAATATTCACTGGGGGGATTACTGCTTTATTTTCACTGATGTCGAAATTTAGTTGTCTCAACTATGAATATAGGCAAGAAAGTACAGCAGGGTTAGCATTATCTGTGCCTTCGACTTTATCTGAAATTACAGATTTTTTATACTATTTTGCAGCTGCTGCCCGTATATTAAAATACAATTTATATTTATCACTAGTCTAAGTTAAAAGTTATTACGCTTGCCACTGGATCACCTATGATCATAGTGTCCCTCTCTAAACAATAATTTTGCAGTTCTCCTCAAAACAATCATTCAGCTACCAAATTGTGCCATCTTTCATTGGTGGGCCACACAATTATGTTTCTCAGTGCTCCCACTTCTAAGTATTCATCAAGAAAACCCTACAGTGTGATGATCTTATGTAAACTAGTTAAGAACAATTTTTATGCTGCTAAATTTAGAAAATAAAACTTAAACTTTCCCATGTTTTAAATGAATGATCTTGTTGTTGAATGTATTAATAGAAAAAGCACAAGTTTAGGGTTTTTTATTTCAGTAACTGTATTTCAACATAATTTTTATTTCAATAATTGTATTTCAATGTAATTTTTTGTAATTTTGTATATTTTAAGGACTAAAAGTATTCTGATACAAGATCCACTTGATCAAAGGTAAACTAAACCACAAAGTCTCCATTTACTTGTTGATTCAGTTAATCACTCAATCAGTATTTATTGAGTACCTATGATAATATTGGGTCGAATTATCTGTAATTGCCAATTGTTGACTGTTTTTAATCTATCAAAATGGCAAACTAATATTTGCCAGTTCCAATCTAGAAGCCCACTAAATAAGAAGGTCATGGAATAAAGAATGATCTTGAAAACAGGCTGATATTTCCAGAAGTTAAAAATGTTGTGAAATGAGGTAGCACATATAAAGCATAAAGTGACAAGAAGGCAAAGTGACCAGAGGGAATTATCCATTTAATTGTCTTGAACAAGAATGACCCAAATATATTGTCAAATCTCTATTATTTTCTAAGACCTACCTGTGATGAGAAGCCTTTCCCCAAAGCCTATTAATGTTTCCATCTTTCTTTTCCAATCACACTAAATAATGTAATCTTTCACTTTATGAAATCCACTTAAAATTCATTATTAAAGTCAGTGAAAATAATGCCCTACATTTTTATGACATTTTACACTTGAAAAACTGTCACCTTATTCTATTTGATCTTAACCATACCCCCCCTATACAGCATGGTCTGGAAGATATCAGTCCCATTCTTCGGGTTACACAGCACCCACATATCCAAGAGAAATCACAGAGAACCTTAAAAACTAAACTAACTTTAAGCCAGACTCTTTGTTCTCTGTGTCAAGCAATGTTAAAGGAGGTAAAATAGCAAAATGCTTCAAATCCAGGACTGAATCTCAATTACCACTTATAGACTATGTATCCCCACAGCTCAATTTAATGAAGTGGGAACAATAGCTTCAGGTTAAATTAGATACAGTAGTTAATGCCCTTAGCACCTACAGCAGTGACACTTAACACTATCATTCACTTTTATTAATATAAGGATTGAGCAACCAAGAAACTTGACTCTTACCTAAAAGAAGTTGGAAAAGCACTGTTTTTAAGATCTGAATAGACACAGCACAGGCTATAATATTATGATGTCCTGCCCCACAGTTACTCTGCTAAGTTACTTTACCTCTCCATTTTTTCATCATTCTACATTGTAAACATTTTTGAAAAAAAATGTCACAGGGTATGGCTTTCCAGTATCTAAAAATTTCAAAATCTCCTATGGTGGGAGCTCTTACGAAAGAGCTCACTAAAAACTACAATACCTAGAGCCAATGTTCACTCATGAGCCTAGAAAGTCTTACTTCATATAGTCGATTTGGACCAAATAATATTATCTTGAATTAGATCATTTAGAACTAAATAAATTAGCTCATGGACAGCAGCTAAAATCAATCAGACAACACCAAAGGAAAGGTATCAGGTAAAAGAGTATGATTAATAGAGAACTGGTTTTCCGTCCTAAAAGCAAAGGGTCAAAAGCAGGCTTGCTATTACTTACTCTTGGCTTACCACCTCCTCATCCTCTGAGGATGATGCTGTTTCTTCCAGGTCCCGGGCCATCACGACTGGCATTTCCTTTAGGGCTTGTCATGCAGTCAGCAGACGGGGGCCTCAGAGACCTGATCAAACAATTTGGGTGGCACAGATTCCTACAAGAAAACCAAACCATCTGAAACACGATGCAGCTATTTATTGATTATGCTGATGATCCTCCAAGTAGTGAAAATGAATACCTAAAACATGTCAAGCCCTAGAAGCCTACCTTCTATCACAGTGCCTCATCTATGTCACAAAACTCCAGTTTTTTTTTTTCAATTACATTGTCTGTCCTCTATGTACTTGAAGAGTTAATAAGATTTCTTTTATATACAAACTTTCATACATTAAATCTAACAAGATCAAAAGGATAAACTTAACCTTTAGGGAAGTCTGATGTAGGTCGTTCATTGCCTCAAACACAAGATTCCTTGCTAGAAAAACGTGACCTGAGTTAAAAATTAAAACTCAAAATTTCAAATCCTTGCAAGTATTTCTTTAGATTCTATGACAAGCATGCCGATAAAATGCCTTCAATGGTTCCTCTAAAACAAATTCCACTGAAAGAAACCATTAATACAGTCTCCTGAATCAAGGTCATAATAGCTGAAAAAGCATTGTCCTTCCAAATATTCTCAAAAAATATTTTCCCTTACTGAAAATCATAAACTATGGCCAGAATCTCAAAAACATTAAAATTAGGATTTTTTCCCCCCCGTAGGGAAAAAGTACATGTTTGGAGTGTGTGTTTGAGCAGGGATCAGAAATTATAGAGCAAGAAAATGAAAATGTTTAAATGACCACAGACCCATTACTCAGAAATAAGCCCTTGATGCCCATCTTTCCAAGCCTCTTCCCGTGCACTCACACATACGATAAGATAGTAAACAGGACCAAAAAACACCGGCCCCGTTCAGGATTCCCACAGCTCCTCAGAATGGGCGAGAGCTCATTAAAAACCTCAAAGTCGTGCGTTTCTGCGAGGATGCCCAATGGGATTTCTCGACCTTGTCAAAATTGGGGGGAAAGCCTTTAAAAATTAAAACAAAAACAAACACAAACCTCCAAGGCGAGGAAGGAGTGCCCCCCTATCCTAGGCTGCCCGAGAGGGGGGACAGGACCAGCCACTGGAAGATGATGAAGGACCCTCGCCCCGGGAGCGCGCTAGCCCTGAAATGGATCGACCCCGCAGCCAGCCCCACCCCGGCTCACCCCAGTCCCAGGTGGGCTCGCAGACACCCAGGGAAGGACCCCGGCGACTCCGCCGCAGTGATTCAGTCCGACGCGCCCGGAAGCCACCCGCGGCCGCCGGCTCCGGGAGGGAAGTGCAGCGCCCCGCTCCCGCCCAGACCCGGGCGCGCAGCCTCCTCGGGTCGGGGAGCGCGCCGGCGCAGGCGTTTACCTGTCTCATCTTCCCATGGCTCGGAGCGGGCAGGCGGGGACCGCGTTCTGCGCCTACCGCCCTCCTCCTTCCCCGGCCGGGCTCACGGCCGCCGCCGACGGCTGCTTCCCGGTTACTACAACAACCAACAAGCAACCGCCCGCTGGGAGCCACTGCGCAGGCGCCCGCCACCGGCGCTGACAACGCTCAGCCGCGGGCGCGGACGAATGTCGTCACGGCCGCGCCGCGCGGGCGTCGAGCCCCGCTCGCAGCACCAGTGTTTTCACTGCTTTTTCCGCTCTTTTTCCTCCGCCCCTAAAAGGCTGCTTTCGAACCCGGGGTTCTGCCACCCTGCTCAAAAGGAGGGTACACGGAGTTTATGGTGTGCAGAGGTGAGACGGGGGCGGTGGCAACCGCTGATTGGCAGTACAGGGGTGCACGCCCCATCTCCTGCTCCCGCAAAAGCGGAGCAGCCAATCAGCGTGAGGGCAGGTGGAAAGACCCCAATCCCGGACCCGGCCGAGGACCAGACGGGGACTCGGCTCAGTGAACCCCTGGCTGGAGCTGACTTGGAAGAGCTGCTTGGCAGTGGCTGCAGTGCTGGGCATCTAGTCGCCAGGTAAGAAGGATGTGGGGAGAACAGAACTGTCGGTGTCTGTATGATATCTAGCTGGGAGGATCCGCAGAGTCTGGAAAAATGAAGGCGGGAGGGAAGGAATATACCTGGGCAGCAGCCTTTTAAGGGTAAGAGGATTCGAAAGACCATGGGAAAGTGGATCCCAGAAGATGAAGGCTCGGTAGGGTCCGGGAACGAATGAATGGATGAACAAATGAGTGGCCACTATGAACCCAGCCCTTCACTTGCTCGTGTAACTCTTACAGTTCTTGAGATAGGTATTTTCTATCTCCATTTTGCGAGTGAGGAAATCTGGACTCCAACATGTAAATTAACTTGCCCAGGATCACACAGCTTCTAAGTAGTAGGACCAGCATAGGAACCTCTTTCTTCCCCTTTGCTGGAGTGACCAGAGCAAAATTTTAGGATAGGTGCTGATTACTTTAGGAAGCCCTCACGCTTTAGGGTAATGAAGTTGAGAGATTTGATGCAGTTACATATGCCTGGTCTCTCAGATAAGCATTAACAAGTTTGTCTTCTCCCTATCTCTTGCAATGTCCGCCTTTGTTTAACAAGGTTGTCTTCTTGCATTTCAAGGAATAGGGAGTTAAACAGCAGTTGTTGAAAAAAGCAAGCTGCCGCCCACCCGTCTCCATGCAGACCCCTTCTGCCCTCTCTTTTGCAGACCCTTGTCCATCTCCCCCTTTTTTCCCCTTTGTATAAATAACCCAGCACCCAGCCAAAGAGCAGGATGGTGGTCTTTCAGTCGGCTGCCCTCCTCATTTGTCAACAAATGAAACCACTTTCCTTTTCTGCAAACTGTTTCCTTTTATTGGCTGAGGGAAATTGAGGTTGGTGTTCAGTAACAGATTGGTAGAGTAGTTCAGAAGAGTGCTTAGGCTCTGCCTCATCGGGTATCTGTTGGAGGTTTTAAAAGCTTCTCTGAAATAGGTATAAGTTCTGAGGTTGGGGGGGACCTCTGCAGCTTTTCTGACCTTGGGAGGAGATAACCTGCATCTCTTATTGAGAGTGAGAAAATAAGGGAGCTGTATCTGCTTGTGATGTCCAGTAGAATTCTTTTCTCCCTGGACTTCAACAGAGTCCACTGTTATGATCCACCTTTTCATGTGGGATTCACCAGTTCAGCCTTCCTCCTCTAGAACTCTTGTTTTGTTCGCTTTTGGTACTTGACACGATTTTCGGTATTGCTGATTTTAATATCTGTTTCAGATGTGTAGTGCAGGACCCTAGTGAAACTTGTACCACCAAAGTAACAAAGGAAAATTGATAGTTTATCACTGTTTCAAGAAGTTAATCTGACAACCAATAAGCCATAGGCCAAAAAAACCACAATGAAGATGAAAAAAAGTAATTCATTATTATATATTTTTTTAAGATTTATTTATTTTTATACAAGAGCTGGGGTACAGGCCAAAGGCACAGGAGGGTGAGAGAATTCACCAGAGACAGAGTGGTGAGCAGAACAGGCAGATGACCAAAATACACTGCTGAGGGGAACATTGGGCGCAACAGGAGAGGTCTGCCACGCCATATGGGAATCACCCTGGCCAGCCAGGAATCCAACCAGCACTGCAGAGGCTGCGGACAGCTTCACAGCACTGCGTTCAACCCGCTGCGCCACCAGGGAGGCCATAGATTTTTTTTAATTTAATAGTTATGTGGGTTTTATATAAGTCAAGCAGGTTGCAATCACTGCTCAGCAAGGATTGAGCTAAGCTTTTTATTTAAAAAAAAAATGCATAACCTTATTTCCTATACACCTTGAAGATAGAAATGGATAAAGTATGCTTGTCTTCCTCAAAAATGGAAACTTCATGAAAATATTCTCAAACAGGATGTAGTGTTCAACAGACTATGCTTTGTATTTCAAGCTCTGCCATATTGACATCAAGTCAGTCACTTAACCTCTCTGTACCAACTTTCATCTGTAAAATGAAAATAAGCCTATTGCCTTCCTACCCTGCATAAGGATTAAATGAGATTATCTAAGCTAGGGGCATGGCAATGGCAAGCCCCCACTAGCTCTTAACTATTATAGTTTCTCTTGTGCCTCAGTACCAAGATTGCTGTTTCCTTCTCCATATGCTTTTCTTATTAGTTCTTAAATCATAACACTTTATTTTTCACTTTTTGATTGTTCTCGGGGTTTATAGGTAATGGTGTACCTGAGAAGCAAAGTAGAGAAACCTGAAGCGTAAATGTTGCCCTTACACCATAGGCTCCACCTATACATATAAGGCTTCTAAGGACTCAGCAGGACCGCTCACTGATAGGCAGCCAGGTGTCAGTTAGTAGATCTGTCATCTCCTTTCAGCTGTTTCATTACAAAGGAATGACTTGAAAAATCAGGCTAGAAGTAAAGATAGGACTGATTCTAGCCAAGAGAAAGGAGTTCTGACTTAGATAATATTTTAGAAATATCACTTAGACAAAGGTAAGTCCTATGCCACTTAATGCAAAATATCATTGATTTACCACTGTTTATATACTACATTTCTGTAACCCTTACGCATCCATTTTATTAGTTTATTGGAATATTTGTGCAGTTACTTTCCTGCCACATGTGTCACTTCCACCCACTATGTTATTTAGCCTTTTCCACTCTGAGTAAAGGTCAGATCACTTTAGGTAGAGCAAACACTCGGTATGCCAACCCTGTGAATTCAGAGAAGTGTTGCAATAACCAGGGGTAGAGGAACATAGGGAACTTGGACAGGAATTGATGATATGATTGACAAAAGACACTTAGTACCTCTCTCATGAGTAGGGTACAGATCAAGCATAGAGGTGAAAGTTTATGGCTGACACAGACTAGTCTGTTGTCTCATGTCCTTTGTTTTCCTTTCCAAGGCAAAATCCTTCCCAGTTTAAGGGAAGCCATGGGCTGTTTCCAGAATGCGTTACGAAGCTGGCTGTTTATGACGTCCATCGTGGCCATGGGGGCCTCGCTGCAGTGCTTCCAAGACCACACCTTCCTCTATAAAAAACTCTACACTGGCAAGCCGGACCTTGGTAAGAAACCTAGTAACTGCATCCTTGGTGGGAGTGGCCTGAGTTGTGGTTTCCAGACCCAGCTGTACATCAGAATAACCTACAAATCTTCAGCAATCAAAAAACAGTGCCATCTCCCTTTCCAAGCCAATTTATTGAAACTTCACTTCAGGATTGGGCCGGGACATTTTTTTGAACTTTCTAGGTGATTCTACTACTGCCCCATCTACCTTTTGGCAGCCCCTGGAGTAACAGACTTCATGGATAACACTGGCCCCTTTCTCCCCACCAAGTTCCTCTGAATACCTCATTCATCTTACACTGCCATAGGCAGTTAGACTATAGAAGAGGCATTACCAGGTCAAGTAAGAAATAGAATGACTTGGTGATTCTGTGGTGCTCTACTAGAAAGCCAGAAAGAAGCTTTCCGATTATCTCCACCCTCTTCAGAAATCAGGCCATGGCACTCATGGTTTATAGTCCATGTTGCCAATGGAAAGTTACTAACCCAAGGTCTTCTCAAACCATGACAGAGTTCCTGAAAATTATCCAAAATTTCCTCCAAGTTAGCTCTCAAAATGAAATTTCAGAAGGCCCAGAGTCTTTTCCCAACTTCCCCGAGCCTCTCTGCTGATAGTGTTCACGTCCCAGCCTGTGCCTCCCTGCCTTGATGCACAGCTCCACTGAGCTGCAGCACCATTTCACAGCCACCGACAATTCTGTCACATTTATAGCTGACCCAGATTCAGGCTCTGACCTAGCTCATTTTTCTGCAATATATGTGTATAAAATATAACTAAGTAGGCTAAGACTCATTTTGAGCAAAGTTCAAATAAGCAGAGTAAAGAACCTGGGAAAACTGGCAGGTCGTTCTACTTTTTCACCTTCAAATGCTGCCCTCAGAGGGTTCAGGAACCCTCTATAGATTCACAGGTTTTTAGAGGTTACCTGCTGTGGCCCTTTTGAATTTAAAGTTGAGACCAAGACCCCCAGGGGTCATAAGACTTGGTGAAGGGCATTGAGTTGTCAGAAGAACTGTATGTGTGTCTGTCTGTGCGTGTCTCTTAGTCAGTCTCTAGCTCAGAACTAGAGCCAGGCTCCTCCCACAGGATCTGGGGTGCCCTGGAGCATCGGAGCATCCTGTACTGTTGTACCTGTTCTGGTTAGGGTAGGTGAAATAGTCCACTTTCATATCTCACTGACCTGAGAAATTGCCTCAGGTTTTTCATCAGAAGCACTATCAAATTGGTTTGTAAAGAGTGAAACCCAGCTAGATATCAGTTTGACATATGGAATTTCTTCTCACTGCCTTGGAAAGATATTCAGGTATCAGTGATTGGTTTCCATGAGCTGGAAAATCCTTAAAGTCCAAGAAAATATTAAAATAGGTGAAAGCCTGTCTGTATTGTCTCCTGAAATTTCTCGTGCTTAATAGACCAGCATCTCTGCTCTCACTGTTTTCTCAGTTCCAGCCACTGGTTGCCTTGATCAATGACTATACATTAAAATCACCTAGAGAAGAAGTTTTTAGAAAATAACCTCCAAAGAGCCTGATTTCATTGGTCTGGTACCCAGATCTTGGGAATTGTATTAAACTTCTTCAATTGATTTTAATAGATGCCAAGGTAAGGACCACAGCCATGACAAAATATGATCCAGGCGCTCAGGCAACATAGTTAATACAGCAGTGTGAGAACGAAGTAACCACAAGCAGAGTGGTCCTGGTAAATACCAAATACCAGTGCTTTGTTCCACTACCATGTGCACAGGAAACCAGCCTGTTTCCAGCTTTGTTCACTACAGACCTGGATTCAGGGCAAGACTCAAGCACTCAGGTCTCCCAGAATTTGAGTTCTCTCCTGCCTCAACCTTGAAAGTCTACTGACCTCCTAGGCATCTGGTTGTGACAGATCCCTCTGCAAGATTCCCCAACATCCTCCCAAATCTGTCCTGATCCAGGCTCATGGGCTTCCCCAGAACCAGAGTGGCTTCCAGAGGCAAAGGTGTAAACTACTACTTGTAGTACCGCCTAAGTGGGCTCTTTGTTGGATTTCAAATCTTGGAACTCCCCCATCAAACTATAGATATTTGAAGAGCAGCTGAGCCGTTCTCATTCAGGAATTCCTTCCATTCCTTCTAGTTCCCAGATGCAGTACCAGAACTTCCACTCTGCCCAGCCTAAGGGAGTTCAACTCAGTCCTGCCTCTCATGAACCACCAGGGAGGTAGGGGCGGCTTGAAGGGAACCCCAGCCCTGGCCTTGTCAACACTGTAGTGCCACCATCCCAGGCCAGGCAGATAACTAAAGGAATTGATTCGGGAAGACATATAAAGGAATCTTGGGCCCTCAGTAGATATGACAGGCCTTTAATGCTGAAGCAGGGAACCAGGTATGCAGGCAAACTGGCAGGTAGGGAGGCAGGCAGGCAGGCAGCAAGTGAACCCCCCCATACCTCTCTCCAATTTCCACAAGCACTAGTGTGCTCTCCCTCTTACTTCTCTCTAGTGTTCTCTTGGTCTCTCTCTCTCTCTCTCTCAATCTCGTAATAATCTCTCCCTACTTTTAGGTAAATGCACCCCAGGCTTCCCAGCCTCTCACCCAAGGTGTCCATAATCATAGGTGCACATGCCCTCTGCTCACACTTCTCAACCCCTGGTGTCTGCAGGCCCCCTGGTCACGTTCTCAAGTGCTTTTTGCACCAACATGATATCACATGTAGGCAATGAAACCTGGGAGGAAAGGAAGGCTGCCGGTGCCAGCCCCAGAGGCAGAAGGCGGCAAAGAGCCTGAGGAATTCCATTTTCCTTACAAACACGCATGCTCTTTTCTGCTCACAGTGAATGACCTCCACGCTCGGACCTTCGGGATCTGGACGCTGCTCTCATCAGTGGTTCGCTGCCTCTGTGCCATGTACATCCACAACAAGCCGTACGTCAAGGGAGAGCTTTAGCCTCCTTTTGTTGGAAATCGGGTGTTAGGCATACCTGCTGTTGTCCTCTCCTTAGACACCTGTTAATTTTGATATATCAGCCTAGACTATAGATGATTACAGGTTAATAGGTTCCATTTCTTCCAGGCCTAAAAAACATGATAGTCCTGACCTTTAAAGTGTCAAAATCCTTTGAAACTGGATAGCTGGTTGGCAGTGACATTGTCCAGATGCCTCCATCTTTACTAAAGCATCACCCTTTCTCCTACTCAAGAAATAGTGTGCTCTTTTTAGAGCAACCACCCACACTTACCTTATCCTCACATTCCTCCTTCAGAAACAGGAATGAACAAAAATTACAATCAATGGAAAAAAAGGAACCCACAAGTAAACTGCCATATGCTTATACAGAGTCCTTAGGTGAGGGTGGAAGAGAACCCGGGGCTGCACTGTGGTCTGCCTCTCCAGGGTACGCCAGCAGTCTCTAGTGTAGATGGTGTTGTAACTGAGTAACTGATTCTTGCCACTGGGGGGCGCCCTCTTTCTAACGATAGTCATCACCACAATCTGTTCAAGAGGTGCAGCATTAGCTTAAGTCCGTGGATGAGGCCACCAAAATGCCAGCTTCACTCTAAAATATTTCTCCATCTTATCCAAGTTTTCAGTATTTGGGGAAAAGAGGAGGTTGTGATATTTATCGAGCCTCTCTTATGCCAGAAGCCTTCATCTATATGACCTTGATTAAGTCTCTTAGCAGCCCTGGGGGATGGTGACTTTCATTCCTGATTTTTAGATCTACATATTAAAGACCCAATTAATTTAAACTTACTCAAGTGGGAAAATGGGATTTGAAGCAGGGCTACCTTCCCTGCAGCCCCTCTCCAACTTTTCATTATTTTTTTAAAGGTTTTGGTTTTTTTTTACAGTTTTAAGTTACTTGTTCTAGATTGACAAGTATTTTTGGAAGCAGTGTGGTTTAATGAAAACAGCCTGGGGCCGAGAATGAAAACAAGAAAAGGGGCTCCGGTCTCAGTTCATTGGGTAACTAGCTTCGTAGCAACAAGTTTATTATATATCTGTTCTTCATCTGTCAAAAGAGAGCAGTGTGTCTGTTCTCCCTCAGGAGGACTGAGGGAGGAGGGATTGAATCATCATTGTATAGACCTTGCCCATGATGGAGAATTGCCGCTGGGTATCAGAGGTATGGCATGTCTTGCTTGCTGTGCTTCTGGAGTGAACAGCTCAGACTTGTCTCCACCTGTGCTGCCCATTGACTTCCCCTCCTCCTGACACACCACAGTGACCCACGCTGACTGCTGTTTCCAGCCTTTTTGTAGCCCGGGACTTTGGTCCATGCACTTAGAATGTGCATCTGATTCTAGTCCCTTCCCAGCTGGACGCTCAGAATCCACTCCTCTACGTATGTATTAAGTGCATAAAAACATGTACAGGAATGAGGAAAATCAGATTTAAGGTAACGATTCCTTCTGGAGAGGGGGAAGCAGGAGAATGGGAATGGCATGGGATAAGGCTATCCAGGATGCTTTCACTGACATCTGTAAACGTTTTCTTTCTTAGAATAAAAATATCGGTAGCCAAAATGTGAAAATGGGGCCTCCCTGGTGGCGCAGCGGTTGAGCGCAGGGTTGCGAAGCTGCCCGCGGCCTTTGCGGCGCCGGTTCTATCCCCGGCTGCTCCCCGGCCAACTGAGGAGGGTCCCACATGGCGCGCAGACCTCTCCTGCCGCCAGCTGCTCCCCTCAGCAGTGTCCTTCGGTCCTTCTGCCTGCTCTGCTCCCCGCTCTGGCTCTGGTGAATTCTCTCACCCTCCCGCGCTTCTGACTGTACCCAGTGCATGTATAAACAAAACAAATAAATAAAACATGCCTCTATAAAAAATAAATAAATAAATAAATAAATAAATAAATAAATAAATAAATAAACAAAATGTGAAAATGTTCAGATCTGATGAAGCAGGGTATTAGTTTCAGAGAGGTTAATGATAGTCTTCTATTTATAATTTTGTGTATGTGTGAAACATTGCATAATTTAAAAAAAATTCATAGTAAAAAAAATGCACAAAGATATCAGCAATCCAAGTGACCTGTCATCCTGTAACTTGTTTTTTTTCCCTCTGCCTCATTGTCAAAACAGAGGACTTTCTCTTTCCATGAGGACCCTGTGTGATGTTTTTCTAGGCTAAAACACAAGAGTCAGCCCATATTGCAAGAAATTTGAAAGCCACAGAGAAGCGCTTGCTGCTCCATCCCTGTTCAGACCCGTCACTTGTGGCAGCCACCCTGTGAGCGTGGTCCACGACCCCCCTGCACGGCAGACTGGGATTGTAGGACCAAGCCAAAATAGGTAGAATTTGCAGCCTACACTGCCTAAAGTTGCCATCATCAAGACTCTGAGCTGCTCTAGCTTATTCCACTACCTTGCTAAGACTTGGAGAGCCACCTGGGATGCCTGTGCCATTCTCGGCTCAAGTTAGCAGTTGAAACTTTCATTTTTGCCCTAGCAGGGAATAAGTGAGTGTGATCAAATAACCAGCTCTTTCTCAAGACCAAGCCTCCTTTTTCTTTAGTCAAAGTCCCTTCCTGGAGTTTTATTGTATATATCACATTTAGCCACCACTTTTCCTCAGCACTGAACAAATAGTGCCTTCAGTTCTTATTTCTGTCTGCTCCCTTCTAGGCTCTACCACATTACACTCTGGACCTTCCTCATCGCCCTGGGACATTTCCTTTCTGAGGTGTTCATATATAGGACGGCGGCTCTCACGATTAGTGTCCTGACACCCATGTTTGTGGCAAGTAAGCATCTAACCACCTGGACCTCCCGCATGAAATGCCCAACCCTCCAGCCAGCACGGGAGAGCAGGCATGTGGGAGAGAGTACTGTGTTCATGCCAGCCGCTAATCTTTTGTCTCTATTCAAGGTCTCTCGATCCTGGCTATGCTAGCTGGGCTCAGATACCTCGAGGAGGACCCAGTATCCAGACCAAAGAAGAGGAACTGAGATCAGCATTACCACCTCCAAGACTTCATCTCCACCCTCGCTGTCCTCTTCTCTCATCCTCTCTCCTCTTAAATGTCTTCTTTTCTGTCCCATCATCAGCCCCTTTATTCCCTTCGAGCCTTTAACATTTTGGGTTTTTTTACATTAAAAAATTTTTTAGGATACTTGCATACAGAAAAGCATGTAATACGTCTGTACAATATAAAGAATCATCTTAAAATGGAAACTGTGCACCTCTATCCAGATCAGGATATTGCCAGCACCTCAGAAACCCCCTGATGGAGGCCAAGAGTAGAAAACTGGGAAAGGAGGCAGCACAGAGCAGAAACTGGCCAAAAGTTGGAGGTGGGGATAAAAGCGATGACTATAGTTGGTAAACCAGGTATAAAAAGATCCAGACCACAGATTGGGAGAGGAAGGTGGAAATTAAGGACCTTTGTAAAAATCTCAGGTCCTTTCCGTTCTACCTGGCCAAACCAAATACACAAATTCCTCAAGTGTGAAGTCGGGAGCACAGATGGGGAAAAGGGATATGGAAATTGAAAGTCTTTGTCCTTTGAAATCCACCGAGTAGAACCAAGTAAAGAAATGCCTTAATTGCCAACTGATAACAAGCTTCTGAAATCCCAAAGCCATCCACCTAAGCACCAACTGATAAACTCCTTAAAGCACCAACTGACAGCAGGTATCAAACTGCTGTAAACCATACAGAGGTTGAGGACCATTAGAGAATCGTCCTTTCAGATTCTGCCTAGTTAAACAAAAGTGAACTACTGCACAGACATGAGCCCCTCCCCACTGAAAGAGGATGATAAAAACACATGGCTGCCCCCTCCAAATGCAGCTCCAAATGCCTAGGACACTACGCAAGTGTCCTTGACTCTTCTCTCCTTTTCTACAAATAAACCTAGGTTTTGTTTTGTTTTGTTTTTTGTTTTAAATATATCTAAACGTCTCTGTCTTGTGGAGGAACTCCCCATGTGCCACTGAACGGGGAGCTCCGGTGAAACTTTCTGAGTTAACCCAGGCACCCCGCTCTCTGAACACCTCTCCAGACCAACATCACCACTCTGTGCTGCTCCCCCACCTGCAGCCTCTTCTAAGGCCCCGTTTCTGGTCTTCACTGTCTTCCTTTTATTTTCATCTTGCTTTGACATGTGTGGTGGGAAGCCCAGAACTATGAAGTTGCCTCACCGAGGGCAGCTGCCACCAAGGGCTGCTTCCAGGGCTGGTCCATCCAGGCCAGCTTGCTGCTTCTGGACCTGGAGCTGAGCCATCCAAGACCAGGCAGTTCTTCCAGCAAGGGCCCCCTGAGAGTGGCCATGGCTGGTCCCCTTCTGTGTACAGATGGGTCCGGGATGGAAGTCTGGACTCTTTTTACACTTCTGTATTTGCATAGTGAATTTTGCAATAAAGGGGAAAACCTCTACTCTGGTCCATCCTTATTCTTTGACCTCCGCTAAGCCGAGAGCACACCTGCCTCTGCCAAGCTCTGGCGTGGGCATGTCGCAGCCTTCAAACTGGCCAGGGCCGTCAGTAAGTAGGGCCTCTCTTGACCCAGGTACATGTGGTACTCCAGCTCCTGTTGCTAGCTCATTTCTCGTGAAGCCAAACTTCTTCCTCTCCTTCCCCATCTTCAAGACTCCTCAGTTCACCACTGAAAAGTCAAAAGCCTTGTTTTCTTCCCAAGAAAGAAACAGATTCTTGAGGAAAAAAAACTGGCAGGAAACAAAATCAGGCAGCATCAAAGAAACAGCTGCTTGGCCATGAGAGGAAGAAACCTAAACCCCAGTGCATTCACTAGATGGACAGTTGCCCTCCAGACACAAGCCCGAGGGCTCATGCTGGTCCAGCCTTCACACAGGGCGTGTAGATACCAGAGTCCATTATTTCAACAAAAACTGATTGGGCTCTTACACCATGCCAGACACGTAAGTAAGAGAAACGATGACGCAGGCAAAGGCCCTGCTCTCTAACCTTGTATTCAAGGAAACAACCTACAAGCCAATAGGGGAAAAAGAAGCCCTCAGATCAGAAAACAGGTGTTGTAAGATCCAGAGGGGGGAGGGGCGTGTGCATAACTTAGATCATCACAAAGGCCTCTCTGAGATAGGTTTTGGGCAAAGAATGGTATGCCCAGCCATCTGATGTCTTCAGATAGGAGGCATTTAGGGCAGAAGGAACAGCACCATCTGGAAGGTGGAAACAGGTCTTGTTCAAGGAGTAAGACCAGTGTGACTAAAGTATGAGTATGTTAGGAAGCGAAAGGTCAGAAAAGGAGGCAGGGAACTTGTGAGGCAGATAAAAGGCTTTACTGCATTGGGAATTCTTTATCACGTAAGGCTTTCAGGTTGAAAGGAATAAAACCTTTAGTTTAATCAAACATTGACCCACAAATTGAAGTTAAGAGCATTAGGGGCTTTAGGACTCAACTGTATGGTGCCAAAAGCCGTTGCGCAATTCTAGATGTCCCAGCCCCACAATCTAGAAAGATAGCTTGGCAGTATGAACTATCTCTCCCTTACCCACCAACTATTTGTTAAGTAATGAGTTAATATTTGTGTGTAGACCTCTTAGGAAAGATGTTCTGCACCCTTCAAGCAGGCATCATAGAAATGTGATTTCAGAAGAAGAATCAAAGTATGAATACTGGATTTAACAGCCCAGGCTTGGCCACCTTCCCAGTTGATTTAAAGTAGAATGGAAATGCTATCTCTCGGGCCTCCCGGGTGGCACAGCGGTTGAGCACTGGGCTGTGAAGCTGCCCGTAGCCTCTGCAGTACCGGTTTGATCCCCAGCTGCCGGCGGCGAGTGTCCCACATGGCGCGCAGACCTCTCCTGCCGTGCCCTCTGCTCCCCTCAGCAGTGTACTTCGTCAGTCTGCCTGTTCTGTTCCCCGTTCTGGCTCTGGTGAATTCTCTCACCCTCCCGCACTTCTGACTGTACCCAGTGCTTGTATAAATAAATAAATAAATCTTAAAAAAAAAAAAATGCGCTCTCTCTCTCTCCAGCCAAGAATTGCTGTCAGATGCAGTGCCAGAAAGGCACCCTACTCTAGCAAGGAAATGTACAGAAAACTGATAGCAGCAGCATATCCAAGTAACAGACATAAGGTGAACACAGCTGAGAAGGGAGAATCACCAAACAACTGATCCTTGAATAACATAGAGTTAGCGACACCAAACCCAGCACTGTCAAAAATTCATGTACACATTTTGGGTCCCCCAAACTTAACTCTAGTCGTCACTTACATCCATGGAGGATTGGTCTGAACCCCCAGCCAGCACCCAGATTTGCAGATACTCAAGTCCTTTATAGTTGATCCTGCATGTGAGGATCCAGACAATTGCGGTTGTCAGTTGATTGGGTAAATGCAGAGCCTTGGGATACTGAGGGCCAGCTGTATTGAAAATAAATCCGTTTATAAGTGGACCCACACCATTCAAATCTTTCTTGTTCAAGGGTCAACCGTAAGTACAACAGAAGAAAAACGGTAACAGAATTGAAGATGCCAAGCCTGTGGACACTGCCAGTGCAACGGGTGTGTGCTAGAACACTGGCAGAACAAACTTGAGCCACCCTTGGGGACAGAGCCAGATAAAACAGTGGCTGCAGTCACCCGTAGTCACACGGATGGACTGTTCATGTGTACACAGTCCAAAAATGGTCAGGGTCAAGTGTTGGCCCTGAGTTGCCACATAGACCAACAGCAAATGTACAGCCTTGTCTTTAATCATCACCCACTAGGGTGGTAACATGTCAACAGGAGGCCGGAGAAACACCCAGTCCTCTTCCCAGACGTCAGCCTCAGGGCCTACCAAAAACCATCCCTGCCCCACCCAAGACCAGGCCAACCACATGGAGACTCTCTTATTGCTTTAAAACATCTGGTATCACAAATAGAAAACACAAATTATGTTTTTAAAATACAGCAATGGATTCAGTGAACGGTAATATATTTGAAGGGGATAAGAGTGAACACCTTTCTCCTTATTAAGAAGTGAGGCCGATTCTCTCTCCACTTCTCTTCCACCCTTACACTCCCCTCTCCAGAAGTGTGAACTGGTATTACACACAGACACACACCCCACCACGCTCCCCTCAGGGGCCATGACCCAGCACCCCAACATTGTTGCCAGCGCCAGCTGCTCTGATGTGCCAAGACCAGAGCGGTGGTCACAGCCGCTCAACACAAGTCACCCAAATGTCTTCTTCTGAGGAGACACTACAAACGCCTCCAAGGAGAGCCAGGCAGCAGGCTAGGCAGGGGGAGGTCAGCTTCAGGTGGTGAAAGGGACATCTGGCAGATAATCACTAGAAGGCAGGAGGATCCAGTGCAAACACTGTCTCCACCAGGGGTGGGAGGCTCTTAATTCAAGTAATTTCTAATCCAGAGGTCACCCTTCCTTCTGCCCATTTCCCTCTCATCTCTCAGAAGCAGCTTTGGATGTGCCAGGGTGGAATGAAACAACATTAATTTTCAGGAAAGATTACAGGAGTTGGCTGGGATTCCCCTCCATCCAGAGGCACTGAGACCAATGACTGAGATCCTGGAGGACTGCCCGGAGGAAGGTGCCACGGGGGACTATGGCACACACAGAAGTGCCTGGGCAAGTCTCCTTTTGTAGAGAAGAACCTTCCTGTTTCCAATCAAGCTACCCCAGTCCCCAAATATAGGCCTTCACTCAGAAGGGGGTCCCCAGCCCCTCGCACGCCTAGGTGGCTGACGCTCCAGAATCAGTTTCTCCTTCACGGCCACAACAAAGATTTTGTCAAGTTTATTGGTGTTTGGTTTGGTCAGCTCTTAGGAAAGAGGGTTTGGGAACAGACCCCAACATCGGGCCAGGAGAATCGAGGCCCAGGGTCCCCACAGGTTTGTTCTGATGGAGCTTGTTCAGATGTCGCTTTCTCTTCACCAGAAGTTGAGTGGTGAGTCTGACGAGAGTGACCCTCCCCAGAGCAGCTGCTGCTCCTTAGAATAGGGGCATCTAAGGATCCGAAGGCACTAGAAGAAGTTAAGATCCTGAAAAAGCGTTCTTTCCTTGATAATGTTGCAGGTTTCTCCATGAGGGGCCGAGGAGCAGAGGGAAGGAAGGCACCAAACAGGAGGGGCTCCACGCCCCTCCACCCGCCTCTCCCAACACCAGTTCCAGGAACCTAGAAGGGGAGGCGGGAACAGGCCCAGATTTGGTGAGAGGTGCCGTTTCCCCAAAACAGCCATGCAGGCTCCGCAGCGGGTTCTAGGAGGCATGGGCGCTGCCTTCCAGGCCCCAGATATCCCAGCTGGTTCCCTCCAAAAGCTGCTCCGGTGAAGAGCTTTGGCTGGCAGTGCTAGTGGTGCTGCCTGAGGAGGTGGGCATGCTGTTCCTGAGTGGCCACCAGCTTCTTCCCTCAGACATGCTCCTCAGAAACAATAGTGGGCACCTTGCTGTTGTTGCTAATTACCTCCTCTTCCTCCTCTTCCTCCTGGAGCTTCTACAAGGCAAAATAAGCAGGCGCCATTAGGTGAAGAGGCACAGGATTCTGTCCAGGCAGGGGCAGCTGCCTGTCAGTAACTGCATGATCAGCAGGGAGGCAAGAGCCAGGGGCCACGGGGCATCCCCAGAACAAAGGTATGAAGGAGAATAGCCACCACTGCCCCACTCCCTCCCCCCCCACCCTACACACACACACACACACACACACACACACACACGAATACCAAAGAACAAAAAACAGCAGACCCCTCTGGTGCCACAGCCACTACAACCGTCACTGAGTCCCACAGTACCACTGTTTCATTTTCAGGACCCAAACAGAGGCAAACCCCACTCTCCTTCCCCAATCAGACAGCCTGAAACTCCCCCGGACTGACCAGTGCAGCTGCCAAAGTGCCAAGTGTGCTGCTGCTCAGAATTTCCAACTACCCACATTTGGAGGCAGCCCTCAGAATGAAGAATATTATTATAAAGTAGATGGGGCGGAGGTAACAAAGATTTTACGAAGGTGAGATGCATAATTGCATCTGCAAACTCAAAGGCTACATGACACAGCCCCACCCACGATTTTTGGTCATTTTCATTCTTGGGGAGCATGGATGGCACAGGCTTAGTTAACAGGGAAGAGTCCTCTGGGCCATACTTGTGAGATGGGTTTGGAATGAAAATTGCCTGTGGGGCCCCGAGGTGATGATGCCACCTTGGGCGTGTCTGCTATTTTAAGGAGCACTTTGCTTCATCTAGTTCATCTCGTTAGCAAGGAGGCCTGCACAGGCAAAGCACGGCACAGCCTACTCTGTGAGGGCTGGAGGACCGTGTGCAGGGCCAAGCTACAGCCTGGAGTCAACCAGACAAATGGCGCTTTCTTCCCCAGGGAGTATCTCAAGGTCAGTCCATTGCAATGGCAACAGCTGCAGAAATCCAACCTTCCCATCCTTAAGCTTGCTAACATTTTGGCACCAAGCCAGCCTCAACCATGAGAAGACTTTGTCCAGACAATGAGCAGCCTACTTAAGTCAATCATCAGTCTCTCTTCTCTCCCAGACACACAAGCACATGTGCACACACCTGCCTCCTCCAAAACCATCACCTTGAAATCAGAAACACAGGTTAGTGGGCATGGATGCACAGCCCCCTTCTGAGGCCAAGAACTACCAACTGGAAGGAATGTGAAAGTACAAGCCAAGATTTTTACAGTCAAGGTCAGTCATTACGTCCATTCCCATTCTGGCTCTTTTTACTGAAACTATGCACTGCCATGATGAGAATGAGCAGCTCTGGCCAGATCTGCTGCATGTGTCCTGTCTTCACCTGGCTCTGACAATGCGTGTTCCAGGGAATCACAGTCACTGCCACCCAGGGATGCTTTGTGGCTTCCCTGGTGTCAGCCCATTATGACCCCATCCTCCCCATAACAGCAGTCACCCCAGATGCAGGTGAGCTCCAGAGATGCAGAGTGAGTTATTCAGCACAATCCCTGGACTAGATTACTATTACTTCTATTATCCCTCATGCTAACTCCTACCGTGATCCATAAACCTGGTCCATGTGCATAAAGACCTGGATGCAGGAAGAGTGAAATATTGAAACAACCTCAAACTAAACGAGGAGATGGAAAAATACATACATAAGCCATAAGGTTGTAGAATGGGATGGAACGGAAAGGCTGTCGGATTGCATTAAGCAAAAACCCAATGTGCATAGACACCCCAGAGAGAAATGCAAAATGGATTAAAATGTTACTAAGTTCACTCGAGTTAACCTAGCATGATATAGGTTATAGGTTATAGGTCGCCTTTACTTCTAATTTGCCTATATCTACCAACATAAACAGCTGTAAACACAGAAAATTTCATGCCATATGACACAGTACATCACATTCCAAGTTGAAACATCTCTATCCTTTTGCACAAGAGGTACTTTTCCCAGGCTCACTATATTTTCACCAACGTGTTCCAAGACACGATGTTCCCATGCATGTGGCACAGTGACAGCCCATGTCCACAGCGGTGACGGCACGCGCCTCCCACCAGGCTAGGGACTCCCACTCCACGGCTACCCTGTGCCCCAGTGAATTTCCAGTGCAAGGTTCCCTACTCTACCAGCCACCTGCTACTGCCCGCCAGCTCCAGAGTATGATACCTGAGGACAAGTAGTAAAGAATTTACCATTCTTGTCTATCTGCCAACACGTATCCTCACAGGGCTAAGTTAACCTTTTTTGGATACCATTTTTTGCCATAGAAAATTGGTAGTCTTCAGAATGATAGGCACTCAGGGTTGGCACGCATGCACTGCTATTCCTAAGGAGCCGTGTAAATGGGTAGTACGGGCAGTACCTTTCTAGACAACAGTGCAGCAACAGTACATATCAATGTCTTAGAAATGTGCACAGACACTGAACCATTTCTCATGGGAATTCTGTGCTTAAGAACAAGCACAGAGGGCCTCCCTGGTGCCACAGGGGTTAAGACACAACCTATGAAGCTATCAGCAGCCATATCAGCACAAGTTCGATCCCCAGCCCGGGGGCTGCCCACATGGCTCAGCGGACCTCTCCTGTCTCGCCCACTGCCCCCCTCAGCAGTGTACTTCAGTCAATCCACCTGTTCTGTTTCCCACTCTGTCTCTGGTGAATCCTCTCACCCCCCACACCTCCGGCCTGTACCCCAGTTCTTGTATGCATGAATAAATAAATCTTCAAAAAAAAAAAAAAGAAAGAACAGGCACAGAGATTCAGCTTTCAGGACACAAATCATAGCATTGGCTGTAACAACAATTAGAAATAACCTTAATGTCTACAGACAGGAAAAATGTGAAATCATGGTTCATCCATATAGCGGAACAGCAGTCATGAAACATATATTGTAAAAGACGAAGGACCTGATAGTATTTGTAGAAAAGCAGATACAATAGGACTCCCTTTTTGTTTGAAAAATACATATGTGTCTGTGTATACATATGTATGGACGTATCCATGCATATATTTCTCTATATGTACACACACATGTAGACATAGACATAAAAAAGTGAATGCAAAAAAATTGCATCTCACCCTTTAGATGATGGTATTACAGGGTGATTTTTAAATTTCACACACTTCTATATTTTTTTCAGGTTTTCTACAAAGAATACATATTACCTCTGAATAAAATTTTTTTTCTCTAACAAAATAGCCCACTTTTACTCCCGAGATTTGAATTTTCTTTCATCCTCACTCAGGGTTGATAGCAAATAATTCAGTTAAAATGGTTCCCAGCTGATTAAAGCATATGGGAAACACTTTTCTGTTCTAGATCATACTCTGGGCCCTGCCCTTCTACCACTGTCTCTCCTGCTTCCTGACTTGTCCTCTTAGTGTCTCGCTGGCAAGCTGTTGGCTTCAGCCCCTCCATCCTCGCGGCACTGCCTCAGGGCTGTCACGTGCCAGGAGAGTCACTGCCTTGGGCCACCACCACTGGGACAGGCGCTCACCCTTACCTCCCCTGTCTTTGACCCCAGGTTGAAAGTCCAAGAGCCAGGGCCTCAGGACTTGGCTCATGTTTCAAGCGGTGGGTACTGCTTAGGACTGACAGCAGTGACCCTGGAAACCAAAGCAGGGAGTCCGGGAGGTGGGAAGGAAGCAGGAGAAGAGCAGGGAAAAGCAGTGCCACAGCCATGTACCCCCTGAGAAAACTGGGTGCCATGTTTGTGAGCGCTGAGCTGGTCACCACCCAACCAGCCCACTCTGAGAGCTCCCACTCTCCTCACCCCGGCTGCCACACCCTCAGCAGAGCCCGAGCCCCAGATCTCAGCCAAGTTAGCTCCCTCCTACTCACATTCTCAGGCATTTCATTGTTTGCTTTCTGCCTCCGGAGATCTGCCCTAATGAATGCTGAGAAGAAAGAGCAACAGAGACTGTTATGAAACAGATCAATGATCAAGTTCATCCAAGAGAAGGAGCCCTTATTTTCCTAAGGGTCATAGATATGTATTCCAGACCAACTTCAGATCTAGGGAGCTGATAAACTTGATAAAGCCCAGGGATCTGTGATGTCCCTAACAGGCAAAAGTCAACGAGGACAGCCTTCATTTATAGATTGCTTACGTTTGCCAGGGCGCTTGCACACAGATCTAAGCCTCACAACAATCCCATTTTACAGATTAGAAAACAGGCCCCCAGAGGTTGGCCCACGGTGTCACACTCTGGGATTCAGACAAGGGTCTTCTGGCTCCAAAGCCTTTGCTTATTAGTAAACAAGCCCTCCCCTCTGTACCCTGCATGGGTACTCCCAATCTGTACAATCATTTTAGACACTGGGGTACACTGGGGTACCAAATTACCTGCAGCCTAAGCCCATAAGCAGCCTCAGCCTCTCCTTGTCCTCAGGCCCCAACTCACCAGTGAGGCACGTTCCAAGGGTAAGGAAAACACACAGGAAGATATTCCCAAACATGGTTCCATAGTGGTCAATGATCTGGCCCTGGGAGATGGTGAAGATGATCCCGAATACCTGGAAAGGCACAAAGACTGGAAACAAGGATCCAGCCCACTAGCCCGGGGCAGGGGAGGGGGGTTATTCACGGCAATAATGCAGTGTCTGCAGCGGCCAGGCCAGGCAGGGGACAAAGAACCACTGCTTTGGGGCTACTCTACCTGGGCAGACACGTTGAGGAGACCAGAAGACATGCCTTCCGATTCTGGGTATGTCAGTTCCACAGCAAACTCAAATCCCAGGGGAAGATAGCCGGTCATGAAGAAACTAAAGAGCAGAGCAAAGACAAGGTGAAGGAGAGCTCGTAGGACAGGAAGGGTGGGTTCCTACCCCAAGCTTCCCCTTATTTCCTTCCAGAGAAAGACTATGTATCTATCTATCTATGTGCCAGTTTCTCTCTCTCTCTCTCTCTCTCTCTCTCTCTCTCTCTCTCCCACCCTTTCACACAGACACACACACACACACACTCTCACACACACACACACACACACACATACTGCCCACAGAAAAATAACTGGGAGATGGAATTGAGACCTCCATGGAAGGCTTACTGCTTCCTACGCTTTCTCATACAACAGGCCTAGAATGTTCCAATATAATTTCTTGTGCAACGCATCTTGCTGCCTTCACATCTACTATCTCTCAATCCTTCCAACAAGAAGCAGGCTACTCTTTGATTACAAGTGAGGAAACTGAGGCTTAGCATGTTTGAGTGACATGCTTGTAAAGGTCCAACAGACGATCAGCAGCAGAACTAAAACCGGGACTCAGAGTTCTGATTCCAAGCCTAAGTACTTTCAGTGACTCCAGGTTGTCCCAGACAGAGCTGAAAAGGACTCTCAACAATTGTGTGCCTCTCAGAGGTCTGTGAAGGGCATACTTCATTCCCAACAGCAAGGGTGGGCCTGGAAGCCCCAACTGCCTTTTGAAGTGCTAAGTGAACAAGACCTCTGGACACTATTGCTATATCTCAGAGGTCAGTAAGAAGGCAGCAGAAAGAGCTATAATATTCCGAGCATATCAGCAGGCTGAAGTGGTGTTTTCTAGTTAACAGCTTAGAGATGAAACTTACCCCATTGTGCCAGCAGTGATGAACACCACCCATAGATGTCCCAGCTGCAAGGTAAACGTGTACACCACCATGCCCACCAGAGTCATGATGTAGACCACCAGGGTCGTCTCCCTACAAGCAGAGGCAAGAAAGCTGAGGCACGCTCTGGTCTTTAGCAGGATTCCCGAGGCATGCATTCATTCCACAAGTATCTATCAGGCCCCTGCAGGGTGACAAGCCCTCTCCTGTGCACTGGGACATCCACCCTCACAGGACTTTCAGTCCAAGCAGCTGATGGGAAGAGAACCATGATCCACAAGTAATTGATGGCACCGTGGTCAGTGCTACAGGGTCAGACCAGGGAGGATGCGACACAGGCAGGTGGGACACAGCCCTCGCCTTCCCTAGTCCTCAACCAAAACACAAATAGCACAAACACCAGCTCTGATCACAGTCCCCTTGACTCTGCTGGAAGCTGTAAACTGACTTGTGGGTTCTCTATCATCTGCAACCTCCCTCTGTGGCCACTTGCACAAGCACAGCTTGCCCTGCTGAATGGGAACTGCTCGCTCTAGACAGCAGGAATTCTCCAGCCTAAGGGCCAGCAAAACCTCCATCTGCTCAATTATAGTTCCCTGCACGGGTTCTCTCCGAAAGACCATGGCAATGTGCCCGTTCTGTTCCGGGCTCCCTCGGCTGGGGCCCCTCTCCTGTGTCTCCCCACATGTCGCCCACCGAGGACTCTGCCTTCTTCTCCTGCACAACCTGGCACGGGACACGGGGTCTGACATCCTCTGCCCTCCTGCCGCGCAGACAAGGAAAGCTGAAAGTCTTTCCATGTCTCCTCAGAAGCCAGAAACATGACACACGATAGTTACATCAAATAATTTCATCACTGGGGCCAGACCTTCTGTAAAGCACTTTACATGCATTGGTTATTTCACTCAACCTTGCCAAAGCCCTGCAAGAAATGTATGATAATCCCTGATTTTACAAATGAGGAATCTGAGACTCGACTCATTCAGTTAGTTGTCCAAAGTCACCTGTTGAGTGAAATGCAGAGCTAGGATTTGAAACGTGTGTTCTTTCTACCACTGCGTACAGGAATGATAACATACTATGTGGTGGCACCTTTGCAAAAGTTCAAGGCCAGAATCAGAGTCACCCGACTCTGCAGGATGCTTTGCCTCAAACAGCTGTGAGGATAAAGCACAAAGGAGGTCCCTCCTGCGCTCTGCTCTTCTCATTCTAGCCCCATCCACTCTGGAGAAAGCGATTTCTTGGACACCAGTTTCTCCCTGATCCCACGAACTCATAAGATACAGGAACTTTCTTTTACTATCTTTCTTTAACCACTGCCTCATATAAAACTACTGACCATTTAGGTAGGAAAAGCATCTGTAATCCCAGCTTGAGACAAGGGACCAGACCACCCAACTCCCAGCCTCCAACCAGACCCGACAAATCCGGGAGCCTCAAGGAGAACTGCACTGAAATGACCAGGTCACAGAGCTCTCACAAGCTCTCCCGGGGCTTGTCCTGTCTCGGCCTGGGCTGTGGCACTGGGAGGGGATGCCTAGTGCTGACCGCTAGATCTTGGCCTCCAGTGATTCAAGGAACTGATGATTTCTGGTGAAGAGGGCTGAGGAAGTATCCTTCCCAGAACTTTCACTGTATTTTTCAATTCATCCGAAACATCTGCTGCCCACACCCAAGTGCAGCTGACATTCCAATCCCTCCCTTCCCCTGCCACGGAGGAAGCCCGGGGGGAAAGGGACACTGCCGTTTACCGGTTCGGGGGCAACCAGTCCACACTGCGCTCGTCTATTATGGTCAAAGCAAGTAATCAACAGACGGCAGAGGCAAGGCAGCGGCCAAGCCCCACCAGCAGTAATGAAGTCGACCGGACTCTCTGTGCTGTTCCAGGCGTGGCCTCAATTGGCCTTTGACGAGGGTGGCCAGAGTGGTCCTGGTCTGGCTGGAGCCACACAGAAGCGGGCTTGTGTGGCAAAGAACAGCTCTGCCACTGTCTCCGGACACTGGAAACATTGGAGGCCTTGACAAAACAACCCAGAATGCCACCCAACCCCAGCACAGGACAGTCCTGGCAGCTGCCCCACCAGGTAGCACTAATTGAGCACCCAGGGCATGCAGAACACTGAAAGATGCAACAAGGGAAGGAGTACTTCTGAGTACTTTTTGCCAAGGCTGCCTACTGAAAAGAGGCACCCAGGTTGCTTTTGACAAATGCGGTCCCCCTAGAGAAGTTGCATCCATGAGGGTGTCCAGTTATCTATGTATTTAATATGCATCCTGGATTAGCCAGGCATACACTAAAATCTCAGAAAGACTGCTCTGGGCTCTCAGAACCACATTAAGCATTCAGACCCAAAGCACACCTTATTGATTAATAAGATAGAAGCAATTGCAAGTTAAGGCTCTGCAAACTGGAATAAACACTGGGTGCTATGGGGATCCAAGATGAGCTGGGGGACAGAGCAAGGCATCACCTCATTTCTCCACACTTTGAGGTTTCCACAAACTTTCCAACTGCTAGCATTTTTCCACATTCATTTTCATTTCACTCTCATCTACCCTTGCACAGGCCACCTGGGGGGGGTAGAGGGGGTATGGCACCAGGCCTCTGTGTAGCTCTCTGTTTTCTAAGACACTCATGAGACAGGTATGGTTTCCCTCATTTAAAAAAAAAAAAAAAGAGGAAAAGGAGACTCAGAGAAGTTAAGAACTTAAGACCTCCTACCTGCTGTGCCCAAGCTTGTGGAGCCTTACTGAGAATGAATATGTCATTTCAAATCATGAGTCCCCGACGGTCAGCTGGAGAGGAAACACCACTTACTTGTAGGTTTTGGACCTGTCCAGCCAGATGCCCGAGATCATGGCCCCAAGCATTCCAGCGATGATGATGGTCAGGCCAATTCTTCCAGCATTGACTTCCTCCCCCTGGGAAAACCACAGTCCCAGTGATGCCCCAAGGATGCAACAAAACCTCAGACGACACAGTCACCACAAGGCCAAGGGACAAAGGCAAGTAATGAGCCCACACTCAGAAGGTATCGGACAGGAAGGCCTGTTGGGAAGCCGCCAGCAGGAGGAGAGTCCTAGAACAGCAGCTTCTCCCCACACCATATAATCCCAGATGCTGGGTGAGCAAATCCTGTCCTTAGGGCCACTTTTAGACTTCTTTTTTAATTTAATCCTATGGCAACCCTTTCTTTTGTCTTGTTTATTATTATCCTCATTTCACAGATGAGGAAACTGGTACTATATATATTCAAATATTCCATATTTAGGTTTTTGAGTTATCAGTACCAAAAGGGATAGGAAGACAACAATAACATATTTTTGAGTGCTTATTGTGAGCTAAGCAGCTAAAGATTTTGCATAATCATCTCACTTCATTCTTATAATTCTCTATTATAAGGTTAGGCATCAATTCCCCAATTTACAGATCAAGAAACTGAGCTCCAGGGCTTCACTGGTGGCACAAGGGGTTAAGTTGCAGCACTATGAAGCTTTCTGCAGCCACTGCAGCATGAGTTTGATCCCCGACCAGGGAGGTAACCCACATGGAGCAGCAGACCTCTCCTGTCTCACCTGTGGCTCCCCTCAGCAGTGTATTTCAGTCAGTCTGCCTTTTCTGCTCCCCACTCTGTTTTTGGTGAATCCTCTCATCCTCCCCCCACCTCTGGCCTGTACCCCAGTTCTTGTATGCATAAATAAATAAATCTTTTTAAAAAAAAAGAAACCGAGGCCCAGTTAGATCAGCCTGCTAGCCCAAGTTCATTAGGCATATGTTAAGTGCAGAGCTGGGATTTGAACTCATACCTGTGAAACTATAAAACTAAAACACTTAGCCACCGTGATCTCCACCTCTGCAAGTGTAAGAGCTTCTTTTTTTCAAAAGGGGGCTGGACCTGGTCTTGACTCCTACACACACTCACTACCCTGTTCTCAGCATCTAGCCCCTGATTGTTTTTGGAAAGATTTGAAAAATGTTTTCAGTTGAGCAACTAAGAATTCAAAATGAAAGCTTACCCATATTTTACAAATTAAATATTTCATATGTGATTCTATATGTATTCTCGTGTTGCCAGGAACCATCCTCTGTACTGTATATATCTGACATTATTTACTTTCTAATGCTAAAAAGAATCTTTCAATAAGTAATTATGTTTCATTTGCAGAAAAGAGAATGAGGCCTCAGAGATGCTAACTAGTTTGTCACATAGCTGAGTACCACAAGGAGGGGAGCTGAAACCCAAGCCTGTCTCCCCTCCAAGTCCCCTAAGCATACCACCATACCACGCTGGCCAGAAATGGGGGGAGCCAAGAGTTAGCTGCTGCCCCAGCTTCTGCCAAGACAGAATCAGAAATCTCATCCTCTCTGGGCCCAGCAAGTGTGGGGAACTCCCTTACCGGGTAGTGCAAGATCACCATGCGATTCAGCAGAGTAGACAAGGCATAAAAAGCACCGGCGTTCAGACCTGAAGGAGGGAGGGAGAATCAGCATCAGGATTAGGCTTCTGCTGGGGCCATTGTGAAATTTCCTCCCCCCACTTCCCAGCAGTTCAGAAGTCAGAAGTCTTCATCCCTGTTGTCACTGCGAGTGGTGACTCAGAGAAGAAAATTCCAGTAGTAAGAAGCTATTCAAAGAAAGACTCCAAAACAACCAAAAGTAACCATTCTGACCTTTTCTTAGTCAAACAGCCCTCTGATCCCTTTTAGCCCTGCTCTAGAAACACAGACTCTGCAAAGTACTGCTCCCAGGTCTACATTCCTCTTCAGTGCTGGCTAGACCCATGGGGTTGTCAGACTCCTAGCCACCTGCCTTCTCTTCCATGCACAGACTGCCCCTCACCTCTGACACCGGACACCAACCCCTCTGCAGGTGGCTTCCTGTCTCTCTCTCTCCATCCCTCCTTCAACCTTCTTCTTTGACTCAATGTCACATGAAATCTTATATTTGAAACTGGAAAGGACCCTAAAGAGCATTATTTGACTCTCCTAATTCCTCAATTTATCTGGCAAGTAAATGAAGCATGAAGAAAGTGCTGTTAGAATCTGTGTCCTTAGAGAATGAGGCCATTTGCCCAAACAGTGAGTTAGTAACTAAGACTGGAACTGACAGAAGAGAAACAGCCCCTGTGCTCCCTGTGCTCATGATGTGGTCATGGTGATGATGATGCTGATGATGGCAGCACCCACCTAAGTACTGGATACTATTCTTAAGCACCTTCCAATTCCCATAACGACTCTAGAAGGTAATGTTACCCTAGTATTATAGAAGAGAAAAATACACACAGAGTTTAAAAACAAATACAGAGGTCACTCTGTAATGCCCACCAGAGTCTTTTTTTTTTTTAAGATTTATTTATTTATTTATACAAGCATTGGGTACAGTCAGAAGCGTGGGAGGGTGAGAGAATTCACCAGAGCCAGAGCGGGGAGCAGAGCAGGCAGAAGGACCGAAATACACTGCTGAGGGCAGCAGCGGGCGGCAGGAGAGGTCTGCGCGCCATGTGGGACCCTCCTCCGGTGGCGGGGAGTAGCCAGGAATCAAACCAGTGCTACAGAGGCTGCGGGCAGCTTCGCAACCCAGCGCTCAACCCCTGAGAGTCTTTTATGCTTTAGTTAAACATGAGAATTCACAAGATTATTGCAGCCACACTTGCCATTAGGCCCACTTAGAAGAGGACACGCAGCTCACTGGCTGGGTGGCCTGAGGAGTTCCTGTTCAAAGGAACCAGTCCACAGGACCCCAGTCACTGGGCCATCCAGAAAATACTCTCTTTGGCCCCAGGTGATGGCTGAGGGGCAGGGAAAGAAGGCAACCTTGTGTGGCCCTTATGGAAGCCTCTCCTGCTCGTAAGGCTTCCAACGGGGATAGTATCCAGGGACCCTGAAGAGAACAGGCCAGTGAAAAAGAGTTATCCTCTTGAGAGAAGCATAAAAAATGGCTTCCTACCAGGTAGAATAGCTGCCCAGTCCTGTAATGGTCATTTTTATCATAAGCAATGTTCTCTGAAAGCAGTTGACTTACTCCCTTGACCAGGTGTTCAGAGGAATGAGGTACAAAGTTACATGAAGGTCATATTCTCACACAAAATGGGCCAGGAGGTTTTTGTGCTGTTCCCATAACCACACAGGTGGCACGTGTTGAGGCTGGATTCAAACCCAGGCTACAGGTACCAAAGCCCTTGCTCTTAACCACTCTATTTCACATCCTCACAAAGCAGGTTCTCTAAGATTTCCCAGCTCAGATTACTGACAGTTTTCTTGTCTCCCAGGGGGCTCCCACAGGTCACCTCAGGGATGCAACAAGGCCGGCTCAACTCCTGCGGTGGGACAGGACAGCAGTGGGCTGGTAAACAACCTAGTGTCACCAAAAGCCACTAGACACGCCAGGCTGATTAGGGTTCCAAGGCTCTCAGCACCTTCTCATCAACCAGCATACCTGCCAAACTCTCATAACCCTCATACCACTCACCCAGTCACCTGGAAATTCCCTTTCTGAGTCAAGAGGGCGCATCAGGAGACACATTCCTGAAAAGGGTGATGGTATGGAGTAGGGACAGGGAAGATGAAAATATGCCCCCTTTATGCTCCTCATGCCTCTCTCAGCCTCCAGTCCTTGCCTAACACTGTAAAGGGCAAGGGACCAGGCCAGTGACCTCAGATCAGGTGGTATGGTTACCTCAGCCGGGAGCCCCAAGTGGGATGAACAGGAGGGCAGGATCATGGGGAGCAGAGGGAAGTGATCCAAGAGATTGGGAAGAAAAAAACAACTCCACCTCAAACACCTGAAAAAGTGGAGCCATTTTTGTGACTCTGGAAAATGAAAGTCTGGGGGGAAACAGTCCTGAAATAGAGCAATTTCTCTGGGGTTCAATGGTTTAATGAAATGGGTCCAGATTAAGGTCTGTGATCTGTCAGCACTACCTGGGAGTTTGTTAGAAATGCATATTCCTGACTCCATCCCTGACCAGGGACAGCAGACACTCTGGGAGTGGGGTTGCCTTCAGTGTGTGAAAAAGCCCACCAAGAAATTCTAGTAATGCTGGGGTCAGAACTCAAGCCCCGGCAGACGAGTGTGGCTTACCAATAGCCTCTCCCAGCCACCCAGTCAGCCAGGACAGTGAATCAGGGCTAGCGCAGGAAGTGGGGGAAGCAGGAGCTCTCCCCAGAAGGCTGCCAATCTGTCCAGTTGTTTTTACAGTCCAAACCTATTGGAATTAGGACCTTCAGTATGGTTTCTGAATCCATCCGAAGTCCAGACATCCCTCTCCATATTGTCCAAGTTTGCCACACATGGTTAAATAGCACAAGTCCATGCCACTGCCCAAACCAGTGGATTCCAAGAATGAAATGTGAGTTCTGCCCTGGCTGTGAGTACCTCTTACAGGAACGAAGTTCCCATGCTATATTCAAGTACAACTACCCCAGCAAGTCTGTCCTGTCAGGGTCATAGTTGTGTGAGACAATGTCATCTTCCCTGAAATACCTAGACATTCTTGACTATCAGTCACCTGGAGAAGAGCCAGTCACTGAAGAGGCAAGATTTTGGAGGGCAGACCTGGTGGCTCAAGGGGTTAAGACGCAACCTATGAATCTATCCACAGCCACTGCAGCATGAGTTTGATCCCTGGCCGGCCAGGGAGCAACCCACATGGCGCAGCAGACCTCTCCTGTCTCCCCATTGCTCCCCTCCACAGTGTATTTCAGTCAGTCTGCCTGTTCTGTTCCCCACTCTGTCTGGTGAATCCTCTTGCCCCCACATGTCTGGCCTGTACCCCAGTTCTTGTATGCATAAGTAAATAAATCTTAAAACAAAAAAAGATTTGGGAGGGCAGAAAGACTTGGCATCCCTGAGTCTCTTTTGCTCCTTTGTCGCCAGGTCCCCAGGTGTCTCACCCACATGTCTCTTCCAAGTGTCTCTGCATGTCTCCTTCAAGTCCCCAGGTGCAAGTCCCAGCTGGAGAAGCAAGAGAAGTGGGCCTGCTTGCCTTCCATGTTGTATAGGGCCATCTGGTCACTCAGCTCAGCACCCCCCCCCCCTAGTTCCCAGTATTTCCTTTGCTCAGGAAATTCAGCTCATGACATACTGGGACATGTAATCCAATGTAAGTGGGCACTTCCCCTTCACAGAGGTATATCTGTAATACTCATTTCCATTCAGAGCACTCCAGTGGGAGGTAAATTATATTATTTTCTGAAGTGGGTAATTAGAGACAAATGATGGGCACAGGAAGGGGAAAGGTGATACACTCAATAACTGCCAGAGCTGACACCAAAACTCAGATCTCCCATCCCTTATGGTCCCAGCATTCAAGGCCTTTTCTCCAAGATAGAGTCACCCACAATCCTGCAAACATGCTCATGAAATGCTATCTACTGATTTACATGCTGTTAAGTGCACATAACTGAGGGAAAATACCAATATCGCATGTATAAACTATGAATCACTGTCCTCTTCAAAGCCCAACCCAAGAATGAAGGGAATTCTAGAATGTTTCAAAACATCCAGCTGAATTTACAGGAGACCTTTGTTTTCATTTTTCTAATTTGGAGTGGGCGAAGAAAACAAATATTCCCAGGTGAACTAGGGGCCAAACACTACCTTTATAGGCCTCAAGCCATATATGCCTTTAGGGACCTTTATAAACATTTGAGACACACTAAGTTTCAGACCTCATCATCCCCAGATCCCAAAGATGCCTGGTCAATGTAGGTTGGACCTGCTTCTAAAACCCTGGAACTTTAGACCCATAAGAAAACAAGCCCAGCAATTGGTCTGAAGGATTGAATCTGAGAGAGTGCCGTACTACCCCAGGTACATTCAAAACCCACTCAGGTAAGCTGGACTAAGAAAAGAGCCCTGGCTCTGTCTCTAAAAGGTTCCTTTCTGCACATGGAGGCAAAATGGTGCCATGGTTAGGAGGACGTCTTTGGCATGGACAGAGAGAGGTTTAAATTTAAGCTCTATTCCTTGCTAGCTATTCAATTATGGGCAAGAAACTAAATCTCTCAGAGCTTTGATTTCTCATGACTAGAATGGAATAGAGTTAAAAAACTTATGTCAAGGGGTGCTTTGAAGATTGAAAGAGATGATGAACATAAAACACATTACATGGTGTCTGACATGCAGTAATGACTCAATGCAACTTTTCTTCAAATCGGTGAATAAGCTGAAGAATCATTTCCTCCTTGGCAGAGAACCCGGTTGCCAAGTCCAATTCTCTACTGTGAAAATAAGACTTGTAATTCCCTGACCAGAATGAACTGTCTACAAACATCCACATTAGTTTAATTCCTTCTCACTGAGATAATCCCAGACTTTTGAGGAAAATGTTACTAATTCTGTCTACACACAACAAAGTCAAATGTTTCCAGAAGCTCAGAAGTGAATTGCTTTTCTAGTTTAGCATTATCTCAATTTAAATAACAATTTACTGCCTGCACTTTCTCCCTCTCCTCTCCTTCCCAGGCTTCCATTATGCATATATTATTATGATTATGGTGTCCCACAGGCCTCTGGGGCTCTGTTAATTTTTCCTCATTCTTCTTTCTGTTCCTCAGATGGGATAATTTCATTTGACCTATCTTGAAGTCGACTGACTCATTCTTCTGTGACCTCAAATCTCAGGTTGAACCTCTGGTGAATTTTCATTTGTTATTGTACTTTTCAACTCCAGAACTTCCATTTGGTTCTGTCCTTATTTCTGTCTTTATTGATATTCTCTATTTGGTGAGACATCATTTTCTACATTTCTTTTATTCTTCAAATGTGGTTTTCTTTCATTCTTTGAAATATATGATAGTGGATTTATGATCATTGTCTATTATGTCCAACATCTGGGCTTCTTCAAAGACAGTTTCCATTAACTGTGGATGGGCCATGACTTCTTGTTTTTTTCCATGTCTCATAATTTTTTATTGAAAACTAGACATTTAAAAAAAACATGGCAACTCTAGAAATGAGACTTTGTTGCTATTTAAAGCCCCCAGGCTTTGTTGCTATTTCTGCTATTTGTTCAGTGGCTTTCCCAGATTAATTTTGTGAAGTATTTTCCCTTTGTCTCGTGTAGCCACTAAAGTTCTGGTCCATTGGCATGGTGGTAGTGATTAGATAGACAGTTCCTAACTCAATAGGTTTCTCCCTTTGCCAAGGGTGTGTGTTTTTGTCATGTCTCACCTTCAACTCTCTAGCAAGCAAATGACAGCTCTGCCTTGGCTTTCACTTCCTGTTTGCACAGAGCCTCCAGGTAGGCCAATGGTGAGTGCTTTGAACTTTCTTAGGGCACATGCACAGTTCTGCATGCAGATCCCTAAGAAGGTATCAGAGCTTTTCAAAGTCCCCTATGACCACCTTCTTCTCCTGATTTTCCTTTTGATTTTTTGACCAGTCTCTTGTTTACCCCAGCTGGTATCACTGCCCATGGACATCTGTGATGGTAAACAGTGCCTATGATTATTTTCAATGAATGCCCTGGGAATAGGACTTTTCCCACTGAGTATGTTCCAATTCAGGTCAAATAAAGTCAAGTCCTTTATTTGAAATTTTGTGAATGGGGTTTTTCCAGGGACCTGCCAAAAAGGACAAATAGCATTTTTGGGGTGGCACTCCAGGGGCTTTGAGGTGGCTAGTTTCATTGCTACCATGACTGAAGCTGCTGGTTTTCACTGCCACCACATCTACGAGACTGCAGCTTGTCAAGCCTAACACAGAGCCTGGAGGGGAGTTGGAATCAGAGTTACAATACAAAGCTCACCATTCTTCCCAATATTTAGCCATATTTCTTTAAAAAGTCCCTTGAATTGGTGCAAGCCTTTGGTTATGAGTTCTGAAAAACTGATTTTAACAATGTTTGCTTTGACAATGTGTTCTTATTGCTTTATGGAGGAAGCGATTATCTAAGGTCTTCACCATTCCAAAAGTCCTTCCGGATTTACTGCCAGCATTATCACTTAACGAAACAGAAGTTGCCCTGCCCTGCAGCATGGCCCAGAGCTCCTCACAGACAAGAGGCAACACTGTTCCTGTTACATCTTATTTTTGTTTCTTGCTTTCATCGGTCACCTGACCCTGCAGTCAAAAACCTCCAGGACTGAAGGCCACGGCCGGTGCAATGGGACCACTGCCTGTATTTCCACCATCACCATTCTCGGCCATAGGAAAAAAATCATTAAGGGCTCATCTGCCCTGGAATCCCCAGGTTGACCTCAGGTTACCCTTTTATCAAATGCAATACCATTTTATGGTGGTAAAAGGTCAATGCACTCCAGTTGCTTAAACTTAGGGAAAAGTGAAAGTTCTTGAACCCATGAAATTCTGAGTCTAGAGGGAACCCCTAAAGTCGGGGTTCACTCTCCATCTGTAGCTTGATATTCCCCACAAAATCCCCACCAAGGGACAGTCCCCTCAACCTCCCACTAGCAGGCAATTCATACTTTCTTTAGTTGGACACCTTAAGTATGAGAAACTATGTGGGTGAATGCGCAGACCTACTCAGAGAGAACTGAGAAAAGGGGAGAATGAAAGAGAACATGAAGACTAACCTGGTCACCAATAATCACTGCAGATGACGGGTCCCCTAACTCCTGACTGCCCGAGAAACAGGCAGACCTCTACACTGGAGGAAACCATCGCTTATTTAGTGCCTCAGCAGATAAACATTTTAACTGCAATAAAGGAGGTAAAGGGCACAGATAAAATGAAACCCTAGCACAATTTGCACAATTCAAGGAAGGGAAACAGGCAATTATGGGACAGCATTAAAGGGTATAGGCATCAGAGTTAGATAAACTTGTATTTAAACCCTGGCTTTGCTGCTGAAAAGCTGTGTGATTATAAGCCAGTTGCTTAAACGCTCTGAGCTTCAGTTTCCTCATCCATTAAACATAATAATTACAGGACCTACCTCACACAGGAAGAAATTAAATAAAACCCTCTAATCTCATTCTTTCCATATGTTAATCGGTCACTTTATACACTTGTTGACTCTAGATTTTTAACCAAATTAATAGGTGAATTAAATGGCCAACTGCAGGCTGGACAGAGGCCCAGCCTGGTGGGCTGTGAAGACACTCTTCAGTGGAATGCCATGGGATGCTGTTCCTGCCCTGTGCTGCTCCAACATCCTTATTAAAGGGTGGAAAGAAGATGCAGAAAGCACCATGCTAGAGGGCAAGCTCACAGGCCAGCATGAAGATTCAAATTTATCTTATTTGTCAAAAGGCATGAAAATGAGGGCCTCCCCTGGTGGCGCAGGTGGTTGAGCGCAGTGCTATGAAGCTGTCCGCAGCCTCTACGGCGCCAATTTGATCCCGGTCGGCCGGCGAGGATCCCACATGGTGCAGCAGACCTCTCCTGTCGCACCTGCTGCTCCCCTCAGCAGTGTATATCATCAGTCGGCCTGTTCTGTTCCCTGCTCTGTCTCTTGTGAATCTTCTCACCCTCCCGCACATCTGGCCTGTACCCTGATTCTTATATACATACATACATACATACATACATAAATAAATCTTTAAATAAAAAAAAGACATGAAAATGAAACAAGGCTATTGTCCTGCATTCAGGACAAGGAGTCAGTGGAGCTTCGTCAGCAAGGCCCGTGTCTGCATTCTTTCATTCATTCATTCATTCATTCATTCATTTCACAGCCATCAGAGTGAGCAACCACTCCAGGCTGCCACAGCTGAAAAACTACACAGATTAAAGACACAAATCCCCGGCTTGGAGAGGTCATAGTGTAGTGGAAAGACAGAGGTGGAAACAGTGTGAGTGTTGAGATACACCTGGGACAGCCCAATAAGAGAGGGAAGGACACCCAACAAGGGGGCTTGACATGGGCAGAAAGGTTTCCTAGGTGAACTGTACAGAACATGCAAAGGCCTTAAGGCACATCTGGCTCTCTGACTCTAAGCAACAACTTCACATGCACATTTGGGATCTGGAAAGAGTAAGATGCACAGACCTATCAGGCCCCCCTTGTCCCACACATCCATGTTCAAGTTTACTCCTGCACACACCTGTACCTTACCATAGCTGATGACAAGCAGCACGAAGTTCAGGTTTTTGAAGAGCCGGACAAAGGAACTTAAGTATGAAGAATCAGTGGTCGCCAAGGCATAGCTCAGAGACTGGGCTCGGCTGGGAGGATGTTTAGGCTTCTCCTTGAAGACTGAAAGGAAGAAGCAGAGAGATCATAGCAAATCCCATGGCACTGCCTCCCCAGAGCTGACACATGGATAAGAGCTGACTCTCCTATCAGAGAAGGAGTTAAGGCTCCAAAAGGAAATACTAATTCTTCAATTAAATTCTTTAGTCTCCTCTCTGAATCTGCTTCTCCTTGTGGCTAAGCAAGTGGTCCTTTAACTACTTTTTTTAAATGGCTTTGCAATCACTGGACCTCCCAGGCATATTCAAGGATCAAGGAGTCCCATAATAACCAGCAAATAAGTACTACAGAGCACTGAAAAAAATTCAGAGGAACTCAGAAAGGAAGCGAGAGCTGAAACTCTGGGATGAGTGAGCCCAGTTAATGGCTTAGCAACCGAATTCTTCTCAAGGGGCAAGGCACCCTGCTGCCTGTGCTTAGCAAAGTCAGACAAACAGCACACAGCAAATATTCCCTGAACAAGTAAAAAGGATCCTCTTCTGTTAAAAAAAAAAAAGTATACAATCTGTTCCTAGTTTCTCCACATGTGATCCAGGCATCTGCTTCATAAGGAGTAACACGCATCCCTGCAAGAGCAGACACTCTGCAGGAAGGACCGGGGGACACTGGGAAAGCCGCTCATTTTATAGGTTTTTTTTTTTTTTTTTTTGGTGGGACCCTCGCCGGCAGCCGGGGAATGAACCGGCGCTGCAGAGGCTGCGGGCAGCCTCGCAGCCCAGCGCTCAACCACTGCGCCAACAGGGGAGGCCCCATTTTATAGTGTATTTTCAGTACAACTGGCATGATCATTTTGATTGCCATTCAGTTCTCTGGGAGGCAGATCAGTTTAGCCAGCTTTTTGACCATCGTGATCCCCCTTTTGGGTCCAAGAAGCACCACATGCCCTCCCACCCCCCACACCCCAGGAGAACACTCTGCAGGTCAGTAGATTGTCTCCAGTTAGAGGAAGCTCTGGAAACAAGGTTTACACTCTTGGAAGATCAAAGGGGTTCCCCACCCAGAAAACCCTCCAGCCTTGACTACAGAACCTTGCTTCTTCCTTCTCAGGAAATAGTCCTGGATGACTCCACACAGTTGGAAAACTCACATCCATTGTCTTGCCTGTTCTCCCCTTTCATCAGGGGAAAGAAAGCAAGGCAGGAGGCCACTTGTCTCTGCAACAGCAGGTGTTTGCTTAAGGACGAGGCAATGGCAACCGCAAACCAGTATTCAGATAGGATTTTTCAGTTCTTTAATTAGCTACTATCTGTGCTTGATAGTAAAATGCCAAAATGTAGACATGTCCTATGCTTGCAGAATTTCAACATCAAAGAACCAAGCCCTCATATGCTGCTCCAAACAAGAATTTGGAGCTGGACACATCACTATCTGAGCCTCAGGAGACAGGCCGAGCATGAGAATCCTGATTGTATTGTTCCTTCCTACTCTCCTCCACAGCTTCACAGCTCCTCATCTCTCCAGGAACATCAAGTCCTCTGCCCAAAATATCCTGCCAGCTTCTAGAAGCCACCAGGCAGCCCTTCCTCAGTTTGGACCCAGGAGCAGTTGAGTGAGGTTCATGATTATAAAACTATTTGACTCTGGGATTGAGGTCAGCAGGCAGGAATGAAATCTTTAACACATAAGGTAGAACATTCGGACGTTTGAAAAAAAACTGGTTAACCTTTAGACAGGTGACTAACTAAAAATGAAAGCCACAACTATGCTGTTTATTATAGTCCCATGTACTATCACTCAGATCACTTACAAAAAGTGGACACAAAATTACCTTAATCAAATATTTCAAGGATTAAATGTGCATGCAGATGAAATATTAAAAGTAGGTCTCTGAGGTTGATAGCTGGGATTAACTTGTACAAGACTAAACTAATGGCCATTCTTTTCTTTATGATCTTTTGTATTTTCTAGATGTTTCCATACTGAGTATATAATACTTATAACTTTAAAGAAAAAAGAAACATTTTAAAAAGGTGATCACAAGTATGCTTGGGTAAATCAATGAGATTATTATTGTGTGTGCAGGTCATTTTTAAATGTTTTGTTTGGTTTTCATAAATTTACAGCATGGTGTTAGACAACCTTAAACTCAAATCCAAGCTCTGCCACTTACTAGCTATCTAATCTTGAATAATTTATTTAACACCCTTTTGGCTCACTTTTCTCTTTTTTAAATGAGACTGATAATGATATCTTCACTCCTAGAGGTGTTGAGGATTAGGCATGCCCCTGATATCCTAAGTGCTCACTGGGGTTTACACAAGGAGATAACAGTCTGTACATTGTATTGAGGATCTGGTTAACTACGACTAAACCTTTGCTGAGCCTCTAACAACGTGCACAGACCCAGCGAGCACAATACTGGTGGCAACTGTTCAGGCTAAAACATCTGAAGGCCATTAGAAGTCTGGTATCTAGTTTCTGTAACTGTCTATGGTATTCGAGGGCCATGTACAAGGGCCCCACCAAAGTCAAAGTCAGCAGAACCTCCCCACCAACCTGATCCCACCCCAACCCAGCACCCATCAATCCACTAGTGACCTTACCGATGATGACAAGGATGAAAAGCAGAGTTGCCACACCTCCTATTATGTAGAACATGACGCTGATGTGGTAGGCGAGCTTGTCGCGGTCACTGATATTGGGTACCAAAACAGGAGGGACCAAGAACCCAATCGCAATTCCAAGCTACAGAAGACAGACAATTGATCACAGTTACCAGTGGCCAAGAGGTGGCAGCACAAAATTAAGAGATTCCTAACAAGAAACATAATCCCCAACTTCCACACCTTCTTAAAACCCTTACTGGGTTTACTACTTCCCTCAGGATAGCAGAGAGCAATTTCTTTTCATTGACAATTCAACCTAGGTACACATTCTTCACCATCAATACCCACCAAAAAAAATTAGTGTTGGGGTTCTCAGTGTAGGCTGACTCTTCTCTTGCTGCATATTAATGAAAAATGGTTTCTATATTCCCATTTCTATGGTAGAATAAACCAGTGTTGATTTTTTTTCTTGTGTCATTTATAGTCTTGATTTCGTTGAATCTTATTAACCTGGAGCTAAAAGACCAGCCAGGGGGAAAGTTCTACTGGCAACAATCCCAAAACTTGAATTCAGTAAGAGATGGCAGCAAGGAGTTGTTAACATATTCACAAACATGAATGCTTACATTCATTGTGTAAGTCACATGCAGCTGCATAAACTTATACATACAGGACATAGGCACATGCAAACTGAGTATAAACACACACACACACACACACACCCCAACAAATTAAAACATCTCATATCTGCAGTGGAGTTCAAACTCCAGTGACATAGCACATAACATGACCTGGGTGTTTCCAAGGTCATAAACGCCTTGATTTAGTACTAACAGGGCATGATACAACTCCTGGGAGCTACTCTCTCCACCTAATATACCAAGTAGGAATTGGAGAAGTCAGGCAAGTTCAAATGCCAAGTATGAGAGAAAGTGGGTACGTTCTTTGTCTTCCTGTTCCACTTTTCCTCTTCTGAACTTGAGAGGAACTGCAGGTAGAAAAGCCATTTGCTTTCACCACCACCCCCCACCCAATTTCTCAGCTGCCAGTCTGCTGTCCTCATTGGTTTTTCAGTCTGTCAATTTTAGCCATTCAAGATGTTTGCTAGTGGTTCTCAGCTCTGAAATATTCACAAAGGTCATTAACTATCGATTCAGTGTTGGGTTTTTCCAATCTGTGCCAGGGTATAATCAATAAATTAAACAGTTTTTTAGTGCTTCTATATATACAAAGCATTCCACCAGATTTTTAAGAAGTATCAAGATGTATTACAGGTTTCCCGCTTTCAAGGAGCTTTATAATCTAAGGGGGGGATAAAGAGAATTTAAAACAAAAACCACAAAGCATAACACCGATGGAAAATCTGTGGGTTGCAATTATGGATTATAGTTAGAAAGTTCCTTTGTCATCCTCTATGACATCCTGATTAGTAGAGGGCTGAACGGAAGCTAGGTGAGGTTAAGTTCTAGAGTTTTATTCAGCATCACGAAGACATCCAGTTGAGATAAGTAAAGATTATTGGTTTTCAGACAGTGAGTGCTTCCTCCACTGGCCTGTCCATGCCCTCCAAGGCTAAGGGCCTGGGAGAAAGGTCCAAGTGAGCAGTAAGAGAAGATATTTCACATCCTCAGATACCTGATGCTTAGTCACACTCATTTATCAGTTGAGTCTAGCTTCTCAAATGCTGATCTCGAAGACTTTGATTGAGGGTACAAATTAGCCACATACAGAAAAGCCAACCAACCTTCCTAGCTGGAGACCTGGGCCCACATCAGGTCATACCTGGCCTCTTTGGAGTTGCAGATCTGGATGTTAAATAGAATCCCAGAGGGTACCTTTTGTAAGAATTAGGGTAGACATGGGACACTCGCCAAGCTCTGTGAATCTTTCATTCCTAAAAGGAACATAAAACCCAAGACCCTGAACCCCAACCCCAGTAAGCTGCCTTGAAAAAGATCACCTGGTCTACACTACCCTCCTGACTCCTCAGAGGCCTGGCTATTCTCTGTCTACACACTAAGTGAGTGCTTTCCCTCCCTGACTCCAGCACTGAAGCCTTCTACAGTCAGCATGATGCAGCAGCCAGCTGTAGGGTGATCAGCCACCCCCCTAAATAGCAGCCCTGTTGCACAGTAACCTTTCTCCAAGGAGACTCTGGCTTTGAAGGTACTTTCATGCCCAGAGTGGACAACTACAACATAGAACAGAACCGTAAATTGCTGCCTCTTTTGTTTCTTTAAGACATATTTTTTCCTGCTTCTTGAGGACAGTGTTCAGTGGGATCCTGGGCTTGACTCCCTGTTTCTGGATCCTGTGTCTTTCTCATAGTAGATCCTCTGTCATACCTGCTGGCAGGACAGATGGACAATTGAACATTAGTGGGAAATCTCATCACAATATCACAGAGGTCTGCCCATTAGGTTCAGGTTCTTTCTACAGATCACAGTACAATAAAAAAATTAAATAGCATGTAAAAAACAATGTATAAGGGCGCATAGGGAGGGAGTCCAGTGCCTGACCATCTCGTGAGGATCTACTGTGTGCTGGATCTGCAACATATCTTTTCTCCTTTTCATTTAATGCAGCAACTTTGCAACAAAGAAAAAAATGAGGAAAAATTGAGAGGAGCCCGCCCAGGTCACGTGCAGCTAACACAAGAGCTGGGATCCTACACCAGTTTGTTTGACTCCAGATCTGAAAACATGATGGTCATTTCTTATCTCTGCTTATCTCACAAGAATAGCAGGGCAGGACAAAAATACTCCTACGCATTTTAAAGAAAGAAGAAAAACTAAGTTGATTTTTCACAAGTCACCAAGTTGTGTTTCAGTGTCAGGCTCAGAGAGCATGGACTATCCTTGAGGTGACATCTCATCATCTGGAGAGAAAATAGTCATGACAACATAACAAAGATGCCTGACTCGTGGTTAGATGAACAACGTTCAGAAGCAAGGGGTGCTCATTTGCATCTAAATTCCAAGTGCATCATAATTTAGCAGAAAGCAGCCCATCAGACTCTACCAACTACCATTTTCTATATCTGCTTTTCAACCCAACACTGCCAAAAGCTTCATCCTAGGGGAGACTCATTCTGAGAGCTTTGTTTCCAGTTTCCTGCCAGGTGACCTCAAATTAAACTGGCTCTTTTTTCAAAAGCTGGTGGCAGGCTTTGGCTTCTGTGCCTTTGGGTAGCAGGCCCATGTGGGTACCAGATCCTGTGCTCACCTTACCACCTCCCTTAAAAATGCTGGTGTGAGCAATTCCTCTCCTCAGTATTTACCCAAATGACACAGAAACATTAATTCCAAAGGGCACCTGCACCCCTATGTTTATAGCAGCACTATTTACAATAGCTAAGCTATGGAAACAACCCAAATGCCCAAAAAATAGATGACTGGATCAAGAAAATGTGGTACATATACACAATGGAATATTACTCAGCAGTCAAAAAAGATAAACACATGCAGTTTGCAGTGACATGGATGGAGCTGGAAGGGATCATGCTAAGCGAAATAAGTCAGAAAGAAAAAGGAAAATACCGGATGGTCTCACTCATAGCAGAAATTTAGAAAACCTAAATAATGGGCCTCCCCTGGTGGCGCAGTTGTTGAGAGCTGGGCTGCAAAGCTGCCCGCAGCCTCTGCAGCGCCAGTTTGATACCCGGCCACCGGCGAGTGTCCCACATGGCACACAGACCTCTCCTGCTGCCTGCTGCTCCCCTCGGCAGTATATTTCAGTCCATCTGCCTGTTCTGTTCCCTGTTCTGGCTCTGGTGAGTTCTCTCACCCTCCTGCGCTTCTGACTATACCCAGTGCTGGTATAAATAAATAAATAAATCTTTAAAAAGAAAAAAAAAAAAAAACCTAAATAAGGGACCAGGAAAAAGACTAATTAATACAAAGTAAAAATCAAAATCAAAAGCAACTGTAAACCAGAGACACACTACGGGGGGCAGCGGGGAGAGGAAGGATTAGGGTCAAAATAAGGAGGGGTGCAATTGTATGGGGAATATAACCAAAATGAAAATGCATACATTGTGCAAAAATGAAAAATGATGTAAGAATTATATAAAATAGGGCCTCCCCTGATGGTGCAGCAGTTGAGCCCTGGGCTGCGAAGCTGCCTGCAGCCTCTGCAGCACAGGTTTGATCTCCCACTGTGGGTGAGGGTCCCACATGGCGCGCAGACCTCTCCTGCTGTGCCCGCTGCTCCCCTCAGCAGTGTACTTCATCAGTCTGCCTGTTCTGTTCCCTGCTCTGGCTCTAGTGAATCCTCTCACCCTCCTGCGCTTCTGACTGTACCCAGTGCTTGTATAAATAAATAAATCTTTTTTTTAATTATATAAAATAAAACATTTAAAAAAATGCTGGTGTGATGTTATTCAACTAAGCCTATAATTTTACCCATTTGTGTTCTGTCACGCATTTGACAGGACACCTCAGAGGGTCAAAATCAGAGGCCTGCAGCCCAAGTCAGCATAAGATTAATTCTGAGAGACGAAGGAAGCCGCCCTGGCATCTTTCCTGCACTCACAAAAAGCCAGAGACTCAGGCCTGAATGCAAATGATTGGAAATCACCACTAAGTGGCTTAGTCTTGGCTATGTCCCAGCATTTGTTCTAGTTTTATCACCCTCAGTAAAAAACAAAATCATGGGCAAAAGACACAAAACACAGTCAAGCCAAGTCACAGTCTCAGTTCCCGGGGAACTTCTTACAAATTGCTTTTAAAATGGAGTTAGGTTCTCTTCACTTTTACACAGCCCTCAGCAGTGTTTCCCAATCCTGCCTGAAAACAAAGGTCACCAGTTCCAGCCTCAGGTCTAGAGTGGGTCCTGAGTTCCTGTAATTTTTCTGTGCACACAACTTTTACCACTCTCCAGGAAGCAGAGAACCTGTACTCAGAAAAAGCATGGCAGGGACTCCTCCTGGCTTCTGTGGCTCTGCACCCATCACCCTCCACTGAGCTGCTAGTGGAAATCTAACACCATCCAGTCATCACCTTCCCCTGCTTAAAACCCTGCAGTGACTCCCCTTTTGTGGTAATATGGTTTACAAGAAATACCCTTTTGGTCATACTTATTTGGTCTTTTTCCACAGTTTCTGTCTCACAGCTCCGCTAAAGCTTAGGAATTTCCTAAATGTTGAGAGAATTAAACGTTAAATGAAGGTAACTTCTAGAAAACACCTGAGGGTGGGGGCCAGTTGCCAGGGAAACCAAAAGGCATGGAGGGTTGGAACTTCCAGTCCCACCCCCTGACCTCTGGGGAGGAGAGAAAGGCCAAGAAGTTGAGTTCAACTACCAATGGCCAATGGATTCAGATGTTATGGTTATGTCTTGAAGCCTCTATAAAAGCCCAAAAGAAGGGGGCTTCAGGGAGCTTCTGGGTGGGTGAACTTGTGAAGACTTGGGGGAGAATGGCACTCCTAGACAGAATATGGAAGAGCCATAGCTTTTCTCCACACCTCACCCCAGGTTTCTCTTCATGATGCTGCTGATTTGTATCCTTTAATAGCCTTTGTAAGAAGGGGTGATCTAGTGAGCAAACAGGGTTCCTGAGTTCTGTGTGACTTTCTTGAAAATTAATCAAACCCGAGGAAGGAAGTCATGAGGAACCTAATTGATAGCGAGTTGGTCAGGTGCATAGATAATCTGGGTTGACAATGGGCATCTGAAGTCTGAAGAGACGGGTCACAAGCACCTCCATGGTCAGGAACCCAGAGGCTTGGTTGGGGCTTTTCATCTGCCTGAACTTGGATGACTGGGCCCTTGCTCTGCAGAATTTAGGTAGACAGTGTCAGAACTGAGTTGAATCATACTAAACATGTTCTACATTTGAAGTCATCCATCCCAGGTCAACTATTTGTTCCCTGGGCCCTCCTACATTGGTCTTTCAAATGCCCAGAATCCCCAGGGCCTTTGCACCAGTTCCTCTGCCTACATTATAACATCCTCACTGCCCTGTTTTACTTAGTAAACACAGATATATACCCTCAGGACTGAGACAAAGTCACTTCCTCAGGGCAGCTTCCTCTGGTACCTCAGTCAAGGTCAGGTGCCCACAAAAGTCAACTTATATTTGTATGATTAGTCAATTACCATCTGTCTCCCCAACCAGACTATAAACTCCATGAGACCAGGGCTTATATTTGTCTCTGGAGCCCAGCACGCAACAATACCAAACATAGCAAAATGTATGGAGCTTCACCTGGAGTATCTCAGTCCTCACAACAACCCCAAAAAGGGGCAGGGAGGTTGTCTAACACTGTCCAGTTTTACAGGTGATGAAACTGAGTCAGGGAGGAGAAGCAATTTGCCAAGGTCACACAGCTACAGGCCACAGAGCTGGAGTCCTAACACCCCGCAATTCTGAGTCCAGAGCCCAGAAGCCTCACCACTATGGTTCATGTCACACCCAAAGAAGGTGTTTAACAATAATGTGGTTGGGCCTCCCTGCTGGCGCAAGGGGTTAAGTCAGCACTATGAAGCTATCCGCAGCCACTGCAGCATGAGGATGAATTTGATGCCTGGCCAGGGAGCTGATCCACATGGCACAGCAGACCTCTCTTGTGTCACCTGCGGCTCCCCTCAGCAGTGTATTTCAGTCAGTCTGTCTGTTCTGCTCCCCACTCTGTCTCTGGTGAATCCTCCCTCCCTCCCTTTCTCTCTCTCTCTCTCTTTCTCTCTCTCTCTCTCTCTCTCTCTCTCACACACACACACACACACACACACACCCTCATCTTTGGCCTACATCCCAGCTCTTGTATGCATAAATATATAAAATAAATCTTTTTTAAAAAAGGAATAATGTGGTCAATGAAAAGATGGAGAGGCAACCTGGGATACTCAATATTCATTTTCTATTTAATTGTTTCCTCCCTGCCAACTCAAGGGTGATATATAAACATGGCAGCAATATCAGTCATACACACTTTCACAGCAAATACCACAGTTAAGAACATCTGGGCAGAGCCTCCCTGGTGGCGCAGCAGTTAAGCACTGGGCTGCGAAGCTGCCTGCAGCCTCTGCAGTGCCAGTTCGATCCCCGGCCGCCTGCGAGGGTCCCACATGGCTCTCAGACCTCTCCTGCCGTGCCCACTGCTCCCCTCAGCAGTGTACTTCCTCCATCTGCCTGTTCTGATCCCTGCTCTGGCTCTGGTGAATTCTCTCACCTCTCACCCTCCCCCTACAGTCTTTCACCTGCACTTCTGACTGTACCCAGTGCTTGTATAAATAAATAAATCTTAAAAAAAAAAAAAAAAAGAACATCTGGGCAGCCGAAGGTTCTGGGTACCAGGAAAAGCTGGGCTTGTGCAATGCATGTCCTGGCATTCTGGCTCATGCATGTGGTGGATCAAGAATAAACCCAGAAAATCTGCATCGGGGGTAATACCTACCCCATACATGACACAACAGAGCGTGTTGTGCTGGTTCTGACAGAAGCAAAACCACAGTGCCCATCACCATCCACTACAGGCACTCAATAAAGCCGCCCAATCCTGCCTGCTTGTGAATATACCCAGACCATCGAGGCACGATCCTGGACTACCACCAAAGGCTGGGAACTCTGAATGAACACAATGGTGAGGGCTTTCCTTCCTGACAGAAGAGGAGAGAACCACTGGTTTCCACCAGGCCCTCTGCTAGGATCCCAGGCATTTCCGTGTCCCAACCCCCGGCCATTGGGACGGTAGAGTCTGCTCTTCTTGGCGGAGACAACTACCTCAGCAAACAGGTTCTCACCTACCCAACCTCATTCCTCCTTGTGCCATTCCTCCCCCAGGCAAACCAGCTTTTCAGAAATGTGAGTCCATTCTCGGCACCAGGGCTGAGCCCCCATCCACTTGAGCCAACTGCCCTATTCCTTTCCCTGGGGCACAAGTCACCACATCAGAGCTGGCCATGTCTCTTAGATCTCAGAGTCCCCAGAAGCTGACTACCTGGTGCTGCGGCACAAAAATGTCCCTGCACGGAGTCTCTGACCTTAAAGGCTTACACCAAATTTGGTCTCCTGATGACTTAACGGGGGGGCTCACCTTGCTCCTAAAGGACTCACAGCCATGTTGTTCAATGTCAAATGAATCCCTCTCTTCCTTTCCAGCCCAACGTTCCTTAGAGACATCATCACTTTCATACAGTGGCTGGTTAAAGACCCCAAAAGAGGTGAGTTCAAGTCCCAGCTCTACCAGTTACTTATTACATGTCTGAGTCTGGCCTCCTGGGTCTATTTCTTAATCCACAAAAGGAAGATACTAGTTCATACTGTCTAGCTCAGGAGTTGTTCCAAGGACTAAATGAGCTCCCTCAGATGGGCTATTGAACTAAATGCTTCACCTGGGGGTTGCTGGCCCCCCACCTGCAAGCCTTCCCCCAGACACTCTCATGGCAGAGGCGACAGGCAGGAGAGAAGAGGCTGCCAGCCAGGACTCACAAGATTCTTGCTTTGTGTGTGGAAGTCATACAAACTCCCCTCCTCGGGTTCTCCTCTCCCAGCTCTGGCTCCTCTTTGCTTTTTCTGCTCTCTCAGGTCCCCTGACTCAGCTCTCTTACATCCACTCTGCCCCAGACCCTCCTAAAAAGTCTACTTTGAATCTGTCCCCTACCCTGCAGGTGACTGGGGTCTCTCCCTCCCCTCACCTGCCCAAGGTATGCAGGTACACAGCCCTCAGCACTGCACTGACCACAACATGCCTGCTCAAGGAGTCAGCCCTCCCAAGGGCAGGGAGGGCATCCAAGCCCATAGGCCCACTCTTCCTTGCCATTCCCACCTATTTCCTTCTCTGGCCCCCATTGCACCCACCACAACTGTCTGGCCCTCACCAAGGGGAATGCAAGGCATTTCTAGTATCAGAATAATGTGCTGCAGGTGTGAACCTGCCCCCATGGTACCACCTCTGGTTTGCACACACACACCAGCTCGCGGTCCCTTCTGACCATTGCTGGCTGTGGTTCTCCATGTGGACGTGCTCCTGGGAGACGGAAGCTTTGTTGGTGACCTCCCTGCCAGGTGGTCATGTTGTCCACCCAAGACACCAGCATCGAGCCCCGCAGCCCCACGAGTGGATGGGCATGGGTACTTCATACAATTCCAACCTTTTCATCGCCTGGTCTTCACTTTTACCCAAATAGTTTTGTTGCTTGGTCAACTCTCCTTTTTTTATTTCACCTCTCAGGGTGCATTCACCATCAGTTCCTTCACTGGGTTTTCCTTGATCATCCTAGCAAGGCCTGAGCACCTTGCTCTACAATCCTCTTACTCTTTGGCTCCCGCCATTGTTCTGACACTAATCTGGAGCCTCGTAAGTGGAACAGGGACTCGCTGAAGAGATGGGTGTGGGGTGGGGTGGGCGGGCTGCAGTTGACCGGCATGTTGGGAAACACCACTTCCACTCCGGTTTAGCTACAGCCCTGACCCAAGCCGGAGAAAGAACTCGTTGGAAATTTAAATCAAGAATCTGGACAAGGTTCTTAGAAAATGCTTGCTGTTGAAAAACAAACCTGGCTGATGGGCCTCCCCGGTGGCAAAGTGGTTGAGCACTGGGCTGCGAAGCTGCCCACAGCCTATGCAGCGCCGGTTCGATCCCGGCTGCCAGGCAAAGTTCCCACATGGCGCACAGACCTCTCCTGCTGTGTCCGCTGCTCCCCTCAACAGTGTACTTCGTCAGTCTGCCTGTTCTGTTCCCTGCTCTGGCTCTGGTGAATTCTCTCACCCTCCCGCGCTTCTGACTGTCCCCAGTGCTTGTATAAATAAATAAATAAATCTTTAAAAAAAAAAAAAAAAACCTGGTTGAGGGCCCTTTCAAACCAGAGCCATTTGATAGTTAAATCGGGGTTCAGTCTTGATTTCCACACATTAGGTTTGCTTCAGGTGGATCAACCCAACGTTAAGCACACAGCAGGAGGCCACCCCCCACCCAGAAGGGTATTCTTAGAAGATGGGTGACTGGCTACATGTGTGTATCCACACAGCTCTATTCATCTCTAAAGATGAATCAAACACTAAGTTTCATGGAGCAGCACAGTTGAGGAAAATGTATGTTCCGTGGACAAATATAGGGAAATGTCCTCTATAAAAGGACATTATTGAATCCCATGCAGCATTGATGGGCACTAAAATATGCTACAAATCTGTATGCCCTCTTTCACTTCATACAAAAATATGCCCATCCACTCCTGGGGGCTGCAGGGTTCCATGTTGGTGTCTTGGGTGGACAATATGACCACTGGCAGGGAGGTCACCAACAAAGCTTCCATCTCCCAGGAGCACGTCCACATAGAGAACCACAGCAACGGTCAGAAGGGACCGCGAGCTGGTGTGCGCGTGCAAACCAGAGGCGGTACCATGGAGGAAGGTTCACACCTGTAGCACATCATTCTGATACTAGAAATGCCTTGCTTTCCCCTTGGTGAGGGCCAGACAGTTGTTGATCTGCAAGAGAGTAATCTAAGCAAAAAGATGCAAATAGGGGCTCCAGGGTCCCATAGGTATGGGGCCAGGTTAGAGTGAAGGCTCCTGCAGAAAGCCACCTTGGGGCCCCAGAGGTGGCTCAGGATGGGCGCTGGGTGTGGGTGGCCCAAAAAGAAACAAGTAGAATGAGATGGCCATTGAGGAACTGAAACACTAAGTAAAACAATAGTTTGCTTGGAGAATGAGCTGTCCCAGAACGCCAGGCAGCTACCAGGAAAATGCCTCGGTAAGTGCTCATGTGCTTGCAAAGCTTGCTCATGTGACGTTTTTTGAAATCCCCAAATCTGAGCCTTTGGATTCTTTTGAAAAGGCCAACTCAGGATTAAGAAGGTGGCAGACCTTCAGGAGCAAAACCAACACCATTGATTTGAGGGAAAATTACTCATGAAAGGGGTTTATGGATTTAAAACGCTAAGCTTAGGTCTCTAAGAATTTAGGAAGCAGAGCCACAATCGGTCAATTCTAGATTTCCTTAGAACTCCCTCCCCAATCACAGGGTCTTCAAATCTGAGATGAAACTGGTGGCTTCTATCACTTCCACACTCTTGGGTTTCCTCAGTCCTATGGGGCTTGGGGAGGAGGTTAGGAAAATGCAAGAAGCAGCGGCTTCTGTTGCTAGGCTGGCCACAGTCAAGGATTCCTGGGGAAGATAAGAATAACAATAATAGCTGATACATGGGACTCAGTCCTCCTAAACACTATTAAGCACCAGATATTCCCTTTTGATTCCTATTTTAACATGGAGGAAACTAGCATTTAAGCAGCTTGCCCAAGGTCATGTAACAGCAAACAAGAAACCTGGGTGTGGAGCTCAGGCCTTCTATTCTAGGGTCTGTACCAGAGTCTGCACTCTTAGCCAGAAGGTTGAATACCCAGGTCTTGGCTGTTTTTCAAACTAGAAGAAAGGAAAGGAACACATACTGAGGACCTACTATGTGCCAGGCTGTGGGCTAAATGATTCCTCCCGTTATTTCATTTAACCTCTCACGACAATCCTCTGAAGTTGGCATCATTACTTCTGATTAGGTTTTCACAGGTGAGAAAACACCTTTAATTTCCCCAAGATCACCCAGCTTTTAACGGCAGAACTGAGATCCAGAACTGAAGCTATCCTGACTGTGCCTCCTTGATGAGCAGGGTAAATGCCACACAAGTGATTACCCTCAAAAATTGTGGCAATTCCTCAGTCCTAAATGCGGATTCTATCATGGAAGCACTGCCTGGTGTCTAGTTGTAGGAGGAAGCAATGGCGAGGTTTCTCCAGGCACAGTCTGTTTTGTTTAGCCCCTTACACCCAAAGGGATGTCTTGGTTTTATGCTTAGTTTGGGCCTTTTTCCATGTAGGATGCTGTCTTCCCAACTAGACTGTTAGCTAGCAGGGCTAACAGGGCTGCTGAATAACATTTCCTATGTAACCCCACCCCAAGAACAAAGACCGTGCTCAGGAAATACCCTCTGAATAAAGAGAAAACTCTTAAAATTGCACAGTTCAGGGCCTCCTTGGTGGCCTAGGGGTTAAGTCTCAGCACTATCACTGCTACAGCCTGATTTCAGTCCCTGGCCAGGGAGCTACCCACATGACACAGCAGACCTCTCCGTCTTGCCTGCTGCTCCCCTTAGTAGTATATTTCAGTAAATCCACCAGTTCTGCTCCCCACTCTGTCTCTGGTGAATCCTCTCACAACCCCCCACACCCTCTGGCCTACACCCCAGTATCTCTATGCAAAAAAAAAAAAAAAAGTTGCACAGGTCAAACCTAACTCAAGTATTTCCAGTCTCTTCTACAGCAAACAAGTTGGGCAAAGTAAGTATTTTCTGTATTCTAAGAGTTTACTGCCACAGCAAGCAGAAGTGAAGTGAAATTACAAAAGAAAGATCTCGAATGCAGGGCTTCCCAAGAAATAAGGAGACCATTGGATTGTAGACTAATCAATTTCCCGCTCTCAAACCTATACTCAGTATTTATTCAACACCTACTGATAAAAAGCACCATGCCAAAAAAGGGAGAAGGCAACAGACGCAAGTCAAAGAGCTCATACCACCAAGCTTATCAGCTATCCTATATACCTTGATCTTGACCTACAGTCTTGGTGCAGACTTTTTCCCTCGTCTTGTAGGGGCAAGTGTGTGGTGGGGGTGGGGTGCAAGGCAGCTGAAGAGCAAAGGTAGCCTGGGCTGTAAAGAGAGAAGTTGCTCAGTTTGGGAGAGGGATCTAACTTCTACAGGGAAATCTTTTTGATGTGGATATAAAGGGATGCTAGCAAAGCGCTTTGTTTTTCTTTAGCTGAGCCTCTTATTTGTCTCTGCTTTCAGTCCTCAATGACCCTCCCTTTAAGAGATTCCTCTTGAAACTATGCTGTTTACGTTGAGAGCAGACATGGGGCCTCCTGTCTCCCTTTTCCTTTTTTTTAAGATTTATTTATTTATGCATACAAGACCTGGGGTATAGGCCAGAGATGCGGGGGGTGAGAGGACTCACCAGAGACAGAGTGGGGAACAGAACAGGCAGACGGACTGAAATACACTGCTGAGGGGAACAGCAGGCGAGACAGGACAGGTCTGCTGTGCCATGTGCATAGCTCCCTGGCCAGGGATCAAACTCGTGCTGCAGTGACTGTGGATTGCTTCATAGGTTGTGTCTTAACCCCTTGAGCCACCAGGGAGGCCCCTGTCTCCCCTTTCACCGAGAGCCCATCGCTGCTGGCTTCACCCTCACAGAGGTGCAGACATTCAGTGGCCCCAGGCTCCCAGGACTTCCCCAGTGACTCAGCTGAGAAAGGGAAAACTAAGATTTCTTTCATACCACCAAGTCAGCCAAGGTGGCAGAATGCAGATTCACTTTCTCCAAGTTCTTCACATCGGAATTAGGCTGCATGCAAAGCTCCATTCAAAGATGACACTTTCTGCCAACTCTGCCCCAGAGGCCGGCACTCTGCAGACCACAATGGGCCCACCGCGGGCTGCTGCTGTGCTCGACCTGACCACTCTCTGCCTTGCACAGATGGTGGGGAAACAGCTCAAAGCAGAACTGTCTCTCCCTTGTCTGAGATGTTACACACTGTCCTTCTTAAAAGTAGTTTATGTGACAATAAATGTTCCTAAATCTCCCGACTTTTAAGTCTAGTTGGACTTTCTTGGTAACCACCCTCCCCTTCCCATTTTCAGGGGTGAAACTGTCCAGGTCATGACTTGCAGGCCAGGAAAGAGTGTTGCTTTTTAGGCTGCCATAAGCAAGACCCAGTTCCTATTCCTAAATGGTAAACCTCAGAAATAGATTGGGTGGGCCCCATGTGGTTTTTTCCTAAGAATTCAACTTCATAAGTCAGCTAACCTCATGACCCCAAAGAGAAATCTGGAGAGAAAAGGAAATGGAGACTTTGCACTAGGAAAACTTGAAATCACCCATATCTGACACTGCCTCAGGAAAGCAGCACCATCAGATCTGGTGCTACACTTTAGGGAATTCCTCAGGGACCCTCTTACACAAAATCACCTCCCAATACCCTGCCCTGAAGTCACATCTCCTCCTACTTGACCTGGTATTTCCATCACTGGTCACTCCGTAAGTGGCTCAGCTCAAATGGACTCAGCTGGCTTGCTTCGGAACTGAGGCACTCTGGAGGAGGTTCCTAAAGCCATGATGACCAAGTTTATTCTGAAGCCAAGAGCTGATTCTAAGGCAAGAATGCCAAGCCCGAGGAATGGAGGGTGCAATCCCTAGTCCAAAGTTGCTCTTCAAGAGATAGACAGGACATGATTTACACACAGGGGAGCCCTGTACTCGCCTTACCAGGGGCAAGTCCAGAATCTTTTTGCTTTCCAGAGCACTGAGAAGCCCACATTTGCACAATATTTCAGTGTTCAAGGCACCTGAACGTCCAGTATATAATCTGAGCTGAAACAACGCAGTGAGGTGGAGAGCAGGATCCCTGAAGCACAGATGAGGCAACAGGCCTATGAGAGGCAGGCTGTCATTGCCATTCATAACTGAGTTTAAACAACTCCTGCAGGCAGGGTTCATTGTGGCGAGCTAAACACCAGAACTGCTGATGTTCCCACTCCCAACCTGCCCCCTTCCCATAAAACCTTGCTGAGCCACAACACGGCTCCATGGGGCCACACAGCCCAGTAAGACGTGGCCTGAGGCCCAAGATGAGTCAGGGTCTGATAGGATCATTTGCAAGGGGTTTGTTATGTAACTGAGGAATGTGTTTGGGTCATCATAAAATGGATGAAATATTTACTCTGCACCTCTTTTCAAAGTTCCCTCTGGACAGTGAGTCAGAGGGAATGAGGGGAGAGAATGTCAATGTCAACTTTAGTCCCCAAGCAAACCTCTAGCCCTAAGGACATCCTTTCCCCCATGGTAGCCCTGACAGAACCAAACACTGCTCTGAGAACTTCCTTACCCCATAATCAAAGTGCTGTTGAGATGCCTGCCCCAAGGCCACACAGCAGGCCTGAGGCCAAGACCATCTCTTAATGAGGAGACAGTGACACTTAGGGCACCAGGGACAGGTGAGGGGCAGGTAAGCGGTTCCAGAAAACCTGGCTCCACCCTCCAGGGAGGGCACTACCACCTGGCAGTCTCCCTGAAGACCCCCTTCAAGGACTCTAGACGTGAAGAGGTAGGAGGAGAGGATTTTTTCAGAGGACACAGTTACATAGAAAAGATAAGATTGTTAAGAAATTGGGTCAAGCTGCTTCTTCCTCCACCCCACCCCTACCATCCTGAGCCATTACTGGTATGTTATTCAATGGCAATCACAGAAAATGCTCTGGAACTTCCCTCCACAAGACAATCCCCAGACATAAAGTCTAAAAGCAGAGCCTCCGAGTTGCAGACCAGCAGTCACCCACCTTTCTTTCCAAATGTCCTGGGTCCCTACTGTGTTCTATTATGAGCAAGGGCATGGGGGTGGGAGGGGGTATGACCTCTATCTGACCTCTATCTAGAAGAGGGGGTGACACAGACCCCCCAAACTAACACACCAGCAGAGAGAATCGACAGGGGAGCCAGCTTAACTTCCCAATCTAAGGAATTTTACACTAGGAAAACCTGAAATTACCCATACCTGACACTACCCCAAGAAAGCAGCACCATCAGACCTGGCCCTAAAATTTAGGGAGTTCCTCAAGGATCTTCTTAACAAAAGAAGATCTGATGGGGAGGAGGCCCTGTCAGTGAAAATGCCAGGGAGACCAGCTGAGGTCAAAGTAGGAGCTGGGGGTTGGGGGAGGGGCCTCCCTGGTGGCACAAGGGGTTAAGATGCAGCACTATGAAGCAATCCGCAGCCTCTGCAGCATGAGTTTGATCCCCAGCCAGGGAGCTACTCACATGGTGCAGCAGACCTCTCCTGTCTCCCCGCTGCTCCCCTCAGCAATGTATTTCAGTAGATCTGCCTGTTCTGTTCCCCACTCTGTCTCTGGTGAATCCTCCCACCCCTGCACCTCTGGCCTGCACTTCAGCTCTTGTATGCATAAATAAATAAATCTTAAAAAAAAAAACAACGTAGTAGCTGGGTTCAGGGGACACTCCAGAAAGAATGCCACAGAACAGTGGGTTGGCTGGGCGGGGATGGCGGAGGGGAGTAGATCTATTTGAATTCAGCACTTGCAGAGCCCAGATTTCGTCTAGGTACTTTCACTGGTCCCTTGAGGCAGGAAAGTGATTGGCCTGTGAGGCAGCTGCCAGTAGAGTCCTCAGTCTGAGCAGGCATCAGAATTCCCAAACCTCACCCTGAAGAGACTAATTCCTGGGTCTGCCCTGGTGCCCAGGAATCTGCACCTTCCACAAATACCCAGGTGGTACTGGAGGTTCATGAATCACACTGAAAAGCCATCTCCATGGCCCCAAGAAGAGTCAAGAGAGAAGGCCCAGCTGAGCTGTCCAGGCAGGGGTGTGGGAGGTCCCATGCATGCCTGCCCAGCCCCTCACAGCAGTGCCAAGAGCCCCAGCACAGCCCCACAACCACACTGGGCTCTAAACAGGAAGCCCAGGACAAAGATCTGTGAAAGCAAAGGTGCGGGATGCTCAGAGGGCAGCTGCCACCCCAAAACCACAATGGGATAGGTCCCTTTTTAACAGGATGACTCAGGGCTGCTCACCTGCACAATGCATTTCTCAGAGTAGATGGACCAGCAAAGAGTCTAACCCCCAGCCACAGCAACTCAGTCGTCATGGGCAGAAATCGGGAATTTCCAGGGGAGAGAGGAGAGAGGGGAGAGGAGGGAGGGAGAGAAGGGGAGAGATAGAATGGAGCCGGCAGAGTCATCCATTCAAAAGTGGCCTCGAGGAACTAAGAGAGGCTGTTTCCCGCTCTGGAGAGGGAATCTGAGAGGCGCCTAAGCAAACACTGCACCGTGGTGAGGTTCTGAGACGCCCTGTCTAACCTCAAGACGGTGTTAAGTGAAATCCAGCGCCATCCCCCCTCCTGGCCTTCCGCAAACACGGATGGTGCCACCGCTCTCTGCCCTCACACCAAGGCCAGGTCTCATCTTGAGGTGTGGTGGGAGTGGGTATTGGGGCGGCGGGGGAGAGATTGAGCTCAAGTTTTTACACAGAATCAGAAAAGAAAGATGCCTACAATAAGGTCAGAAGGCAGAAGAGTCTTGGTGGCCCCTGATACCTCCCCCGGTGCCCCAATACCCACTCCCACCACACCTCAAGATGAGACCTGGCCTTGGTGTGAGGGCAGAGAGCGGTGGCACCATCCGTGTTTGCGGAAGGCCAGGAGGGGGGATGGCGCTGGATTTCACTTAACAATGTCTTGAGGTTAGACAGGGCGTCTCAGAACCTCACCACGGTGCAGTGTTTGATACACTCCCACTTCTGAATGACTGACGCAGCAAAGAAAAAGGCCCCTGCCCATATCATCCAAGGGAGTTGCTCCCTTGGGCTAAGTTTGGGGGTGGGACTGGATAGAGCTGAGGAGACAGAGAAGGGAGAGAAAGAACCTGATACTTCTTCATCATCCCTCCAGGCCTTATCCAGCAATCCACACGGGACTGTTTGATGTTGGGGCTTGGGGAGGAAGTTGAAGCCAAGGGAAGGACATCCTGTTAACAGCATTTCTGGAAAGAGATCAAAGCCAGGCAGTGGAGAACAGCTGTGTCCATCTGATAAGCCAGGACGCCCCACTTCCTTCGGCGTGGTCTCAGGTTTGTGAGACTGAGGTCTCAAGTAGGGGTGGGGGTCGGCCCAGCATTAGTGTCATCCTAGAGACCCCAATAACACCGTCTCCAGCACCTGCTCTGCTTTCAGTTTGAGTAACTCTCAAGAAGGACAGTCCCCATGAGGATATGACTGGAAACTTCCTGGAATGGCCCATTCTGCCCTGGTCACCCAACTCACAGTCACTTGACTTGACTCATTAAGAATTATTGAGTCAATGGTGATTACTGTCACCTGCTGGGGAGCTGCCCTGACAGGAGTTGCAGACATAGGGGAGGCACAGCCTTGAGGAGGGGGCAGAGAAGGGTGGGTAAAAGAGCCATGGAATCTCCTACCATTTTGAACTTTTGGCTTTTTTTTGGTTGAGTGTTTGCTTGGTTGCTGTAGATCTTTGAGTGTTTTCCACAGCTCCTATAAAGAAGTTCTTTTTACCAATTTCAAGTCTCTGTGGGGGAGTGAGGGTGTGGAGCTTCCTGACTTGCCATCTTGCTGATGTCACTCTCCATGGCCTATAAAGCATATTCCTCAGATAGTATAACTGCAGGAGATAATGAAGGAGCCAGACTGGTCAGACTGGACAGACACAGCTGGGCGGGAACAAGAGACAGGTGGGATGGGAATGGAGAGGGAACAGGAATTCTGGCTTGCCAAACTGGAAGTTGAGATTGGATTCCAGGGAATTGTCGGGTACCTGAAGGATGCCTGGAAGGCAACAAGGCCAAGGCAGAAGCCAGGCCTGCCTCAGGCTCCTCCTGGGCACTGAGTTGAACATGCAAGAAACGAAAAAAGGTTTATAGCATCTGCCATGGCTCCACCCACCTCTACAAAGCTTGGAGAATATTTTCAGCACCTTAAGCGATCAGAGTATCAGTCCCAGCCCAAGCTCAGCCTCTCCCCTCAACCTGAAGGATGAAGGCCAAGCCCCCAGCCAAGCCCCAGACATCCCACACATGGCCCTGACAAGAATGTGGCTCAGGCAGGAGGGGGCCTTCCTGTGATCTGCTGGTCCTCCCTCCTAGAGATTTCAAACACTGGGAGGCCAGTTGAAAAAACAGCCGCCTGGACTCTTAGAGTCCTGGAGTGCCAGGTAAAGGAAGTCGATAAGGGGCCCAGGAGTAAAGGGGATTATTTATTTTGGGGAGGCACTGGCCTAGTTTCCTGCCCAGCCTTTGCACTCATCACCCCTGCTGCATCGTGCAGGGGGACTTTTTATGAAAGAGAAAGCAGAACTGGATCTCAGACTCACGTTCCCTTCCCCAGAGTCTCAGTGTCTCAAACTGACAGCTTTAACTCCACAGCTTCAAAATACAGAATATAATTATTTTTAATGTTGTAGTTAGTTATCACCTACTGAAAAACATCTCACAAGTCAGACACAGAACGACAAATATTGTATGACTGCACTCACATGAGGTGCCTAAATGTAGCAAATTCATAGACAGTAGAACAAAGGTTAGGGTTAGCAAGGGCTGGAGGGGGGCAGGGAAGGGAAGAGTTACTGTTAATGAGTGGGGTGGTGACCAAGTTCCAGGGTAGATATTGCAGCACCACATAGTGAACATATTTGAGGTCACTGAATTGTACACTATGAATGGTTAAAATGAGAATGTTTTGTTATGTTTTATTTTATCAAAAATAAAATAGTTTATACATGAAAATCTGGGTTTCTGTTTTCTCTTTAAAGATAAAAAATGACACCATCTGGCAACACAGGGTCGTGCTTTGTCAGTGTAACTAGCAGGTGTTGAAGCTAATGTCTTCAGGTGGGACGTGTGCTCAGCTTTGCTGTGCTCCTACCACCCTCCAAGGTCACTTCCTATCACCCTCCAAGGTCACTTCCTATCACCCTCCAAGGTCACTGTCACTATGTCACATTTATACAACCTGACTTGCCCCCAAGAACTTTTGAGGGTATAGATCTGTCCCAACCCCCATCTTATTTCAGTACCCCCTGCCTTGTTCTGCTCCCTCAGTCCCTGCCAGTTCCTCTCTTCTGAACCACCAGGGGAGGCCTGAGTGTGGGCAACGAAGGGCGAGGGTAGGCGCAGGGGGTGGGGGAGACAGCACTATGTGCACCACTGTAAGCAGCAACAACAATCAATGGACAAGGACAAGACTTTGTCTTTACTTCCCAATCACTCTGATCTTGAAAGCCTCTGACTATAGAAGACCCAGAATGAGAAGCCTGGACTTTAACACACCGGCGTGGCCGTGATTTGGGAAAATGAAGCCAAACAACCCACCTTAAAACCCTGACTCCCAAGCCCACCTCAAAACACCCCGTCTCTCTGCTGGTCCCACATGATGAGCCAGCCCCCACGAACACAACCCCCTCAGGGCCAGACTCAGTTTACTAAGCCCAAGTCTAACTGCTGGAATCTGATTGCTGACTGCTTGAAATATGACAAGGTTCAGGACATGCTACCCCAAACATGGCAGCAAAATATGGCACTTCCACAACCCTCACTCACCCTCACCTGCATCCCAAAGCCACTACCAAAACATGAACCACTTAGAAAGCTCTACCTGGGGCCTCTGGGAAAAGTTTACAAGGATTTAGAAACTGCCACTTTTCAGCAGGAGTCGAGTGTGTGCATGGAGTAGGGAATGTTTTGTTTCATTTTCATAACATCAAATACCTCCTTTCTCAATCCACCAAGATCTGAAATGAAAGCCCTCAAAAGCCCTTTACGATTTTACTCAAGAAACCTTCAAAACATGATCTATGGGGAAGTCGGTAAAAACTGAGCAGAGAGTACAGAAGACCAGACACTACTTACTGACCCTGGATCCTCAGGCCCAGTCCCCTAACCTGACTGAACTTCTGTTTCTTTTTTTTTTTTTTTTAAGATTTATTTATTTATGCATACAAGAACTGGTGGGTACAGGCCAGAGGTGCTAGAGGTGGGAGGATTCACCAGAGACAGAGTGGGGAACAGAACAGGCAGACAGACTGAAACACACTGCTGAGGGGAGCAGCGGGGAGACAGGAGAGGTCTGCTGCGCCATGTGGGTAGCTCCCTGGCCGGGGATCGAACTTGTGCTGCTATGGCTGCAGATAGCTTCGTAGGTTGTGTCTTAACCCCTTGCGCCACCAGGGATGCCCAAACTTCTGTTTCTTCATCACTAAAATGGGGACAAATAATATCTATCCTCCCTCTTAGGGTTAAGAGTCACCATGAGATATTGGCTCTACATTAGAAGGGCATAAGAACTGTCTGTATCCTAGGGATAGAGACACTAAAGAAGGTTCACACCAACAAACTCACAAGGGACTGAGTCCAGTATCCAGGGACTGAGTCCAGCACCCAGAACTAGGCATACTGAATATTTTAAGCTGAAGGAGTTTGAGAAAACGGTAGAAGCAGGAAGGTCACTCTGATCTCTCCCTGTTCCTCACCCTTCTCCCTGAAACTAGCCTTAAAGGCCTCAAGTGAGAAGAGTCTTTCCTATTTGTGCAGGACAGGAACAACCTTATTCCTGAAGACAAAGGGACAGCACCTAGCAGGGTTTTATTTTTTTATTTTTTATTTTTTTTAAATAATAAATTTTATTTTTATATTCCCCATACAATTGCAACTCCCCATTCTGACCCCAATCCCTCCCCTCCCACCCCCCACCCCCCAAAAAGTGTCTCTGGTTCATAGTTTTTTGTTGATTTTGATTTTCACTTTCTTATAGTTATTCATTTTCCTGGTCCCTTATTTAAGTTTTCTAGATTCCCCGAGCAGGGTTTTAATAGCCCTTGCTCAATTTCCCCCTGGCTAGAGTCACCTGGTCCACGTTCCTTCCCACTAAGCCACTCTGTATCAAACCTAACATAAAAATACACAGGCCCAGCTGTTTCTTCATTTCTTTATGCAGGCGACGTACCACCTAAAACTTATATTACGTAAATGTAGAGGATCTTCTTCTATTAATCTGTCCTTGTCAGTTGAATTTTTAGACCCAGCCAGGGAACTTAAGACAGTCCACGACAACTTAGGCCAGTCCTCTCCTACAAACAGCATCATTGTTCTCCACCCGCATCATTCGACCAGGCTTCAGAACACACCCTATGGCCGTCTGGGAAACGCAACTAGTCTATGTGGAAAGTACATGACGATTTCCAAAGACTCTATGGAAAGGGAATGTAAAACAGTTGTTTACTATATTGGTGACTCACTGAAATAGTGTGTGGATCCACTGGGCCAAATAAAATAGAGTACTGAAAGTAATTCCATCTCTTCCTTTGACTTTCTTTTACATGTGACATATTTTTAATGTGGCTACTAGGAAATTAAGTTATGTAGCTGGCTTACATTATATTTCCATTAGACAGTGCCATTTTAGACAGCCTAGCCAGCTGTGGCTTCTGCTGAAGGGATTCTGTAAGGTAACTGTATTTTCTTTAGCTGGGAAAATAAAAAGGTTTACTCCTCTGTTTCTGCCCTTAGGAAGCCCCGTCCCATCTCTGTGCTGAAGATGCCTCATCCTGGCTGGGGCCCACCTGCAAATCTCTGCCAGCTCCCTCATCTATCTAGTCTGGGCCACTGAGCTAGGCCCCCAGACTCAATAAAGTTGTGTCCACATCACCAACCCCCTACACAGATCACTTGCCCTTGAAACTATGGAACAAGTGTAGCTAAAAACTGCCAACCTGTTGCTACCAGTACAAATGGCCACAGTGTTGCCCCAAGGAGCTTAGCTGCTGCCCACCCCGCTCCCCCCAATCCTTCCCTTCCTCACATTTCCCACATTTCCTTTCATCCCTCCCCAGGGTCCATGTTTTTCTCTTTCCAGGACTCCAGCTCCACATTCTATGATGGGCTCCAAGGGGCAGAATCAGAACTTTAGCAGTTTACACTCAGGGGATGGGGAGGTAAAGCTGATACCAGAAACTTCAAAAGAGAAGACCTCAAATTCTGGAGAAAGTTACCAAACAATAATGTCTGTGACCCTCAAGACACAAAGGGCAAATTAGAAGCTCAGCACCCTGTCTTTTTGAAAAATATACATTTATTTTTAAACAAATAAATGCTATGCTGAGGCCACATGAAGCCTCAACACTGACCCAGTCCTAGAGGCTCTGGAGGTGGAGCTGTGTGTGTCCCTGTGGCCTCCTTCTGTTAGGGGGAAGTGATGTCCTGAGTTAATCCCATACAGGCTTTGTGGACTCCACCCCCACTCCAGACTAAAGCCATCAAGACTCTGGGAAAGACAAATCCCATCACCACCAAGGGAGGGTGGCTGGGACCTGAGGGTGGAGTTGGGCAGCCAGGTTGGATATAAAAAACCAAACACGTGGGCCTTGGGCTCTCTCTGGCTCGCGATCCCTCGCCTCCTGGCTTCACCGCTCCTGGCTGGCGGCCAACTCTGAGAGCGCCATTTTGGGATTCCTGATCGGCGGATCGGGTAGGACTCATTTAAAACTTTGTCTCCCGCTTTTCTCCCAGAGCTGTACATTTCCTCATTTCCCCTTCCCTTGTAAATAAACCTTTTATTAACCTTTCACGTGTGCCTGCAGTAGAGCATTGATAAGTCCTTTTAAGCGCGCGGGTGGGGACCCACAGTCAGGCACCCCGTTTTGTATCGGGGTTGCTCTACAACACTTCCACTCACTGGCTGCAGGCAGGGCCCTGGATAAGTTTGCTCCATTGATCTGGGTCTCAATTTTCTCACCAGGAACAATGGGAACAATGCCATCTACCTCACAGAGCAGTTGAAAGGATTAAATTAAATAATGGATTTTTAAAAAGTGCCCTGTACATAATAGATTTTTTTTCTTTTTAAGATTTATTTATTTATGCATACAAGAGCTGGGGTACAGGCCAGAGGTACAGGAGGCTGCGAGGATACACCAGAGACAGAGTGGAAAGCAGAACAGGCAGACTGACTGAAATACACTGCTGAGGGGAGCAGCGGGAGAGACAGGAGAGGTCTGCTGCGCCAGGTGGGTTGTTCCCTGGCCCTCTGGGATTGAACTCGTGCTGCAGAGGCTGCGGATAGCTTCACAGTGCTGTGCTTAACCCCGTGCGACACCAGGGAGGCCCCTTAGTAGGTATTTAATAGAGATCAGACTCCTTCTCCTCACTCTTCCCCATAGCAATTAGGCAAAGAAGCTACTAAAAATCTCATGGAGAATTGAAAATAAATTTTCTAGACTGATTTTTTTTTTTTTAATCTGAACCTTAGTGCCTGGTACAATTTCAGACTCTGGCATGGGAACTCTACAAAGGCAGGGACTACTTTTGCAGCCCTGGACAGTGTCTGGTTAAAGGTAAATCATTGAATGTGATGGAGGATAAGGATAGAAAAACTAGGAAGGAGGCGCCACGGGACCAGAAACCTGGCTCACACAATGCCAAGAGCTGCAGGTGCAGGTAGAAGGGATTAACATAGCCACTAACCCAGCTATAGAAACCTAAGATCCTCAGGGCCAATGCTTAGATCACAAAGCACTGCTATAGGGGGTGTCAAGAGAGCAGACCTGAAGGTAAAGATATGGAGATTGAGGGTCACAGCAGAAATCTGGCCCTTTCAAATTCTACATAGTTTATTCAAAGTCAACAACAAACAAACTACTCCAGGAAGGAGTGAGCCCCTCCCAAAGAGGAGGCTAAATCAGTACAACCTCTACACTGGCAGGGAGCAGCAGTCTTTCTGCCTCCTTCTGCCCACCTGTGCCTATGCAGGTGTTCCTTTTTGCCAACTCTCTGTCCCTCTGCAGGGCAGCAGCCTCTCTGCCTGCCCGTGCCCTGTGCCCTGTGCCGGTGCTTCTCTTCACTGACCTCCCTCAGTAGAGGCAGCTCTCCTGCCTGTGATCATGCAGGCCTCTCTTAGCAAATCTGTCCCTTTTAGGGCAGCCCTTTCTGCCTGTTTGTGTCTATGCAAGTGTTCTTTATTCTTCTCTTCCTGTTATAATAAACCTGCCCTTTTGGATGTAACTAATGTCTCTGTTGTGGAGAAACTCGCCTGGGAAACTCGCCAGTGTTGGTATAAGGGAAGCTCTGGTGAAATCTTTCCCAGAGTGACCCCAAGGACCCTCCACCTTCCATACCCGACAACTCCAAAAATGACATCAAATGAATGAATAAATTTTGGATTTAATGGAAGCAGGGGCTGTTGTTTGCAAAGAGCATACAAGAAGTATTAGATGTAAGATGACCAGAGTACAGGATTATGCTGATGTGAAATTTGTAGCCCATGGAGAATTATTCTACAGAGTGATATTTAAAACCTATTTTTGACAGTTTTTTTTTCCTTTTTTTTCTAAGCAGCAAAGCTCAAGGTGTTTTGTTAATATTTCTCCTTCATTCAAGCCATGCTTTAGTTAGAAAGATAGGTTAAAACAACCACAGTCAGGCCTTCCTGGTGGCACAAGAGGTTAAGTCTCATCCCAATGAAGGGATCTGCAGAAGCTCAATCACCAGCCAGCCAGGGAGCTACCCACATGGTGTAGCAGACCTCTCCTGTCTCTCCTGCTGCTCCCCTCAGCAGTGTATTTCAGGCATTAAATTAAAATTAATTAAAAAAATAAATCTTTAAAAAAAAACCAACACAGTCACCTCTATGGGAGGAAACAAAAATAATTCAGTTTTTCATAACATTTTTGTTTAACAGCATGGCATATTAAGCCTAAAAGATCGGACTAAATAGCTGATAAAAGTATGTGCACTGTGTAAGTGTTTTCAAATGTAAAATTCTTAGTAGTTTCTGACCTTAGTGGAGACTTGGGGAGCAGAGTTGAGAGTTGAGAAATGAATAACTATTCTAATCAAAATTTAAAGCTATTTCTGGTTAAGTTCCCTCATGGGTGTGTGTGTTGGAGTGTCTAAAACCCTATTGATTTAAGCTTCCTGGTTGACCAAAAAAAATGTTGGCTTCACTAATCACTTACAAAAAAAAAGCAAACAAACAAAAAAAAAACATTGCATTGTCTGATCAACAGATCACCTGAGGGCTTTTCCCAGTTGGCTCTCCAGCCTGCCCCAAAGAATGGGTGACTGTGTCCTCATCCTATTCTGCTACTAATAGAAAGATTTAGCCCTTTGGATGCTTGGCAGCTACTGTCTTTCACACTTTCGGCCCCCTGCCACACCCCCACCTCCCCTGCCATTTTTAAGCATCTAAAAAGGAACACTCCAATAATGCCAAGCAGACCAACAGGGCAGCAATGGGATATTAAAATCCACAGCCACAGTCACATCACCTTAGAGGAGACAGCTTGACAAATGCCCTGAATAATTCATCCACAGGTGAAAGAAAACTAGGTGTAGAATTTTATGTGGCCTGCTCATTTATATGCTAAAGAAGGCCTCTTTGCTTTTCTTTACACCATTACCCAACTGGCAGAATTTACTGGTCTGGGAAAATTTAGCTCAAGTTAACTTACTGGTGGTGAAGATGAACAAAATGGAAATCTGCCTTTACAGAGTTTTTCAAAATTGCTGGCCCAAATGAGAAATCCATAAATGAAATGTTCAATTTTCTAAATGCAATGAGGAGGTAATAGAAAAAAGACCTACAAGAACTAAGGGTTACTGGTCATTTGTTAAAACAGGTGCTTGGGAAGAAGAGACATTGCAGGTAGTCCAGATAAAGAAGGAGCCCATAAATACTTGCTTTAAATATTTGGAGAAGTCAATCAGATTCCTAACACTTCCAAGTTGCTAGTCATAATCACTTTGAGATGTAAAGACTTTGAAATTCACTTCCCAAGAAGACATAAAAGGCAGGATTAAGACATGAGCTTTCTGGGTCTTCCCAAGGTTTCTAGACCTTGAAAGTCTAGAGCAAGATTTCTACTCTATTGGGCAGGACTTGGCTATAAACCCCAGAGAAGGAATTTGGCACTAAGCATTTCCACTACATCCTGGCTTCTATGTATAAAAGAAGGTAAGCGGAGTGCCAGATACTACCAGGGCACAGCTCTGCCCTTCCATGGAGCAGGAGAGACTGCATTCTAGGAAATGCAGTTCGGTCTGGCTAAAAACACCTGCCAAATTCTGATGACACAGCATAGCCCAGCCCAGGAATTTCTCCCTAAGAAAGAATAGTCTCCTAGAAGCCGGTGGACTGATAAATTTCAGGAATGAGATGACTAAAAACCAGCAGATATTCCAGAAGCATGCTTTCTGTTGGGGGAGGAAAAATTGGGGGAGGGGGGGACATTTTGTTTCTCTGCCTGCCTGTCTCTTACACAGTGTCACCTAGTCACAATCACTCACCACTGTCAGCCACACTCTGACACAGTCACTCACAGTCACAAACAGTGTTGAAGTCAGAAAATCACAGCAGCCCACACAGTCAGGTACCGTTAGATACACGCTAAACACACTCAGGCCCACAGAGATAAGATGCAGTTTCCTCTGAACATCCACAAAGACTTCTACCCACCTGATTGCCAAACACAGCCACAGAGCAAGCAGTGGAAACTTCATTGGCCCCGAACCAGACAGAAGCGATGCGGGAGGGCATGCCCAGGATGAAGACCTGGGCCACGGAGCAGATGACCTGGCCCAGCATAGTGACTGGAAAGAGATGTGGCTTCAGGCTGCCCAACTTCACCCAGGCCCCCAGGCAGTTGAGAGCAGACCCGGTGAGGGCAATGGTGCGCAGGCCAAACTTCTCCAGCAGCCAGGCCACCGGCAGGAGCAGAGGGATGTAGGTCAGCATGTAGCACATGGACAGCCAGTCGATGTCGAAGGCTTGGACTCCATAGAAGTGCATGAAGATGTTGCTGATGGAGCTGTACTGGATCCACTGGAAGGCATTGCACAGGGAGTAACAGCTAAACACCAGGACGATCACCCACCTGCGCTTGCTCACCTTGATCACGCTGAGGTCGTCGGTACTGCACTGGGGGGGCAGGTCAATCTGCTCAGCCAAAGCACTCGGTTGGGCGGAACTGCTGGGATGCGCAGAGACACTGGGGTGGATGGACACGATGGGGTGGATGGACACGACGGGGTGGGTGGACACGCTGGGTTGGATGGACACGCTGGGGTGGGTCGACACGCTGGCGTGGGTCGAGAGGCTGGGGTCGCGCGCGAGTGGGGACTCCTGCGCGGGGCTGCCATCATGTTCCTGCTGGTTGGAATCTTCAATCACCATGACCACAGCCCGTCCTGGAGCCCTGGACAGGTGCTGAGGACTGCGGTCGTCTTAAAGGACAGTAGCCTCGGCCGGTCCCTCAGAGCTGACAGGGCACTTGCAACCACCGGCCCAGAATATACAGCCCCGAGTCTGCGTAAAAGCCGCGGGTGTTGCTCCTGCGCTCACCCCCAAGCTTGGTGACCACTTCTCCTTAAGGTCTCTGTCCCCCAGGTCGGCAGCAGACGCCTCAGCCCGGTCCTGGCCGCTGGTGCCTTGGGTTCCCCAAGGCGTTCTGGCTGCTTTCAGCCCCTGCGTCCTGGAAAGATTTCGCTCCTTGTGAAGCCACTTCGCCGGACTCTGTCCGCTCCGGGACGGGCTTGGGGCCTCGCCCCCTTCGGGGCACGTGACCGCCCCGCCCCCGTCCGGCCCAGCTGCCCCCCCCCCACTGCACCCCCTCCCCCTGCCTTCTCTGGCTGGACTGGCCTGGCCATGCCAGTTGTTTCGCCACAGTTTGCGGGGTACAGTCTTCCCTCACGCCCCGGGCGCCATGGAAACCACCCGGTTAACCCACACCCCCTGCACTGTCCTCCAATGCATTAGCTCCCTCCCCAGAGAACCCGTAAGCAAATCTCCGCTGCCTGCTCAGGTGACCCTCCCCAAGAGTCCTCGGTGCCTTTCTGCATCCCAGGCCGGGGCGCATCGGTGTCAGGCACCTCCAAAGTGCCCTGGGGCATCCAAGAGAAATTCCCGACTTTCCCCCGCTTGGTAGGGCTCCCAAAACTTTGCTGAGCTTTCCGTACAAAGAGATACTTAGATTTCCAGGTCGAGTTGCGCTCTTGGGGCAAAGAGGAAGGCAGACAACTGGCTTTGCTCCTTGCTTTCCACGCGCTCTTGGGCTTGTCTTAAGGAACGCAGGTTTGAAGCTGTGAGGCGGGGCTGGTATTTCCCGAGGGATCCGCCCGCGGCTCCTAGGTAGGGACCGCAGCGTGGAGGAGAATGAAGACACCCTTAGGAAGCTGGCGGTTTTCTGGTAAATTGCCCAGCACAGCACTAGCTCGGGCTGCAGCTTGTGTTTGCACCTATTTAGCGCGAGGCTGCCACCTGCCGGGCACAGCCCCTTACCAAGGGCGAGGCGTCAACTGTCTGCTCAGGGAGGTTGAGCTTGCAGGGCAGAAGTGCTGGTGTCCCCTGATCCATTTCACCCCTGCAGAAGCACGGGTTCTCCCTGGGTTCAAACATAGGCTCAGCTTCTTCTAATCTGTTTCTTCAGAAAGAGATTTGTTCATCTGTAAGATAAGGATGATGAAATCATACTGTTAGCAGGCAGAATGAGGGGCACCCCAGGACCCCCAAACCTGCCTCCTCTAAATGGGTTCTGTCATCTGCTGAATGAAGATGAAATATACTTAGTGTGTAAGACATTTAATAGAGGGGACTCCCCTGGTGGCACAGCGGTTGCACTGGGTTGCGGGGCTGCCCGCAGCTTCTGCAGCGCCAGTTCCATCCCCGGCCACGGGCGAGGGTCCCACAAAAAAAAAAAAGACATTTAATAGAAAAGAACTTTAATACAATTAGTGTGCAATTGAGAAAAGAGAAACATATATATATACTTAAAATAGTATCCCTATGAAACACCCAGAGTTACCCATTCCCTTGTGAGTAAATGCCCAGCCAAACAGGGTTGGCCCAAAGCAGGGCCACAGAAGCCCACAAGCCTGCCACAAGTCTAAGGCATCATGGGTTGGGGGGGAGCATAGGAAAGCGCAGAAAGGGACAGGCAAGTCCAGGACAAAAAAAAAAAGCAAAATCACAACACAAGTCAAGATAAAGGCTGCCATTGCCAGCCTCCCCACAGGTCTCTCAACCTCACCTGTCTCTTTCAAGAGTCTCCTCCCATGTACCCCAAGTCCCTGGTACAAGTCCAAGGTAGACAAGTATGCCCATCTACATGCCTCCTCAAAAATCTCCTCCTTAGTCTTCTTCCTAAGAACTCTCCCCAGCCTTCTTCCAGTCTTTGCTTCTCCTCCAGCTTAGCTCAACCCATGGGTGGGGCAGGGAACCTGGAACCTTCCCTTTCTATAGGGCTTAGACAGTTATAGTACCACAGTGATATGCTGAGGCTTGAGCAAGTTAATACATGGATGGACTTGGGAAATGCCTGGCAGATGGTGAAGAGTCCATGAGTGTTGGTCATCCTAGTAGTTCGGAAGCTAGCATTTGGTTATATTGTGCTACACTTGCTTCCTGCACTGTCTCTTTTAAGCATCACAAGAAATCTGTGATATTGTTACTGCTGCTTGCCTACATTTTAGAGATCAGAAAACTAATCTCACAGAAGTAACTTCTTACTCCCAGCTGCCTTTAGGAGTCATCATTGTCATGCAAGTCTGTACCCATTAAAGCTCCAGCCTAGAGACTCAAGCGCAGTCTGCCAACAGCCCTGTGGGAGACCCCTGGGAGGAGAACAGAATCCCAGGCCCACTCCAGACCTTCTGAATTAGAAGCTGCTTTGTAAAAGATATCCACGTGATTCATTTGTCTCTACATTCAATTTGAGAACAACTGGGTGCCACTGATTCCTTTTTGCTTTCTATTTTAACCTTTAGACCCAAAATAAAGAATTTAAAAATCTGGGGTAGTGGTTCTCAATGTGAATGGCATATTAGAACCAAAAAGGGGCACTTTGAACACTCTCAATGCCACCATCACACACCACACAGGATCACTGCCCCCGCCTCCCCAGCATCTGCAAATTTAAAGTCCATTAGTGCCTCACAGCCATGCACATGCACCTGGGATTGCAGACTGGGGCCTGGAGGGCCTGGGGATGACCTCCTTAGGGGGTTAGAATGACTGGGCCCCAGGAGAGGGAGTGGTGCTTGGAGGCACTCTCTGGTTTTGGTGAAAATTATGGCATTGTGGGTGGGTTATAATGAAATGTTTGAACCAGGAACTCATACCAACTAAGAATTTCTACACTAATGTAATACTCCCTATTCTCAACATTCCAGTAATGTCCCCCATTATCCGCCAGGCAGCACAGAACCTCCCGTCTTTTATAAGATTGTCTGGAACTTTTCACTGTTTCTTGTCCCTAAGTCATCTCGAGCCAAAGCTCTTCAGAAGATAGTTTTTGTTTTAAATTGTGGTGTCACTGGTGAGAATACATTCTTAACTTCATTTAAAGATGAGGCAGTGGAGGCCCAGGGAGTTGCTGTGCCTTACTTAGGCCCACAGCTAATTAGCATCAGAACAAGAAACAATAGACAAGTTTCCAGTTCTCTTCCTAGAAGCTTCTCCCACGCTCTCATCTGCATCAATGCTTCAGTTTTGTGACAGCTCCTAAGGAATCTAACCTGGGATCCTAATGCTCCTTGGGGTTGCCTTGGTGGATGGGCAAGTGGGATCTGTTGGGATTTCTGGATTCAGTCTACTTAAGATTACAAGTTTTGTTCTGCCATTATTAGCTTGGGATCACAGCAAGTCATTTAACCTGTCTATAAAAATGAGCATCAAAAATATCTGCCTCAGAGGGTTGTTGTGAGAGTTAAACAAGATAACATGAGTTGTTTTCAAGAGCAATATGCTGGCAACCAACAACAGGCGATTGCTGTCATTGGCTGATTTCCACACAGTTATGTGAATATTAGGAAGATATTATATAGAGAGAATTATTCTGTAGTATCCATTGGCAGGGGGAAAAGTATTTATTGAGCAGTCTACTATATGTTATATCAATGTTTTTGCCTCTTTAAGTATTTACCGGTATGCCTTGTATAGGAAGAAATGCATTTTAAGGATTGCTTCCTGAAAAGGGGGTCCTGGTTCTAGCCCAGCTGATTCCCCAGGGAATTTAAGGGAAACTGTGGCACAGAACTCAAATTTTCCTGGCCCTTTGTAAAATGATTATTCAGGCTAAGAGATTTACACAGGCCCACAGATCCTCCTAGCAGTAAGAACCGAAATTGCAGTCAAATTGACTGACACATTATTGATGGTTTACCACCATCCAAACAGGGGCTTCCACGTAGAAGTCACGGAGTTTGTTGAGCACGTGGGGAGGTTAAATAGCTAATGAAATGAATCAAGTTGAAACATTGGATTAGTCCCTCTTAAAAATAGGCACGTGGAATCTGTAAAATGTCACCCTGTGTAAATCTTACATGTGTAATTTATACATGTAATACTGAATAGTCACCAGTATTCTGTCTGCCAATCTTCCACACTTCCAGACTTGTGTCTGTCTTTGTACATCCTGGAGCATTTAGTGAAATAAACAATCCAGCCCCTGCTCCTAACTCCTGTCTATAGAATTGAGTTGAATTATACAACACCGTGGAATTTCAGAGAACTGGGACAAAGAGGTAGTCCAGCAGGTTTTCAGAGAAAGAAAATCAGGTTCCCTAAAATTAAAAAGCAAGGGCCTCCCTGGCGGCCTAGTGGTTAAGTCTCAGTGCTATTACCACTACAGTCTGAGTTCGATCCCCAGCCAGAGAGCTACCCACATGGCACAGCAGACCTCTCCTGTCTCACCCGCTGCTCCCCTCAGCAGTGTGTTTCAGTCGATCTGCCTGCTCTGCTCCCCACTCTGTCTCTGGGGAATCCTCTCACCCCCCCCCACCCCTGCACTTTTGGCCTACATCCCACTTCTAAGCAAAAACAAAGCAAGACAAAACAAAACAACTAAAAAACACAAACAAACAAAAAACAGGGACAGAGTGTCAACAGTGTTGTCATTAAGCCTGGCACTAGAAGTCAATGGAACGATGCCTCTGGAGGCAAATCACTTCCTACCTGGAATTCTCTTCCCAGAATGACACCACCAACAAAAATGTACCAGAAAAGAATCAAACATTTTCACACATTTCAAGTTTCAAACAAAGGTACTACCTTGTCCTTTTTTCCCCAGGAAGCTGCTGGAGATATGCTCCACCAAAACAAAGCAGGACGCTTACAGAGAATCAGGCATCAGGAAGCAAGAGCTAGGACACCAGAGGCAGGTGGTGGGAATCCCTGAGATCAGGGGAACTGAGACTCCCAGGTAAATAGCTGTGTGCCAAAGTGGGGGGTGGGGGGGAGGGAAGCAGCTTGTTTAGATTAAAGCTGCTCAAAAGACTCTAGGAAAGATTTATTCAGAAAGGTGAAGCTGATAGAATTGTTTGAAACCATCAAGAAGGAATTCACACAATTGGGTGAGAATTAGGGTTGGGCTGGTGGGGAGAACCACAAATTTAAGAAAACAGATGGGGGGAGGGAGGCAATTATCAACGCCATTGAAATAAGCTGTGAAGAAAGGATTGGGGATCATGCTTATCTTGAGTGACTCAGTGGTGAGTAGCGGGCAGGCAGTCCGACAGCGTGAGCCCTGCCTGCTCTAAGGGAGTGTGACATTAACTGGATTGTGAATGGGGGTGGAGAGGAGAGAGGAGTAAACAGACCTAAATCTCTGTGTCATACTGGAAAGTCAATAGAAAATTCCTAGTGTAGACAAAATCCGGAAGTGTCGAGATAACTGTGTCATTTAAAGCCATGGAGGTAAACACCAAGAGACCCATCTAATAAAAGTTGAAAGCAGTTGCCTCAGAGGAGCAGGAAAACAAAGTGAACAACTGATATTTCTGAGATCTGGCTCCTTGATCTCTTATTTATCTATAGCTTTTCAAAATCCCTAACATTTAAAAATACAAGCAAATTAAATGGAGGTGAAATTGCTTCCATGAGGCCCACTGATGATGTTAGGGTTGTTGTCAATTCCAGTCTGGATTTTATAATGTTGGTACTAAAATGGAATCCCAAGAATCTAAACCTGGAGACTTCAGGGTGTCTTCTAACATCACACAGTTTCATGGGTAATGTTTTCCTTATTAATGGTAGATAAAAGATTGCATAATATTTTCCCTTCGGTGTCAAGAAATATGGCGAAAGAAGACTGGACAAATTCTATGTCCAACTCTGAGGAAACTCACTATTGTAAAAAATGGCAATTAATTCTGAATGACTATATCAACATCATATAACTGCCATTAAAATAATCTCAGATCAGGGGCCTCCCTGGTGGCGCAAGGGGTTAAGTCTCAACACTATGAAGCTATTACCAGCCACTGCAGCACCAGTTCGATCCCGGGCCTGGGAGCTGACCCACATGGTGCAGCAGACCTCTCCTGTCTCACCCGCTGCTCCCCTCAGCAGTGTATTTCAGTCAGTCTGCCTGTTCTGTTCCCCACTCTGTCTCTGGTGAATCCTCTCACCCCCTTCGCCTTTGGTCTGTACCCTAGTTCTTGTATGCATAAATAAATAAATCTTTAAAAAAAAATCTCATATTAGATGGGGGCCTCCCTGGTGGCACAGGGGTTAGAGACAGCACTATCAAGCTATCGCCAGCTGCTGCAGCAGGAGTTCAATCCCTAGCCAGGGAGCTGACCCACTTGGCACAGCAGACCTCTCCTGCCTGGCCCGCTGCTCCCCTCAGCAGTGCATTTCAGTAGATCTGCCTGTTCTGATCCCCCCTCTCTCTGGCTTACAGTTCCTCTCACCCCCACACCTCTGGCTTATATCCCAGTTTTCTTATATGCATAAACAAATAAATCTTTAAAAAAAAACAAGCAAAAAAAATCTCAGATCATCCTTTTCCAGTTGGTGGGAAGAGAAACATCATGATGACACCATTTGTGTTCTTGTGTATGATTTGAATTATAATTTGGTAATGTTCATATGAATTTACAGAAGATTGTTACTACTTGGAATTTATAGCTAAGGAGCACCTTGAGGCATTTGTAGAAAAATCTATACTGTTTGTTGAAAAATAGAAGTCACTTAAAATACCATCAAAAAAAGGACTTGTGAAGGAAGTGATAGTGGGGTGTTTGCAAGGTTCTATTCTTTGACCTGAGCGCTGGATGCACTTCTTTCACAGCATCGTTATTTATTCTCCTCATTATATAATCTGTCCTATGCCCTTTCTGTATATTTAATATATTTCACAATAAAAACAGTTAAAACCAGGGGAAAACTTCCTCCAAAGTAGTCCCAGGGTGTCACCTGAGCAGGCGAGGTGTGCAGTGAGAGGCCCTATCACCCGCATGCTAGTGTTGCTTGGCCCTGTGACCTTCTTTCTGTTTCTAGTGACTTTCATGATTACAGATTCTGGGGGGATCCTGTCCCTCCTCTTATGACTCAACTCTGTCTCATCTTCAAAAACCCATGCCAAGATCTATTTCTCCTCTGAAATTCGATGGCCACACTACCAGTCACCAGCCGTCAGAACCCGAACTTCAAGGATTACCCAGAACCCTCCCTCCCTCACACTCAGCGTCCACTGGATGCCCATCCCCTTCCCATCTTTCCCTCCTCTCCTTTTCCTTTGATAGCTCCAGGTTCAGCCTCCCCTGGATTCCACCCTGATCCCACGGCCCCCTCCTCATTGCTCTTACCCCTCTAGCTCACCACCATGCTGCTCGCGGGCTTCCCTGTCCTCTTCAGGCCCCTCCCCTGCCCCAGCTCCTCCAGTGGCTGCCTGGAGCTTGCAGAAGGTTCACACCCTCAACTCAGCACACAAGACCTCTGTGATGTCGCCCTGGCCACAGGTCCCATCACCACCCACTCCCACTTTTTGCTACAGGCAGGTGGAACCACCTGCAATCCCTGCAAGCATTATGAGCACATCCAGTCTTGCACGTGCCACACTTCAAATGCAGACCAGGTATTGCCTCTTCCAGGAAGCCTTCCCCAGCTCTGTAAGTATGACCAAGAGGCTTCCTTCACACCCTACATGGCCACATTTTTAAAAAATATTTGGCGACCGTTCCCAACCTGGGTGTTCTTCCCCATGAACCAAGGGACTGAGCCAGGTGACTCTCTCTGTCTTTTCTTCAACTTCATTCACACCCCAGGGACCATATCAGCCTCCAAAAAGGTCACTGTCTCCACATTCACCCCTCACCTCAACTGGGTTCTCCACGAGTCGTCAGAGTAGCTTTTCCAAGAGACAAATCTCACAAAGTTCTTCATGCTAATAGCATCTCTGTGGCTCCCTTTGCTGGTAGAACAAGATCATGGTGCAGGGAGGACCAGGATTCCCAACACTTGCTGTGTGGCCTGGCTGTGTTAGAGATATGTGAGCAAATTATTGCAGGATGGAGCAATAAATGGGGGCAAGAGGCCCATGTTGGTTCATGGATGAACAAAGCCTCTGCTTCGGAGGTTACAGGTTCAAACCTCTACAAATGGATGCTTTCTCACCATGCCCACCATGAGTGCCCCAAGAACCCTTCACCATGTTCCACTGGGCCTCTACCCTCTCCCCATTTCCAAATTTGTGGGAGCGCCTATCCCGCTATATCACAAATGCTTATTCACTTTAAGTCATCCACTCACTGTGTGTTCCTCCAAATGTGGTAGCATGTCCTGTACTTCTTCAAGCCCCAACCTCTAGCTCCATTTTGTCCATAGAAGGGAAAGGAAGGAGTGATTGGCTTAACTTCTGGAATGTTATTCCCGGGTGAGTCCACTTCCGGATGGCCTCAACATGAATGCAAACCAATTCCATTTGTTATGAATGCTTATTATGTCTTCTTTGTATACTTTGCCTTTTTCTTTTCTGAGGTACCTCCCCCATGGGATTAGGGGCCCACTTCCACATCTCACAGAGCCCATCGGATGGGGCGGTTGGGAGGGCATTCCTGTGCTGAGTGGGCCCCAAATTCCTTCTCCTCCAGCATCCTCTCTGTTCAGAGATTCTCCAAGTCTCAAAAGGAAGGTGGTCAAGGCCTGCTGAGGCCCAAGGGCGGAGGGAGACCCATACTCCCTAGAAGACAGCGCTACGTGATAGCCTCCCGCCTGGACAGGGAGACACCAGACTCCTTCCTGGAAACATGGTTTGCAATTGACTTTTCAGTTCCCTGTAAATTCATGGTTTGCAGCTGATGATGGTATTAGCTCATCTGTAAAGAAAAGGCCCAAGTACAAGGGTCAGGTTTTATTCCCTCTGCTATAGATACTTGGGTGTGTTCCTGGGTGTTCACTCTGTTCTTCTGCATGCCTTTTCATTTATTTCAATACTTGTTAATAATTAGAAAACCAAAAAGTCGCTCCATAAACATGAGCGAGACTAAGAAATATGAGCAAAAGAGGAAGGAGATATTAAAATGAATTTACTTTTGCATAATCTATAGAAAGCCCAGGGCATGAGGCTTTCTTTGCATAATGAAATAGAGACACTGGTAGCAGCCAGGTTTGTCAATTGTCAGGGCAACAGACAGAGCAACAAAGCAGAGAGACGCCAACAGCAGGGTTGGATGGTGATGGATGGGGCCATCGTGTTATTGAAAGGACGAGAGTCACCTGGCTCGGTCCCTCGGTTTATGGGGAAGAACCCCACATCAGAAACTGTCTTCAAGGCCACTCATTTGCTCACTCACTGACCTCCTGCAAGCCAAGCTCGGTGCTGGGAGCCTGGGAAATACACAAACGCTGACCTCCAGGAACCCACACATTAGTGGGGGGACCAATATTGAGCAAATTGCGGGGTAGAGCAATAAATGGGGGCGAGAGGCCCATGCTGGCTCATGGATGGACAAAACCAGGAGCCAGAGGGGGCGTCTCTGAGAGATGTTTGAACAGGATCTTGAGGGGCAGGTAAGACTCAGCCAGGCCACATGGCAGGTATTGGGGATCCTGGTCCTCCCTGCACCCTGATCTTATTCTAACAGCAGATGAGGAACTTTGTCAGATTTGTCACCTTGAGAGGCTACTCTGACTACTCAGGGAGAACCCAGTTGAGGTGAGGGGTGAGTGTGGGGACAGAGACCTCTTAGGAGGCTGATGTGGTCCCCGGGGTGTGAATGGAGTTTAAGAATTGAACATAGGCAGCAGCCAGAGGCTGGGGAGGGACAGGCAGGCGAGAGGTAATGGTGCCTGGCTGGGCAGGGCCGAGCAGGGGCAGAGGGAGGCGTCAGGACAGTGCTCCTCCTGAGTTTCTGACAAGAACAGCTGGGTGGATGAAGAAAAACCACTTCTGCCTTTAAATCTTACAGAGATAAGCAAAGTGGTAAAGGCCTCAAGTTCCTCTCTCCTTCTATCTGCCCTACAGAGACTTCAGTCACTGGAGGAGCAGGAGGTCCACCAGCCTGCTTTAAATTCAGAGTGTGAATTCCCATGAAAATCCAGTAATCAAATTTTATGGAAAGTAGCGAGTCCTGCATTTGTCATCTCGTCTTTCACTCCTTGGCATCATGCCCGCTGCAGGATGTGGGGCAGGACACTTGGCTCATGTTCATCTAATTTTGCTAACAAATAGGATAATCAGAAAGAAACAAACAAATCCAAAATGAAGCCCAAGTATTTATAGATTGCCTTTAAGTTTTTCCAAGTTATTAACTGGGTGAAGTCCCTGCTGCTGATGCCATCGGATGCCCTGAGGTCTGAGGAGCCTCTCAAAGTGCTTCCTGGAGATATAAACAAGGAAATCAGCAGTGCTGACTATGCCCCGCCTTATCAATAGCCTTTTCTTTTCACTGTTGAATAGCAACTGACAGATGCCTAACTTGAACCTGCTTAAGGTGAAAAAGAAAGTGTTTTGAGAACACAGGTGGGGTTAAGGGCTCCCACACTTCAGGGAGGAGTTGACCAGTCAAGTGGCAGAAGGGACTGAGTGTGGCTGGAGCCTGGAGGACTACCAGTGTTGTAGAGCAACCCCGATACAAAACGGGGTGCCTGACTGTGGGTCCTCACCCGCGCGCTTAAAAGGACTTATCAATGCTCTACTGCAGGCACACGTGAAAGGTTAATAAAAGGTTTATTTACAAGGGAAGGGGAAATGAGGAAATATACAGCTCTGGGAGAAAAGCGGGAGACAAAGTTTTAAATGAGTCCTACCCGATCCGCCGATCTGGAACCCCAAAATGGCGCTCTGAGAGCTGGCCGCCAGCCAGGAGCGGTGAAGCCGGGAGGCGAGCGATCGCGAGCCAGAGAGAGCCCTAGGCCCACGTGTTTGGTTTTTTATATCCAACCTGGCTGCCCAACTCCACCCTCAGGTCCCAGCCACCCTCCCCTTGGTGGTGATGGGATTTGTCTTCCCCAATGTCCTGATGGTTTTAGTCTGGAGTGGGGGTGGAGTCCACAAAGCCTGTATGGGATTAACTCAGGACATCACTTCCCCCTAACAATTCTCCCCTTTCACTTTTTGCCACCATTTCCATGGTGATGAAGATCAAACATATGGATGCTGGGATACAGTCTCAGATGAAAGTTTTCCAGGGTTCCAGTCTGAAAGAAAACGAATCCCTCCAGGTATTGTCCATTGTGGAAAGCAAAAGTCCTCCATTCCTGGAAAAACAGTTCATCAGTCCCAGCCGAAAGAAAACATCTGGAGGCATTAGCCAGAACAAGACAGCAGATATGTCAAGATCACAGGAAAAAAAATGTTAAAATGGTTCAACTTATGCAAAAATGAATTCTCTCAACCTTGATCCCAAACTTTAACAGCATAGCAAAAGTTTGCAATTAAGTCTACTTTTAAACCATTTTGCCTATTTTTGCATAAAATCACAGGGCAGAATAACTAAGCAGCAATTTTAGCTGGCTTTGTTGAAATACTCCATATAGGATCAGAGCGAACCATTGGCATCCGGTCAATGTAGGCTTCAGGTACAAAGTTAGTCTCATCAGACTCCACCTGGGCTTTCCTCTTCTCGAGGGTACCAGGGCATTTTCGTTGGCCGGGTTGTCCAGTCCTGCCAATGGAGGCAAGCTTCCTCACCTTCTTTGGAGGTCTCTGGAACCCTACAAACAAGGCAAACAGGTTCTCCTCTTCTTGGTTCAGCTCTGTTTCAACTTTCTGGAAGAACTCCACACAAAGCCACACAATGAAACTTATGTCCAATTTTTTTCAGTTTAAACAAAATCCCTATGGAAGTTATACAAAAACAGACTCTGAGATAAGTAGTAAAAGATTACTACCACTATTTTTATGCTGTGTTGGTATCAAGGGGAGAGAAAATGCAAATACAAGTTAGCTTTGTTGGAAAAAAAAAAATTACAACCTTGCTGCAGATCCTGGTCACCAAAACAAGAAAACTTTGTGGATTTAGAGCAAAATGCAAAAAAAATCATCAGTATTATTATGTCAAGGAAAACTTAGTAAATATGAGGCGTATGTCCAAGTCTATTCAGTCCTTAGTAGAAAAGTTTTACTCTCAACAGTTCCATCAATAGGAATCTGTTGAGACCTTTTCTCCCTATATTTTCAGAAACAATTTCTGTAGATGTGAAACAATTGAATTATATAATATTACAAGGTGACAATCACCATTGACAATTTACATACATACCAGATACTGCTGTTAACATTTTGTACATACCAAAGTTTTACCATTTTCCCAAGTGACAATGCTTCCCTTCCAGTTTTACTTCATTAGGTAAAATCCAAATAGAAAAAAATTCATCTAATGCCTTTCCCAGGAGGAAAGGGAGAAACTTTGTGGAGTGTCTCAGGAGCTCTACTGAGGTTCCACAAAATTTCCTTGCATCAGCCAAATGACAGGCTACCAAATTTGTACTTGAATTTAGATTTCTGGGAAGCTTTGCCATAAATATCAGAAAAATAACAGAAACAACAATGTTCAATCTCTATGAAGGCACCGGCTTAGTTCAGTAGCACAATGTTGACAATCAAACCATAACCTTTAGTTTTTTTCTCATAACTGGAGACTCTCTTTTTTTTTTTTTTTTTTTTTTCAACGTCTATGGGCACCATGTATACCAATTAGTCAATCACTTGAGGTCAAGACAAGGACACAAGGAAAGGACATACAGACATACAACATATAGACACAAAGAGCTCATTAGTTACCATTTATCACGCGTGGGATATCTCATGCAACTGCAGTTTCACTCATTGGCCAAAGTAACAAAAAGAAAGCAGAGAAAAAAATCTCAAAGGTAAAAAAAAAAGCAGAAAGTTAAAAAAATAACAAAATCAAAATCAAGATTGAAAACCTTTCTGTGTAAAAAAAAATAGTGGCACCATATGCATGATCCTAGATGTTATTTCACGTCTCCTAAACTTTGAAAAGAAGAAGATTGGTTAGAGCATGTTAGTTTTCTCAGGGTTTCTTCAGGAAAAAAAAATGAGTCCTTGGGTATCCTGTAACAATAACTGGAAAAGAAGTCAGTAACATTCAAGTTTTTGTCTGTTTCTTAAACAAATACCTCAAGTCCTCAATGGGTTCACAAGACCAGTGGGACTTCGTCTCTGGGTCAGTTCCTCCTGGGGCTTTCTTAACTCTGGAATGATGTACCCAGGGTTTTATGCCTGCAAGTTTCAGAGAAGTATGTGTGCTCAACAAGACATCATAGGGACCAGTCCATTTTTCTGACAGCTGGTTTTGAGCATCCCCGCTCTGCCAAGTCTTCAGTAAGACCTGATCTCCAGGTTTGAAGGGATGCAATGGTTGATCAGGAGGCATAGAGATCCTTGAGGTTGCAAAGTTATGAATCACTGCCAGAACCTCCTGGATGTGTTTCACATATTGCGTGATCCGGCAATCTTGTGTTATTTCCGGACTGGCTTTCAGAACTGAGGCCTGAAAAGGTCTTCCAAACACAATCTCAAAGGGGCTTAATTGTAGCCCACTTCTAGGTGCCACTCTTATGCGGAGGAGGGCAAGGGATAGTACCTGGTCCCAACGAAGTTGTGTTTCTTGGCACAGTTTTGCCAAGGTTTTCTTCAAGGTGTGGTTCATCTTTTCTGTTTGCCCGGAAGACTGCGGTCTCCAAGCAGCATGCAATTTCCAGTTTATCTGTAACGCACTGCTTACTGCATGGGTGACGTCAGAGACAAATGCCGGCCCATTATCACTCTGGATAGAGTCCGGCAACCCAAAGCGAGGAATTATCTCTTTCAGTAGCTGTTTGGCAACCTCGGAAGCTTTTTCCGTCTTTGTGGGAAATGCTTCCACCCATCCCGAGAACGTGTCGACAAAAACCAAGAGATATTTGAAATTGCCTGTTGTTCTAGGCATTTGTGTGAAGTCCACCTGCCAGTCCTCAAAAGGACACTTGCCCCGATATTGAACCCCAATGGCTTTAGGGTGGGAGTTAGTCTTGGGGTTATTCCTGGCACATAATTCACAACCTCTGCTGATCCGTTGTGCTATTTTGTGTAAATATGGGCCCTTCAAATATGGGCGCACTGTTTCTAATAAGGCATCTCTCCCATAGTGAGATCCCTCGTGAAGATGTTTTAGCACCGGATATACCAGGGCCTCCGGGAGGAGTATCATCCCATGAGAGTTTACTCTCCAAGTAGAGCTGGGATCAAACTCAGTAAATCCCCATGCACGAGCTCTCTCCTCATCCCGCTCGGTGTATTCAGGAGCATACTGAGTCAGGTCCACAAGAGGGATGAGTGCACCCTGGAGGGCAGAATGGGCAGAACGGGCAGCGGCCTTAGCCACCCGATCGGCTTCCCTGTTGCCCTTTGCCATGTCAGACCCACCCTTTTGGTGGCCAGGACAATGCATCACGGCAACAGCTGATGGTAAAGCTACTGCCTTTAACAGGGCCAGGATTTCTAATGGATGTTTGACATCCTTGTTACTGGCAGTAAGAAGTCCCCGCTCCTTCCAAATGGCCCCATGCATGTGGAGAATCATAAAAGAGTACTTGGAGTCGGTAAATATATTGACTCTTTTACCTTTCGAGAGTTCCAATGCACGGGTCAGGGCTATTAATTCAGCTTTTTGCGCTGATGTACCTGCCGGAAGAGCCTTGGCCTCCACGGTGTTCTGGAGCGTCACCACTGCATATCCAGCACATCGACGGCCTTGGTCCATGAAGCTGCTGCCATCTGTAAATAGCTCCCACTCTGGGTCTGGCAGAGGCTGGTCAGTTAGATCTGGTCGGCTGGCATACACTGTGTCTATGGTTTCTAAACAATTGTGGATTAAAGTGTCATCCTCAGGTCCATCTGCATTGCTTGGAAGCAGTGTGGCGGGATTCAGGGAGTTAGAAACCTGCAGCTTCACATTAGGATTGTCTAACAGAGCTGCTTGATATTTTCCCATTCGCCCGGCAGTCAACCAAAGTCCACCCTTCTGCTCCAGCAATGTCAAGACCTGATGTGGCACACACACAGTGATGGGCTGACCCAATGTAAACTTCTCTGCCTCATGTAGGAGGTCACAAGTGGCAGCCACAGCACGCAAACATGGAGGCCATCCCTTGGTGGTGTGGTCCAATTGTTTGGACAGATATGCAACGGGCTGCATTTCTGGTCCCAACAATTGGATTAGTACTCCAAGGCCAACACCCTGTCTCTCATGTACATAAAGTTTGAATGGCTTCCTAAGATCTGGAAGCCCTAATGCTGGTGCTGAAATCAACTTTACTTTTATTTCTTCAAAGGCCTTTTGACATTCTGAGGTCCAAGACAAAGGTTCAGAGTCCAGGCCTTTGAGAGCATCGTACAAGGGTTTTGCTATTAATCCAAAGTTAGGAATCCAAATCCTGCAAAACCCAGCCATACCCAAAAATCCACGCAACTGTCGCCGGTTGCTGGGGACTTTAAGGGCTGAAATTACTTGTTTCCTTTCTGTCATCAAGCTCCGTCTGCCTTTCCTAATTTCAAACCCCAAATACGTCACCGTTTGTTTACAGATCTGTGCCTTTTGGGGTGACACCTTATAGCCACATTCTGCCAGGTGGTTCAGTACCACTATGGTATTTTCCAGACAAGATTTGTAGTCTGGACTTGCAATCAATAAATCATCTACGTATTGCAACAAGACGCCCTGGTTTAATTGAACCTTCCTGAGATCCCTGGCCAGTATTTCCCCAAAAATAGTTGGGGAGTTCTTAAACCCCTGTGGAAGCACAGTCCAGCAATACTGGAGAGTGCTCTTGGACTTAGGGTCTTGCCACTCGAAGGCAAAAAGCGGTTGATCCTGGACATCTATTGGGATACAGAAAAAGGCATCCTTCAGGTCTAATACCGAAAACCACCCAAAATCACCAGGTATGGCAGTTAATAAGGTGTAGGGATTAGGCACAGTGGGATGTAAATCCCGAACAATGTCATTAATGGCCCTTAAGTCTTGGACAAAACGGTACTCGCCTGTATGGGGTTTCTTCACTGGCAGAATCGGAGTGTTATACGGTGAGCGACAGGGCCGAATGAGTCCAGATTGAAGGAACCTTTTCAATACTGGCTCAATTCCCCTCAAGGCTTCCTCCTTTAAGGGGTATTGCTTCCTCCTCGGGGTTCTACTCCCCTCTATCACTTCTATCTTTACAGGTTCAGCATTTTTCGCACGTCCTGGGGTTCCATCAGCCCATACCCATTTACTTACTCTTTCAACAATTTCTGGAGGTAAAATTTCACCTTTCGGTGGAACATCTTGAGTAAGCAACATCTGGAACCGCAGAGCATGCTCTGGAGGCACCTGTAGGTGAAGCCTCTGATGTTTTGGTGAGAATATAATTCGTGCGTTGAGCTTACTTAAAAGGTCACGACCAAGGAGAGGGATTGGACACTCTTCCATGTATAGGAAGCTGTGCTGGAGCTGTGTGGTGCCTAGCCGGCACTCCAAAGGTTGCAGGAAGGGTGTCTGTTGTGACTTCCCTGTAACCCCAATGACTGCTGCAGTCTTTTTGCTCATTTTAGTTAATTTCGAATTCAAAACTGAGTATGTTGCTCCAGTGTCCACCAAGAAATCAATCAGACGATCCCCCACAGCGAGGGTTACCCGGGGCTCTGAGGGGGTTATTCTAATGGGCTTCTCTAGATCTAGTGGAGCCCCCGGGCACCCCTATTCTGCATCTGAACTTTCTCCATGAACTATCATTTGTCTCCTTTCCTCTGCACTCGACTCTAGATTCCTTCTACTCTGTCTGTATTCCCTCCTATCTTCACCTGAGGCTCTACCCTGTGCTGTCATTTGTCTCCTGTCCTCTGTACTGGGCTCTCGATTCCTTCTCTGTCTGTATTCCCTGTCATCATCTGAGCCTCCACTCTGTGCTAACATTTGTCTTCTTTCCTCTCTCCTTGGTTCCTGGTTCTGTGTGCTCCTTCTATATTCCCTCCTGTAACCCCTACGTGAATCATCATGTCTTGGGGTTCTCTGTCTTCTATCCTGCCTTCTATAATTATTGCGTCTGCCGCTTCCCTGTAACCTGGGACAACTGTACTTCCAATGTCCCTCTTCCCTACAGAAAGCACACTGATTTCTTCCTAGGGGTTCACGTCTCTGTCCATTATTGTTTCCCTGAAACCCTGTTCTGTGTTCTCTTTGTAAAAAAACAGTCGCAGGTTTCGGTCTCCTGTGCTCTCTATTATTATAAACCCTGAATGCCAGGTCCACTACCTGGGACGGACTCATCTCAGTGACGCCGTCCACCTTAGCTAACTTTTTCTTTATGTCTGGGGCACTATGGGTAATGAAAGCCGTAGTGATCAGACGAGCATTTTCTGGGGCATCTGGGTTTATGTCCGTGTGGTTAGTGTAAGTTTGAATAATCCTCTCAAGGAACTCTGACGGATCCTCATTAGCTCCTTGCTCGAGTTCCAATATTTTGTTAAAGTTTTTTTGTTTGGGGATCCCCTGCTTCAGTCCTACCAATAAGCATTTTTTATAGAGATCCAACATCGCCGTTCCTCCATTGTTAGGGTCCCATCCAGGATCTCTCTCTGGGACAACAATCTCCGGCTCTGGGGACTGCCTATCCTGTTGGTGGAGACGGTCAGCCTCCTCCCTGGCTTTCCTGAATACCATCCTCTGCTCATCCAGCGTTAATAAAGTATGCAGCATGGACTGTATATCTGCCCAGTTAGGGCGGTGGGAGACAAAGATAGAGGCAAACAAGTTCGCCATCCTCTGAGGAGCCTGCCGGTACGAGGGAACAGAGCTCCTCCAATTTAGGAGGTCCGCAGTACTGAACGGATGGTGCGACCAAAAGTACCCAGCAGGTCTCCCATGTTCATTTAAGCCACCCATTGGCATCTGGCGAAGGGGAAACTGCCCTGCCTCAGGTTGATCCTTCCTGCCAAAATGGGTGCCGAGTCTAGTGTGGGGAGGGGACGCCATTTTAGTGTCCTCCCCAGAGGGCAGTGGAGGCTGTGCAGCCTCAGGGGTCTGTACGGGAGGGGCTTTGTCACGTGGAAGAGGATTTTGTCCTCGTGTATTTAAAGTATTTAAAATATGATGCTCCTCCTCTTCTAACTCTGCTCGCTGGCTGTCCTCATGGAAAGGGGAAGGTCTATCCTTTCTCTGCACCATTAGCCTAGCCTTCGCCTCCGCCATATCTAATTTATGGAGGGCGGCCTGCATCTGGTCCTGCATACCTTTAAAAGCTGACTCAAAAGTCCGATTTTGTTGTTGCACTTGAGACAGCATGCTTTGATAAGCTGACTCAAAAACGTTACGATTTTCATCCCTTATACTCTTAATAGTTAAATCAAAAACCTGATTTAGTTGTTGTATGGCCACGTTAAAAGCCTGAATTTGTTGTTGCACATTCTCAGTATGTGAAGTAGAACTTCTACCTCTCACAGAAACAAGAATGTAGCAAACTGCGCTTACACATATTACCAAAAAACCACCCAGAAGCACAGTCTGTAAAGGGATGGCTTGTAAACCACCCATGTATGTATACAATAGTAAAATCACGTGCCATACACCAGGCTTCATCAAATTATTTATATTAATGAAACTGGTGGTGATATTTAATGGAAGAAGGCTGCTCAAATTCAAGGCCGGAAGGAAACTGAAAGAACTCAGGCTAGGGATGAAACTGTATAGGCTCATGGTTGAGGCCATATTTGAGTCAAAACACACCCACAAGGGCTGTACGCACAGGGAAAAAAAAAAAAACAGACTTTTCAGGACTAGAGACAAATATTATACTGCTAGTCCTGCAGAACTAGTGCGCTTATGGTGACCAACGCAAGGAATGTTACTTTGGGCTGGTCAACCGCGGGTGTAACTTGGAAACCACGCTGGGCGCCAAACTGTTGTAGAGCAACCCCGATACAAAACGGGGTGCCTGACTGTGGGTCCTCACCCGCGCGCTTAAAAGGACTTATCAATGCTCTACTGCAGGCACACGTGAAAGGTTAATAAAAGGTTTATTTACAAGGGAAGGGGAAATGAGGAAATATACAGCTCTGGGAGAAAAGCGGGAGACAAAGTTTTAAATGAGTCCTACCCGATCCGCCGATCTGGAACCCCAAAATGGCGCTCTGAGAGCTGGCCGCCAGCCAGGAGCGGTGAAGCCGGGAGGCGAGCGATCGCGAGCCAGAGAGAGCCCTAGGCCCACGTGTTTGGTTTTTTATATCCAACCTGGCTGCCCAACTCCACCCTCAGGTCCCAGCCACCCTCCCCTTGGTGGTGATGGGATTTGTCTTCCCCAATGTCCTGATGGTTTTAGTCTGGAGTGGGGGTGGAGTCCACAAAGCCTGTATGGGATTAACTCAGGACATCACTTCCCCCTAACACCAGAACCTTCTGGAACCTGCTCAGTTCTCTTCCCTGCATCTCCCAGTCTCAGTCCATTTGGGGTTCGACAACCAAAATATATTATAAACAACAGCAAATTCTTTGTCACAGTTCTAGAAACTGGGAGCTTTTTATGGTGTAGGTGTCTGAAATTTCAGTGTCTGGTGAGGTCCCTGTGCTGGTTCACAGATGGTATCCTCTTGCCATGTCCTATGGTGGGAGAAGTAAAGTTACTCTCTGGAATCTTCTATTAGAACACTAATCCCATTCGCGAGAGCTCCACCCTTATGATCCAATCCCTGCCCAGAGGGCCCCCTCCACGCCATCACCTACAGCTTAGATTTCAACATGTGAGTTTGGGAGGGACGGAAACAGTCCATAGTACTCTGTGTGTCTACTTTCTTTTTCTCTCTTCCTAAAGATTAGTTTTCTTCACGTGACAGAATGCTCGGCAGCCAACAACCCTGGGATTTCATCTCTTAGCACCATCCTGGGAGAGACTGCCCTGACCGTCTGTCCTAAATACAGAGCCCACCCCTGCACCCAGCAGGGGAGGAAGAGTTCCCAGAAAGAGAGGGGCAATAAACCGGGCAGATGATTGATAGGTGCCTTCCACATCATTAACTCAGATAATGAAGAAGAATCACATAAAGAATGACATAACTTTAGAAATGAGATATCTAATGGAAACAACCTAAGGCCCTAACAACCTAAGACAGATCAGCAGATGAAGATGTGCACACACCCAACAGACTACTACTCAGCTATCAAAATAGACGAACTCTTGCCATTTGTGACAACATGGATGGAGTCGCAGGGGGTGATGCTAAATAGAATAAGTCAGAAGGAGAAAGATGAATATGATTTCACTCATTTTGTGAAATATAAAAAGAAAGTCAAAAAACAAAATGAAAACAAACCCTCGGATTCTGACAACAGAAAAGTGGTTCCCAGAGGACAAGGAGATGTGGAACAGGTCGGAAAGGCCTATGGGTTGATGGCGAGAGGTGATTGGACATTGGGTGTTGGGCAGGGTATAATACACCGGGTTGCCGGGGTATGAGAAACTACACTTAAAACCCACGCCATGTTGTAAACCAACATTATGTCCCCCCCAAAATAAATGAGCTATCTGTTCCCTATCTTGGTAGATAGGTGCTTGGAAACACCCCCATTTCTTAATAAGGAACATCCCATTTTCCAGAGTAGTGATTCCAGGGCATTCAAGGGCTGCCTGTGTCCCTTCAGTTTCTCATGCATAATAATGTCTGTGATTCTGGAGCTGATTCTAGAATACAGGCACAGCTTTGTGTCTTTACACATGGTATTTCCTGCTCGTGAGGGTCTCTCTGTGACAGCTCACCATCCCGGTCTTTCCACCTTATTTCTTGTTCCTTCACACCCTGCTCAGTCCTCAGGAACTTTTTATCTGCCCAATAGGAGGGCACATTTCTGACTTTCCGGTCTGTAAAGTCACAGGCAGTCAACCTGGCTTAGCCCAGGGGTGCGTGGACTCATGGTCCGTGCATATGATCATTTCAGATGGAACATGGGCCACACAAGGACTGTTGCTCAACTGAGGTCAACCCGACATTCGCTGTGCAGTCCCAGGACTGGCCCTTGTCAGGCGGTGGAGCACACACCCAACACCCGTTCTCTCGTCTTCCCTCCAAACCCATTTCCTGCTCACACCACTGTGGTTCCTCTTTGACACCTCCCGCCCCCCTATCTGTTTCTCCTCTATATCATCCAGCCTTCCTCCCCTTAACAATTTGGGGCCTGTTCACCTGGTGCCCAACTCCTTAGCACTTCCTTTACTGAGCCACACCCTGCTTTTAAAAAAAAGATGTATTTATTTATGCATACAAGAACTGGGGTGTAATCCAGAGAGGTACGGGGGAGGGGAGGAGAGGATCCACCAAAGAGAGTGGGGAGCAGAACAGGTAGATCCACTGAAGTACACTGCTGATGGGAGCAGCCGGTGAGACAGGAGAGGTCTGCTGCGCCATGTGGGTTTCTCCCTGACCAGCCTGTCTTTAACCCCTGCACCACCAGAGAGGCCCTCACACTCTGCTTTTGTCTCAACTTAAGCCTCCTCCAGGCCCCTCTAGGGTGTCCTCTCCTAACCACCCCATAGGCTCTGTCCTGAGTCTCAGTACTCCGTCCTCACCTCACTCAAATCCCCATCTGCCAGTTCCTTACAGTCAGCCCCACCTCTATCTCCCTCTGCTTCCCTTCTATGTCTCTAGAGGGGAACGTGTCAGGGAATTTCTTCTCTTGGTTTGGCCCCACTGAGCCTGCTAATCAGGTAACCACAGCATGAAACTATGCACACAATCTGTTTCCCTCTCCCTGCAGCCTCTGTGGCCCATAGACCATGACTCAGTCTCTCCTCTGTGTCTGGGCCCAGCAGCATCAGGGATGTTGTTTGCCTCTGTGTCCCAGATAATCATTCTAGAATCCAAGCCGTCCTCACAACCCATCTGGCAATCAAAACCTGCTCCTGGTCCCAATGCCATGTCAGAAAGTTTGGGCATCAGAAGGAAACTGTGGTGTGTGGCTAATCAAGCAGTCCCTTTGTCCCCTTTGCTAAAGATAGTGAGAGGTAGAAAGGAGCCAGAAATGGAGGGTGACACTGGGTAGATGGATGGTTATTCACTCAACAAACACATTTTGTGCCCTTTGCGTCCAGCACTGTTCTCAGCCCAGGGAGTATAATGGTGACCACATGGAAGGCCCTGAAATTGAGGAATTTTACAATCCTGTGGAGAAGACAGTGGATAAATAATGAACATAATCTCCAGTGAAGTAGCAAGTTAAATAGCAGGGAGGTGATTGGCGAAGTCTTCTCTGGGGAGATGCTATTTGAGCAAAAGTGAAGAAAAAGTTCATGTCATCTGTTTCTGGAGCTGGAAGGCTCCAGGCACAAGGAACAGCAGGTACAGAGGATGTGAGGTAGAAATACACTTGTTCTGTTCAAGGCACAGCAGGGAGGTCAAGAGGACTGCGATAGAGACAGCATTGGGGAGGGGTAGGAGATCAGACAGGTGGACAGGGATCAGAACAGCAGCTCCAGCTACAAAGAATAAGGTAGGTTAAGAGCATAATATCTTTCCTTAGGACACTCAGTGAAGTTGGAGCAAGACAGGAACTAATGACCAGAATTTGTGCTTGAGGCAATGACCCAACCAACTCAGTGGACAAGCCCCAGTTGAAACCAGGGTCATTCTTGATTGAAAACGTAATGTGTTTAGATTGGTTTCAATGCCTCCAGCTCCCATTCCCCACGTCTTCTACCATTTCCCTTCCTTTAATATCTAGCATCCTTAAGCCTTCTCTAATTGCCTGTGAATCAAAAAAAAAAAAAAAAAAGTGATGCACAGTGACCTTCAGAGAAAGAGCAGGCAAAAACTCTCCCTACAGAGTAACTTGCTGAAACAACAAAGATCACTCTTGAGGAACATTTGTATTTCATTTGTAATAAATCTATATAAAATATAGATTTATTATAATCTATATAAAAAATCTATATTTATATATTATATATTATACATATTTATAGTATATATATTATATATAATATTATATATAATATATATTTAAATCTATATAAAAATCTATATTTATTATAATCTATATAAAAAATACCAGGATAAAGTTTGGGGTTCCTATGCCCTTGTGATCGTGTTCCAGAGGCAGCCAGCTGTCTCCCAAAGGTTGCCCTAAATTCGAATTCACTGTACTCTGAATGTACTTGATTTGGCTGTTTGGGCACAAGAGCACTTTGTCAAAGGGGCATTTTAATACGTTACCTTTAAAAACCATTAAATTTATAACTTTTTAAAAAATGATGCCATAACATAGCTATGTCCTCATGCTATCCCTGAACCCCATCCCAGTCTCATCCCCCCTTCTTTTTTTGCTATCAATGACATTTAGCAGCAGTTACCAGCTCAAAAGGGCTCTTGAAGATCAAGCATTCCATTTTGTGTCCAGTAGGCTTACTTCCTGCCCACAGGAGGACCCCCTGGTTCACTAAAATGTGACAACTGATGGCAGGTTGTGCCCCCCAATTCAATGCTGCATGCCTTTGACCACACTGTCTGTAGCAATTGTGATTCTTGAGTCTTCCTTGCCTGCTGTGTTCATCATTAAAAGAGTTTTATCTTGGGAGTCTATGACTGGGTTTCAGTAAACTATGAACCCCTGAAATCATATCATCCAAATTTGATAAGTACCTCTATATTTTATAAGGGGAGAAGAGGGACCCATAATCATCAAAACAATCTGATGATTCCCCGACCCATAGTGTCATCAGATCTTCAAAATAATCTGATGATTCCCCAAAGTAAGAAACCGATAGTTCAGTTGGGTAATCTGCAGATATCGTGTGACAAAATCTACCTTGGAGTGAGTCACCTAGTATCTGTCCTCACTAGCTAGGTAAATGGTGTTTTAGGGGCAGAGTAGACTGTTTTGTTCTGTTTATTTTTTCACTATGGGCAACTGGTCTATGTAGCACCCAATCTCAAACGACTTTCCTGATATAAACGATATACTTGGAGATGACCTTTGAGGCTAAACAGAGAAGTTACTAGACTAATTTAGGGCAGAGCGATGCACAGGTTTGGTGCGACTGCCTTTCCTTCCAGGGGAAGACTATCCTCTCTCCATTGGCAACAAGACTTCAAGAACCAGGTCTTAAAGGAAAACTGAGCTCTGGCTGGGGTTTCCTTGGGTCACCCAAGGTGACCTTGAATTTGGAAGAGGACCCAGGAAGAGCCATGGCAAGCCAGAGAGTGGGAATTGCCTCTGCTCATCTGCCCCACTGTTGAGACTGAAATCAGTTGGCAGTCACGTGGTTCAGGTCCAGGTAACCCCTTGCTGTCTTAAAGGTCAGGAAAGCTGCCGTGCTGACACCGGCCCACACTGACTCTTGAGTCATCACATCTGCAAGACAGAGCTGACAAAAACAAAGTTTCATGGGGTGAGTCAAATTGGAAGGAGAGGTAGTGGGGCAGAATGGCAAGATGAACACTGTCCTTGGAGTGTGAGGATCATGGCTCAAGTCTCTGCTGTGTGAACTTGGGCATGCCACATGGTCTCTCTGGACCAGCTCTTTGTTAGATAATGCAAGATCAGATGCTGAACATGGTACCAGGTGCCTAACGCTTGGGACTGTGCCCAACCTGCTCTGAGGCAGAAGTCTTGGATCCGGCCAGAGCAGATGTGATCAAACCTGACCTTCACAATCAAATATCTTCAGAGGCAGCCTATAGAGAGAGGTCAGGCTTATCCCAGTGCTGTTTACTTTTGGGTCTCTGTTCATTCATTTATTCAGTACATATTTCTTCAGAGCTAAACTAAGGAAGGAAGTCTGATGACGTGCCAGTTTATATCTGGATGTCAGTTCCCAGTATTTAAGCTTCTCCTGTCACAAGTTGATTGCTAGGTGCTGGCAGTAGACCTCAGAGTGTCCTGGTCTCCTTTAAGCTGGGAAGTGAGGGTACAGCAGGACGGAGAAAGGAATCGGAAGGTTTGTCGCCACGGTACTCCACCTTGCACTAGGTGGCAGCACCAACTCAGGGTTGCTGTCCCACAGCCCAGGCTCTGACGTGGGTCTTCAGATCCCCCCAAGTGCCTCAAGCTTGGTATATAGCACCAGATTTGGAAGAAACAAGTTTGGATCCCACCTCTGCACACGACCTTGGCAAACCATTTAACTTCTTTTGAGTCTGTTTCTTTATCTGTCAAGTGAGGATAACAGCTCCTAAAATAATAGAGTGAACAGCACATGAGGTGAACGTTTGAGGAAAGACAACTGCCAACCCCTATTCCCGGCATAGTTTTTCCTATGCCTTAATTTCCACCTTTGTTCTTTCCAAGGTGCCCTTATTTACAATGGGTGCAGAAACATTTCAGGATGGGGAGTGGAAAGGTAAGAAGACGGTGTATTGTGTGACTTTTCTAGAACAAACCCAACTTTTCCCCTTCCTTAGAATTTTTATTTTTTATTGTAAATGCATATTAGCCACCTGCTCTGTGCAAAGTCCTTGGCTAGGCAGGGACAGGTGGAGGTGCAAAGGGCAAGGAGAAGATTTATACATACTGGAGGGCGTCTCTCCCTCAGGGGCACTGAGCTGATACCCAGGTGTCTCCTAATGCAGCTGAAATGACTGTTAAATATTTACATACTGGCTGTTCAACAGCCCCCACCTCAGGACCCCTCCATGCTGCAATGCAAGCCTTAACCGGGCCCCAGTTTCATCATCCTTGCTGATTGGCCATCGCCTGGCCTGAATGTGGAGTACGGCCTCTGAGCAGGTTGCCTGTGCTGCATGGACTGGAGGGAATTGGGGAGTGCATCCTGGAGGCTCATTTGTCGCTCCCAGTGATGGTTTTCAAATTAGAGCCTGGGGTTCTTGCCAGAAGCAGCAATCGGTCCTCTCAGGTCAGACTTGCAAGAGGCTGGTGCAGGGCTGGCTGAACGCCTGGTGTCTGATTGAGCACCCGGCATCCCAGAGTCTTCTCAAAAAGCAGTCTATTTCTGTTGGCCCCTGAGAATTAGGATCCCGTGTTCTCCCCCTGCTCCTGGGAAACCCTGGTCTTATTTTTCTTTCCTGAGGTTTGGGTTTCTTAATAGGAGCTTACTCTGGCTGACTTAAGCAGGAAGTGAATCTGGTGGAAAGATATTGTGTGGCTCTCAGAATCCAAAGGAAGGTTGGAGAAAAGTCTGAGTAAAGCAAGGATCAGGACCGTTCTCTAACACAGCAATTCTCTGGTTGGGGGGTGGGGGGTACCACCATCTCTTGGGTCTTTCCTTTGCTCTACCCAGGAGTCAGATTTCCAGGAAAGTCTGATTGGTCAGCCCTGTTGATGCGACTGCACCTTGACCAGATAAGGCAAGCTGCCGGATTGACAGCTCCACCCATGGGCCTGAGGCAATTCATAAAAGGAAGTGAAGGTGCTTTAGCAAAAGAATGAGGACTGGATTCTGGGTGGGGGAAAAAAAAAAAAAAAGGACAGCTTTAAATACCTGGAACTCGGTTCTAAGTTCAATGGCACACCCTTTAGCCCCAGCAGTGTCACCCAGACAGAACTGAATCCCCCTCCTGGTAGTACTACAAACTTCTTGGAGGCCACCAGATCAACCCAGTCAGCCCTGGTCCCTCAGCATTTGGGGTTCCTATGGCCTTGTCCCTCCCTCTTGGGTATAAATGATGAAATATAACTCCCTAAGAGAAATGTAGATAACTTTAAGCTGAAGTAGAAAACCCTTGAGAATATGAGTCACTTCATTTACTCATTCACTCATTCATCAAACCAACAATATTAAGTTCTGGCTGTGCTGGGCATTAGGGATTCAGAAGTAACCAAAACTGCCAGTGTCTACCTTCACTTATGGGCTAGTGAGTAACCCATTCAGACAGCCACTTGACAGTCTACATTAGTCACTACAGGTAGCTTTGACCATGGTATAGGTAGACACTTCCTCTTTATCATCGTTGCTCAGTGGTCTCAGAAGACATCAACACGTCCATCATAGTTGAGGTTCTGGTTGGAGAGACTGCTTAGGGATGTGTCCTTTTTCTCACTGGGTCAGAGGATTGGTTTGTAGGGGTGTGGAAGGGGCTGGGACATGGAGGGCCAGCTAGTCCAAAAGGCCAACTTCCATTGTATATTCTCATGGAAGAGGGACTTTAAGAAATAGAAAAGAGACAGCTAAGGGTAGACAGAGGGGAATTTCTTGTTCCCAATCTCTGCCTTCTTCATGAGTGCCTTTCCTTGGAAGGTCTGCAGAATGTTTACTGTCCATATATTGGTCAAAATTTTTTTATTTTGTTATTTTTATTCCATTAATAAGAATTGATCTGGATTATCTATTCCTAGAAAGCAAGCGCTGTGCTCCATCCATCCATCCATCCATCCACTCATCCATCCATCCATCCATCCACCCATTCTTTCACTTATTCAGTCAACAAATATTTATCAGGTTCCTCCTGTGTAGCAGTCTCTTTGCTACTGTGCATAGGGTTGAGAATACGAAGGTAAGCAAATCCTTTGCAACCACTGAACTTTATGGTCTATTAGTGGAGACAAATGTTAACCAAATAATGACACAGAAAAACGTGAAATTTTAGTCTGTTCATAGTTACAAAGGAAAAGTGTGTGGTTTGTGCTAGAAACCATGTGATGGTGGGGATCTGATCTAGTCTGGGAATCAGGCAAAACTTCCCTAAACGGATCTTTGAAGATGAGGTTGGTGCTAATGAACGGAGGGAAAGTATGGGGTAAAGAGAGGTTCCGCTAAGGCTGAGCAGCACGAGCAAGATGGAAGCAGGAGGGAGTGTGGACAATTGGAGAAAGGCACACAGGCAGCACTGAGGAGGTGAGAGTGATGTCATGAGCTGAGGAGGGGAAGGTATATGGTCTCAGGGGTCCCTGCAAGGATTTGGGTCTTCACCTCCACAGTCCTCTTGAGTAACTCTTAAAATCCCAATCTTGCCATGTGCCAGCAGACAGTTTTATGTGAACAACGCTCTCTTCTCTTAGAGATATGGCCATGGGTGTGGGGGCAGAGCTGGTACTGACCTGACTCTCCACCCAATTTCACACCCCAATGGCAGAAAATCTGAAGAACTGATCTCCCGGAAGTGGGTGCCACTGTGAAGGCGAGACAGCTTAGTGTCAATATCTTAAAATGCCACAAGGTAGGGAAATGAAATATGCTTTTTACCTTTCAAAACTTGGATGGATGTTCTCTAGCAATAACCACAAGCGAAAATTTCAGAGATGTTCCTGGACTTCCAGTCTTTAGTGTTTATTGTTTATTGTTTATTGTTCCAGTCTTTAATGTTTAGTGTTTCTATGCCCTATTTTGCCAGGATTTATAAATCAAAAAAAGGTTATTTTTAAACAAAAGACAAATAACTTGGTTTTGGCCAACACAGAGGGTTTATCTCTCTCTTACCCCCTTCTGCCTTGTCCTCTATGTACATTAAAAAGTTCCAACATAGAAAATAAGCAAATATTAACTACTGTGTACATAAACAAGAGTTGTGTTTTCTTGGGTCTCCCTGGTGGCGCAAGGGGTTAAGCACTGCACTATGAAGCTATCCATAGCCACTGAAGCATGAGTTTGATCCCCGGCCAGCCAGGGAGCTACCCACATGGTGCAGCAGACCTCTCCTGCCTCACCTGCTGCTCCCCTCAGCAGTGTATTTCAGTCTGCCTGTTCTGTTCCCCACTCTGTCTCTGGTGAATCCTCTCACCGCCCACCCCCCCGCATCTCTGGCCTGTACCCCAGCTCTTGTATGCATAAATAAATAAATCTTAAAAAAAAAATTGTGGTTTTTTTACCAACTATAGTTTTTTTTTTTTAACATTTTATTTTTAAATTAAAATAACATGGCATCGGGCCTCCCTGGTGGCGCAAGGCAGTAAGACGCAGCACTGCGAAGCTATCCGCAGCCACTGCAGCACAAGTTGGATCCCTAGCCAGGGAGGTGACCCACATGGCACAGCAGACCTCTTCTGACTCACCCGCTCCTCCCCCCAGCAGTGTGTTTCAGTCAATCTGCCTGTTCTGCTCCTCATCCTGTTTGGTGAATCCTTTCACAACCCCCCCCCCCCACCTCTGGCCTGTACCCCAGTTCTTGTATGCATAAATAAATAAATCTTTAAAAAATAAAAAAAGACACAGCACTATGAAGCTGTCCTCAGCCCGGTACTGCAGCACAAGTTCAATCCCCAGCCAGGGAGCTGACCCACATGGCACAGCAGACCTCTCCTGACTCACCTGCTGCTCCCCTCAGCAGTGTATTTCAGTCAATCTGCCTGTTTTACTCCCCACTCTGTCTCTGGTGAATCCTTTCACTGCCCTCCAGCCCCCATATCTCTGGCCTGCACCCCAGCTCTTGTATGCATAAATAAATAAAATCTTTAAAAAAATGGCATCATAAGTTTCAGCTTCAATTTCCTTTTATTATGAAAATTATTTTTAAAAGAACATGTATATATACATATACATGAAAAAATAAATATGTATATATATATATATCTTTATAAAGGAATATATATATTTTTTAAAATTTCCCTTACATTTTTTAAAGATTTATTTATTTATGCATACAAGAACTGGGGTACAGGCCAGAGTTGTTGGGGGGGGGTGAGAGAATTCACCAGAGACAGAGTGGGGAACAGAACAGGCAGATCTACTGAAATACACTGCTGAGGGGAACAGCGAGCAAGACAGGAGAGGTCTGCTGCACCATGTGTGTAGCTTCCTGTCTGGGGATCGAACTCGTGCTGCAGTGGCTGCGGCTACCTTCATAGGTTGCGTCTTAACCCCTTGTGCCACCAGAGAGGCCCTATAAAGGAATATATTTTTGTAAAGAAAGATTGTATATATACAAAATGTATTTGTAAATGAATATGTGTGTGTGTTTTCATTATAATAAATGGAAACCCACAAAACCCATTACAACACATACATACCAACTAAAGTGAATGTTTTATCCAAAGTGTCATCTAAAATCATTCTGAATTCCAGTCACTGTGGCTATCGAGTCAGATTTTGAAAACAGGGTAGATTTCAAAAAGCAAATATGTTATAATAATATCATTAATTTCACACTTAGATCAGACTCACTTCATGCTATTTTGTGAGAATAACCAGGGACTCACTAAAAATGAAGATTCCTGGGCATCACCTAAAGAGACACTGGAAGATGATAAAGTGATTCTAGGCAGAGTAAAGAGTACCTGAGCAAAGGTTTAGTGAAAGGAAAGAGTAAGATATGGCTAAGAGCATGAATTTCTGCTTGGTTAGTCACAGGGTTTATTTCCAGTACAGGAGAGATAGACAAGGGTGCCAGGGTAGGTTAGTGGGCTAAAGATTAGTGCTCTGGAAACACTGGGGCAAGATGCAGGGTTTCTTAACCTGTGCTCTTTTTTTTTCTTTTTAAGATTTATTTATTTATGCATACAAGAACTGGGGTGTAGACCAGAGGTGCAGGGGGTGAGAGGATTCACCAATGTGAGTGGGAAGCAGAACAGGCAAATCTACTGAAATACACTGCTGAGGAGAGCAGCGGGCGAGGCAGGAGATGTCTGCTGTGCCATGTGGGTCACTTCCCTGGCCAGGGATGAAACTAGTGCTGCAGTGGCTGGCAATAGCTTGATAGAGCTGTCTTTAACCCCTGCCTCACCAGGGAGGCCCATCTGTGGGCTTTATAGTTGTTTATTGTGGGAGTTATCTTGTGCATTGTAGAATGTTTAGCAGCATCCCTGGCTTCTATCTACTAAATATCAATGGTACGCCTCGCAAGTTGTAACAATCAAAAATGTCTCTAGACTCCGCCAGTGTCCCTTGAGGATCAAAGTCACTCCCAGTTGAGAACCACTAAGTTAGGGGAATGGGTTAAATGCCTTGTTTGGTTGTTGTTCTCTTGGCTCCTGTATTAGATAGAATGAGGTAACCTGCCCTTAATAGTATGACTAACAGTGGTTAACCAAGTAAACTCTTTTTCATTTTCACTTAAAAGAAATCCAGAAGTAGGCCTTCCAGGAGCTGTATCATCACATTTCTGCACTTTACCAGGACCTAGAATCTCGTTTCCTTCTTTGTACAAAGACATGGTCCTAAAATGTCATGGTCCTAAAATGGTGGCCCTACCTCCTGCATTGCATCTGGCTTCCACATGGAAAGAAGGAAAAAGGACCAAGGCCTCTGAGATGGAGCCACCTTTTAAAGAACTTCCCCATCAGCCCTACCCAGGAATTTTCCCTCATATCTCATTGGCGAGAGTGTGTCACAAAGCCATTTTTTAGCTTCAAGGGAGTATGGGAAATGTGCTCTCTTTAGCTGGACACAGCGCCATCCGAGATAAAATGAGTGCTGTGCAGTAAGGCAAAGGGGGAGAATTCTCCCAGAGGGCATTTGTCCATCTCTGCCACTTCTCCCAATCTTGGTTTCTGGGCACAATTACAAGGTAAGCAGTCTCTCTATAGAATCTCTCAATCACTACAGAATCTCAGAATCTCTCAGAAGAAGCCAGACACACTTCCCTGGCAGCAATGGAATGTATACAAATTTCCCAAGCAAGTTTCTCTAAGAGGAGACTCCTTATCTCTGCCTGCTGGTAGATTGTTCAAACCAGGATAAATTTTTATTCTATTTTCCTGAAAATAGGTTAACTCAAATCACATAGCAAGAAATAAAATAAAAAAAGTTTAAGAGGTCTGTATCTCTGTTGCCTTCCCACCACTATCTCCCACTCCCCCCACACAAGGCCACTGCAGTAACCAGGCATCACATGGCAAGAATTCCATTAAATATCTCCTCTACACGCTTGCTGCAGTCTAAAATGCCACCAGTAGGCGTCCATCCCTTTGGGTCAAAAATCATCCTTCCTTGGTGCCATTTAAAATGCCAATCTGGGGCCTCCCTGGTGGCACAAGGGGTTAAGGCGCAGCACTATGAAGCTACCTGCAGCCACTGCAGCACGAGTTCCATCCTCAGCCAGGGAGTTACCCACATGGCGCAGCAGATCTCTCCTGCCTCGCCCACTGCTCCCCTCAGCAGTGTGTTTCGGTAGATCTGCCTGTTCTGCTCCCCACTTTGTCTCTGGTGAATCCTCTCACCTCCCGCACCTCTGGCCTGTACCCCAGTTCTTGTATGCATAAATAAATGAATCTTTTAAAAAATAAATAAATAAAATAAAATGCCAATCCCCTCTGACAGAGATGAAAGGTGATTAAATCTTTACCATCTGAGTGTTGATCTTAGTTCACTGGCCCTTTTCCTTCCTGGAATTCCTGAGCAGCCTGGGAACTCTGAAACCTGTGGGGCAGGAGGAAGCCAGATATTGCAGAGACATGGCTTGCTTGTCCCAAAAAGAAGTGGGGCACCGTGGCAGCTCACCTCCTTTACTGTAAAGCCACCGCCACAGCTGGGGCATTGGCTGGAGGTATTAATAAACACTGCTGGTAAGTTTGGGTCCAGTAGCTGGCAACCCTGTGACCTTTAAGCTGACTATGCCTCCCTCTCTCTCCCCACCCACACTTCTCAGCCCAAAGACTACGATTCTGGCTTTCCCGTAATTTGCTTTGACACCAGCTCAGGGAATGACTTTGCTGGTAAGAGCTAAACACTGACGATGGCAAGTGGGGAAACGAATATTCCCCAGGAACCGTCGCTTCAAAGTGATTGAAAATGATGACACTATCGAGTGCCCATTTCTCGCTTTGTGCAGACTTCCTGCGGCCTGGGCTTTTTAGGAGGACACTGTTGTCCTAGAGGAGAGTTACAAACTAGCAGGCTCCGGGGTGCCACCCCTGAGGCTGGACAAAAGAAGATCCTGCTCTGTGGGTTGCGAAACTGCGCGCGGCCTCTGCGGCGCCGGTTCGATCCCCGGCTGCTCCCCGGCCACCAGAGGAGGGTCCCACATGGCGTGCAGACCTCTCCTGCCGCCCGCTGCTCCCCTCAGCAGTGTACTTCGGTCCTTCTGCCTGCTCTGCTCCCCGCTCTGGCTCTGGTGAGTTCTCTCACCCTCCCGCGCTTCTGACTGTACCCAGTGCATGTATAAACAAAACAAACAAACAAACCAGCAAACAAATAAATAAAGCATGCCTCTATTAAAAAAAAAAAAAAAAAAAAAAAAAAAAGAAGATCCTGCTCTGGATTCCCTGCATTATGGGGTCTGGCCCTGGCCCTTTCCTGTTACACTCCCTTCCCATAGGGCAAAGAGTCTTCAGGACCAAGGGCACTCACCTAGCCAGAGCCTTCATCCCCATTCTAGACCCTTCACTCACCTGGGACATACAACCCCCGCCTGAGTGGCCCTGTACGGGCTTCCACGAGCTGCAGCCCTCAAGGTGACATGTATTCTCAAAGAGACAAAATACTGGTATGTGCACCCCTGGGGGTGAGAGTGGCTGTTGAGGAGGGGATGGCTGGAACTCTGTCTCCCAGGCTGCTATGCCCACCACCGTGAACAGGATATCGCTGTGCTACAGGAGGGACCAGAGGGAAGAGATGCCAAGAAGACTAGCTGCAGATTGGGGGGAGTTTCTCCCTGGGTGACTTTGTGCTGATGCAACATTTGGAAGCATCTAAGAATTCTAAATTCACACCTTGTCTTCCAGGTTGTTGGGAAGATATATTTATCCAGGTAGGAGAAAAGAACGTATTTTGTTTAATATAGTTAACATATTTTGTCAGCCTGAGTTATAATGTGCACATGGACAGATGGTATGTGGTCCCAGTTTGTACTCTTTCCCTAGGCTCTATAAATGTTAGAGGCAAACCTGATCCACAAACATCCACAACCTTAAAGCTGCAGTGCTTTAAGCATTGGGAGATTTCTTGTAGAAATTCTGATTTGGTCTGCTTTTGACTGATTAGAAGACGTGGCGGCACTGGACTGGAATTCCCACAATGGCAGCATGAGATTGAACCTGGGGGCAGCTGCCAGCTTCAGGAGGTAAGTTCACCTTCCCAGTTTGCCACACTCGCCACCATTCCCAGTTGTCCTCCATCCAGTGAGTTTCCTGTATTTACAGTGTCTGCCTGAGACATCTGAATGTGCTCAATGACCCACCAGCATGACAGAGCCACTGTCATCCGTAGGAGGCTGGGACACAACCTGGCAGTTGAGACATCCGGGGTCAAAGCTCTGGAAGCTCAAGTCTCTATTCATCGTTGCCCCTCCAATGTCCCTGGTGGAGATGAGGTCAACACTGGCACTCACTTTGGGCTCAGCCTTCTGATAGATCTCTACCAAACTGATCAGAAAGGAGAAGTAAAACTGCTGGGGGGGGGTCACTAGAAAGTGGAGCATGAAAGGGGAAGAGGCGTCCTTGCTGTGAGATGGGAACAGGACACGTGAGCGCTGCATTGCTAGTTCTGACCCTGCAACCTGCTCAGAAGATGCCCGACACAGGTCATGTGCCTTCTGCGGGGTTTCTAGGGGAAAATCATAGCACTAGGGCAGGGGTGGGGAGAGAAACCTCTGATTGGAGGGAAACCTGTCCCAGCCTCTGTCTCAGGTCAGGTCCTGGCAGAGTTGGCTGTAGAGGAAGAAGAACCCCAAACTCTGCTTCTTCATGAATGAAAAACAAATCCTATTCAGTGCCCCCAACATACAAAGTGACCACTGGCTTCTTTGCCTGTTCACACAGGAGCGGGAAAGAGCTACGCAGAGCATGAGCTACCAAAAGCCTGGCCTGAATGAAGCTGATGAGCAAGTTCTCGCCCATTTCCAGAGCCCAAGCACTGAAAGAGCAGTCTTATTGACCAACTGCTATTGGGAGAGCTAAGGTTCACAAATAGGGTCCTACATCAGAAGCAATGCTGACATGGAGGGGGGGTCTCCTGGGCAGTGGAGCAGGCCCTAAGCCCAGTGCCCACATTCAGGCATCCACGTACATTGACTTTGGGTGTGAGGTGCCCAGTGGTCACAAGATGCCCTCAGAAGCTGTGGAGTTGGGCTCCTCCCACTGACAGTCACCTCCTTGTGGCCAGGTGACCATGTGCTAGGACATGCTTTTCCAGGCTTCTGTGGGGTTTAGTAATCTCTCTAGCCCAACACTGGCTTAATCCTGGTGAGGTGAGGAGAGACACAGGGTTGAAATCTTACTTCAAACCAACCAGAGCTGTCAGTGGCAGGTCGAAGAGGAGCGGACGTAGAGAAACAGGCCTGCTCTCTCTTTCCCCTGTGGTCACTACACCCCAAGAGGCTACCAGTAGGAGGCAGTGGGCAGCAGCAATCCCTTGGAGTGACTGAAGGTGACACTAAGGGTGGCTGCTGAGGGGCTGAAGTAGATGCCTGGCATGGTGGTCCTCCTCACATGTGGTGGTCCTCATCACTCAGCGGAGGCCATGTGTGTGGGCAGGTGCTGCCACTGCTCCCAAGCAGTGATGGGGACAAGGCTGGAGCATGCCATCTAGGGGCCCTCAGCCTGGGGGTCTCTGCAGGGCAGGTGCACCTGGAAGCAGGGGATCAGAGATCTCTGGTTGCAGGCTCTGCCCAAATGGGTGAACTTGAGCACAACCTTGTATCACCTGAACCACTTCTGTCCTCAAACCCTGCTCAAGATGGCGGCCTGCAGAGCTTCCCAGGGACAGGCAAAGTTAGCACAGCTGTATCACAGCTTTCCAAGGGAAGTGGACTCTTCAGAAGGACATGTGCATCCATTGGCAGGAAAATCCCTGTGTCCCTAAGCCACATGTTGCCCCAGGAGAACATGAAGAAAGCACTGGCTTCCACAGGAGGGGTGCCCGTGTCTTACTAGAATGCCTTGCATGGCCCTGACCCACCATCGCCCTGGGCCAGCCATCTAGAGGGAGCTGGGTAAGTGTGGTTGTGGGAATGGGCGGTGAGAGGACTGACATGAATGACCACTACACGGAATGGCATCTGGTGCTTCTTCCTGACTAGAGAATCACTGGGTGACAATTTAGAAAGCACCAAGGCAATGAGGAAGAGAAGGGGGGAGGTCAAGGGGCTCGATGGAGCTCTGAAAATGCCTTGAAAAATCTCCGCTTCCCAAGTAGATTAACAGTCCAAGTGCAAGAAGAACTCCAATAAGCAGAGCCTGCAGAGTTCAAAGGGCTCTTGGGGCCAAGGACAAAAGATGGTCCCAACCCCTCAGAATTTGGGTTTCAAGGGACAGTGTAATAGAAGGAAACTGCCTGGCCAACTTGGTTTCTTTTTAGACATTTATTTAGAAAAATAACCCTCCCCTGCCCTCATCCCTTTGTGCTATGGGATGTGGGCATTTTATTTCATACAATCTAGATCGGGTCTCTACCCACATGGGGGTCAAGTATAAGCGGTCAAGTATAAGGGAGTAAACGCTCCTGGAAGGCCACCCACACTTCCAACTGCTGCAGTCCTGTGCTCAGTCCTGTCCAGGCCTCGGCCTCGGGGCTCCAGATGGCGAGAGGGCTCTGAGGGGTGAGGGCTGCCTGACGCCAGTCTGTGTGCCTCCACCGAAACCTCCCGGAGCAGCTGGGAGGGGCTCTGTTCTGTCCACCTCTGGAAGCTCAGGGCTGGAAGCGCGGGGAGCTGACGTGAGGCTGGTGGAAGGCATGGGCACTGTACACCACCTCGGGGGGCGAGGGTGTGCTGGTGGCCAGCACTGAGCACAGGGGCTCATGGCTGCTTAGCACTGACGAGAAGTACTTCACCTCCTCTGTGAGCTGCTTGATCTCCTTGCGCAGAGCTGCATTCTGTTTCTCCAGGTCTTCACTCTCCTATGGGGGAGAGATTGGCATTGGAAATTAATACTGGGGAAGGTAGCAAGATGAGGGGGCAGCAAGAGGCATCTGATTAGCTTTCCATCAGCCCAGCCATAGAGAAGGACACTGGAGAATTTTTCTGCACACAAGTGCATGCCGGTGTGCACATATATTTGCCTGTGTTGTACGCATGCCCAGGAGCCTCTATATAAACACATGGATCTATGTGCATGTATGTCTACATATCAGGTTGAACCACATGTAATTGCTGCTATTTGTCTGTTTTGACCTGTAAGACCGTTTCATACAATCCCACCTAAGAGACGTGTCTGTGCAAATGTGTGTGTGAATTTGTGTGTGCTCCCTGTGCACCGGCACATGGATCTCTGTGACTATGCTTGTGGGTAAGAGTGGCACGTTTAGGTTGGCTTTAAAAATGAGAACAGTTTGTAATTACTAATTTCACCCTATTCCACTCTACATGACACCACGTTTTCTTCAAGGGGTCCTAGGGTTGGCATGAAGTCTTTGTTGTAAGAATCCATCAGGAGTTACCTGCTTCACCCAGTTTCTCAAATATTTAGGGTCTTTCTAAATATGAAATAGTCAAAATCCACGACAGTCTTCTATTCCACTCCATTCTGCTCACCCCTGGGTCTGTTTCACAGTACTTTGGGTATGTTCCAAACATGTGTTCCTTCTTTTTTCCAGAAACATCTTTCCCCCATTGTTTAGATACATGTTGATCAGGAAAACTCCACGTAAAAAGATTTGATTACTGATCACATCACGTAATCAACACGTACACTCTGGTAATTAGCATCATTGGGAAACAGTTCCACCATCAGAAAGCCCAGGGAATCATATTTCCAGTGTGACTTTCAGGTTCACATTCCTTGACTGGATCAAACACTAACATACCACCTGTGCTAGTCACTGGCGCCCACAGGAGGAGGGAAAACATCACTGGAGACACAAATAAATATTTCTGTTTTTTAAAAAGTGACTTAATATTTAAACTCCAGGTCTTATTTTTCTAGTTCTGTTTGATTTATGTCACCATATCCCAAACTTGGCTATCTCACTAGAATTAATTCAAGGTAGCCTCTATATTATCAAAAATATAGTGTTAGGCTTCCTGAAGTCTAACGATGTGAACTCAGTAGGTTTGGAATTTGGCATGAATTCTGGGGATCTGAATTTTTACTAAACACCCTAGGTCATTCTAATGATCAGTCAGGTTTGAAAACACAGGCTAAATATGATATCGGATTTGTTTCAATTAGTCAACACTTTCCTATTTGACTGTCTGGCACATAAAATGAGCTCAAATGTTTGCTGATGGGCTGGCTGATAACATCCAACTGCTGAACCAGGAGTGAATTCAAAAACTATGGTGACAGTTAGCAGATGTAAGATCATTTGACATTTAAAATTTGTCTTAAAAAATCCCAACAGGAGTAAGAGCTTCTGAGAGAGCTTGTTACACCGCCAGTTGCCCTAACCCACATACCTGGGGGTTCTTTGGTAGAAGAGCATACGATTCAACTCTGGCCTTACCCATCTAGCCCGCTTCCATCCGTCTGTGAAGGCCAGAGGAGAGCATGCTCAGCTTCAGCCTGGCATTTCCTGTATGTGGCTCTGAGCTAGAAAATGCGCCTAGGTCAGTACAAAGGAAACCCCCATCTCTAAGATGGGGTGGGTGTGGGATACCAAGAGCCAGTGGTGGAGTCAGAGGTACGGGCTTCTTCTGCAAGGTGCGGCTGGCTCCCTCAGCTTACCATTTGGTTGTTTTCAGGCACATCCCAGGAGGGCATCCCCTCTTTACCGAAAGATAAGATAAAGCAACACATGAGACTGGGGGATGTTTTTAAGACGGGAACTGGGGGCTGTGAGTCCTGCCCCTTTCTCTAGCCCTTTCCTCGCCCCCTCTGAGAGTTTCCACTGGTGACAACATTTACTGTAAATTCTGTGCTCCAGAGAGTCTGGGCAAACCCCAAGCAGAAGGGAGGGGTGGGGTAGGCGGGCCACAGGGACCAACCGCCCTGACCTTCTCCCCGCCTAGAGGCAGGCCCAGCTTTCGGGAAGTGACAGCAGCTTCTTCCTCCCTAAGCAAGCTCTGCTGAGCTCTCTCTGGCTTTCTCATTTGCCGCTCCCTGCCCCACCCCCACCCTCACAGTCCCCCTTGACTGGCAGATCCCAGAGTTCTAGTGGGGGTGATAACTGTTGCCACCTCTAACCAGAAAGCAACCACCTGTGACAAGAAACATCTTTACCTTGGGAAGCAAGACTGCTTCCTGCTAGGGCCCCAGAGAAACCAGAGGCCCTGCCGCCAGCCAGCCACTTACAAGAGGAAGAGTTTGACTTCCCTTGCAGAGGAAATGGCTGATCTGGGGCCTCATCCCTCCAGTCCCCACCTGCCGCTGCCCGGTCCACCCCAGCCCTCCTGGGGACATCCTGCCTTGGAAAGGGCTCACACAAGACAATGGCCACTGGGGCACAGGGACGGTTGTTTGCCCGAATGTAGAATGGGCAAAATTGGACATATCCCCTGACTTCCTCACTGAGCCTAGAACTCAGTGAGGGGGAGGAGGAACATTTGGGAAGTAAATTTTGGCTTCTAACATGCAGGGCTTCTGCTCTGGTGGGGGAGGGGGAGGGGTAGGTCTGCATTTCGGTTTCCACAGAACCTGCTTTCTACTTTTTGGAATTCATGTAAGTGCTTCAGGCACCTCACAGTAAATCTCCCAGGTTGGCGTGGAGGCCAGCTGTTACCATTACTCCCACTTCACAGATAAGGCCAACGGAGACCCTAGGACAAACTATCCCCCAAGATGACTCTGGGAGGGAGAGAGAGGGGCAGCAGCTGCTGGGAGAAAGGGCTTTAGAACTCACCTCAAGACACTGATTTTCTCAGAGGTCCAGAAACTTTGAGTTAATTGTGCCAAAACCCCATAGCATGTAGGGGCAGAACAGGCCTTGCCTCCAGGCTGCCCCTTTCTCAGCCCTGCAGCTTCTAGCACGCCCAGCTACTCTCCCTGAAAGACCAGCCACTCAAGTGACCAAAGGTCCCCAGAGCTGCTGAGAAGCCCTGAGCTGCCCTCTAGGCTCCCAAGAGAAAACTGGGTCTTGCTAGGGGGGGTCTGATACAAAATAACACAAGACTCCCAATCCAGTCACTCTGTGCCTGTCACAGAGCCCATCATCTGCCTCCTGACTGAGGTGGGAGGGGGGAGGAAGTAAAAGGTGGGAGGCACCTTCTGTCTGACTGTTCTGTGAGGGGCTAACTCAAGGCCAGCCCCCCTCTAGGTGCACAGTGGGTCAGCATATATGACAAAGGGAGAACCCACCTGCAGTCACTGGGGACTGAGGTCCTGGGTCCTGTCTTGCTGGATTGTTACTTCCTCTCTGAGTCCTAGCGGCCTCACTTTAAAGCAGGAAGCATGGACCAAGACAGTGATTGTCAACCATGATCACACATGAGACTTAACAATATGGAGGCCCAGCTCTGATTTATAAATTAGGGGGAGCAGCCTGGGCACTGGGTTGTTGCTGAATTCCAGGGGATTCTAATGTGCAGTGAGTGAATGTGGAAAGCCACAGGATTAGATGGTCTCTAAGCCCTTTCCAATTCTCAGATATTTCAGATTCCAAATGGGCTACCTGAGTATATTAGCAAACCAAAGCCTCTAACCCCTAACTGTTGGAAGGAAGGTGTGTGCGTATTGGGGATAGAAAGATGTACATGCAATTTATGTAAGAAAGATTAGTAGGAACCAAATTTTTAAGAGACGAGTCTAGTTCAACTTAACAAATAACATTCATTAAATGCTACGATTTTACCATACTATCACTCTTTTAAGTATTTTATAGTTATCATTACGTTTAATCTTTGTAGCAACGCTATGTGATAGATAATAGTATTCACATTTTACAGAAGAGGAAAACCTAAGGTACAGTGAAGTTAAGCCATTTGCTCAAGATCATGCAGCTTGTAAACTGCAGCCCTAGTACTTAAATTGGGGCAGTCTGGCTTCAGAGGCTGTGCCCACCAACCCCTCTTCCCTTTGAAGTCTGTTTCAATCTTACGATATTTGGTAATTATCTCCTGTGAGGCCTCCACCCTGTTGACTTTCCAATTTCATCTTCCTTCTTTTCCCACCTCATGCAAATCCAGATGCCAATATTCACAATTCTCCCTCACCTGTGGGGTCACCTGATACCACCCCATCACGAACCACAAGCAACTTCGGGGTAGCTAAGGAGGCTTCATGGGGGTGTGGGAACATTCTGGGAAACTCCCTCCTGGAGGGCCAAGGAGGGGGTCACTCACAGAACTCTTGAATGATGGGGAATCCCCAGGCAGGTCCCTTACCCTCAGGGAAGCCAACTGGGACCAAGACCAAGGACTAGCACTGGCCCAGAGCTCTGACAGGGACTCTCCAGATATCTGAGCAGAGCTTGGTCCTCCTCCCTCCCACTTCTGTTTAGTGCCTTAAACTTCTCCTTGATTTTCTAACCACAAATTCCAGAGGGTAAAAAGAGTCCCTGTGTGTTTTCTTCTGAACAGAACATCTTATCATTTATTGGGAGGATGACCTTTTAGTTCCCATCCACATTGAAATAAGAGAGTAGTATGTGAAGTTCACCCCTCACACCAGCTATATGCTCAGTCTCCAGCAGTTTCTACCCCCTATCCACCGAATACTGCCTTAGAGTAGAGCCCACCATCCTGGAGAAGTCTGAGACTGAGAGGTAGGACCCTTCCTAAGCTAGTCTGGTAGTTGACTATGTGAATTTCTAGCACATCCATGCCTACCTCTCTCACCAATCCTGGGGAAATCAACCCTGACTCCTACTCCTCCCCCTATGAGGGGCAGAACAGGTCTTGCCTCGAGGCTGCCCCATTCTCAGCCCTGCAGCTTCTAGCCACAGAAGAGGAATCACTAGATCACATGTCTTTGCAATGAATAATTTGTCTGAATCTGGAGAAATTATCACTGTCATGTCTTAAAGCTGAAGCTCTAGGATAGGGGCCTCATTATCAACAGATGATTAGTCACCTCAGTCATGCCTTCACGATCCTGTCTAGGGTCCCACAGTCTTTTCCTTGGCTTCAGGACTATGATTTCCTTGACTTTGTATGTGACAAACACTAAAGATCGACTCACCAGGCCTCTATTCCAAACTTTCCCCTTGCTTTCCTCTAGAGAGGCTGGGAAAAGAATACCCTTAAATGCCCAGCTTCCCTTGCAGCTAGGGGTGAACATGTGATGGATTCTGACCAATGAGAGGTAAGCAGAAGTACTGGTGGGCAGGGGTGCATATGCAGAATTATCCTTCCCAACAGAAAAAGCAAAGGCTCACCAGGACAAAGGCCACCCTCCCTTAACACAGATTAATGCCTGGAGGTTCAGCAGCCATCTTGCAGCCTTGAGGATGAAAGTCACAAACCAGGCCTGGCCATACAGAGAAAGAAGAGGAGTTTGGCTGTTTAATGACATCCTGATTTGTTTCCACTATTGAATTTCTTGTATTTTAGAAAAGTAAACCTTGATGTATTGATGCCTCTGATGATTTTTCTGTGACTGGTAGCTGAATGTAATCCTGACTGATATTTCAATTTAGAAAGGTCATCAATAGCAAGTTCAATTCTGAAAAACAGACAACTAATAATTACCATCAATACAAAGATTTGAATTGTTCACTTTGTTCTTTGTTCTTCAAATTGTGGGGTGCCTTGGACAGAATGTCTGCTTATATACCCAATATAATTGCTCCAAATTCACTCCACATATTCTACTGCATGTACCTGACAGTGAGTGACCTTGAAGGCAGCTCCCTGAACTCTCAACCCTAGTTTCACACTGAAATCATCTGAAGAGCTTTGAAAAGAATCTTAATTCCTGGACTTCTAGTTAATTCCAATTTAATTCTTCTGGGGTGGGTCTCAGCCATCAAGATTTTAAAAAATACTTCTCAGGTGAGCTTTTCATGTTCATTTCTGGTTCCTCTTCAAAATAATATAATAATATAGCACATTTCACATCATTAATTTATTACCTATTTATATATTTAACTTCATATTTTTGTTTTATTAAATTTATTTTACATTATGTAGAATAAGTGATATAAAGAACTTTAGGAAGGTGGGAGAACATTTGAAAGTCAAAAAACTTTTCTAAAAGTAAATGCCTGTTTAAGGCAGAGTGACTTACTATTATATTATTTTTATATTTGGTGAAAACAATTTCAAGTAGCCCAGAACAGTTCATTCTTATGATGGGAAGGCAAGAGGCAGGGCATCTATTTGAATTTCAGTAATGGTAACTGTCAAACTAGTTACTCTTTAGATTTCTGGGCTCCCTGAGGCAAGGGCTTATCATGGTCCTCAGTTTTGTCCTCAATGACTAAGACCCTGTCCAGCAGGTAGTAAGTGTTCAATAAAATCATGTTGCTTGACTGTCAACTGAATCTACCATTGTTTATCAAAATCTGATGTGCACCTGAAGAGTCTGCTAAGTTACTAGGTGATATCCATGATAATTCAGGGTGGGTATTTTAGCAAGCATTTAAGTACTTTCCTGCTCCCACTTTATAACTCTGAGATAGCTACAAATGAATGCAAGAGATTAATTAAAAAAAAAAAAAAGTCCAGGTCCATCCCCTACTTAGCAAATCATTTGTTTCCCGAATTAAAGCTCTGGAGTGAGGTAGCAGATTATACCACTTAAAGAGCTCTGCTCTGCAGGTAATTTCTCTACCTTGGACTTGACCTTCCCCATCCAAACCAAGCAAAGGGAACTTGACCAGCTGTAGTGAAAAGCTACGCCAGTGAGTTCTTAGCGTTTTTATGAACAAATGCAAATAAGGGTATGTGTTTTCACATGTGCTCATGTATCTGATATCTTCATCTGGTTGATTTCTAGAAAAAGGTCAGGCTCCCTGCACTAAACAAATTAATTCATACAACCTCTCCCCAATGTAAAACGAACAAAAAAGTAATGTTGCTGTTTTTATATTTGCTGTCTCATTTAACCCTCAAACAGTCCAGTGAGGTGCTATTCCTTCCCACCTTGTAGATTACAGCTTAGGTTCAGATAGAGTTTCCCGAGGTAGGATTTGAATTCATTTTGTTGACACCCCGACCCCTTCACCCTGCCGCAGTCTGAATCCTGTTCTGTAACACAGTGACCTTCATTCCGTGCCCTCCTCACTCCTCACTAACCAGCCATTTAACCTGCAGCACTCAGCTGGGCCCCAAGGCTCTGCAGAGAGCACCTTTCCCCAGATCTTCCCAGTCTTTCTCTTTGACTCAGATTTCATCTCAAATGTCAGGCCTCACAAAGGCCTTCTTTGATTCTCTTCAAAAGCACGCTTCACCTTCATGCCATTAGACATTGTTTATTCCCCAATCTGTCTCCAATTAAATGTAAGATCCATGAAAACAAGGACTCATCTGTCTTATCTCTGTTGTATTCTCAGTGCCTAGAACAAACCATACTTGACACCAAGGAGACTAATACATACTTGTCCAGTGAAAGAATCATTTCTGCTGACATTTACTCTTGCACTGGCAATGTGGCCTAGGCTTTTATAATTTTCTGTACCACCTCACCCTCTTAGCAATGAGGCAGATTCCTCTATGTGTTAAGAACCAGAATATGGGCCTCCCCTGGTGGCGCAGCAGTTGAGTGCTGGTCTGCAGCGCCTGTTTGATCCCCGGCCTCCGGGCGAGGGTCCCATGGCGCGCAGACCTCTCCTGCCGCCCGCTGCTCCCCTCAGCAGTGTACTTCGTCTGACTGCCTGTTCTGTTCCCCACTCTGGCTCTGGTGAATTCTCTCACCCTCCTGCACTTCTGACTGTACCCAGTGCTTGTATAAATAAACAAATTCTTTAAAAAAAAAAAAAAAAGAAAAGAACCAGAATATACTTTAGTTACAAAGAGCTCCATTGCAGAAATTGCATTTGATTCTAGGAATTTAATTCCTCTGCTTGGCTCTAAAATATATAACTGCTCTGGGACTTACATAAGTTTTCTTAACTCCATTTTAATTTTATGAGTTATTGATTACTAAGGAGAAAGTATACAATTTTTTGCTTGTGTTCCCCATTACAACATTCTCAGTTAGCCATTTTGCCCCCCAGGAGATGAGCAAGGTTGGGAGATATTTTTGGTTGTCACAACTGGGCAGTGAGGTGGTGTAGCTGTTATCTCATGGGTAACATTTACATTTTACAACATAGTAAGACACCGTTCCCCCCAACACACACCAGTAAGAATTATCCAAGTCAAAATGTCAATAACACCAAGGTTGAGAAAACCTTACTCTGTATCATTTTCACAATCAGAATAGAAAATGGGTTATTTTCATTTGGGTAGGAAAAATATTGCATAAACTTTCTACTCATAGTCTCTGCCCACTTATCTCCAGGTATTCTGATGTTTTTCTTTAAAAGGATGTTCTTCCTACAGTATAAATGTAAATCTGCATTTTTCAAATTTGATCATGAAGATGTCTTCGGAGTGGGCAGCTGTCAACTTGTGACCTGTGATCTGTATTAAGTTTGGACAGAAATTCTTTATAATGTCAAAGCCAGTGTGGAACAGACCCCTTTTATACCTCCAAACTTAACCACCCTGATCCATTCAGGACAAGCAGCTAGGAGGGGTGGATGGCCTTAATATGTTTTTCCTTCCTATTGAAAATTGTCTAATTTTTTATTCTGATTTACAAAATGGTACATAGTTGTCCTTAAAAAAATACCAAAAACAGGGGCCTCCCTGGTGGTGCAAGGGGTTAAGATGCAACCTATGAGGCTTCCGCAGCCACTGCAGCATGAGTTCAATCCCCGTCCAGGGAGGTGACCCACATGGTGCAGCAGACCTCTCCTGACTTGCCTGCTGCTCCCCTCAGGAGTGTATTTTGGTTAATCTGCCTGTTCTGTTCCCCACTCTGTCTCTGGTGAATCTTCTCACCCCCCGCAACTCTGGTCTGTACCCCAGTTCTTGTATGCATAAATAAAATGAAATCTTAAAAAAATGATTAAGTTAGAAAAAAAAATATCAAAAACATACTAGGAGGACAGTAAACTTCTCAAAATTTAACCACTCAGAAATAATAAACATTAGCATTTTACAGAGGATCCTTTCAGACAGGCATGCAAACATGGCCCAAACCCACATATTTTATATTAACAGGATTATATTCTATATACTTTTTGTAACTTGCTTTTTTCCCCAATGCAATGCTGTATCATGGACATCACTCTATATTTTGATAAATGCAAATCTCCATAGTCCTTTTTAGTACCAATATAACATTCTATGGTAGGAACGTATCATAATAAACTTAATTCCCTGTTGAACATTTCCCCGATTTTATAGTTTTGATAAAATGTTTACTGTTCACAAATAATGATGAATTGAGCACCTTTGTGCATCATTTTTTCTTTAAGTTCTTATAAGTGGTAGTGCTGCCACAGTGTATCTCATATGGGACATTAATATTTATTGCTACAAGGCTTTGTCAAAAAATGATCCCAGTGGATATATTGTTATGTTGCACAGAGATGTCTTTACTTTCTTGACTAGGGTTAACGATGGAGGAAATAAATGTAAATTTTGGAGGGTGTTTCTTAAAGAATAAGAAGAACAAATTCACGAAGAGAGTCAAGGGAGATATCAGTTCGGAAAGAGGAATTCATTTTCATGAGAGTCCAAAGGAAAAGGCTCTTAGCATTGTTGGTGGTTAGGAAGATGAGCTCTAAAGTCAAACAGTTACAAGCTGTGTGACTGTGGACAAGCCACTTAGCCTCAGACAGACATTATATAAAATAAGATTTTTGTGCAGATTAAATGAAATACTGCAGGTTGAGCACTTAACACAATGCCTGCTTCATAGTCTGGGATTATTGAGTACATTTTTAATAAAATGAAGTTGAGGGCCCCCCTGGTGGCACAAGGGGTTAAGCACAGCACTGTGAAGCTATATGCAGCCTCTGCAGCACAAGTTTGATCCCCGGCAGGCCAGGGAGCTACCCACATGGCACAGCAGACCTCTCCTGACTCTCCTGCTGCTCCCCTCAGCAGTGTATTTCAGTAGATCTGCCTGTTCTGCTCCCCACTCTGTCTCTAGTAAATCCTCTCACCCCTCAAATGTCTGGCCTGTACCCCAGTTCTTGTATGCATAAATAAATAAATCTTTCAAAAAATAAATAAAAAATAAAATGGAGTTGAGAGCAATGGAGGCCCAAGAGAAAGATCTCTTTTCCGTGGATCATTCACTGACTTTACACCCAATTTAGTTTAGGAGGAACTAGTCAGAACATTCCTTTTGTAAGTACATTACTCCACACAGCATGCCGTTAAAGCTCCATGTGTGCCTAATTGCATGATTTACACTCATGACCTTTTTATTTGGCATTAAAGACATACCCTGGAACCTGTTAGTCTTTCTCTTTTTTTAAGTTAGTGTGACATTCCTTCAGGAGCCAGCTCTAGGCAAGCACGTGTCCCCATCCTCATGTCAACTTCTAGCTTTTTTTTTTTTTTTATAGAGGCATGCTTTATTTATTTGTTTGCTGGTTTGTTTGTTTGTTTTGTTTATACTTGCACTGGGTACAGTCAGAAGCGCGGGAGGGTGAGAGAATTCACCAGAGCCAGAGCAGGGAGCAGAGCAGGCAGAAGGACCGAAGGACACTGCTGAGGGGCGCAGCGGGCGGCAGGAGAGGTCTGCGCACCATGTGGGACCCTCCTCTGGTGGCCTGGGAGCAGCCGGGGATCGAACCGGCGCCGCAGAGGCTGCGGGCAAATTCGCAACCCAGCGCTCAACCGCTGCGCCACCGGGGAGGCCCCAACTTCTAGCTTTTAAGCTTGGTAATTACTCTCCTTTGCTCCCAGTTCCACACCCAAGGTCAGCTCTTACCTGTCAATGCACAGTCCAGGGCTAATATTACTGTTTGTACTTTACTTTTAGCTTTTTCATGAATATGTCTTCTCAATTCATCTCAACTCTCTTTCCCATGGACCTGAGACACTGACTCAAAATTCTTCCTGCTACAAGGCACCAGTGAGCCACTACAAGCAATAGGATGCCCACACAATTGAAAGCATATGCCATCCCTCAGAGGGGCTGTGACCTTAGGATTACTCAAATACAAAGCGACAGTTGGTTCTTCCAAAGGACTGAGATATTCTTGTAGGATGTTCAAGGGATAAAATGTCACAATGGAAGACTATTCCATGTTTAAAATTAAAGTTGGAAAAATCACATGTAATCATGATCAATGTTGAGAATTTAAATGTTTACACTTTAAAAATAAAAGCATATGAGAAAATCATCCAAAAGGGTGAAAAATGCAAAGAATCTCTCTCCTATTTTAGATCTTAAGTCCTACTTTTAAGAAATAAATATTGGGCCTCCCTGGTGGCACAAGGGTTGTTAAGCACTGCACTATGAAGCAATCTGCAGCCTCCGTGGCACGTGTTCAATCCCCGGCTGGCCAGGGAGCAACACACATGGTGAGGCAGACCTTTCCTGACTCGCCCGCTGCTCCCCTCAGCAGTATACTTCGGTCAGTCTGCCTGTTCTGTTAACTGGCTCTGGTGAATTCTCTCACCCTCCCACACTTCTGACTGTACCCAGTGCTTGTACAAATAAATAAATAAATCTTGAAAAACAAAAAGATGTAATTCAATATTTTAATAATGTCATGGTATTCCACTGAATGGACAAGCTATAATTTATTTAATTAGCCCCTTACTGATGAATCTATAGCTTGATTCCAGTCTATAACGAACAATTCAGCAACGATTAGCTTTACACTTACATAATTGTATAATCTGTGGATGCCTTAGTAAATAGACACCAAGATAAAAAAAAATGCCAAATTACAGGGTATATGCACTTACAGTTTAGACGGACAGATTCAATATTGTCCACCACTGGAATATACTGACGTATACTCCTACCAATAGTGTGTGACGGCACCTGCTTCTCCATCGCCTGAGCAACATCGTGTCAGAGACATTATTTTGTCTTTGTCAGCCAGGGGAATTTCACTGTTGCCTTGTCATTTCTCTAACTAAATGGAATCTAACATCTTCCCCTTGCTTTCTCTCTCTCTCTCTCTCTCTCTTTCTACATCTCTCTCTCTCTTTCTCTCTCAGTCGCCTATTCATAATCATTACTTATTCTTTAATTTTTTTTAGATTTATTTATCCCTGCATACAAGAACTAGGATACAGGCCAGAGGTGTAGGGGGTGAAAGGACTCACCAGAGACAGAGTGGGGGCCAGAACATGCAGACTAACTGAAACACACTGCTGGGGGGAGCAGCAGGTGGGACAGGCGAGGTCTGCCGCACCCGGTGGATCACCTCCCTGGCAGGGGATTGAACTTGTGCTGCAGTGGCTGTGGATAGCTTTATAGTGCTGCGTCTTAACCCCCTGAGCCACCAGGGAGGCCCCTCATTCTTCTTTTGAGTTGTTAATCATTTTCTTATTCTAAGAGCTCTCAATATTAAGTAACTATGCCCTTTTTTGGTCAGATGGGTTGCAGATATTTCTCATAGTCTGTCATTTGCCTTTGATTTTGCACATAGTATTTTAAGCTGTACAGAATGTGTTAACTTTTAATGTGTAAAGATAATGCATATTCATCTTTTTCTTTATAGTTTCAGGATTTTATGTGTTACCTGGAAAATGCTTAATTCTGAGATTAAGTTTTAATGCTCATATTTTTCAAATTTCCTTAGTTTGTTTTTTGTACATTCAATATGTGGGTGCTGTATTACAAATGAAGAATCTATCTTTTTTTCCCCCTCAAATGTCTAGCCAGTTGTTCCAGCTCGAGTTATTGACTAACTCAGCTTTCTCTCACTGTTTGAAACATCATGTTAGTCATTTTGCATTTGTATTTGTTTTGGGAATTGACATATGTGTTGAGTTTGTTTTTGGGTTGGTTTCTGAATTCCATTCTGTGTCATGTTGCCTTTTCTACATTGTTCTGACACCTATATTTGTGATTCACTTTATTTTATTTAAGATTAGTTTTTATTTTGTTTATGCATATAAGAACTGGAGTGTAGCCCAGAGGTGTGGGGGGTGAGAGGATTCACCAGAGACGGAGTGGGGAGCAGAACAGGCGGATTGACTGAAATACACTGCTGAGGGGAGCAGCGGGCTACAGGAGAGGTCTGCTGTGCCATGTGAGTAGCTCCCTGGCTGAGGATCGAACTCATGCTACAGTGGCTGCCAAAAGCTTCATAGCATTGAGACTTTAACCCCTGCGTCACCAGGGAGGCCCCATGAAATTCACTTTAATACCATGTTCAGTTCATCTTCTCTAATACATTTTTTCTGTAGAATTTTCCTGGCAATAGCCACACAGTTATTTTTCATTGGGAGCTAGTCCAGTGCCTTTCCAATTCCTAGAAAGTCTTATTGGGTTTTTATTTGCATCACATTAACTTAAACAAAAACTACAGATTAAGGAAAATTGCTATCTTTACATAAGGTATATCTTTTGATTTATTTGAGTGTTTTTAAGATCACTTACAATAATATTAAAATTCAAAAATCTTAAGTCCTATGTATTTTCTGTTAGATGTAATCCTCCTTTTGTTGTCCTATTATAAACAGACTCTTTCCTCCTATTAAACTTTTCTAGTTGGTTATGGGTTGCATGTTAGAAAGTTTTTATTTTTTGTGTTAATTTTGAAAGCAGAGTGGATTCTTTTACTATTTTTAATAGTTTTTCAGCTGATGACTCTGGATTCACTTACCAGCTACTGATATAGTTTAGAAACAAAATTATCAGGATATTTCTTCCTCCTGTATCATCGATGCCTTTACTACACCCATGGCCTCTGCAGTGTCTGTGGGAGGGAAGTGTGATGGGTGCTTGTATGAAATGTCCAACCAAAGGAGAATTAAAACAGAATGTGGACTGTGTTGGTCAATATCACACTTAGGAAAAGAAGCACGTGCTCCAGCTTATGTGAGGGGTGGTCGTGCTGGAGATGTTCTAACGTTGCCTCAGATTAAACACAGTCTTCAAAAGAGGCTCCTTTCCTACTCTGCTGTTTTAAAAGCAATCAATGCACAGTATTTTGCTGTGAACCACTTATAGGACAGACACTGGAAATGTTAAGGAGGAAGTATCCCACACGGTTACTGGAGAAACAAGATAATTCTCTTGATATTTTAAGAGAGATAATGGTGACAAGAAAATGAGGTTACTCCTGCATCATTGAGGCTAGAATACTAATACAGCCATGATGCTTCTTTGATACTGTTCTCTCAGTACTTGCTAAGCCCTGGTGTTCAGAGTATGGACAGAGGAGTCCTATGGCTATATCTGAGGCCTAGAGGGTGGTTCTGGAGCCTCAACATATTGAGCCAAGCGTGGATGGAAAAAGAGTTAAGTGCAAATAAAGCACTTGAATGCTGCTTGAAAATGCAGCTTGAAAATCAGAAGATTTTCGGAACTCCCTGGTGGCTCAGGGGTTAAAGACAGTGCTATGAACCTATCCGCAGCTACTACAGCATGAGTTCGATCCCCAGCAGCCAGGGAGAAACCCACACGGCGTGGCAGACCTCTCCTGTCTTGCCCGCTACTCCTTTCAGCAACGTATTTCAGTAGATCTGCCTGCTCTGCTCCCCACTCTCTCTGGTGAATCCTCTCACCACCACCTCCCACCCCCGCACCTCTGGCTTACACCCCAGTTCCTGTATGCATAAATAAATAAATCTTTAAAACAGTAAAATAAAATAAAGAAAATCAGAAGATTTTCTACGTGAATCACAAACATAATTAAGAGGATAAAGCACCCATTATAGTCTGAGAGGAAACTGACATTTCACACAACAGCTAAACCCTCTGTTTGATGGCAGATTTATGTGCTGTTGCCAAACACTTCTACCCAGAGCCAAGATACATAAGTTGCACTGACTGCAATCCCTAAGTTGGCTATGCAAACTGATGTGATCCACTCACTGTCAAAAAATGAAAACAGGGACTCCCTGGCAGCACAAGTGGTTAAGCACTGCACTATGAAGCAATCCGCAGCCTCTGCAGCACGAGTTCAATCCCCGCCGGCCAGGAAGTTACCCACATGGCACAGCAGACCTCTCCTGACTCGCCTGCTGCTCCCCTCAGCAGTGTATTTCACTCAGTCTGCCTGTTCTGTTCCCCACTCTGTCCCTGGTGAATCCTCTCACACCCCCACATCTCTGGCCTGTACCCCAGCTCTTGTATGCATAAATAAATAAATCTTTAAAAAAAAAAAAAAAGGTGAAAACAAATGCTAAGGGCTCCAAAGAAAGGAGTGGGGAGAGGGCAATGGGGATGCTCTAGAGATAGGCTGGGGCCGAGGGTGTTGACATGGTGATTGCATGACTGGGGTTCCATGGGCCCCCAGAGTTATTTCAACGCAGTCATGACGTGTATACTCAGAGGGGCTAAATCATCTGTTCCAACGCCTGTTGGACAGAGAGAGACAGCCAGAGTGGAGAACCTCGACACAGCAAAGAGACAGAGACGTCATCCTCACAGATGTCTCCCAAGGGCTTGAATGAAGACTGGTGAGTTGAACTTACAGGGAGAAAGGAGCAAGCTAGGGAAGCTGACTCAGTCACATTAGGAGGGGGGAGCTCTCTGTCACTAGAAGTGCCCCAGGTATAAGGGGGGATTATTTCCCAGGAGTGGCCTAGGGGCACCACAAGCATCAAAAGCATATCTGAAATTTCTAGACTTTAAGAAATCTTTTAGGCCTCCCCTGGTGGCACAGCAGTTGAGCACTGGGCAGCGAAGCTGCCCGCAGCCTCTGCAGCGCTGGTTCGATCCCTGGCTGCCGGCAAGGGTCCCACATGGTGCACAGACCTCTCTTGCCGCGCCCGTTGCTCCCCTTAGCAGTGTATTTCATCAGTCTGCCTGTTCTATTCCCCACTCTGGCTCTGGTGAATCCTCTCACCCTCCCACGTGTCTGACTGTATACCCAGTGCTTGTATAAATAAATCTTTAATCAAAAAAAAAAAAATCTTTCAGTTCTGAAATTGTGCAGTAAATATTTTGTTTCCACAATACATAGGCTTTAAATACATTGTTATTGCATAATAAATTTTATTATCTATTATAATGCAGAAAATGCATATGTGTCTTAAGTTGGGGTTATTATTTTGCTTCTTGGAATAACATATAATAATAACCATTATGGAACCTCCCTGGTGGCACAAGGGGTTAAGCACAGCACTGTGAAGCTGTCCCAGCCACTGAAGCATGAATTTGATCCCCAGCGGCCAGGGAACAACTCACATGGTGCAGCAGACCTCTCCTGTCTCGCCTGCTGCTCCCCTCAGCAGTGTGTTTCAGTCAGTCTGCCTGTTTTGATCCCCACTCTGTCTCTGGTGAATCCTCTCACCCCTCACACCTCTGGCCTGTACCCCAGGTCTTGTGTGCATAAATAAATAAATCTTTAAAAAAACAAAATCACGATGAGAACATACAAATGGTAACATGTTTAGGCTGCCCAGCACGGGCCCAAAGGGATGCACAGGCACGGCGCTCATTCATTTTTCTTTCAATTCAACAAATATTTACAAATTTAAAGCAACATAGTATGCAATGAACTATGCTGAATACATTACAAATAAAACACAGGCGTTCCATCAGACACGTTGCCGCTGCCTGCCCTCGGCTCCCTTGCAAAGCCAAAAGAAGCATCTTTTTTCTACAACTATACCATCCCTGTACCTGGTGGACAAAAGCAACTGTTCTATCTGATGGAATGCCAGGCCAATCTTTCAAATAAATACAAGCCTATTCATATTTTGAGGCAATTGCTCATTTTTAACCATTAAAAAAAAGCCAGTGGCTTTTTTTACCATTAAAATTTCTAAGATGCTAGAGATTTGGAAATGGATCAGGAGGAAGGGCAGGAGGGTGAACTTGCTAGAGGAGGGACGGGAGGCTGGAGGAGGAAGGAGCCAGTGAAGTAAGCTGGTTGAATAAGAACCAAATGAAGGGGCAGATAAGAGAGGGAAGGCAGTAAGGGCTGGGAGACCAGGAAAAAAATGTCACTCTGGAAAGAGCACAGCACACCTAGGAGAGGATGCTGCAGCCTTGGGTGTGGGCATCGCATTTCAGCACCCCCGGAGGTCCCTGCGTAGGCTGGGCCTGGGCCTTCTCTACAAAGTTTGACATTGGAGGCAACTCAGCCTGGAGGATGACTACCCTGATAAGTATACTTGAAACTTACCTGTCACAGACCCCGGGGGGATATCATTAAAAACTGAAATTTCCGGGCCTCCCCTGGTGGCGCAGCAGTTGAGCATTGGGCTGCAAAACTGCCCATAGCCTGTGCAATGCCGGTTTGATCCCTGGCCACCCGCGAAGGTCCCACATGGGGCAGCAGACTTCTCCTGCCCCGCCCGCTGCTCCCTTCAGCAGTGTATTTTGTCAGTCTGCCTGCTCTGCTCCCTGCTCTGGCTCTAGTGAATTCTCTCACCCTCCCACGCTTCTGACTGTACCCAGTGCTTATACAAATAAAAAAATAAATAAATAAATAAATCTTCAAAAAAAAAATTGAGGGGCCTCCCTGGTGGCTCAAGGGGTTAAGCACTGCACTATGAAGCAATCTTCAGCCTCTGCAGCACGAGTTCGATCCCCAGCCGGCCTGGGAGCTACCCACACGGCGCAGCAGACCTCTCCTGACTTGCCTGCCTGCTGCTCCCCTCAGCAGTGTACTTCAGTCAGTCTGCCTGTTCTTTTCCCCACTTTGTCTCTGGTGAATCCTCTCACCCCCCATATCTCTGGCTTGTATCCCAGGTGTTGTATGCATAAATAAATAAATCTTTTTTAAAAATTGAAATTTCAAAATTAAATCTTAATGATTTTCTGAAAAGAGGAGTAAGGTGGAGCATCCTTGTCTCCTTGCCCTAAATGCAGCCCAAGATGGTGGCCAAGTTGCCTCCCAGGGTGGAACTATGTGTGATCTTAACATTTCAGGATAATGAGCTCCCCCAAAGCACTTAGCTCTTCTAAATTCCTCCTAAAGGAGGTCCTGCCTTCTTCTTGCTGTGGCTCCTACAGGAAGGGGCTCTCTCTCAGGCCACCCCAACAACTCTGAGCAGGTGGTTCTGCTTCCACCAGCCTCTGGGCTTCCCACATTCAATTTATCCACTTGTGCACCCTGGACCTCAGGCAAGAGAGGCTCATTTCTCTTCTCAGCCTCCTGACTCAGTCCTCATGCTGAGTCTTCTCAATACACTCACAGTGGGCCTCCCTGGTGGCTCAAGGGATTAATACGCAACCTATGATGCTATCCGCAGCTACTGCAGCACGAGTTCGATCCCCGATCCCTGGCCAGGGAGCAACCCACATGGTGCAGCAGACCTTTCCTGCCTCGCCCGCTGCTTGCCTCAGCAGTGTATTTCAGTCAATCTGCCTGTTCTGTTCCCCACTCTGTCTCTGGTGAATCCTCTCACCACCCCCCCACCTCTGGCCTGTACCCCAGTTTTGTATGCATAAATAAATCTTTAGAAAAAAATGCACTCACAGAAGAGCCTCCCTACCCCATTTCACCCTGCAGCCCTCACCCCTCCACTTGCTCTCTCCAAACAGGTAGATTCAAAGATATAGCCCAGGTTCCACAGTGGTGGGGCAGGACCCCAGCTCAGGAGGACACAGAAGCCTGAACACTCACCAGGTGCAGGGTGTCAGCCTTCTGTGTCTGCCTCTGCCGGCTCTTCTGGGCAGCGATGCGATTTTTCTCCCTTCTCTGAACTTTTCTCGCATCATCTGATGAGTCCTGGGAAGCAGAGATGATATAAATTAGGCACGTCTGCTCTTCTCTTCTAAGAGGCACTCAGGTGGTTGGTTTTCGTCCATCCAGCCTCCCATTTCTTCATCTTTTCATTTATTCATCCATCCACCTGTTTATCAAAAGCCCAGGCCCCAAAGAGAGCTCTTCCCCACTGTCTATTATGCTTCCTGAGATCTCGGTCACTTTCTTGTAAAACCTACAGGAAGAGGGCACAAGATCTTGAGGTCTCAAGAGGACCGTATTTGGGAAAAAATGGTTAAGGCAATTAAACGCGTTTTACTGCCTCTCCTTTTCAGGGCTGCCCCACCCTTACTCTCACTTTTTGAACTAGAACTTTCTTGCTATTTTATGCCTGCTTCTGTGCAAATACTTTTACAAAGTTTTCTTGTTTAATTGCCCGATTCTGCACAGTTATATTATGGCTTCCATTTTAAACATGAGAAAATTGAGGCTCCAAGAGCTTGCCTGAGAGCTCACGGTAGTCTGGGAATTACATGTTCTCACGATAAGTCTGATACCTAGTCCCCACCACCACAACCACCTGCCTGGCCTATACCCCACATGTCTCTATCTTCAGCTTGGGCCAAGTTCCCCATCCCAGATCTTCCTCTTTCTTCCCCTATTCCCTTCATTATGCTCAGTGACCTTGACATTCCCTGAGGCTTTGAGCACAATGTCTGGTACAAACCAATGATCAGGATGACCTTAGGAGGAGTTTACCTGGCCATGCAGGTAGTGAGTGGGTGCGTAGGAGGATAAGGAGACCTTTGGATATTTTCTGAGTAAACCCCATAGATGGGCATATCTTCTGCTTGGGCCTAGGGTAGTCCCAGCCTTTCCCAGAGGCTGCGATGAAGCCCTTCAGCAGTTCCCTCCCTAACCCGCCACATCCCCACAGGAAAGGGCAGGACGGTGCTCACCATGCATGTATCTCACCAACACACCCAGTACTCCCAGGCATTGCAACAGGAGGGCATGGGGTTAGAAAGGAAGGAAGTGTTCTTCCTCTAAGGGGGATGGGAACCAGGTTACCATGGAAGCCATGAGTAATTTCCTTCCTAAGAAGAGTGCAGACTTCCAGGCAGTCTGAGACACTGACACCATCTTGAGCAGAGGACTGGATTGTCTGCCCCCTAGTGGTCTCCACCAGGATTTCTTACAACCTGTGCTCCCCTGGTATATAGCGCAGCAGCTCTATTACATGTTTAAATACTTTTACTTGGGCTGCAAAGCATTTTGAAAGCCCTTTTGGTGATCTATGCTAAGAATGCAATTTTTAATCAACACAGGTGGAGAAGAAATTTTAACCCATTGATAGATGAGAAAGAAGCAGCCTCCAATGGAGACCCATGTCAAGCGGTGCAGTGAAAGGAAAGCCCCAGAAGCTCTGAGGCAGGGTGCCCCACTTTTGAGGCAATCTTCACAGTGAAAACCTTTGACTTAAACCTAAACTCCAAGCCATCCCAGAAACCCCTACCATAATCTCTGGTTTCTCCAGAGCTGAACTGAGAGCTACGAATGCATGTCTCCAAGTCTCCAAGCCACCTCCTGATTTATTTCCTTCTTCCTGTCCAGAAGCCACAGAGGACAGAGGCTCCAGCATGCTCTCCACTGGCTGTGCCAGTGCTCTGGGCACTGCCCCATCGATAAGAAAAGATCTTTCCGTGTTGACCAGGCTCTCCCTCCTTCTAACTTGCTTGTGTTTTATTCTTTATTTCTCCCTGATCCCTTTCTTCTCTTGCCCTGATGTTGATGTCTGGGAAACGGCTTATCAAGGGCTTGGGCTAAGCAGCCCCCTCCTGCCTGGGAGAAGGCAGGCCCTGTCCTCCAAGAGCCTGGACCTCTTTGATGTTCGTTCTCCTCTTGGCTTCCTAGAAAGCTTCATGGGGTGGGAACCCAGAGGAGGTGGAGGCCATCAGCACCCCTGGGGAGCACAGTGAAAAAGGGGCTTTGGCAGAATGGGTGAAGGATGAGGGCTCCCACCCATGTGCACAGCTTAAACGCAAATACCACATCCTAAGTCAAATAGAGTGCTCCTGCCTCCAGCCTAGCACGCCAGGGTCCTCGCTCCTCAGCTCCTCGGCTTCCAGGGCAGGACAAGGACCCTGCTCCTCTGCCTGCCGCCCAGGGGATCAGGAGGTAGGAGGGCGGAAAAGGAGGACTCTACCTGCTTGCCCGGGGGAGGAGAGCGGCTGAAGCTGGAGTCACTGCTGTCGGAGCTGTGAGGCATGGCTGCAGTCTTCCGGCTCTGCTCACAGCCCCAGATGCCTCTGGGCTCGCTGGTCACCAGCTGGCCTTCCTGTGTGGCGGCTCCCAGGCCTCCGGCTTGCCCCCCTCTGCGGGTCCCTCCTCTACCAGCCCTGCAGCCACCTCTGACCCCTGCGTCCTCCTCACTCTGGGGTGCAGAGGCACTGCTCCCCGCAGGGACATGTCGCTCGCTTTGGGGCTGGCGCTCTCTCTCTTGTGGTTTCTGGTAACTCACGCTGGAAGTCACATGGGCGGAAACTTAAACAAGTTTGAAGTTAATTTGAGAAAAAATACATATCTGGGAAAAGACCCACAGAATTATGTGAAAGAAAGAAAAAAAATACACAAAACCCCAGATACCTTCCGACAGTTTGAAAGGCTGAAGAGCTCTCTTCAATTGATGGAGATAAAAGAGTAAAAACAGCCCAGGGAGGGAAAAACCCCAGCCAGAATTAGCAAGTCCTTCTGTCAACATGGGCAGAAAGGAGAGGACAGCAGGGAAAGAGTTTCCATTGTCACTCGACTTGATTTCTAAACCAAAATAAAGCCATGAGATTGGGATTTCTTTCTGGTTTTCAACTGAAAGCAGCTGCCGGTCTTGTCTGACGATGGGTCTTCCTCGCGGCCTCCGGGCAGCCGGCCCTGGGGTGGGCTGCGGACCACGGGGCTGGAGGGCACAGTCCCTTCCTATCAAACAGACCAGGCTGTGGTGATCTGAGGGTCTCAGGGGAGGTGCTGGAATTGATGCTCTCAATGTTTATGCAGCCCCTGTGCCTCTTGGCAGGAGGCTCTCTTTGGAGAAAAGAAGCCTCTTATGTGGAGGGCCTCTCAGGAGGTCAGGACAGGCCCTGAATCTTAATGATTCAAGAAGGCTTCCCTCACAGTCTAGAGGGAGAAGCAGAAAAGAAGAATGAAACGAGCTCTACACTTGGAGTCAAACCAACCGGGACTTGAATTCCTGCTCTACCTCCTACCAAGTCTGTGGCCTTGGGTAGCTCCTGTGTCAGAGTGTGTGTGTGCGTGTGTGTGTGTGCGTGTGTGTGTGTGACTGAGAGAGACAGAGAGCAAGAGCGATAAAACCTGCCGCCTTGCCTAACTCTCTGCCCTGTTTCAAGAAACATATAATGTATTAGAATGTCCCTGGCAGACTAAACTCTGCTCCCCAGATGGCCCTTCCTCGCAGTGCTGCCCTCCTTGCCGTGCTGCGCTGTAACACCCCTAACCTTGCCACGAGCCCACGTGTGGAGCTTTCAGTAATCAACCTAACACTACTCACCTGGGCACCCTGGCGTTCTAAAAAGGCCTTGATCCATTCCCAGGCACAAAGCCAAATGTTTGCCTTGCTCGTTCTCAGGATTGAAGGAATTGGGGTCCCTACAGGATTTTATATCCACTGGCTGAATTTCTGCCCTACAACAATTTTGCCCTAAGGGTAAACTGAGCAAAGCAAAATGCTTTCTCTCACAGAAGCTATATCTGAGTGGAGAAGGCAGACAGTAAACACAGCAGTTAGTATGTAAGACATAGGTGGTGGCAAGTGCTATGGAGAAAAATAACAGCAGGTAGGGGTTAGGAATTTGGGGTCAATGGGTTGCTGTTTCTACAAGGTGGTCTGGAAGGCCTTCCTGAAAGGGGGCATCTAAGCAGAGACCTGAAGGATGATAGGAAGTGAATGATGTGTGTGTCTGAGGAAGAACGTTCCAGGCGTGGGAATCAGCAAGGGCCCTCGTACGCTTGTGTGGGGTGTGTTGGAGAAATAACCAGAGCCACTGGAGCAGAGGCTTGAGCGGAAGGGAGTGAAGTCAACGAGGTATCAAGGGGCGAGTCATGTAGGGCATTACAGGCCACTATATGGATTTGGGGTTTTCTTCTAGAAGAAATGGGGAGACCTTGGAGGACCCACTCTCCCACTTCCACTCTGATTCTCAACATCAGCCTCTGCTTGTTACCAAATTCTGTGGTATTTTACTGGTTTATTTACTTGAGGGGCTTCTGTTTCCCTCATTAGAATATTAGCTCCCTTTATGCATGTATTCATTCACTCAGCAGTTTATTGAGCACCTACCCTGTACCGGCAATGTTCTAATACTGCAGATTCCGTTGGCAATGGGACTTTTTCTCTGAACGAGATGATGAATCAGTTAGCTTTTGCTGCCTAACAAACCGCCAAAAACCTCAATGACATGAAACAACAACCACGTATTTCGAGTGAGTTTAGTTGTGGGTCATCTGGAAGTTTCTTCTGATAAAGGCTGGGCTAGTCTGATCTTAGCTGGGCTCCATCACATGTCCTCAGACAGCTGGTTGGTTGGCTGATAATTGGCTCATCTAAGATGGTCCTGCCTGGATTCTCCTCCACGTGGGGGAGAATCCTGCAACACGGTAGTTGCAGGATTCCAAGAGTAAGAGCAGAAGCATTCAAATTCACTCGGAATTCATATGGTGTTTCTTCTGCCACATCCTATTAGACAAAAAGAGTCATAGCCCAGACTCACTGGGTTGAGAAAGAGTCTTCACCTCTTGGTAGGAGGATTTTGCAGAACTATGCCCATTTCTACAACATCCCTCAGATGAGAAGCCATTGGAGGTTTTAGCTCAAAGGAGTGACAAGTTCTAACTTAGATTTTAGCAGAACCTTAATGGATACAGCTGAGATTTTGTTGCAGAAATAAATTCTAGCCTTTTACCCAGGCAGAGGAAGAACAAGCGGTACTGCAGGAATGGTGAGGTCAGAAGCTTTATTACTCATGCATGAGGTCCGGGTAGCCCTGTAAGGTCTGAGCACATGTTTAAAGACCAAGGGCTCCTTTTATACACAACCGTGTCCATATCTGTTACGTTGATAACATTGTTTTTCAGCAGGCACAACCATTTGCAGCAAAGTCCCCAGACAAGGGAGGCAAGGCAAGGGGGGAAAGATGCAGGCATTCAGGCATGGCCTCGGAGAGAGAGAGACAAGGTTAGCCGGCTGCCCGACCTTGTAGATAAGAGTGCTGAGGCTCTGGCCATGAATCTTGAAAGGGAAGGAGCTGTAAGAAAGCAAACTTGTTGATGATGCCTGCATGGGAATGTTCATTGCACCTGGGCTGGAAGTTCTGCTGGAATCTTTATTATATTCATTGCTCAATATATTTTCTCATCAATTTTACTGTGAGGGAGACAAGCAGGAGGATGAGTTAGGATTACAACATTGGATTATTGCAATTATCCAAGTAGAAGATGTATGTGGCATAAATCAGTGAGGAGTGATAAAGGTGGTGAGGGGAACCATGTAAAAACCAAAGACCTTGTCTCTCTTGTTTATAACTATAAGCCCCTGCCTAGTAGATGACTAATAATTACTCATGAAGTGAATAAATACATGAATGAATTCAGTTTCCATAAAACCTGGCTCATAAGTTATGATATACCTGTCATGTCCTGTGTCTTGTGTCCTGTGTCCTTTCCCTCCCATATTATATGAAAGCTCTGTGAGGATAAAACCACCCTATTTATGTTTGATTCAACTTAATTTAACATTTATTAATATTTACATATAACAGAAATAATAAATATGAATAAGACAGAGACCCTGCCCTCCTAAGTAGTCAAATAACCAAACAGTTTATTATAAATATTATAATGTTCATATGAACTTTTTTTTTTTTGGTGGGACCCTCGCCGGTGGCTGGGGATCGAACTGGCGCTGCAGAGGCTGGGGGCAGCCTCACAACCCAGCGCTCAACCGCTGTGCCACCAGGGGAGACCCCATATGAACTTCTTAACAATTAGAACATTCTTTTATTCAATAGCAAATACATGTAAATAAATGATTGCTTAAATCGGTGGTTTCAAATCAATACATTGACTTAATATTTCACAGAGACTAATGAGAAGTAAAAATTAGTTCTTCATAGAAAGATGGTTGTTTGCAATTGTAGTAATTATAAATGAGTTTAAATACTTAAGATTAAAGAATAATAAGCACTTGTATATCCACCATTAAGCTTAATAAATTAGTTATGAATTACATTGAAGGCCCCCATATACCCTTTTCTGATCCCATCCCTCTCCACCTACGTACCCCGTTCTAGAACATGCATTCCTATGCATTCCTTTACACTTGAACCAAATCTGTGTGTATACCTAAAGCAATACATGGTGTTGCCACACAGAACTTTAAACATTTTTAAATTGTCAATTTTTTTACATTTCACTTTTACATTTATTACCTATACCTGAATGGTCATGGCAAGGCTTAGGATACAGGCCTCCCACTGAGTTTATGCTGGAGAACTCCACAAAACCACCAAAAGCTGTAACATAGCCAGCATCAACTCAGCTAACATCAGCGCAGAGCCTAAGGACCATGCTAAGGGAGCATCTGGACTTAAATCCCTATCTGACAACTAACACATATTAAGACAGTTGTTGGCTTATGCCTGGCCTTAGTATAAATTATAAAACAGGACCATCTCTTTTTTTTAAGATTTATTTTTTATTATTTATGCATACAAAAACTGGGGTACAGGCCAGAGGTACAGGGGTGAGAGGATTCACCAGAGACAGAGTGGGGAACAGAACAGGCAGACTGACTGAAATACACTGCTGAGGGGAGCAGCAGGCAAGACAGGAGAGGTCTGCTGCGCCATGTGGGTTGCTCCCTGGCCGGCCGGGGATCAAACTTGTGCTGCAGAGGCTGTGGGCAGCTTCACAGTGCTGTGCTTAACCCCTTGCGCCAGCAAGGAGACCCAAAACAGGGCCATCTCTTAGTAGGCAACACCAGGCCAAAGGGCAGGGATTGGTGATCCCCTATTTGACTTGTAAGATTAGGCTCTTGAACAGTGAAAAATCTGCACTACTTTACCCAACATCCTTGTTATATGTCACTTACTCTGCGCCAGCACATGAACTGACGCATTGAATTCTCACAATAATCACTGGAGACAAGTGCTATTTTCCTCCTATTATATGGATGTGGAAAACTGAGGGTAACTTTTTCAAAATCACATATGGCAGATGACCTTTTCCAGAGCAATTAGAGAGAGAGAGGGACAGAGAAAGAGAGAGAGAGGATGCCCCACTTCCTTTTCTGACCTAGTCTCCTATCACTTCCACTTTATTCTCCTCTCTAAATGAAGCTCTCAGTCCAGCCCATGCCTGGGGAGAGGCGACTGGGGCTCCAGCTCTTGAAGGGAAGAGTATTAAAGAATGTGGACATTTGTCAGTGATCCGATGTGAAATCCAGAGGCAGCACTCTGCTTCTGGTCTGTCTCCAGCTGACCCTGGATGTCTTCTTTCCGTCTCTGGGCCTCAGTTTCCCGAGGTGTAAATTGTGGGGTAGGGAATGATAGAGAGGAGGAGGGCTGGCGTCTACTTTGGGAACATAAATTTTTTTTAAGCAGGATTAATTTATTTATTTTTTACTTCATTGTTCATTTTTAAACAATATTTGCTCACCCCACCCCCTCAGGTGTGGTCCCCACAGTGTTTCCTTCCCCAAGGCACCCGTGCTCCATCACCTCAGTCCCCTGTGCTCCTCCCTCCCTCCCTCCAATCCCTCTCCCTCCTCCTCCCCTGCAGGATGTCTCTGGTTTATAATTGTCCATTTTTGCCTTGTTGTGTTTTATATTGTTATTTTTTTGACACTGATGTCTTATTGGGCTCCCCTATATTCCTGCTATAAGTGAAACCATCTGATATTTTTCTTTCTCCTTCTGGCTTATTTCACGGACCATAATTCCTTCTGGTTCCATCCACATTGCTGCGAATGGCATGAGTTTATCTTTTTTGATTGCTGAATAATATTCCATTGTGTATATACACCACATCTTCTTGATCCAGTCATCTACTTTTGGGCATTTGGGTTGTTTCCAGGTTTTACCTATTGTAAATAGTCTTAATAGCTGGTATCAAAATGCCGGGACCTATTGGATTGGACTTGTTTAAAATTAGCAAGGATGGGCCTCCCCGGTGGCGCAGTGGTTGAGCGCTGGGTTGCGAAGCTGTCCCCAGCCTCTGCAGTGCCGGTTCGATCCCCGGCTGCTCCCCGGCCACCAGAGGAGGGTCCCACATGGCGCGCAGACCTCTCCTGCCGCCCGCTGCTCCCCTCAGCAGTGTACTTCGGTCCTTCTGCCTGCTCTGCTCCCCGCTCTGGCTCTGGTGAATTCTCTCACCCTCCCGCGCTTCTGACTGTACCCAGTGCTTGTATAAATAAATAAATAAATCTTTAAAAAAATAAATAAAAAATAAAATGAGCAAGGATGCACTCTATATAAATGGGTTTCCCAAGGTAATTGGAAATAGAAGCAAGTCCACAAAGCAGCAGTTTTCACACCACCGCAGTTCCCTCTCCCTGTGCCCGTCCCAGGGCCAGGACACACACACTCCCCCATCAGAGGTCTGCAGCGTCAGCTCGTTTCCAAGATTTTGAGATCTCATTGAGCCGTGTTTTAGGAAAGCAGGCATGCTCTGATCAAACTGTTGAGGAAATGGGTTAACATGGGGAGCCAAGCAGAGCAGAAACCTCGCCGGGGTCTATGATGCACACCCCCTTGGGAACCGCTTCCCCCCAGCCCAAAACTCGGTACTTTTCCTTCAGGAGAGTCATTTCAGAAGTTGGGCTTCCCTCCCTAGAAAGAGGTGAAAATCTCCCAAGGCCAAAAAGAAAGACAATGCTGACCTGGGACCCACCGCAAATATCCTGATTTGATTCCTCTGAGCACGGGTGTTTTCTGAAAGCTCCCTTGGGGGGTGCTCTAACATGCAGCCATTTGACACAGGGACATCAGCCCATTTCTGCTGGAGGGGGCAGTTTGTGACCTCAGGGACCAACTTCCTGGCCCCGGGAGAAAGAGTCTCATCTCTGTGCCATCTCTCCCACCTGCCTGGGCACACACGTAAAAATCAACCCATTTCCAAAGTCCTGGGGTTAACCCCTCCAAATCTATTCTCACCATCCGCCTTGAGTTGGTGCTTGACCTATTTGAGTTAATCCCAGAGGCCAGTCCACCAAAAGCTGACAAGTAAAAGTGGGGTCCTTGAGGGGGGACTTAGGGTCAGGACATGTTAGAAGACATTGTTAGAATGCGGATGGAGGTGCACCCCCAGGGCCCCCAAGCTTGCACATTCTAAGTGGGTACCGCTGTGGGCCACATAAAAACAAAGCATATTGTTAATGTGAAAGAACTTTAATATAGGATTAGTGTGCACAGACAGAGAGGAAAGAATAATAGTTTTCCAGTAAAACACCCAAAGTTACCCATCCCCTCACAGGCATATGCCCAGCCAAACAGGGTTGGCACAAAGCAGGGCCAGTGAAGCTCAAAAGTTTGCCACATGTCTAAGGCACCTTCTGGCAGGGCACCATGTGGAAAGGGTCAGAAGGAGCCGTGAAAGTCTGGGATGAAAGGAACAAATTCAGAGTTCAAATCAAAGCAGTGACTGCCATTGTGGGCCTCGCCATGGGTCTCTCACCCATGTCTCTTCAAGTGTCCCTACACATCTCGACTCCACGTGTTTCCTCCCATGTCTCCCAGCCCCTGGTGCAAACCCAAAGCTGAGAAGCAAGGGGGACTTCACGTCTTCCTGCTCTACCTGCCTCCTCCAAGTCATGCCAAGCGTTCCTCAGTTTCTCCTCCCCCTCAGCACCACCCTCCATTAGATGGGCAGGAAACATGGAACCTCCCCTTTTAGTGGCAATTGCTCTCTGCAACGTCAGCTCTCCCGGCAGGCCCCAGTGCAGGTGATGACCTCGCTGTCTGGGGACTGGCGGAGTCTAGGCCCCTGGGCCTTCTCCTCTGAGAGACACTTTCACTTTCCAAGCATGTTAAGACTTAACATCCTCTAATAGTCTACTCTCTAGTTAGTGAAGATAAAACCCAGGGAGAAGAAAAAAAAGTCTTCTAAGAATGCAGGCAAATGTCCCCAGCTCCCCAAGGAATTCATTTGGGGCTTGAGGTGTGGGGAAGAGGGAGAGGCCTTTCCCAGCAGCTGCTCCCCACCCTGCCAGGCTGCCCCCACCCAGTAGGCTGCTCCCCACCTCTTCACCTAAACCACGAATTCATTGACACTAAATTAATTTATTGATACCAAGCCAGTCTTTTTCCTCCCAGGTCCATTTGAACAGCCCTTTTGAGGACTAATTACTAGCTGTAATTACACATTTGAAATCTTAAAGATTGCCACCTTTGTTATTTGAACTAAAATAATAAAAATCCCCTAGCCATCTTAAATTTATTTTTGGTAGAAAAAAAGCATAGTATAGTACATCTTTATTGCTTCAAGATGGCGAAAGGGGATTTTTCTCAAAGTTTCCCAAACAAGTAAGGAAAACATTTACCTGAGGGCGGAGCTCTCCAGCAAAGGGGCCAGAGTGGGTGGCCAGGTGATGGTGGGGAAATTCCCCCTGCCTGGCCTACGGTCCAACCCTCTCTGGCTTCAAGCCCAGAGAAGAACTTGTAGGAAGTTTCTTAGGAGGGTGGGGCCCCGCCAGTATAACATGAGCCAGTTACAGCAGAGCTTCTCCACTCCGGCCCTCTGGACAATTTGGGTGGGTCATGCTTCACCGTTGCACATTATAGGAAGTTGAGAAACATCTCCGGGCTCTATCCACCAGACGCCAGTAAAACAGTAAAACCTCCCAGTGGTGAAGATCAAAAATGCTTCTAGACACTGCCAGACAACCACTGGGGAGGGGGCTCAAATTGCTCCAGGTGAGAACCATTGAATTAAAAGCGTCTGCACCCATAAACAACTGCTCTGCCGATCAATCTGGACCTGGTGGTTTCCTCACAACCCACCTCAAAGCTCAGGAAACTTCTGGATGGAGGTGCTTTGCTCCATGCAACCTGGGCTCCTGGGCTTTCCCCCACTTTACCTGTGTGGCCATGCCAATAGCAGAACCACTGGCACTCTTAGTGTGGGCGTTGGCGTGGCTTCTGTGGGCTCCCCCGTCCCTGCTCCGGGGGGGGGGGCAGTAGGGGAGAGGCCTCTCAAAGGGCAAGACAGAGGCCACTCACTCTATCTTCTGCTTTCTCACCAGATCTATCAAAATGAGGTAACAAAAATGAAGGTGTATTTTTAGAGCTCTGCGCCTGTCCTCCAGGCAGATAAGTATAGTGCAGCAGCAGGATGGCCACAGGGCAGGATCTCTATGATTCGAGCAGACGGGGTGAAGGAGGCGTCCCAGAGCCCTTGGTGGCTTTTTCAGGCTTTTATTGAGTTTACCAGATAGCGGCAGGCAGGGGTGCCGGGGGCCAGGAAGCTGGCAGGCCTCCCAGCCCCCAGAGAATCTCCACTCTTCCTGGGCTCTCTGGCCTTCTCTCATGGCCTCTGCTTCTCTGCTGGCTCTCTTTCCGTCTCTTGCTTGTTCCCTTCTCGTTCTTCTGTTCTCTGGTCCTGGGACGCCGCACTTATGAGGCCCATCTCAGCCCAGGTGTGCCCAATATGCATGCTCACACCCACTCCAGGTGTCCTCCATCAGGCAGGCATGTAGGACCACAGGGATCATCAGCAATCCTAATGGGGGGAGGGGCAGAAAAGCCTGATGCTTTTTCACTTACCTTACAATAGGATTCTTCAATAGTAACTTGGGCCTCCCTGAGGCTCTGTTGCAGGCAGTGGGAAGCAATCTTGCCTCTGGGTGAACCCCTCTTCTCTCAGGCCCGGCTGTGTCTCTCTGGGCAGATATGTGACCTCATTTGGAAATAAGGGTTTTGAGACTGGAGACCTGCACCAAATCACCTTTCTGCACCCCTTCCCCACCCACCCACCTTAGAGAGAATGTGGAGAGAGATGTGGTCAGGGAAGAAGGTGAGAAAGGGGGTTGGGCCTCCCTGGTGGTGCAAGGAGTTAAGCATCCACACTGAAGCTGTCCTCAGCCGCTGCAACACGAGTTTGATCTCCGGCCAGGGAGCTACCCACATGGTGCAGCAGACCTCTCCTGTCTCACCCGCTGCTCCCCTCAGCAGCGTATTTCAGTAGATCTGCCTGTTCTGCTCCCCACTCTGTCTCTGGTGAGTCCTCTCACCCACCCCCCGCCCCACACCTCTGACCTGTACCCCAGCTCTTGTATGCATAAATAAATAATAAAATCTTTAAAAAAAAAAAAAGGTGAGACAGCGGAAACAATGATGTTCTGATTCTGCCACTTAGTAACCACATGATCTCGGGCAGAACACTTAAATCTCTGTGCCTCATTTTCCTCATTTACAAAATGGGGTTACAGCCAGGAAGCCTCTAGTGCCTACAGCTGTTACTGCTGCTCCTTTTGTTCCCATGCTTTCCAAATCACACTGCTTACCCCAGCATCCCATCCCAGATGGGATGTGATGTGATTGAGAAGAGGCAATCACATCACATACGTTCTGAGGTCCTCTTTCCACGCTGAGAATCTTGTCTTGACTGTGTGGCATTGTGTCATAGGCCTTTTCTGAATCTATTGGCATAATTCCATAATTCCATAATTTCTCTACTTCATTATGATGATGAATTACATTGATTTTTTATAAGATTGATTTATTAACTATGATGCATATCACATAAACCTTTTCAGTTTTTCATATCATTTCCATTGAAACAAGCACAATATTTTGAAGTAAATGAATGATTTAAAAAAACAAAACCAAATAAAAACACCTCAGCCAGAGATGCCTCAGCCTGTTGTCTCCTATTTTAGACTGGCTTTCTAGCAAGGTTTTTTTTTTAAAAAGGTTTATTTATGATTGCAAGAACTGGGGTACAGGCCAGAGGTGTGGGAGGTGAGAGGACTCACCAGAGACAGAGTGGGGAGCAGAACAGGCAGACTGACTGAAATACACTGCTGAGGGGAGCAGCGGAGCGAGTCAGGAGAGGTCTGCTGTGCCATGTGGGTGGCTCCCTGGCTGGCTCGAACTCACGCTGCAGAGGCTGTGGACAGTTTCATAGCGCTGCGCTCAACCCCTTGCGCCACCAGGGAAGCCCTCTAGTGAGATTTTTGAGGGTTGTTGAACTTGGCATAGTTATTTTATGAAGGGTAGGATAAGATTTTACAAAAATCTGAAATGTGTTTAACCACAAATCTGTAAGAAGATAAATTGAATTCTTCTTCCAACTTCTATTAACTACTATATAACTACTACTATGCTTTTGCTGAAATTAAATTTTGACTTGATATTGGTGATTTTTTTCTTATTGAAATGCCTTTCACCTTTTTTTGATAGTATCCCTTTAAAAGTACAAGTTTTTAGTTTTAATGAAGTCTGAGTAAAGTAATTTTCCTCCTTAAGTTGGTGTGCTTTTGGCGCCACATCTAAGGAACTATTTCTAACCCAAGGCCCAAAAGATTTACACCTACACCTTCTAAGAGTTTTCTAGTTGTAGATTTTAGATTTATATATTTGCTCCATTTTGTGTTAACTTTTGAATGGCATGTGGCAGGGGTCTAAATTCATTCTTTTGCATGTTGATATCCACGTGTCCCAGCACCATTTTTTGAAAATCCATCCTGCAGGGGAGGAGGTGGGAGAGGGAGCAGAGGGAGGGAGGGAGGAGCACAGGGGACTGAGGTGATGGTGCACAGGTTCTTGGGGAAGGAAACTATGGGGACCACACCTGAGGGGGTGGGGGGAAGCAAATATTGTTTAAAAATGAACAATGATGTAACAAATTAAAAAATTAATTAAAAAAAAGCAAATCCATTCTCTCCCCATAGAAAATCAATTAACTAAAAATGTGAGGGTTTCAGCAGTGTTTTCTGTCGTCTGCCTGTTCTGCTCCCTGCTCTGTCCCTGGTGAATTCTCTCACCCTCCTGCACCTCTGGCCTGTATCCCAGTTCTTGTATAAATAAATAAATCTTAAAAAAAAAAAATGTGAGGGCTTATTTCTGGCCTTTAAAATGTCTTCTATTGGGGACCTTCCTGGTGGTGCAAGGGTTAAAGACACAGAGCTATTAAGCTATCACCAGCCATTGCAACATGAATTTGATCCCTGGTCACCAGCCATTGCAACATGAATTTGATCCCTGGTCGGGGAGCTAACCCACAAGAGGCCTGCAGACCTCTCCTGTCTCACCTGCTGCTCCCTTTGGCTGTGTATTTCAGTCAGTCTGCCTGTTCTGCTCCCCACTCTGTCTCTGGTGAGTCCTCTCACCCCCGCTCCTCTGGCCTATAGCCCAGTTCTTGTATGCATCAATAAATAAATCTGTAAAAAAAATAAAATGTCTCCTATTAATTTATGTCCTTATGCCAATGTCAATAAGTTTTGAAATTGGGAAATGAGTTCTCTGACTTTATTCTTTTGTTTCAAGAGTGTTTAGACCTCTAAAATCCTACTACCAACTGAAGTTTAGGATCAGCTTGTCAATTTTTGCAAAAATGGTAGCTGGAAAACGATGTGGATTGCTTCCAATCTATAGATGAATTTAGAAAGTTCTGACCTCTTAATGAGCCAAAGGGATGTCTTCCCATGCGTCTGGGTCTTCTTTACTTTCTTTCAATGATATTTTCTAGTTTTGTGGTGTATAAGATTTGCATTTTTTGTGTGTGAAATTACTCCTAAGTATTTTATTATTTTTGAGGCTGCTATAAATCGAATTTTCTCTTAATTTCATTTTTGGACCTTTCATTGCTAGTATATAAAAATGATTAAGTTTTATATCTCAATCTTGTATCCTGCAACCTTGCTTGATATTTTTTTATTAGCTTTAACGGGTATGCCACACTCACATGTGTGTATTTCTTAGGATTTTCTGTATACAGGATTATGTCATCTGTAGATATAGTTTTACTTTTTTTCTTTCCAATCTGAATTTTTTTTTATTTGCCTCTCTTGCCAAATTTCTCTGGCTGAAAATTCCAGTTCAATGTTGAATGAAATGGTGATAAGGGATATTCTTTCTTGTTTCTGATCTTAGTGGGAAAGCTTCAATCAGCCTTTCACTGTTAAGCGTAATGTTGGCAATGAGTTTTTCATAAACATCTTTATGTTGGGGAAGTTCTCTTTTACTTCCATAATGTTGAGTTCTTCATGAAAAGCTGTTGAATTTGTCAAATGCTTCATCTGTATCTATTGAGATCATGTGAGTTTTGTTCTTTATTCTATTAATATGATGAATTATATTAATTAATGTTTATATGTTGAACCACTCTTTCATTCTTGAAATCAGTTTCTTTTGGCCAAACTGTATAATCAATTTTATATGTTATTGGGTTTAATTTTCTGGATTTTGTTGAGGACTTTTGCGTCTATATTCATTAGGGATATGGATTTGTAGGTTTTTTGGGGGGCTAATTTCTTTCTCTAGCTTCAGCATCAGAGTAATACTGGTCTCAAAAAATTAGTTGAAAAATATTCTTCCCTTTTCTAATTTTTGACAAGTTTGAGGATTGGTATTAATTCTTCCTTCACATTTCACCAGTGAATCCATTTAGTCCTGGGTTTTGCTTTGGGGTAAGCTCTTAACTACTAGTGCAGTCTCTCTTTTTTCCCCAGTCTATTCAAACTTTCTATTTCTTATTGTTTAAGTTTCAGTAGTTTGTATGTTTCTAGGATTTTTCTATTTCATCTAAGTTGTCGAATTTAGTTGTATACAATTGTTCATCCTTTTTTATTTCTCTAAGATCAGTTGCAATGTCCCCTTCTTTCATTCCTGATTTTAGTAATTTGAATTCTTTCTCTCTCTCTCTGCCTCTCTCGCTCTTTCCTTGGTTATACTAAAGTTTTTTTCGACTATTGATCTTTCCAAAAGGCCAGCTTTTGGTTTCATTAAATTTTTCTATTCTCTATACATTAGGTGTTAAATTTATTCCTAGGTATTTAATTCTTTTTCATGTGATTGTAAATAGAATTTTTTTCTTTATTTGTTTTTCTTCTCACTCATTATTTGCACATAGGAATGCAACAGATTTTTGTGTACTAATTTTTAGCCTGCCATTTTACTCATTTGTTGTTTCCAATAGTTATTTGGTGGAGTCCTTAGGGACTTCTACATATATTATCATGTTATCTACAAATAATGAAAATCTTACTTCTCTTTCAGTTTGGAGTGCTTTTATTTCTTATTGTTCTCTGATTGCTTCTGCTAATATGTCTTATACAAAATTAAATACAAGTGGTTAAAGAAAAAAGTGGTTAGCAGAATCAGAAAGAATAGCAAAATGAAAGGTACAGCAAAGAAGATTAGGTCCCCTAGCCCACTCATCTACACTTCCTACAATGAGAATAACTGGAAGTTGGGAATCCCGACACCCCATGTCTCTACTGGCAGAGACTCCGAAGCAAGTAAGCTCCACCAAGCCTCATGTCTTTGTAGCATGGAAATGGTAAGAGCAGCCACTTGTGGGTTTGTTGGGAGTCACATGAAATGACACCTGTAAAGAGCTTGCACAAGGAGTAGTCACCACTCCATACACACTGGTTGTGTTGATGTCATTGTGCTCTTAGCATTAAGAGCTCAAGCCCCCCTGAGAACTGTACCCTGAACAGCATGACACCTCAGCCACTCATTGGCTGAGTTTTCCTGGTCCTGGACAAGTTTGATGATTTCCTGCTGTGTTCTTCTGTGTCCCGACCAGGAGATTACCTGGATAAAAAGTTCAGCTCACTCTGCCCCAAAAAAAGGCCAACAGGAAGATAGTAGCCTGGTGAATTATATATTTTTTCTGTTGAAAGTCTTCAAGCCATGAGGTCCAGGCTTCAGTTAACTAACAGAAAAGAAAAAGAAAAAAAATGCCACCACGGTGGTGTGCACATCCAGAAGTACAGACTGGGAATCAGTAGGCATAGGGGTTTCTAGAAGTCTGAGAAAGCACAGCGTCTGGGCCTACTACTGAGGTTTCCTGATCTGAATCACCCAGCACGGAGACCATCAGCTGTGGCTGCTAGAGCTCAAGCCACACTTGCACATCTGGCTGACTCTGAGGCGGGAGATGAGGTCCCAGAGTCCCCCGGGGCTCCTGCCCATCTACTCAGCAGCTCTCCATATGTGCTAAGGGAGAGAACATTCGAGAACCTCTATGTGGTTTTATTTTCATCCAAAAACATATAAGAAGGAAATTAAGCTACAATCATATTCAACATATTAGTACAAGAGCAAATACCTATTTTTTTTTTTTTTAAAGACTATGGTTTTTTTTTTTTTTAAAGATTTATTTAAAATCTGCACTGGGTACAGTCAGAAGCGCGGGAGGGTGAAAGAACTCACCAGAGCCAGAGCGGAGAGCAAAACAGGCAGAAGGATCAAAGTACATTGCTGAGGGGAGCAGCGGGCAGCAGGAGAGGTCTGTGCGCCATGTGGGACCCTCATCCGGCGGCCTGGCCGGGGATTGAACCAGTGCTGCAGAGGCTGCGGGCAGCTTCGCAACCCAGCGCTCAACTGCTGCACCACCGGGGAGGCCCCAGCAAATACCTATTTTGTAAAGAAATACATGCAGCCTGCTTTGTAGACAATTATACACATGCTGGGCATTTACGTTTTAAGTATACAGACGCAAACAATTTTTGCATGCTTAAAAGAATAGAAAAGATGGAGCACGCAAAGCAATTTGGAAATACCACGTCTGCAGGACAAAGTCCCAATTCCCTGGTATAGTCACTCTTTCCTGTTAACTTTCTTGTCAAAATCTGGAGACTTCTGCTTTGACCACTGTACTTCTCGGCAGTTACCACGCTCTTTCTCAGCTCTGTTCTATTCTTGCTGCTTCCTCTGGATGGTCCCTTACCCTCTAGGGCCTGGTCAACTCCCACTCAACTTGTAGGCCTCTGCTCAGTAGTCATCCCTGCTGGGAAACATTCTCTGATCCTGCGAGGGTGGACACTCCTAGGGACCATCCCCTGCTTGTATGTTTCTTTCTTGTGGCATTTACATCTCACTGCTGGGACATTCTATGCACATGCTGGTCTCGCTCACTGCGAGGCAGGAAGGTCTTATTTTGACTGTGTTCCCCAGTACCTAGTGCAATGATGCTGCTGAAATGACCACCAGAGTCTCTCTACCAAACATGGGGCCACAAAGACCACTAACTGAAAACCTTTGAAAAAAAGTTAATATCTCCTCCAGAGCCCCATTCCTATGCAACTGGGTTAAATTACCACCCCTAGGCCAAGAGTGTCCTTTCAAGAAGAAGAAAGTTCCCCTTCACTACCGTGACCCCTTTGGGACTGTGGTTGCTCCAGCACAGAGCACAACCCAGGATTTCCCCTGGCAGCCCTGTCAGAGACCTGGCTGAACGAGTTTCTTCTGCAGAACTCGATAACATCAAAGTACGGTGAGGGTTCCAGGCAGCACACTGTCCTTCTCGTGTGAGGGGAGGAGGGGCGTTCCCAGCTGGTGACGCGCTCCTCGGGGCAGGAGCCTCCCCAGGTGCAGCATGGTTGGCTTCTGAGGGTTTCTCTCCGGGGTCCAGGGGCTTGTCTTGCTGCCCTTTAGCCCTGCCTCATCTCCCTCCTTCTCTGCTCTGAACCTCTACACATTTGAAGATGAACTCCCAGTTCCTGACCTATCACTGCCTCGGTTCAAACCTTTTGGGAGAGCCCCCTAGAGAGGGGGCTCTAATGGTCCCACTAGAGTCAGGAGTCCACCCTTGAGCCACTCAGCCACCACAGGGGGTCAGGGCTGCTCTCCCAGACACGACTGCCTGGCCCACTCCTATGGGGCTGGGGGGTCTGGCAAGTTCTCAGAGATTGTGACAAGACACATCCTCTCAAAGGTGACAAGAAACATACTTTCATCCTACACTATGTTAGCCCCACGTCGTGACCCTAAAGTGGATCAGAAAGCAGAAGAGGGCCTCCCTGGTGGTGCAAGGGGTCAAGCGTCAGCACTATGAAGCTAACCACAGCCACCACAGCATGAGTTCAATCCCCGGCCAGGGAGCTACTACCCACATGGTGCAGCAGACCTCTCCTGGCTCACCCGCTGCTCCCCCCAGCAGTGTATTTCAGCAAATCTGGCTGTTCTGTTCCCCACTCTGCCTCTGGTGAATCCTCTCCCCCCACACACCTCTGGCCTATCCCCCGGTTCTTGTATGCATAAATAAATAAATCTTTTTAAAAAAAAGAAAAAGAAAAAAGAAAGCAGAAGAGACAGATGCCTATCTTTAAGGAGCTAATGGTTGAGTTAGGAAAACCATAAAGGAATCTAAAGTGGCATCAGGAAGCCCCCTCTGAGCCCTCCCAAATGCTATGTATCCCTCAAGACCCAAGTAAGTTACTCGCCTCAGTGAACCTTTCTTCACACTACGTTGGTGCAAAGCGTGGCAGTGAGAGCCCAGAACTGAGAGTCTGTCCACAGGGACTGGGGCTACCCCACCACCAAGTGGCTGTGTTGAGGGTGACATTTGTCCAGACTCAAGTGCCTCATCTCTGGGCTGAGGATGCTGGACCTATCCTAGGGAAACTTGAAGGATCTATGCCATTTAAGAGTCTCCGACAATTTTTTAAATCTCTAACTCCTTGGAACATTTATAGAATGTGAAGTCTGTCTGACCCAATTCCTTTTGCAATTGTCTTACAGTGAATTGTTTAAGATTTATTTATGCATACAAGAGCTGGGGTACAGGCCAGAGGTGTGGGGGGTAAGAGGATTCACCAGAGACAGAGTGGGCAACAGAACAGGCAGATTGAATTACACTGCTGAGGGGAGCAATGGTGAGTCGGAGAGGTCTGCTGAGCCATGTGGGTTGCTCCCTGGCAGGCTGGGGATCGAACTCATGCTGCAGTGGTTGCAGATAGCTTCATAGGTTGCATCTTAACTCCTTGCACCACCAGGGAGGTCCCTTACAATGAATTGTTTGAAGGTGAAACATGCAGCATGGAACCCCGGTTAGACCCTGGGGTCTGAGGATGCAACCTGTCCATGTTGCACATTCTCTTCTCCTTGCAGAACAATCTGGAACGGACTGGGTTGGCTGTTTCCTGTGGTCTCATGGGCTTTACAAAAGCAGAAGGACTCCTACTTCCAGTGGTTTTGCATACCTGGGAGCCTATCAGCTGTGGATGATCCAAGTGACACTTATGTTTTCCTAGCCACATCTGGAATGTTTCCTGGCATTCTAAAACAAGGTTTCCAACTCTGGAAAATGCAAGCCTGCGGTCTCTATGGTACCACAATAGTTGCCAAACTTGGAATTATGGCATTAAATAAGCCCATCAACGATATGTCACAGTTCGAACTGCTGTGGGACCAGAAACCAGCCAGCTTCCATTCCTTCAAGGTATGAAGAGAAATGAGAGGCCCTAATTATTTTTACAAAACTGGTATTTTTTTAAACTGATATTTATTTGTTTGTTTATTTATTTATATAAGAACTGGGGTACAGGCCAGATGCGTGGGAGGGTGAGAGGATTTACCAGAGCCAGAGCGGGGAACAGAACAGGCAGACCGACGAAATACACTACTGAGGGGAGCAGCGGGGAGGCAGGAGAGGTCTGCTGCACCCTGTGGGACCCTCGCCGGCTGGCCGGGATCGAACCGACGCCGCAGAGGCTGCAGACAGCTTCACAGTGTGGCGCTCAACCGCCTGAGCCACCAGGGAAAGCCCGAAAACTGATATACTTTTTTTTTTCTACCATAACCCTCACCCCTTATAGCCTAAACACCTGATATGTTATAGATGAGGAAGGGGAGGTGGGAGGAGGGGGAGGGGAGGCAGCTGGTGTGGAGGGGACAGGAGGAGGAGGAGGAGGAGGAGGAAAGCGAGGCGAGGTACTGACATGCGAGACAAAGCACCAAGCACAGCCAGCCCCTCAGGACTGGACTCTGCCACAGTCTTTCTCAACCTTCTGCAGGGTCCTTGTGTCCTCATGATGTTGCTGCTTTCTGAGCCTGTAGATAAAATCTCAAGGTGTGAAATACCAGGTGTCAGCAATTGGAGGGACCTCAAAACTCCTCAGAGGGAGAGCATGAGAGGAAACCCTTTTCCACTGGGACTTGAGCAAGCCCTGTGTCCACGTGCACAGACTTGATTGAAAATAGTGTTAAATGAAATCAAGAAAGTTTTCCTACAACTCCCAAAAGGGGTGTGTGTGTGTGTGTGTCTATGTGTGTGTGCGCGTGTGCGTGTTTGCAGCCATCTAGAGTCAGACAGACCAAACCAAGTCACAGCTCCACCTCTTGTTAACTATGTGACTTTGGGGAACTTATTTCCTGCCGAGCTTCTCAGTTTTCTCACCTGAGCAGTGAGGATGTGACCAGCCTGCCCACGAGGGAACGGGAACCGATCGCGCGGTCTGCAGCAGTCAATGCCTTGCTGAGGCGACCACTAGCAAGTCCTGTCTCTTCTCCCAAGTGGAGTCGCGCCTGGAGGTGGGGCGGGGTGCCACTGTGTCCACTCTGTGTCCATTGCCGTGTCCACGGCTGCACCAGGTCAGTCCAGGCCCATGGCCTCCTTCTCGTGAATCGAATTGAGGACACCCTGGACCAGACAGCCCGGTCCCCGAGAGAGCCCCGCCGTAGAACTTAAGGGGAAGAAGGGGCTATGTGTGCAAGCAGACTTGAGAGAAATGCCCAGGGGCCTCCACAGTTCCCCTGGACTCTCCCAGAGCCAGGACTGACATCCCTCCACAGCTGGTCACTTCGTAGACTGCATTTATTTCACTGATGAGAGAGTGAATCCCCAAGAAGAGAGGGACTGAATGGATGTCTGTGTTACTTTCTCTTTTCCATTAGCCTCCCAACATGCCCGTTACCCATGCACCCTTAGGTGGGCTGCAGATGCAGCTGCGCTCGCCATCAGTCCTGGGAGACAGGCTCACGGAGGCCACACGGTAGAACCGCAAGGAGCCCCAGCAGCCAGGGCCCAGCCCAGCCTCTCACGGTGGGTTGGGACAGAGAAAGTGGCCTGCACCTCCTGAGGATTAAAGTTCACTTCTCCGGGAACATGGAGTGAGGGGCTGATGCACCTGAGATTTCTGGGGAATCTCTGGGAAGGAGGCACAGGGCTGAGGACTTGGGGTCTGAAAATTCATATTTGGAGAAAGGGCACACCAGCTTGGGCCCTGACATCAGCATGGTGGCCACTATCCACTCAGGCCAGAGAAGGCCTCCATGGTCCTCAGACCCCCAGAGCCCCCACCCTCAGCAAAAAGAACAAGCAAACAGGGACTGCAGAAAAGGGGGCGCCCCAGGGCATCCAGGAATCTTTAAAGGCTAATCAAATGAGAGATTGGGCAGGGACCAGACAGACTTATTTTTTTAATCAGTAGTGTTGGGCCTCCCTGGTGGCGCAGCGGTTGAGCTCTGGGTTGCAAAGCTGCCCGCAGCCTCTGCAGTGTCAGTTCCATCCCCGGCCACCAGGGAGGGTCCCACATGGCGCGCAGACCTCTCCTGCTGCTCCCGCTGCTCCCCTCAGCAGTGTATCATCAGTCTGCCTGTTCTGCTTCCCGCTCTGGCTCTGGTGAATTCTCTCACCCTCCCACGCTTCTGACTGTACCCAGTGCTTGTATAAATAAATAAATACATCTTTAAAAAAAAATTAGGAGTGTTTGCCTAATAAGCCTGTCCTTTAAAAAAAAAAGGTAGTGCTGATTTTCTTATCATAATAATTCATTGAATGGATGAAAAATTTGAACAGTGCAAAAGAACATCTATGAAAACCAGAGAAATGCCACTAGACATCATCACTCAGTTGTTTAGGGAGCACCTACTTTGTGCCACACGGCCTCCCATCACCCTCTGCTGCCAGGCCCGCGCCACTCACGCTGTCATCCAGGTGAGGGAACCCACACCTGCCACAACATCACATAATGTTGAGAAAGAAAGAAAAATGCTGATATCTGAAGTGCAGGCGGGCTGTGATTGAACTATGAAGACTGGGGTGGAAGAAAGCCCAGAAAAATGACAACAGCTGATGTGACAGGTGATAAGATGATGGGAATGTCTTCCTCCTTGGAGAACATTCCTGCTGTTCTTGTGCAGTGGTGCACAGCCCCACAGGAGAGGGAATGTGAGTTCAACACCTCCCTCCGCCCCCCTCCGCCTTGCCCCTCCTCCCAGGGGTGTTTCCCACAAAGTAGGGCAGAGAGGTTGTGGATGTGGGCCTGGTGATAAACACCTGGGAAGAAGAGCATCCTCCCCCGCTGGCCGCCCGCCCTTCCCTCCTGGCCCACCTCCCAGTGTCTTCTCAGCAACTTTGTCAATTGCTGAGTGTGTGCAGGGAGAGTTTGGGGGAAATCCCTTCTCCAGCTCAGATTGGCTTCAGTTCTCTTTTAAATTCACTGCAAATCTGCTCCTCTGGAACCTAGGGTTTTGTTTTTTTTCTTTTTTTCCGTCCCTTTTATGAGTCAGCACAGAACAGGCCTGTGTGGGCCAGAGAAGCTTTTAGAATACAAATCTTGCTGAGGCCTTAGGGCTCCTCAGCCACACTCTCTCTCTTCCCTGGATGCATCGGCCAGCCCTCAAGTGGCAGGCCCCTGGCTTGCTTCCACCCAGGCTCCAAGCTGCTTCCTGCCTCCCTGCTCCAGGGACCAGGCCCAGAGGTCACCTGTACATCCCTGGCCCACGTGCCTTCTGAAGGGAGAAGGCAGCGGCAAATCTGTGAGCCTTCCCTCAGCTTCCCCTGGAGGGGCTTGGAACCCAAAAAGAGGGACCTTGATCACAGTCCCCTTCCCAGCCCCAGCCTCAGCTCCAGGCCAGGATTCATGAAGCGCAGTTGCAGGGACAGTGTGGTAGGGGAGAGGACAAGAAGCATCAACACCAAAAAATACAAAACATTGCCCCCAAATAAAGACTGGCTTGTAAATCTGGAGCCGCCAGACTTTCAACGATCTAATATCTAATAACAGAGTCTTTCCTTGTTATTCAAATTGCTTTCCCCAATGTTCACTTTTGAAGTTCCTGGAGTTTGGGGGGAAGTGGATAAGACATAAATTACAGATATAATTATAAGACATAAATGTGCGGCATCATTTCATTGTTTCTGTAGCCATTTGTTTCCCAAGTTCAAAGCCAAGTCCGCTGGGTACATGTGCTGGGACAGACCAAAGATGTCCTCCACGGGGCCAGGTGCAGAGGACAACCTGTGACCGCAATCGGCATTTCCGTTCCACTCTTAGAAGCTCAGATACCTCAACCTCAACCTCAAAGGGCTTTCCAGCCCTGTTTCTGGAACTCAGCGACGGCAGGGAAGGGAGCACCCCCAACCCTTCTTCTTTCCCTTTAGCCATTTACCTCCCACATCTTCCGGTCCACAGCTAAGCAGCATTTACTATGCACCAGGTTCCATGTAAAAGCTGGAAATTCAGCTTTTACTGAAGTGGCTCCAGTGGAACCCATAGAATAATAGGGGGACAGATGCATAAAGAATTATAATTCCGGGGGCCTCTCTGGTGGCACAGGAGTTGAAGTCTCAGGGCTATCAAGCTATCACCAGCCATTGCGGCCTGAGTTTAATCCCCAGCCGGGGAGCTACCCACATGGCACAGGAGACCTCTCCTGTCTCACCCGCTGCTCCCCTCAGCAGTGTATTTCAGTTAGTCTGCCGGTTCTGCTCCCCACTCTCTCTGGTGATTCCTCCCTGCCCCCCCCACCTCTGGCCTATACCCCAGTTCTTGTGTGCATAAAAAAAGAAATCTTACCAAAAAAAGAATTCTAATTCTATGCACTGAACGCACAAGAGAGGAAGAACAGAGGATGAGGGCCCAATTCAGACCTGAGAGATAAGGATTTCAGAATTAAACTTTAAACCAAGACCTCAAGGCTGTATAAGACATAAACCAGGGTGTGTTTCAAAGGTCAAGTTTCCTTTGCTTCCCGGACACAGAGCAAGACTGCATTTCCCAGCCTCCCTTGTGCCCAGACATGACCTTGTGACTGAGCTTTAGACAAATGGAATATGGACAGAATTGAACAACCCCACTTCCAGGCCTGGTCCACATTCTTTGCTCACTCAATAGCTCAATGCAGAGGACTCCAAAGGCCCAGGGGAGAGCAGGAGTACAAGATGGAAGGAGGGGTCTCCCTGGTGGCGCAAGGGGTTAAGATGCAACCTATGAAGCTGTCTATAGTCACTGCAGCACGAGTTCCAGCCCTGGCCAGGGAGCTACCCATGTGGTGCACCAGACCTCTCCTGTCTCACCCGCTGCTCCCCTCAGCAGTGTATTTCAGTCAGTCTGCCTGTTCTGCTCCCTGCTCTGTCTCTGGTGAATCCTCTTACTGCCCACAAGACACTGCAGAGCCAAACCAACAGGATCAGATTCTGAATTCCCATTTCCTAGCTGTGTGGTCTTGGGTGAGTTACTTAGCCTCTCTGAATCCTAGCTGCCTCCATTGAAATACACCTTCCTTGAAAGGTGGCAGTAGGTATTAAAAAAAAAATAGTACCCAGAATCATCCCTAAGACATAAAAAGCTTAGTAAATAACAAATCCCTTATAACTAACCATGCATTCTTACAACTATATCCCTTATAATTACATGCATTCTTAAAATAACATCTGACCAATAATATTTTAATAACTGGTAACTAATAATAATAGACATTCTGTGGGAACAAATTATGTTCCAGGTACTAATTATTCACATGTATTAATTCCATCTTTATAACCCTATGCGATAGGCACCAGTTCCCCTCAATTTTGTAAATGGAGAAACCGAGATGGTATGTGACATGCCCCAGGTTTATAGCTGCTCAGTGGTAGAACCAGGTTCTAAATCCAGGCAGACGGGGCGAAATTTCCACGTTACAAGTGAGGGAACAGAGAGGTGAGACGATTGGGTTAAAGCTCTCTAGTCTCACGGCCGCTGGGGGGACCTAGAAGCAGCCCCGACACGTGGCGCCCCGGGGACAGCCGCCCTGTGAGAAGCACCGGCCCGCGGCAGGTGTGCCGGGCTGGCGGCGGGGCAGGAGCAAAACCAGGAGCAAAACCCCGCGCTGCTGCGGGCAGCTGGGAGGAAACAGCCGGCGAGCTGGCCCGGGCGGCTCCAGGGATGCCACGGGGTCCTCTGGCTGGGAAACCAGGGCTGCGGGGCGTTGGTTTTCACGAGAAGAGCACTTCCACAGAAGTTTAAAAAAACTTACACCAGAGGGCCTCCCTGGGGGCGCAAGGGGTTAGCACCTCACTGTGAAGCAATCCGCAGCCTCTGCAGCACGAGTTCCATCCCCGGCCAGGAAGTTACCCACGTGGCGCCGCAGACCTCTCCTGTCTCCCCGCTGCTCCCCTCAGCAGTGGTTTCAGTCAGGTGGATCCTCTCACCCCCCGCATCTCTGGCCTGTACCCCAGCTCTTGTGTGCATAAATAAATAAATCTTAAAAAAAAAAAAAAAAAAACAACTTACACCAGAAAAAGTCCTCATCGAGTTTAAAAGTTTGCTCAACCAGGAGAGGAAGAGGCGGC